>NW_027309789.1:5000000-5625000 GCF_047496795.1 Chiloscyllium punctatum
CCCTCTGTTTCAGCCCCTCTGTTTCAGCCCCTCTGTTTCAGTCCCTCTGTTTCTCGCCCTCTGTTTCTCACCCTCTGTTTCAGCCCCTCTGTTTCTCGACCTGTGTTTCAGTCCCTCTGTTTCTCGCCCTCTGTTTCAGCCCCTCTATTTCGCACCCTCTGTTTCAGCCCCTCTGTTTCAGCCCCACTGTGTCAGCCCCTCTGTTTCAGACCCTCTGTTTCTCGCCCTCTGTTTCAGCCCCTCTGTTTCTCGCCCTCTGTTTCAGCCCCTCTGTTTCTCGTCCTCTGTTTCAGCCCCTCTGTTTCAGCCCCTCTGTTTCAGTCCCTCTGTTTCTCGCCCTCTGTTTCTCGCCCTCTGTTTCAGCCCCTCTGTTTCTCGCCCTCTGTTTCAGCCCCTCTGTTTCTCGCCCTCTGTTTCAGCCCCTCTGTTTCAGCCCCTCTGTTTCAGCCCCTCCGTTTCGCGCCCTCTGTTTCAGCCCCTCTGTTTCTCGCCCTCTGTTACAGCCCCTCTGTTTCTCACCCTCTGTTTCAGTCCCTCTGTTTCGCGCTCTCTGTTTCAGCCCCTCTGTTTCAGTCCCTCTGTTTCTCGCCCTCTGTTTCTGCCCGTCTGTTTCTCGCCCTCTGTTTCAGCCCCTCTGTTTCTCGCCCTCTGTTTCAGCCCCTCTGTTTCTCGCCCTCTGTTTCAGACCCTCTGATTCAGCCCCTCTGTTTCAGCCCCTCTGAATCAGCCCCTCTGATTCAGCCCCTCTGTTTCAGCCCATCTGTTTCAGCCCCTCTATTTCTCGCCCTCTGTTTCTGCCCCTCTGTTTCAGCCCCACTGTGTCAGCCCCTCTGTTTCAGCCCCTCTGTTTCTCGCCCTCTGTTTCAGCCACTCTGTTTCTCGCCCTCTGTTTCAGTCCCTCTGTTTCTCGCCCTCTGTTTCAGCCCCTCTGTTTCAGCCCCTCTGTTTCAGTCCCTCTGTTTCTGGCCCTCTGTTTCTCGCCCTCTGTTTCAGCCCCTCTGTTTCTCGCCCTCTGTTTCAGCCCCTCTGTTTCTCGCCCTCTGTTTCAGCCCCTCTGTTTCTTGCCCGCTGTTTCAGCCCCTCTGTTTCTCGCCCTCTGTTTCAGCCTCTCTGTTTCAGCCCCTCTGTTTCAGCCCCTCTGTTTCTCGCCCTCTGTTTCAGCCCCTCTGTTTCTCGCCCTCTGTTTCAGCCCCTCTGTTTCAGTCCCTCTGTTTCTCGCCCTCTGTTTCTCGCCCTCTGTTTCAGCCCCTCTGTTTCTCGCCCTCTGGTTCAGTCCCTCTGTTTCTCGCCCTCTGTTTCAGCCCCGCTATTTTTCGCCCTCTGTTTCAGCCCCTCTGTTTCAGCCCCACTGCGTCAGCCCCTCTGTTTCAGACCCTCTGTTTCTCGCCCTCTGTTTCAGCCCCTCTGTTTCACGCCCTCTGTTTCAGCCCCTCTGTTTCAGCCCCTCTGTTTCAGTCCCTCTGTTTCTCGCCCTCTGTTTCTCGCCCTCTGTTTCAGCCCCTCTGTTTTTCGCCCTCTGTTTCAGCCTCTCTGTTTCTTGCCCTCTGTTTCAGCCCCTCTGTTTCAGCCCCTCTGTTTCAGCCCCTCTGTTTCTCGCCCTCTGTTTTATCCCCTCTGTTTCTTGCCCTCTGTTTCAGCCCCTCTGTTTCTCGCCCTCCGTTTCAGCCCCTCTGTTTCAGCCCCTCTGTTTCAGCCCCTCTGTTTCGCGCCCTCTGTTTCAGCCCCTCTGTTTCTCGCCCTCTGTTTCAGCCCCTCTATTTCTCGCCCTCTGTTTCAGCCCCTCTGTTTCAGCCCCTCTGTTTCTCGCCCTCTGTTTCAGCCCCTCTGTTTCAGCCCCTCTGTTTCAGTCCCTCTGTTTCTCGCCCTCTGTTTCTCGCCCTCCGTTTCAGCCCCTCTGTTTCTCGCCCTCTGTTTCAGCCCCTCTGTTTCTCGCCCTCTGTTTCAGCTCCTCTGTTTCAGCCTCTCTGTTTCAGCACCTCTGTTTCTCGCATCTCTGATTCAGCCCCTCTGTTTCTTGCCCTCTGTTTAAGCCCCTCTGTTTCAGCCTCTCTGTTTCTCGCCCTCTGTTTCAGCCCCTCTGTTTCAGCCCCTCTGTTTCTCGCCCTCTGTTTCAGCCCCTCTGTTTCTCGACCTCTGTTTCAGCCCCTCTGTTTCTCGCACTCTGTGTCAGCCCCTCTGATTCAGCCCCTCTGTTGCAGCCCCTCTGATTCAGCCCCTCTGTTTCAGCCCCTCTATTTCAGCCCCTCTGTTTCAGCCACTCTGTTTCATCCCATCTGTTTCTCGCCCTCTGTTTCTCACCCTCTGTTTCTCGCCCTCTGTTTCAACCCCTCTGTTTTTTGCCCTCTGTTTCAGCCCCTCTGTTTCTCGCCCTCTGTTTCTCACCCTCTGTTTCTCGCCCTCTGTTTCAGCCCCTCTGTTTTTTGCCCTCTGTTTCAGCCCCTCTGTTTCTCGCCCTCTGTTTCAGCCCCTCTATTTCTCGCCCTCTGTTTCAGCCCCTCTGTTTCTCGCCCTCTGTTTCAGCCGCTCTGTTTCAGCCCCTCTGTTTCAGTCCCACTGTTTCTCGCCCTCTGTTTCTCGCCCTCCGTTTCAGCCCCTCTGTTTCTCGCCCTCTGTTTCAGCCCCTCTGTTTCTCGCCCTCTGTTTCAGCTCCTCTGTTTCAGCCTCTCTGTTTCAGCCACTCTGTTTCTCGCATCTCTGATTCAGCCCCTCTGTTTCTTGCCCTCTGTTTCAGCCCCTCTGTTTCTCGCCCTCTGTTTCAGCCTCTCTGTTTCTCGCCCTCTGTTTCAGCCCCTCTGTTTCAGCCCCTCTGTTTCTCGCCCTCTGTTTCAGCCCCTCTGTTTCTCGCCCTCTGTTTCAGCCCCTCTGTTTCTCGCACTCTGTGTCAGCCCCTCTGATTCAGCCCCTCTGTTGCAGCCCCTCTGATTCAGCCCCTCTGTTTCAGCCCCTCTATTTCAGCCCCTCTGTTTCAGCCACTCTGTTTCATCCCATCTGTTTCTCGCCCTCTGTTTCTCACCCTCTGTTTCTCGCCCTCTGTTTCAGCCCCTCTGTTTTTTGCCCTCTGTTTCAGCCCCTCTGTTTCTCGCCCTCTGTTTCTCACCCTCTGTTTCTCGCCCTCTGTTTCAGCCCCTCTGTTTTTTGCCCTCTGTTTCAGCCCGTCTGTTTCAGCCCCTCTGTTTCAGCCCCTCTGGTTCTCGCCCTCTGTTTCAGCCCCTCTGTTTCTCGCCCTCTGTTTCAGCCCCTCTGTTTCTCGCCCTCTGTTTCAGCCCCTCTGATTCAGCCCCTCTGTTTCAGCCCCTCTGATTCAGCCCCTCTGTTTCAGCCCCTCTGTTTCAGCCCCTCTGTTTCATCCCCTCTGTTTCTCGCCCTCTGTTTCAGCCCCTCTGTTTTTCGCGCTCTGTTTCAGCCCTCTGTTTCTCGCCCTCTGTTTCAGGCTCTCTGTTTCAGCCCGTCTGTTTCAGCCCCTCTGTTACAGCCCCTCTGTTTCTGGCCCTCTGTTTCTCGCCCGCTGTTTCAGCCCCTTTGTTTCTTGCCCTCTGTTTCAGCCCCTCTGTTTCAGACCCTCTGATTCAGCCCCTCTGATTCAGCCCCTCTGTTTCTCGCCCTCTGTTTCAGCCCCTCTGTTTCAGCCCCTCTGTTTCTCGCCCTGTATTTCAGACCCTCTGTTTCTCGCCCTCTGTTTCAGCCCCTCTGTTTCTCGCCCTCTGTTTCAGCCCCTCTGTTCCAGCCCCTCTGTTTCTCGCCCTCTGTTACAGCCCCTCTGTTTCTCGCCCTCTGTTTCAGCCCCTCTGTTTCAGCACCTCTGTTTCAGCCCCTCTGTTTCAGCCACCCTGTTGCAGCCCCTCTGTTTCAGCCCCTCTGTTTCAGCCCCTCTGTTTCACCCCCACTGTTTCTGGCCCTCTGTTTCAGCCCCTCTGTTTTTCGCCCTCTTTTTCAGCCCCTCTGTTTCAGCCCTCTGTTTCAGCCCCTCTGTTTCTCACCCTCTGTTTCAGCCCCTCTGATTCAGCCCCTCTGTTTCTCGCCCTCTGTTTCAGCCCCTCTGTTTCGCGCCCTCTGTTTCAGCCCCTCTGTTTCTCGTCCTCTGTTTCAGCCCCACTGTTTCAGCCCCTCTGTTTCAGACCCTCTGTTTCAACCCCTCTGTTTCAGCCCCTCTGTTTCTAGCCCTCTGTTTCAGCCACTCTGTTTCTTGCCCTCTGTTTCAGCCCCTCTGTTTCAGCCCCTCTGTTTCTCGCCCGCTGTTTCTGCCCCTCTGTTTCAGCCCCTCAGTTTCTCGCCCTCTGTTTCAGCCCCGCTGATTCAGCCCCTCTGTTTCAGCCCCTCTGATTCATCCCCTCTGTTCCAGCCCCTCTATTTCAGCCCCTCTGTTTCAGCCCCTCTGATTCAGCTCCTCTGTTTCAGGCTCTCTGTTTCAGCCCGTCTGTTTCAGCCCCTCTGTTTCTGCCCCTCTGTTTCTCGCACTCTGTTTCTCGCCCGCTGTTTCAGTCCCTTAGTTTCTCGCACACTGTTTCAGCCCCTCTGTTTCATCCCCTCTGATTCAGCCCCTCTGATTCAGCCCCTCTGTTTCTCGCCCTCTGTTACTGCCCCTCTGTTTCAGCCCCTCTGTTTCAGCCCCTCCGATTCATCCCCTCTGTTTCAGCCCCTCTGTTTCTCGCCCTCTGTTTCAGCCCCTCTGATTCACACTCTCTGTTTCAGCACCTCTGTTTCAGCCCCTCTGTTTCTCGCCCTCTGTTTCAGCCCCTCTGTTTCTCGCCCTCTGTTTCAGACCCTCTGATTCAGCCCCTCTGTTTCAGCCCCTCTGAATCAGCCCCTCTGATTCAGCCCCTCTGTTTCAGCCCATCTGTTTCAGCCCCTCTATTTCTCGCCCTCTGTTTCAGCCCCTCTGTTTCTCGCCCTCTGTTTCAGCCCCTCTGTTTCTCGCCCTCTGTTTCAGCCCCTCTGTTTCAGTCCCTCTGTTTCTCGCCCTCTGTTTCTCGCCCTCTGTTTCAGCCCCTCTGTTTCTCGCCCTCTGGTTCAGTCCCTCTGTTTCTCGCCCTCTGTTTCAGCCCCGCTATTGTTCGCCCTCTGTTTCAGCCCCTCTGTTTCAGCCCCACTGCGTCAGCCCCTCTGTTTCAGACCCTCTGTTTCTCGCCCTCTGTTTCAGCCCCTCTGTTTCACGCCCTCTGTTTCAGCCCCTCTGTTTCAGCCCCTCTGTTTCAGTCCCTCTGTTTCTCGCCCTCTGTTTCTCGCCCTCTGTTTCAGCCCCTCTGTTCCAGCCCCTCTGTTTCTCGCCCTCTGTTACAGCCCCTCTGTTTCTCGCCCTCTGTTTCAGCCCCTCTGTTTCAGCACCTCTGTTTCAGCCCCTCTGTTTCAGCCACCCTGTTGCAGCCCCTCTGTTTCAGCCCCTCTGTTTCAGCCCCTCTGTTTCACCCCCACTGTTTCTGGCCCTCTGTTTCAGCCCCTCTGTTTTTCGCCCTCTTTTTCAGCCCCTCTGTTTCAGCCCTCTGTTTCAGCCCCTCTGTTTCTCACCCTCTGTTTCAGCCCCTCTGATTCAGCCCCTCTGTTTCTCGCCCTCTGTTTCAGCCCCTCTGTTTCGCGCCCTCTGTTTCAGCCCCTCTGTTTCTCGTCCTCTGTTTCAGCCCCACTGTTTCAGCCCCTCTGTTTCAGACCCTCTGTTTCAACCCCTCTGTTTCAGCCCCTCTGTTTCTAGCCCTCTGTTTCAGCCACTCTGTTTCTTGCCCTCTGTTTCAGCCCCTCTGTTTCAGCCCCTCTGTTTCTCGCCCGCTGTTTCTGCCCCTCTGTTTCAGCCCCTCAGTTTCTCGCCCTCTGTTTCAGCCCCGCTGATTCAGCCCCTCTGTTTCAGCCCCTCTGATTCATCCCCTCTGTTCCAGCCCCTCTATTTCAGCCCCTCTGTTTCAGCCCCTCTGATTCAGCTCCTCTGTTTCAGGCTCTCTGTTTCAGCCCGTCTGTTTCAGCCCCTCTGTTTCTGCCCCTCTGTTTCTCGCACTCTGTTTCTCGCCCGCTGTTTCAGTCCCTTAGTTTCTCGCACACTGTTTCAGCCCCTCTGTTTCATCCCCTCTGATTCAGCCCCTCTGATTCAGCCCCTCTGTTTCTCGCCCTCTGTTACTGCCCCTCTGTTTCAGCCCCTCTGTTTCAGCCCCTCCGATTCATCCCCTCTGTTTCAGCCCCTCTGTTTCTCGCCCTCTGTTTCAGCCCCTCTGATTCACACTCTCTGTTTCAGCACCTCTGTTTCAGCCCCTCTGTTTCTCGCCCTCTGTTTCAGCCCCTCTGTTTCTCGCCCTCTGTTTCAGACCCTCTGATTCAGCCCCTCTGTTTCAGCCCCTCTGAATCAGCCCCTCTGATTCAGCCCCTCTGTTTCAGCCCATCTGTTTCAGCCCCTCTATTTCTCGCCCTCTGTTTCTGCCCCTCTGTTTCAGCCCCACTGTGTCAGCCCCTCTGTTTCAGCCCCTCTGTTTCTCGCCCTCTGTTTCAGCCACTCTGTTTCTCGCCCTCTGTTTCAGTCCCTCTGTTTCTCGCCCTCTGTTTCAGCCCCTCTGTTTCAGCCCCTCTGTTTCAGTCCCTCTGTTTCTGGCCCTCTGTTTCTCGCCCTCTGTTTCAGCCCCTCTGTTTCTCGCCCTCTGTTTCAGCCCCTCTGTTTCTCGCCCTCTGTTTCAGCCCCTCTGTTTCTTGCCCGCTGTTTCAGCCCCTCTGTTTCTCGCCCTCTGTTTCAGCCTCTCTGTTTCAGCCCCTCTGTTTCAGCCCCTCTGTTTCTCGCCCTCTGTTTCAGCCCCTCTGTTTCTCGCCCTCTGTTTCAGCCCCTCTGTTTCAGTCCCTCTGTTTCTCGCCCTCTGTTTCTCGCCCTCTGTTTCAGCCCCTCTGTTTCTCGCCCTCTGGTTCAGTCCCTCTGTTTCTCGCCCTCTGTTTCAGCCCCGCTATTTTTCGCCCTCTGTTTCAGCCCCTCTGTTTCAGCCCCACTGCGTCAGCCCCTCTGTTTCAGACCCTCTGTTTCTCGCCCTCTGTTTCAGCCCCTCTGTTTCACGCCCTCTGTTTCAGCCCCTCTGTTTCAGCCCCTCTGTTTCAGTCCCTCTGTTTCTCGCCCTCTGTTTCTCGCCCTCTGTTTCAGCCCCTCTGTTTTTCGCCCTCTGTTTCAGCCTCTCTGTTTCTTGCCCTCTGTTTCAGCCCCTCTGTTTCAGCCCCTCTGTTTCAGCCCCTCTGTTTCTCGCCCTCTGTTTTATCCCCTCTGTTTCTTGCCCTCTGTTTCAGCCCCTCTGTTTCTCGCCCTCCGTTTCAGCCCCTCTGTTTCAGCCCCTCTGTTTCAGCCCCTCTGTTTCGCGCCCTCTGTTTCAGCCCCTCTGTTTCTCGCCCTCTGTTTCAGCCCCTCTATTTCTCGCCCTCTGTTTCAGCCCCTCTGTTTCAGCCCCTCTGTTTCTCGCCCTCTGTTTCAGCCCCTCTGTTTCAGCCCCTCTGTTTCAGTCCCTCTGTTTCTCGCCCTCTGTTTCTCGCCCTCCGTTTCAGCCCCTCTGTTTCTCGCCCTCTGTTTCAGCCCCTCTGTTTCTCGCCCTCTGTTTCAGCTCCTCTGTTTCAGCCTCTCTGTTTCAGCACCTCTGTTTCTCGCATCTCTGATTCAGCCCCTCTGTTTCTTGCCCTCTGTTTAAGCCCCTCTGTTTCAGCCTCTCTGTTTCTCGCCCTCTGTTTCAGCCCCTCTGTTTCAGCCCCTCTGTTTCTCGCCCTCTGTTTCAGCCCCTCTGTTTCTCGACCTCTGTTTCAGCCCCTCTGTTTCTCGCACTCTGTGTCAGCCCCTCTGATTCAGCCCCTCTGTTGCAGCCCCTCTGATTCAGCCCCTCTGTTTCAGCCCCTCTATTTCAGCCCCTCTGTTTCAGCCACTCTGTTTCATCCCATCTGTTTCTCGCCCTCTGTTTCTCACCCTCTGTTTCTCGCCCTCTGTTTCAACCCCTCTGTTTTTTGCCCTCTGTTTCAGCCCCTCTGTTTCTCGCCCTCTGTTTCTCACCCTCTGTTTCTCGCCCTCTGTTTCAGCCCCTCTGTTTTTTGCCCTCTGTTTCAGCCCCTCTGTTTCTCGCCCTCTGTTTCAGCCCCTCTGTTTCTCGCCCTCTGTTTCAGCCCCTCTGTTTCTCGCCCTCTGTTTCAGCCGCTCTGTTTCAGCCCCTCTGTTTCAGTCCCACTGTTTCTCGCCCTCTGTTTCTCGCCCTCCGTTTCAGCCCCTCTGTTTCTCGCCCTCTGTTTCAGCCCCTCTGTTTCTCGCCCTCTGTTTCAGCTCCTCTGTTTCAGCCTCTCTGTTTCAGCCACTCTGTTTCTCGCATCTCTGATTCAGCCCCTCTGTTTCTTGCCCTCTGTTTCAGCCCCTCTGTTTCTCGCCCTCTGTTTCAGCCTCTCTGTTTCTCGCCCTCTGTTTCAGCCCCTCTGTTTCAGCCCCTCTGTTTCTCGCCCTCTGTTTCAGCCCCTCTGTTTCTCGCCCTCTGTTTCAGCCCCTCTGTTTCTCGCACTCTGTGTCAGCCCCTCTGATTCAGCCCCTCTGTTGCAGCCCCTCTGATTCAGCCCCTCTGTTTCAGCCCCTCTATTTCAGCCCCTCTGTTTCAGCCACTCTGTTTCATCCCATCTGTTTCTCGCCCTCTGTTTCTCACCCTCTGTTTCTCGCCCTCTGTTTCAGCCCCTCTGTTTTTTGCCCTCTGTTTCAGCCCCTCTGTTTCTCGCCCTCTGTTTCTCACCCTCTGTTTCTCGCCCTCTGTTTCAGCCCCTCTGTTTTTTGCCCTCTGTTTCAGCCCGTCTGTTTCAGCCCCTCTGTTTCAGCCCCTCTGGTTCTCGCCCTCTGTTTCAGCCCCTCTGTTTCTCGCCCTCTGTTTCAGCCCCTCTGTTTCTCGCCCTCTGTTTCAGCCCCTCTGATTCAGCCCCTCTGTTTCAGCCCCTCTGATTCAGCCCCTCTGTTTCAGCCCCTCTGTTTCAGCCCCTCTGTTTCATCCCCTCTGTTTCTCGCCCTCTGTTTCAGCCCCTCTGTTTTTCGCGCTCTGTTTCAGCCCTCTGTTTCTCGCCCTCTGTTTCAGGCTCTCTGTTTCAGCCCGTCTGTTTCAGCCCCTCTGTTACAGCCCCTCTGTTTCTGGCCCTCTGTTTCTCGCCCGCTGTTTCAGCCCCTTTGTTTCTTGCCCTCTGTTTCAGCCCCTCTGTTTCAGCCCCTCTGATTCAGCCCCTCTGATTCAGCCCCTCTGTTTCTCGCCCTCTGTTTCAGCCCCTCTGTTTCAGCCCCTCTGTTTCTCGCCCTGTATTTCAGACCCTCTGTTTCTCGCCCTCTGTTTCAGCCCCTCTGTTTCTCGCCCTCTGTTTCAGCCCCTCTGTTCCAGCCCCTCTGTTTCTCGCCCTCTGTTACAGCCCCTCTGTTTCTCGCCCTCTGTTTCAGCCCCTCTGTTTCAGCACCTCTGTTTCAGCCCCTCTGTTTCAGCCACCCTGTTGCAGCCCCTCTGTTTCAGCCCCTCTGTTTCAGCCCCTCTGTTTCACCCCCACTGTTTCTGGCCCTCTGTTTCAGCCCCTCTGTTTTTCGCACTCTTTTTCAGCCCCTCTGTTTCAGCCCTCTGTTTCAGCCCCTCTGTTTCTCACCCTCTGTTTCAGCCCCTCTGATTCAGCCCCTCTGTTTCTCGCCCTCTGTTTCAGCCCCTCTGTTTCGCGCCCTCTGTTTCAGCCCCTCTGTTTCTCGTCCTCTGTTTCAGCCCCACTGTTTCAGCCCCTCGGTTTCAGACCCTCTGTTTCAACCCCTCTGTTTCAGCCCCTCTGTTTCTAGCCCTCTGTTTCAGCCACTCTGTTTCTTGCCCTCTGTTTCAGCCCCTCTGTTTCAGCCCCTCTGTTTCTCGCCCGCTGTTTCTGCCCCTCTGTTTCAGCCCCTCAGTTTCTCGCCCTCTGTTTCAGCCCCGCTGATTCAGCCCCTCTGTTTCAGCCCCTCTGATTCATCCCCTCTGTTCCAGCCCCTCTATTTCAGCCCCTCTGTTTCAGCCCCTCTGATTCAGCTCCTCTGTTTCAGGCTCTCTGTTTCAGCCCGTCTGTTTCAGCCCCTCTGTTTCTGCCCCTCTGTTTCTCGCACTCTGTTTCTCGCCCGCTGTTTCAGTCCCTTAGTTTCTCGCACACTGTTTCAGCCCCTCTGTTTCATCCCCTCTGATTCAGCCCCTCTGATTCAGCCCCTCTGTTTCTCGCCCTCTGTTACTGCCCCTCTGTTTCAGCCCCTCTGTTTCAGCCCCTCCGATTCATCCCCTCTGTTTCAGCCCCTCTGTTTCTCGCCCTCTGTTTCAGCCCCTCTGATTCACACTCTCTGTTTCAGCACCTCTGTTTCAGCTCCTCTGTCTCTCGCCTTCTGTTTCAGCCCCTCTGTTTCTCGCCCTCTGTTTCAGCCCGTCTGATTCAGCCACTCTGTTTCAGCCCCTCTGTTTCAGCCCCACTGTGTCAGCCCCTCTGTTTCAGCCCCTCTGTTTCTCGCCCTCTGTTTCAGCCCCTCTGTTTCTCGCCCTCTGTTTCAGCCCCTCTGTTTCTCGCCCTCTGTTTCAGCCCCTCTGTTTCTCGCCCTCTGTTTCAGCCCCTCTGTTTCAGCCCCTCTGTTTCAGTCCCGCTGTTTCTCGCCCTCTGTTTCTCGCCCTCTGTTTCAGCCCCTCTGTTTCTCGCCCTCTGTTTCAGCCCCTCTGTTTCTCGCCCTCTGTTTCAGCCCCTCTGTTTCAGCTCCTCTGTTTCAGCCCCTCTGTTTCAGCCCCTCTGTTTCTCGCCCTCTGTTTCAGCCCCTCTGTTTCTTGCCCTCTGTTTCAGCCCCTCTGTTTCTCGCCCTCTATTTCAGCCTCTCTGTTTCAGCCCCACTGTTTCAGCCCCTCTGTTTCAGCCTCTCTGTTTCAGCCCCTCTGTTTGTCGCCCTCTGTTTCAGCCCCTCTGTTTCAGCCCCTCTGTTTCAGTCCCTTCTGTTTCTCGCCCTCTGTTTCTCGCCCTCTGTTTCAGCCCCTCTGTTTCTCGCCCTCTGTTTCAGTCGCTCTGTTTCTCGCCCTCTGTTTCAGCCCCTCTATTTCTCGCCCTCTGTGTCAGCCCCTCTGTTCCAGCCCCACTGCGTCAGCCCCTCTGTTTCAGACCCTCTGTTTCTCGCGCTCTGTTTCAGACCCTCTGTTTCTCGCCTTCTGTTTCAGCCCCTCTGTTTCTCGCCCTCTGTTTCAGCCCCTCTGATTCAGCCCCTCTGTTTCTCGCCCTCTGTTTCTCGCCCTCTTTTTCAGCCCCTCTGTTTCTTGCCCTCTGTTTCAGCCCCTCTGTTTCTCACCCTCTGTTTCAGCCCCTCTGTTTCACACCCTCTGTTTCAGCCCCTCTGTTTCAGCCCCTCTGTTTCTCGCCCTCTGTTTCAGCCCCTCTGTTTCTCGCCCTCTGTTTCAGCCCCTCTGATTCAGCCCCTCTGTTTCTCGCCCTCTGTTTCTCGCCCTCTTTTTCAGCCCCTCTGGTTCTTGCCCTCTGTTTCAGCCCCCCTGTTTCAGCCCCTCTGTTTCAGCCCCTCTGTTTCTCGCCCTCTGTTTCAGCCCCTCTGTTTCTCGCCCTCTGTTTCTCGCCCTCTGTTTCAGCCCCTCTGTTTCAGCCCCGCTGTTTCTCGCCCTCTGTTTCAGCCCCTCTGTTTCTTGCCCTCTGTTTGAGCCCCTCTGTTTCTCGCCCTCTGTTTCAGCCCCTCTGTTTCAGTCCCTCTGTTTCTCGCCCTCTGTTTCTCGCCCTCTGTTTCAGCCCCTGTTTCTCGCCCTCTGTTTCAGCCCCTCTGTTTCAGCCCCACTGTGTCAGTCCCACTGTTTCAGACCCTCTGTTTCTCGCCCTCTGTTTCAGCCCCTCTGTTTCTCGCCCTCTGTTTCAGCATCTCTGTTTCAGCCCCTCTGTTTCAGTCCCTCTGTTTCTGGCCCTCTGTTTCTCGCCCTCTGTTTCAGCCCCTCTGTTTCTCGCCCTCTGTTTCAGCCCCTCTGTTTCAGCCCCTCTGTTTCAGCCCCTCCGTTTCTCGCCCTCTGTTTCAGCCACTCTGTTTCTCGCCGTCTGTTTCAGCCCCTCTGTTTCTCGCCCTCTGTTTCAGTCCCTCTGTTTCGCGCTCTCTGTTTCAGCCCCTCTGTTTCAGTCCCTCTGTTTCTCGCCCTCTGTTTCTGCCCGTCTGTTTCTCGCCCTCTGTTTCAGCCCATCTGTTTCTCGCCCTCTGTTTCAGCCCCTCTGTTTCTCGCCCTCTGTTTCAGACCCTCTGATTCAGCCCCTCTGTTTCAGCCCCTCTGAATCAGCCCCTCTGATTCAGCCCCTCTGTTTCAGCCCCTCTGTTTCAGCCCCTCTGTTTCAGCCCCTCTGTTTCTCGCCCTCCGTTTCAGCCCCTCTGTTTCAGCCCCACTGTGTCAGCCCCTCTGTTTCAGCCCCTCTATTTCTCGCCCTCTGTTTCAGCCCCTCTGTTTCAGCCCCACTGTGTCAGCCCCTCTGTTTCAGACCCTCTGTTTCTCGCCCTCTGTTTCAGCCCCTCTGTTTCAGTCCCTCTGTTTCAGTTCCTCTGTTTCTCGCCCTCTGTTTCTCGCCCACTGTTTCAGCCCCTCTGTTTCTCGCCCTCTGTTTCAGCCCCTCTTTTTCTCGCCCTCTGTTTCAGCCCCTCTGTTTCAGCCCCTCTGTTTCAGACCCTCTGTTTCTCGCCCTCTGTTTCAGCCCCTCTGTTTCTCGCCCTCTGTTTCAGCCTCTCTGTTTCAGCCCCTCTGTTTCAGCCCCTCTGTTTCTCGCCCTCTGTTTCAGCCTCTCTGTTTCTCGCCCTCTGTTTCAGCCCCTCTGTTTCAGCCCCTCTGTTTCAGTCCCTCTGTTTCTCGCCCTCTGTTTCTCGCCCTCTGTTTCAGCCCCTCTGTTTCTCGCCCTCTGTTTCAGTCCCTCTGTTTCTCGCCCTCTGTTTCAGCCCCTCTATTTCTCGCCCTCTGTTTCAGCCCCTCTGTTTCAGCCCCACTGTGTCAGCCCCTCTGTTTCAGCCCCTCTGTTTCTCGCCCTCTGATTCAGCCCCTCTGTTTCAGCGCCACTGTGTCAGCCCCTCTGTTTCAGACCCTCTGTTTCTCGCCCTCTGTTTCAGCCCCTCTGTTTCTCGCCCTCTGTTTCAGCCCCTCTGTTTCTCGCCCTCTGTTTCAGCCCCTCTGTTTCAGCCCGTCTGTTTCAGTCCCTCTGTTTCTCACCCTCTGTTTCTCGCCCTCTGTTTCAGCCCCTCTGTTTCTCGCCCTCTGTTTCAGCCCCACTCTTTCTTGCCCTCTGTTTCAGCCCCTCTGTTTCAGCCCCTCTGTTTCAGCCCCTCTGTTTCAGCCCCTCTGTTTCTCGCACTCCGTTTCAGCCCCTCTGTTTCAGCCCCTCTGTTTCAGCCCCTCTGTTTCGCGCCCTCTGTTTCAGCCACTCTATTTCTCGCCCTCTGTTTCAGCCCCTCTGTTTCAGCCCCACTGTTTCAGCCCCTCTGTTTCAGCCCCTCTGTTTCTCGCCCTCTGTTTCAGCCCCTCTATTTCTCGCCCTCTGTTTCAGCCCGTCTGTTTCAGCCCCACTGTTTCAGCCCCTCTGTTTCAGCCCCTCTGTTTCAGCCCCTCTGTTTCAGCCCCTCTGTTTCTCGCCCTCCGTTTCAGCCCCTCTGTTTCAGCCCCTCTGTTTCTCGCCCTCCGTTTCAGCCCCTCTGTTTCAGCCCCTCTGTTTCAGCCCCTCTGTTTCTCGCCCTCTGTTTCAGCCACTCAATTTCTCGCCCTCTGTTTCAGCCCCTCTGTTTCTCGCCCTCTGTTTCAGCCCCTCTGTTTCTCGCCCTCTGTTTCAGCCCCTCTGTTTCAGCCCCACTGTTTCAGCCCCTCTTTTTCAGCCCCTCTGTTTCTCGCCCTCTGTTTCAGCCCCTCTGTTTCTCGCCCTCTGTTTCAGCCCCTCTGTTTCTCGCCCTCTGTTTCAGCCCCTCTGTTTCAGTCCCTCTGTTTCTCGCCCTCTGGTTCTCGCCCTCCATTTCAGCCCCTCTGTTTCTCGCCCTCTGTTTCAGCCTCTCTGTTTCTCGCCCTCTGTTTCAGCTCCTCTGTTTCAGCCTCTCTGTTTCAGCCCCTCTGTTTCTCGCATCTCTGATTCAGCCCCTCTGTTTCTTGCCCTCTGTTTCAGCCCCTCTGTTTCTCGCCCTCTGTTTCAGCCTCTCTGTTTCTCGCCCTCTGTTTCAGGCCCTCTGTTTCAGCCCCTCTGTTTCTCGCCCTCTGTTTCAGCCCCTATGTTTCTCGCCCTCTGTTTCAGCCCCTCTGTTTCTCGCACTCTGTGTCAGCCCCTCTGATTCAGCCCCTCTGTTGCAGCCCCTCTGATTCAGCCCCTCTGTTTCAGCCCCTCTATTTCATCCCCTCTGTTTCAGCCCCTCTATTTCATCCCCTCTGTGTCAGCCCCTCTGATTCAGCCCCTCTGTTGCAGCCTCTCTGTTTCAGCCCCTCTGTTTCTCGCATCTCTGATTCAGCCCCTCTGTTTCTTGCCCTCTGTTTCAGCCCCTCTGTTTCTCGCCCTCTGTTTCAGCCTCTCTGTTTCTCGCCCTCTGTTTCAGCCACTCTGTTTCAGCCCCTCTGTTTCTCTCCCTCTGTTTCAGCCCCTCTGTTTCTCGCCCTCTGTTTCAGCCCCTCTGTTTCTCGCACTCTGTGTCAGCCCCTCTGATTCAGCCCCTCTGTTGCAGCCCCTCTGATTCAGCCCCTCTGTTTCAGCCCCTCTATTTCAGCCACTCTGTTTCATCCCATCTGTTTCTCGCCCTCTGTTTCTCACCCTCTGTTTCTCGCCCTCTGTTTCAGCCCCTCTGTTTTTTGCCCTCTGTTTCAGCCCCTCTGTTTCTCGCCCTCTGTTTCTCACCCTCTGTTTCTCGCCCTCTGTTTCAGCCCCTCTGTTTTTTGCCCTCTGTTTCAGCCCGTCTGTTTCAGCCCCTCTGTTTCAGCCCCTCTGTTTCTCGCCCTCTGTTTCAGCCCCTCTGTTTCTCGCCCTCTGTTTCAGCCCCTCTGTTTCTCGCCCTCTGTTTCAGCCCCTCTGATTCAGCCCCTCTGTTTCAGCCCCTCTGATTCAGCCCCTCTGTTTCAGCCCCTCTGTTTCAGCCCCTCTGTTTCATCCCCTCTGTTTCTCGCCCTCTGTTTCAGCCCCTCTGTTTTTCGCCCTCTGTTTCAGCCCTCTGTTTCTCGCCCTCTGTTTCAGGCTCTCTGTTTCAGCCCGTCTGTTTCAGCCCCTCTGTTACAGCCCCTCTGTTTCTGGCCCTCTGTTTCTCGCCCGCTGTTTCAGCCCCTTTGTTTCTCGCCCTCTGTTTCAGCCCCTCTGTTTCAGCCCCTCTGATTCAGCCCCTCTGATCCAGCCCCTCTGTTTCTCGCCCTCTGTTTCAGCCCCTCTGTTTCAGCCCCTCTGTTTCTCGCCCTCTGTTTCAGCCCCTCTGTTTCTCGCCCTCTGTTTCAGCCCCTCTGTTTCAGTCCCTCTGTTTCTCGCCCTCTGGTTCTCGCCCTCCATTTCAGCCCCTCTGTTTCTCGCCCTCTGTTTCAGCCTCTCTGTTTCTCGCCCTCTGTTTCAGCTCCTCTGTTTCAGCCTCTCTGTTTCAGCCCCTCTGTTTCTCGCATCTCTGATTCAGCCCCTCTGTTTCTTGCCCTCTGTTTCAGCCCCTCTGTTTCTCGCCCTCTGTTTCAGCCTCTCTGTTTCTCGCCCTCTGTTTCAGGCCCTCTGTTTCAGCCCCTCTGTTTCTCGCCCTCTGTTTCAGCCCCTATGTTTCTCGCCCTCTGTTTCAGCCCCTCTGTTTCTCGCACTCTGTGTCAGCCCCTCTGATTCAGCCCCTCTGTTGCAGCCCCTCTGATTCAGCCCCTCTGTTTCAGCCCCTCTATTTCATCCCCTCTGTTTCAGCCCCTCTATTTCATCCCCTCTGTGTCAGCCCCTCTGATTCAGCCCCTCTGTTGCAGCCTCTCTGTTTCAGCCCCTCTGTTTCTCGCATCTCTGATTCAGCCCCTCTGTTTCTTGCCCTCTGTTTCAGCCCCTCTGTTTCTCGCCCTCTGTTTCAGCCTCTCTGTTTCTCGCCCTCAGTTTCAGCCACTCTGTTTCAGCCCCTCTGTTTCTCTCCCTCTGTTTCAGCCCCTCTGTTTCTCGCCCTCTGTTTCAGCCCCTCTGTTTCTCGCACTCTGTGTCAGCCCCTCTGATTCAGCCCCTCTGTTGCAGCCCCTCTGATTCAGCCCCTCTGTTTCAGCCCCTCTATTTCAGCCACTCTGTTTCATCCCATCTGTTTCTCGCCCTCTGTTTCTCACCCTCTGTTTCTCGCCCTCTGTTTCAGCCCCTCTGTTTTTTGCCCTCTGTTTCAGCCCCTCTGTTTCTCGCCCTCTGTTTCTCACCCTCTGTTTCTCGCCCTCTGTTTCAGCCCCTCTGTTTTTTGCCCTCTGTTTCAGCCCGTCTGTTTCAGCCCCTCTGTTTCAGCCCCTCTGTTTCTCGCCCTCTGTTTCAGCCCCTCTGTTTCTCGCCCTCTGTTTCAGCCCCTCTGTTTCTCGCCCTCTGTTTCAGCCCCTCTGATTCAGCCCCTCTGTTTCAGCCCCTCTGATTCAGCCCCTCTGTTTCAGCCCCTCTGTTTCAGCCCCTCTGTTTCATCCCCTCTGTTTCTCGCCCTCTGTTTCAGCCCCTCTGTTTTTCGCCCTCTGTTTCAGCCCTCTGTTTCTCGCCCTCTGTTTCAGGCTCTCTGTTTCAGCCCGTCTGTTTCAGCCCCTCTGTTACAGCCCCTCTGTTTCTGGCCCTCTGTTTCTCGCCCGCTGTTTCAGCCCCTTTGTTTCTCGCCCTCTGTTTCAGCCCCTCTGTTTCAGCCCCTCTGATTCAGCCCCTCTGATCCAGCCCCTCTGTTTCTCGCCCTCTGTTTCAGCCCCTCTGTTTCAGCCCCTCTGTTTCTCGCCCTCTGTTTCAGCCCCTCTGTTTCAGCCCCTCTGTTTCTCGCCCTCTGTTACAGCCCCTCTGTTTCTCGCCCTCTGTTTCAGCCCCTCTGTTTCAGCACCTCTGTTTCAGCCCCTCTGTTTCAGCCACCCTGTTTCAGCCCCTCTGTTTCAGCCCCTCTGTTTCAGCCCCTCTGTTTCATCCCCTCTGTTTCTCGCCCTCTGTTTCAGCCCCTCTTTTTTTCGCCCTCTTTTTCAGCCCCTCTGTTTCAGCCCTCTGTTTCAGCCCCCCTGTTTCTCACCCTCTGTTTCAGCCCCTCTGATTCAGCCCCTCTGTTTCTCGCCCTCTGTTTCAGCCCCTCTGTTTCTCGCCCTCTGTTTCAGCCCCTCTGTTTCTCGTCCTCTGTTTCAGCCCCACTGTTTCAGCCCCTCTGTTTCAGACCCTCTGTTTCAACCCCTCTGTTTCAGCCCCTCTGTTTCTAGCCCTCTGTTTCAGCCACTCTGTTTCTTGCCCTCTGTTTCAGCCCCTCTGTTTCAGCCCCTCTGTTTCTCGCCCGCTGTTTCTGCCCCTTTGTTTCAGCCCCTCAGTTTCTCGCCCTCTGTTTCAGCCCCGCTGATTCAGCCCCTCTGTTTCAGCCCCTCTGATTCATCCCCTCTTTTTCAGCCCCTCTATTTCAGCCCCTCTGTTTCAGCCCCTCTGATTCAGCTCCTCTGTTTCAGGCTCTCTGTTTCAGCCCGTCTGTTTCAGCCCCTCTGTTTCAGCCCCTCTGTTTCTCGGACTCTGTTTCTCGCCCGCTGTTTCAGTCCCTTAGTTTCTCGTCCACTGTTTCAGCCCCTCTGTTTCAGCCCCTCTGATTCAGCCCCTCTGATTCAGCCCCTCTGTTTCTCGCCCTCTGTTTCAGCCCCTCTGTTTCAGCCCCTCTGTTTCAGCCCCTCCGATTCATCCCCTCTGTTTCAGCCCCTCTGTTTCTCGCCCTCTGTTTCAGCCCCTCTGATTCACACTCTCTGTTTCAGCCCCTCTGTTTCAGCCCCTCTGTTTCTCGCCCTCTGTTTCTGCCCCTCTGTCTCTCGCCTTCTGTTTCAGCCCCTCTGTTTCTCGCCCTCTGTTTCAGCCCGTCTGATTCAGCCCCTCTGTTTCAGCCCCTCTGTTTCAGCCCCACTGTGTCAGCCCCTCTGTTTCAGCCCCTCTGTTTCTCGCCCTCTGTTTCAGCCCCTCTGTTTCTCGCCCTCTGTTTCAGCCCCTCTGTTTCTCGCCCTCTGTTTCAGCCCCTCTGTTTCAGCCCCTCTGTTTCAGTCCCTCTGTTTCTCGCCCTCTGTTTCTCGCCCTCTGTTTCAGCCCCTCTGTTTCTCGCCCTCTGTTTCAGCCCCTCTGTTTCTCGCCCTCTGTTTCAGCCCCTCTGTTTCAGCTCCTCTGTTTCAGCCCCTCTGTTTCAGCCCCTCTGTTTCTCGCCCTCTGTTTCAGCCCCTCTGTTTCTTGCCCTCTGTTTCAGCCCCTCTGTTTCTCGCCCTCTGTTTCAGCCTCTCTGTTTCAGCCCCTCTGTTTCAGCCCCTCTGTTTCAGCCTCTCTGTTTCAGCCCCTCTGTTTCTCGCCCTCTGTTTCAGCCCCTCTGTTTCAGTCCCTCTGTTTCTCGCCCTCTGTTTCTCGCCAGCTGTTTCAGCCCCTCTGTTTCTCGCCCTCTGTTTCAGCCCCTCTGTTTCAGCTCCTCTGTTTCAGCCCCTCTGTTTCAGCCCCTCTGTTTCTCGCCCTCTGTTTCAGCCCCTCTGTTTCTTGCCCTCTGTTTCAGCCCCTCTGTTTCTCGCCCTCTGTTTCAGCCTCTCTGTTTCAGCCCCTCTGTTTCAGCCCCTCTGTTTCAGCCTCTCTGTTTCAGCCCCTCTGTTTCTCGCCCTCTGTTTCAGCCCCTCTGTTTCAGTCCCTCTGTTTCTCGCCCTCTGTTTCAGCCCCTCTATTTCTCGCCCTCTGTTTCAGCCCCTCTGTTCCAGCCCCACTGTGTCAGCCCCTCTGTTTCAGACCCTCTGTTTCTCGCGCTCTGTTTCAGCCCCTCTGTTTCTCGCCCTCTGTTTCAGCCCCTCTGTTTCTCGCCCTCTGTTTCAGCCCCTCTGATTCAGCCCCTCTGTTTCTCGCCCTCTGTTTCTCGCCCTATTTTTCAGCCCCTCAGTTTCTCGCCCTCTGTTTCAGCCCCTCTGTTTCTCACCCTCTGTTTCAGCCCCTCTGTTTCTCACCCTCTGTTTCAGCCCCTCTGTTTCAGCCCCTCTGTTTCTCGCCCTCTGTTTCAGCCCCTCTGTTTCTCGCCCTCTGTTTCAGCCCCTCTGATTCAGCCCCTCTGTTTCTCGCCCTCTGTTTCTCGCCCTCTTTTTCAGCCCCTCTGTTTCTTGCCCTCTGTTTCAGCCCCTCTGTTTCAGCCCCTCTGTTTCAGCCCCTCTGTTTCTCGCCCTCTGTTTCAGCCCCTCTGTTTCTCGCCCTCTGTTTCTCGCCCTCTGTTTCAGCCCCTCGGTTTCAGTCCCTCTGTTTCTAGCCCTCTGTTTCTCGCCCTCTGTTTCAGCCCCTCTGTTTCTCGCCCTCTGTTTCAGACCCTCTGTTTCAGCCCCTCTGTTTCAGCCCCTCTGTTTCTCGCCCTCTGTTTCAGCCCCTCTGTTTCAGTCCCTCTGTTTCTCGCCCTCTGTTTCTCGCCCTCTGTTTCAGCCCCTGTTTCTCGCCCTCTGTTTCAGCCCCTCTGTTTCAGCCCCACTGTGTCAGCCCCACTGTTTCAGACCCTCTGTTTCTCGCCCTCTGTTTCAGCCCCTCTGTTTCTGGCCCTCTGTTTCAGCCCCTCTGTTTCTCCCCCTCTGTTTCAGCATCTCTGTTTCAGCCCCTCTGTTTCAGTCCCTCAGTTTCTGGCCCTCTGTTTCTCGCCCTCTGTTTCAGCCCCTCTGTTTCTCGCCCTCTGTTTCAGCCCCTCTGTTTCTCGCCCTCTGTTTCAGCCCCTCTGTTTCAGCCCCTCTGTTTCAGCCCCTCCGTTTCTCGCCCTCTGTTTCAGCCACTCTGTTTCTCGCCCTCTGTTTCAGCCCCTCTGTTTCTCGCCCTCTGTTTCAGTCCCTCTGTTTCGCGCTCTCTGTTTCAGCCCCTCTGTTTCAGTCCCTCTGTTTCTCGCCCTCTGTTTCTGCCCGTGTGTTTCTCGCCCTCTGTTTCAGCCCCTCTGTTTCTCACCCTCTGTTTCAGCCCCTCTGTTTCTCGCCCTCTGTTTCAGACCCTCTGATTCAGCCCCTCTGTTTCAGCCCCTCTGAATCAGCCCCTCTGATTCAGCCCCTCTGTTTCAGCCCCTCTGAATCAGCCCCTCTGTTTCAGCCCCTCTGTTTCTCGCCCTCCGTTTCAGCCCCTCTGTTTCAGCCCCACTGTGTCAGCCCCTCTGTTTCAGCCCCTCTATTTCTCGCCCTCTGTTTCAGCCCCTCTGTTTCAGCCCCACTGTGTCAGCCCCTCTGTTTCAGCCCCTCTGTTTCTCGCCCTCTGTTTCAGCCCCTCTGTTTCAGTCCCTCTGTTTCAGTCCCTCTGTTTCTCGCCCTCTGTTTCTCACCCACTGTTTCAGCCCCTCTGTTTCTCGCCCTCTGTTTCAGCCCCTCTGTTTCTCGCCCTCTGTTTCAGCCCCTCTGTTTCAGCCCCTCTGTTTCAGTCCCTCTGTTTCTCGCCCTCTGTTTCTCGACCTCTGTTTCAGCCCCTCTGTTTCTCGCCCTCTGTTTCAGTCCCTCTGTTTCATGCCCTCTGTTTCAGCCCCTCTATTTTTCGCCCTCTGTTTCAGCCCCTCTGTTTCAGCCCCACTGTGTCAGCCCCTCTGTTTCAGACCCTTTGTTTCTCGCCCTCTGTTTCAGCCCCTCTGTTTCTCGCCCTCTGTTTCAGCCCCTCTGTTTCTCGCCCTCTGTTTCAGCCCCTCCTTTTCAGCCCCTCTGTTTCAGTCCCTCTGTTTCTCGCCCTCTGTTTCTCGCCCTCTGTTTCAGCCCCTCTGTTTCTCGCCCTCTGTTTCAGCCCCTCTGTTTCTTGCCCTCTGTTTCAGCCCCTCTGTTTCAGCCCCTCTGTTTCAGCCCCTCTGTTTCTCGCCCTCTGTTTTATCCCCTCTGTTTCTTGCCCTCTGTTTCAGCCCCTCTGTTTCTCGCCCTCCGTTTCAGCCCCTCTGTTTCAGCCCCTCTGTTTCAGCCCCTCTGTTTCGCGCCCTCTGTTTCAGCCCCTCTGTTTCTCGCGCTCTGTTTCAGCCCCTCTGTTTCTCGCCCTCTGTTTCAGCCACTCTATTTCTCGCCCTCTGTTTCAGCCCCTCTGTTTCAGCCCCACTGTTTCAGCCCCTCTGTTTCAGCCCCTCTGTTTCTCACCCTCTGTTTCAGCCCCTCTGTTTCTCGCCCTCTGTTTCAGCCCCTCTGTTTCTCGCCCTCTGTTTCAGCCCCTCTGTTTCAGTCCCTCTGTTTCTCCCCCTCTGTTTCTCGCCCTCCGTTTCAGCCCCTCTGTTTCTCGCCCTCTGTTTCAGCCCCTCTGTTTCTCGCCCTCTGTTTCAGCTCCTCTGTTTCAGCCTCTCTGTTTCAGCCCCTCTGTTTCTCGCATCTCTGATTCAGCCCCTCTGTTTCTTGCCCTCTGTTTCAGCCCCTCTGTTTCTCGCCCTCTGTTTCAGCCTCTCTGTTTCTCGCCCTCTGTTTCAGCCCCTCTGTTTCTCGCCCTCTGTTTCAGCCCCTCTGTTTCTCGCCCTCTGTTTCAGCCCCTCTGTTTCTCGCCCTCTGTTTCAGCCCCTCTATTTCATCCCCTCTGTTTCAGCCACTCTGTTTCATCCCATCTGTTTCTCGCCCTCTGTTTCTCACCCTCTGTTTCTCGCCCTCTGTTTCAGCCCCTCTGTTTTTTGCCCTCTGTTTCAGCCCCTCTGTTTCTCGCCCTCTGTTTCTCACCCTCTGTTTATCGCCCTCTGTTTCAGCCCCTCTGTTTTTTGCCGTCTGTTTCAGCCCGTCTGTTTCAGCCCCTCTGTTTCAGCCACTCTGTTTCTCGCCCTCTGTTTCAGCCCCTCTGTTTCTCGCCCTCTGTTTCAGCCCCTCTGTTTCTCGCCCTCTGTTTCAGCCCCTCTGATTCAGCCCCTCTGTTTCAGCCCCTCTGATTCAGCCCCTCTGTTTCAGCCCCTCTGCTTAAGCCCCTCTGTTTCATCCCCTCTGTTTCTCGCCCTCTGGTTCAGCCCCTCTGTTTTTCGCACTCTGTTTCAGCCCTCTGTTTCTCGCCCTCTGTTTCAGGCTCTCTGTTTCAGCCCGTCTGTTTCAGCCCCTCTGTTACAGCCCCTCTGTTTCTGGCCCTCTGTTTCTCGCCCGCTGTTTCAGCCCCTTTGTTTCTCGCCCTCTGTTTCAGCCCCTCTGTTTCAGCCCCTCTGATTCAGCCCCTCTGATTCAGCCCCTCTGTTTCTCGCCCTCTGTTTCAGCCCCTCTGTTTCAGCCCCTCTGTTTCAGCCCCTCTGTTTCTCGCCCTCTATTTCAGCCCCTCTGTTTCTCGCCCTCTGTTTCAGCCCCTCTGTTTCTCGCCCTCTGTTTCAGCCCCTCTGTTTCAGCCCCTCTGTTTCTCGCCCTCTGTTTCAGCCCCTCTGTTTCTCGCCCTCTGTTTCAGCCCCTCTGTTTCAGCACCTCTGTTTCAGCCCCTCTGTTTCAGCCACCCTGTTTCAGCCCCTCTGTTTCAGCCCCTCTGTTTCAGCCCCTCTGTTTCACCCCCTCTGTTTCTCGCCCTCTGTTTCAGCCCCTCTGTTTTTCGCCCTCTTTTTCAGGCCCTCTGTTTCAGCCCTCTGTTTCAGCCCCTCTGTTTCTCACCCTCTGTTTCAGCCCCTCTGATTCAGCCCCTCTGTTTCTCGCCCTCTGTTTCAGCCCCTCTGTTTCGCGCCCTCTGTTTCAGCCCCTCTGTTTCTCGCCCTCTGTTTCAGCCCCACTGTTTCAGCCCCTCTGTTTCAGACCCTCTGGTTCAACCCCTCTGTTTCAGCCCCTCTGTTTCTAGCCCTCTGTTTCAGCTACTCTGTTTCTTTCCCTCTGTTTCAGCCCCTCTGATTCAGCCCCTCTGTTTCAGCCCCTCTGATTCAGTCCCTCTGTTTCAGCCCCGCTGATTCAGCCCCTCTGTTTCAGCCCCTCTGATTCATCCCCTCTGTTTCAGCCCCTTTATTTCAGCCCCTCTGTTTCAGCCCCTCTGATTCAGCTCCTCTGTTTCAGGCTCTCTGTTTCAGCCCGTCTGTTTCAGCCCCTCTGTTTCAGCCCCTCTGTTTCTCGCACTCTGTTTCTCGCCCGCTGTTTCAGTCCCTTAGTTTCTCGCCCACTGTTTCAGCCCCTCTGTTTCAGTCCCTCTGATTCAGCCCCTCTGATTCAGCCCCTCTGTTTCTCGCCCTCTGTTTCAGCCCCTCTGTTTCAGCCCCTCTGTTTCAGCCCCTCCGATTCATCCCCTCTGTTTCAGCCCCTCTGTTTCTCGCCCTCTGTTTCAGCCCCTCTGATTCACACTCTCTGTTTCAGCCCCTCTGTTTCAGCCCCTCTGTTTCTCGCCCTCTGTTTCTGCCCCTCTGTCTCTCGCCTTCTGTTTCAGCCCCTCTGTTTCTCGCCCTCTGTTTCAGCCCGTCTGATTCAGCCCCTCTGTTTCAGCCCCTCTGATTCAGCCCCTCTGTTTCAGCCCCTCTGTTTCAGCCCGTCTGTTTCTCGCCGTCTGTTTCAGCCCCTCTGTTTCTCACCCTCTGTTTCAGCCCCTCTGTTTCATCCCCTCTTTTTCTCGCGCTCTGTTTCAGCCCCTCTGTTTCTCGCCCTCTGTTTCAGCCCCTCTGATTCAGCCCCTCTGTTTCTCGCCCTCTGTTTCAGCCCCTCTGTTTCTCGCCCTCTGTTTCAGCCCCTCTGTTTCTCGCCCTCTGTTTCAGCCCCTCTGTTTCAGCCCCTCTGTTTCAGCCACTCTGTTTCTCGCCCTCTGTTTCAGCCCCTCTGTTTCTCGCCCTCTGTTTCAGCCCCTCTATTTCTCGCCCTCTGTTTCAGCCCCTCTGTTTCAGCCCCACTGTTTCAGCCCCTTTGTTTCAGCCCCTCTGTTTCTCGCCCTCTGTTTCAGCCGCTCTGTTTCTCGCCCTCTGTTTCAGCCCCTCTGTTTCAGCCCCTCTGTTTCAGTCCCTCTGTTTCTCGCCCTCTGTTTCTGGCCCTCTGTTTCAGCCCCTCTGTTTCTCCCCCTCTGTTTCAGCCCTTCTGGTTCAGCCCCTCTGTTTCAGCCCCTCTGTTTCAGCCCCTCTGTTTCAGCCCCTCTGTTTCAGCCCCTCTGTTTCTCGCCCTCTGTGTCAGCCCCTCTGTTTCTTGCCCTCTGTTTCAGCCACTCTGTTTCTCGCCCTCTGTTTCAGCCTCTCTGTTTCTCGCCCTCAGTTTCAGCCCCTCTGTTTCAGCCCCTCTGTTTCAGCCCCTCTGTTTCTCGCCCTCTGTTTCAGCACCTCTGTTTCAGCCCCTCTGTTTCTGCCCCTCTGTTTCTCGCCCTCTGTTTCAGCCCCTCTGTTTCTCGCCCTCTGTTTCAGCCTCTCTGTTTCTCGCCCTCTGTTTCAGCTCCTCTGTTTCAGCCCCTCTGTTTCAGCCTCTCTGTTTCTCGCCCTCTGTTTCAGCCCCTCTGTTTCAGCTCCACTGTTTCAGCCCCTCTGTTTCTCGCCCTCTGGTTCTCGCCCTCTGTTTCAGCCCCTTTGTTTCTCGCCCTCTGTTTCTCGCCCTCTGTTTCAGCCCTTCTGTTTCTCGCCCTCTGTTTCAGCCCCTCTGTTTCAGCCCCTCTGTTTCAGCCCCTCTGTTTCTCGCCCTCTGTTTTATCCCCTCTGTTTCTTGCCCTCTGTTTCAGCCCCTCTGTTTCTCGCCCTCCGTTTGAACCCCTCTGTTTCAGCCCCTCTGTTTCAGCCCCTCTGTTTCGCGCCCTCTGTTTCAGCCCCTCTGTTTCTCGCGCTCTGTTTCAGCCCCTCTGTTTCTCGCCCTCTGTTTCAGCCACTCTATTTCTCGCCCTCTGTTTCAGCCCTTCTGTTTCAGCCCCACTGTTTCAGCCCCTCTGTTTCAGCCCCTCTGTTTCTGACCCTCTGTTTCAGCCCCTGTTTCTCGCCCTCTGTTTCAGCCCCTCTGTTTCTCGCCCTCTGTTTCAGCCCCTCTGTTTCAGTCCCTCTGATTCTCGCCCTCTGTTTCTCGCCCTCCGTTTCAGCCCCTCTGTTTCTCGCCCTCTGTTTCAGCCCCTCTGTTTCTCGCCTTCTGTTTCAGCCCCTCTGTTTCTCGCCCTCTGTTTCAACCCCTCTGATTCACACTCTCTGTTTCAGCCCCTCTGTTTCAGCCCCTCTGTTTCAGCCCCTCTGTTTCAGCACCTCTGTTTCAGCCCCTCTGTTTCAGCCACCCTGTTTCAGCCCCTCTGTTTCAGCCCCTCTGTTTCAGCCCCTCTGTTTCACCCCCTCTGTTTCTCGCCCTCTGTTTCAGCCCCTCTGTTTTTCGCCCTCTTTTTCAGGCCCGCTGTTTCAGCCCTCTGTTTCAGCCCCTCTGTTTCTCGCCCTCTGTTTCAGCCCCTCTGTTTTTCGCCCTCTGTTTCAGTCCCTCTGATTCACACTCTCTGTTTCAGCCCCTCTGTTTCAGCCCCTCTGTTTCTCGCCCTCTGTTTCAGCCCCTCTGTTTCTCGCCCTCTGTTTCTGCCCCTCTGTCTCTCGCCTTCTGTTTCAGCCCCTCTGTTTCTCGCCCTCTGTTTCAGCCCGTCTGATTCAGCCCCTCTGTTTCAGCCCCTCTGTTTCAGCCCCACTGTGTCAGCCCCTCTGTTTCAGCCCCTCTGTTTCTCGCCCTCTGTTTCAGCCCCTCTGTTTCTCGCCCTCTGTTTCAGCCCCTCTGTTTCTCGCCCTCTGTTTCAGCCCCTCTGTTTCAGCCCCTCTGTTTCAGTCCCTCTGTTTCTCGCCCTCTGTTTCTCGCCCTCTGTTTCAGCCCCTCTGTTTCTCGCCCTCTGTTTCAGCCCCTCTGTTTCTCGCCCTCTGTTTCAGCCCCTCTGTTTCAGCACCTCCGATTCATCCCCTCTGTTTCAGCCCCTCTGTTTCTCGCCCTCTGTTTCAGTCCCTCTGATTCACACTCTCTGTTTCAGCCCCTCTGTTTCAGCCCCTCTGTTTCTCGCCCTCTGTTTCTGCCCCTCTGTCTCTCGCCTTCTGTTTCAGCCCCTCTGTTTCTCGCCCTCTGTTTCAGCCCGTCTGATTCAGCCTCTCTGTTTCAGCCCCTCTGATTCAGCCCCTCTGTTTCAGCCCCTCTGTTTCAGCCCGTCTGTTTCTCGCCCTCTGTTTCAGCCCCTCTGTTTCTCACCCTCTGTTTCAGCCCCTCTGTTTCATCCCCTCTTTTTCTCGCGCTCTGTTTCAGCCCCTCTGTTTCTCGCCCTCTGTTTCAGCCCCTCTGATTCAGCCCCTCTGTTTCTCGCCCTCTGTTTCAGCCCCTCTGTTTCTCGCCCTCTGTTTCAGCCCCTCTGTTTCTCGCCCTCTGTTTCAGCCCCTCTGTTTCAGCCCCTCTGTTTCAGCCCCTCTGTTTCTCGCCCTCTGTTTCAGCCCCTCTGTTTCAGCCCCTCTGATTCAGCCCATCTGATTCAGCCCCTCTGTTTCTCGCCCTCTGTTCCAGCCACTCTGTTTCAGCCCCTCTGTTTCTTGCCCTCTGTTTCTGCCCTTCTGATTCAGCCCCTCTGATTCAGCCCCTCTGTTTCTCGCCCTCTGTTTCAGCCCCTCTGTTTCTGCCCTTCTGTTTCAGCCTCTCTGTTTCAGCCCCTCTGTTTCTTGCCCTCTGTTTCAGCCCCTCTGTTTCTCGAACTCTGTTTCAGTCCCTCTGTTTCTCGCCATCTGTTTCAGCCCCTCTGTTTCGCGCTCTCTGTTTCAGCCCCTCTGTTTCTGCTCCTCTGTTTCTCGCCATCTGTTTCTGCCCCTCTGTTTCTCGCCCTCTGTTTCAGCCCCTCTGTTTCTCGCCCTCTGTTTCAGCCCCTCTGATTAAGCCCCTCTGTTTCAGCCCCTCTGATTAAGCCCCTCTGATTCAGCCCCTCTGAATCAGCCCCTCTGATTCAGCCCCTCTGTTTCTCGCCCTCTGTTTCAGCCCCTCTGTTTCAGCCCCTCTGTTTCTCGCTCTCTGTTTCAGCCCATCTGTTTCTCGCCCTCTGTTTCAGCCCCTCTGATTCAGCCCCTCTGTTTCTCGCCCTCTGTTTCAGCCCCTCTGTTTCAGCCCCTCTGTTTCAGTCCCTCTGTTTCTCGCCCTCTGTTTCTCGCCCTCTGTTTCAGCCCCTCTGTTTCTCGCCCTCTGTTTCAGCCCCTCTGTTTCTCGCCCTCTGTTTCAGCCCCTCTGTTTCAGCACCTCCGATTCATCCCCTCTGTTTCAGCCCCTCTGTTTCTCGCCCTCTGTTTCAGTCCCTCTGATTCACACTCTCTGTTTCAGCCCCTCTGTTTCAGCCCCTCTGTTTCTCGCCCTCTGTTTCTGCCCCTCTGTCTCTCGCCTTCTGTTTCAGCCCCTCTGTTTCTCGCCCTCTGTTTCAGCCCGTCTGATTCAGCCTCTCTGTTTCAGCCCCTCTGATTCAGCCCCTCTGTTTCAGCCCCTCTGTTTCAGCCCGTCTGTTTCTCGCCCTCTGTTTCAGCCCCTCTGTTTCTCACCCTCTGTTTCAGCCCCTCTGTTTCATCCCCTCTTTTTCTCGCGCTCTGTTTCAGCCCCTCTGTTTCTCGCCCTCTGTTTCAGCCCCTCTGATTCAGCCCCTCTGTTTCTCGCCCTCTGTTTCAGCCCCTCTGTTTCTCGCCCTCTGTTTCAGCCCCTCTGTTTCTCGCCCTCTGTTTCAGCCCCTCTGTTTCAGCCCCTCTGTTTCAGCCCCTCTGTTTCTCGCCCTCTGTTTCAGCCCCTTTGTTTCTCGCCCTCTGTTTCAGCCCCTCTATTTCTCGCCCTCTGTTTCAGCCCCTCTGTTTCAGCCCCACTGTTTCAGCCCCTTTGTTTCAGCCCCTCTGTTTCTCGCCCTCTGTTTCAGCCGCTCTGTTTCTCGCCCTCTGTTTCAGCCCCTCTGTTTCAGCCCCTCTGTTTCAGTCCCTCTGTTTCTCGCCCTCTGTTTCTGGCCCTCTGTTTCAGCCCCTCTGTTTCTCCCCCTCTGTTTCAGCCCTTCTGGTTCAGCCCCTCTGTTTCAGCCCCTCTGTTTCAGCCCCTCTGTTTCAGCCCCTCTGTTTCAGCCCCTCTGTTTCTCGCCCTCTGTGTCAGCCCCTCTGTTTCTTGCCCTCTGTTTCAGCCACTCTGTTTCTCGCCCTCTGTTTCAGCCTCTCTGTTTCTCGCCCTCAGTTTCAGCCCCTCTGTTTCAGCCCCTCTGTTTCAGCCCCTCTGTTTCTCGCCCTCTGTTTCAGCACCTCTGTTTCAGCCCCTCTGTTTCTGCCCCTCTGTTTCTCGCCCTCTGTTTCAGCCCCTCTGTTTCTCGCCCTCTGTTTCAGCCTCTCTGTTTCTCGCCCTCTGTTTCAGCTCCTCTGTTTCAGCCCCTCTGTTTCAGCCTCTCTGTTTCTCGCCCTCTGTTTCAGCCCCTCTGTTTCAGCTCCACTGTTTCAGCCCCTCTGTTTCTCGCCCTCTGGTTCTCGCCCTCTGTTTCAGCCCCTTTGTTTCTCGCCCTCTGTTTCTCGCCCTCTGTTTCAGCCCTTCTGTTTCTCGCCCTCTGTTTCAGCCCCTCTGTTTCAGCCCCTCTGTTTCAGCCCCTCTGTTTCTCGCCCTCTGTTTTATCCCCTCTGTTTCTTGCCCTCTGTTTCAGCCCCTCTGTTTCTCGCCCTCCGTTTGAGCCCCTCTGTTTCAGCCCCTCTGTTTCAGCCCCTCTGTTTCGCGCCCTCTGTTTCAGCCCCTCTGTTTCTCGCGCTCTGTTTCAGCCCCTCTGTTTCTCGCCCTCTGTTTCAGCCACTCTATTTCTCGCCCTCTGTTTCAGCCCCTCTGTTTCAGCCCCACTGTTTCAGCCCCTCTGTTTCAGCCCCTCTGTTTCTGACCCTCTGTTTCAGCCCCTGTTTCTCGCCCTCTGTTTCAGCCCCTCTGTTTCTCGCCCTCTGTTTCAGCCCCTCTGTTTCAGTCCCTCTGTTTCTCGCCCTCTGTTTCTCGCCCTCCGTTTCAGCCCCTCTGTTTCTCGCCCTCAGTTTCAGCCCCTCTGTTTCTCGCCTTCTGTTTCAGCCCCTCTGTTTCTCGCCCTCTGTTTCAGCTCCTCTGTTTCAGCCTCTCTGTTTCAGCCCCTCAGTTTCTCGCATCTCTGATTCAGCCCCTCTGTTTCAGCCCCTCTGTTTCAGCCCCTCTGTTTCTCACCCTCTGTTTCAGCCCCTCTGTTTCTCGCCCTCTGTTTCAGCCTCTCTGTTTCTCGCCCTCTGTTTCAGCTCCTCTGTTTCAGCCCCTCTGTTTCAGCCTCTCTGTTTCTCGCCCTCGGTTTCAGCCCCTCTGTTTCAGCTCCACTGTTTCAGCCCCTGTGTTTCAGCCCGTCTGTTTCTCGCCCTCCGTTTCAGCCCCTCTGTTTCAGTCCCTCTGTTTCTCGCCCTCTGGTTCTCGCCCTCTGTTTCAGCCCCTTTGTTTCTCGCCCTCTGTTTCTCGCCCTCTGTTTCAGCCCTACTGTTTCTCGCCCTCTGTTTCAGCCCCTCTGTTTCAGCCCCTCTGTTTCAGCCCCTCTGTTTCTCGCCCTCTGTTTTATCCCCTCTGTTTCTTGCCCTCTGTTTCAGCCCCTCTGTTTCTCGCCCTCCGTTTCAGCCCCTCTGTTTCAGCCCCTCTGTTTCAGCCCCTCTGTTTCGCGCCCTCTGTTTCAGCCCCTCTGTTTCTCGCGCTCTGTTTCAGCCCCTCAGTTTCTCGCCCTCTGTTTCAGCCACTCTATTTCTCGCCCTCTGTTTCAGCCCCTCTGTTTCAGCCCCACTGTTTCAGCCCCTCTGTTTCAGAACCTCTGTTTCTCACCCTCTGTTTCAGCCCCTCTGTTTCTCGCCCTCTGTTTCAGCCTCTCTGTTACTCGCCCTCTGTTTCAGCACCTCTGTTTCAGTCCCTCTGTTTCTCGCCCTCTGTTTCTCGCCCTCTGTTTCAGCACCTCTGTTTCAGCCCCTCTGTTTCTCGCCCTCTGTTTCAGCCCCTCTGTTTCTCGCCCTCTGTTTCAGCCCCTCTGTTTCAGCCCCTCTATTTCATCCCCTCTGTTTCAGCCACTCTGTTTCATCCCATCTGTTTCTCGCCCTCTGTTTCTCACCCTCTGTTTCTCGCCCTCTGTTTCAGCCCCTCTGTTTCTCGCGCTCTGTTTCAGCCCCTCAGTTTCTCGCCCTCTGTTTCAGCCACTCTATTTCTCGCCCTCTGTTTCAGCCCCTCTGTTTCAGCCCCACTGTTTCAGCCCCTGTGTTTCAGCCCCTCTGTTTCTCACCCTCTGTTTCAGCCCCTCTGTTTCTCGCCCTCTGTTTCAGCCTCTCTGTTTCTCGCCCTCTGTTTCAGCACCTCTGTTTCAGTCCCTCTGTTTCTCGCCCTCTGTTTCTCGCCCTCTGTTTCAGCCCCTCTGTTTCAGCCCCTCTGTTTCTCGCCCTCTGTTTCAGCCCCTCTGTTTCTCGCCCTCTGTTTCAGCCCCTCTGTTTCAGCCCCTCTATTTCATCCCCTCTGTTTCAGCCACTCTGTTTCATCCCATCTGTTTCTCGCCCTCTGTTTCTCACCCTCTGTTTCTCGCCCTCTGTTTCAGCCCCTCTGTTTTTTGCCCTCTGTTTCAGCCCCTCTGTTTCTCGCCCTCTGTTTCTCACCCTCTGTTTCTCGCCCTCTGTTTCAGCCCCTCTGTTTTTTGCCGTCTGTTTCAGCCCGTCTGTTTCAGCCCCTCTGTTTCAGCCCCTCTGTTTCTCGCCCTCTGTTTCAGCCCCTCTGTTTCTCGCCCTCTGTTTCAGCCCCTCTGTTTCTCGCCCTCTGTTTCAGCCCCTCTGATTCAGCCCCTCTGTTTCAGTCCCTCTGTTTCAGCCCCTCTGTTTTTCGCCCTCTGTTTCAGCCCTCTGTTTCTCGCCCTCTGTTTCAGGCTCTCTGTTTCAGCCCCTCTGTTACAGCCCCTCTGTTTCTGGCCCTCTGTTTCTCGCCCGCTGTTTCAGCCCCTTTGTTTCTCGCCCTCTGTTTCAGCCCCTCTGTTTCAGCCCCTCTGATTCAGCTCCTCTGATTCAGCCCCTCTGTTTCTCGCCCTCTGTTTCAGCCCCTCTGTTTCAGCCCCTCTGTTTCAGCCCCTCTGTTTCTCGCCCTCTATTTCAGCCCCTCTGTTTCTCGCCCTCTGTTTCAGTCCCTCTGTTTCTCGCCCTCTGTTTCAGACCCTCTGTTTCTCGCCCTCTGTTTCAGCCCCTCTGTTTCAGCCCCTCTGATTCAGCTCCTCTGTTTCAGGCTCTCTGTTTCAGCCCGTCTGTTTCAGCCCCTCTGTTTCAGCCCCTCTGTTTCTCGCACTCTGTTTCTCGCCCGCTGTTTCAGTCCCTTAGTTTCTCGCCCACTGTTTCAGCCCCTCTGTTTCAGCCCCTCTGATTCAGCCCCTCTGATTCAGCCCCTCTGTTTCTCGCCCTCTGTTTCAGCCCCTCTGTTTCAGCCCCTCTGTTTCAGCCCCTCCGATTCATCCCCTCTGTTTCAGCCCCTCTGTTTCTCGCCCTCTGTTTCAGCCCCTCTGATTCACACTCTCTGTTTCAGCCCCTCTGTTTCAGCCCCTCTGTTTCTCGCCCTCTGTTTCTGCCCCTCTGTCTCTCGCCTTCTGTTTCAGCCCCTCTGTTTCTCGCCCTCTGTTTCAGCCCGTCTGATTCAGCCCCTCTGTTTCAGCCCCTCTGATTCAGCTCCTCTGTTTCAGCCCCTCTGTTTCAGCCCGTCTGTTTCTCGCCCTCTGTTTCAGCCCCTCTGTTTCTCACCCTCTGTTTCAGCCCCTCTGTTTCATCCCCTCTTTTTCTCGCGCTCTGTTTCAGCCCCTCTGTTTCTCGCCCTCTGTTTCAGCCCCTCTGATTCAGCCCCTCTGTTTCTCGCCCTCTGTTTCAGCCCCTCTGTTTCTCGCCCTCTGTTTCAGCCCCTCTGTTTCTCGCCCTCTGTTTCAGCCCCTCTGTTTCAGCCCCTCTGTTTCAGCCCCTCTGTTTCTCGCCCTCTGTTTCAGCCCCTTTGTTTCTCGCCCTCTGTTTCAGCCCCTCTATTTCTCGCCCTCTGTTTCAGCCCCTCTGTTTCAGCCCCACTGTTTCAGCCCCTTTGTTTCAGCCCCTCTGTTTCTCGCCCTCTGTTTCAGCCGCTCTGTTTCTCGCCCTCTGTTTCAGCCCCTCTGTTTCAGCCCCTCTGTTTCAGTCCCTCTGTTTCTCGCCCTCTGTTTCTGGCCCTCTGTTTCAGCCCCTCTGTTTCTCCCCCTCTGTTTCAGCCCTTCTGGTTCAGCCCCTCTGTTTCAGCCCCTCTGTTTCAGCCCCTCTGTTTCAGCCCCTCTGTTTCAGCCCCTCTGTTTCTCGCCCTCTGTGTCAGCCCCTCTGTTTCTTGCCCTCTGTTTCAGCCACTCTGTTTCTCGCCCTCTGTTTCAGCCTCTCTGTTTCTCGCCCTCAGTTTCAGCCCCTCTGTTTCAGCCCCTCTGTTTCAGCCCCTCTGTTTCTCGCCCTCTGTTTCAGCACCTCTGTTTCAGCCGCTCTGTTTCTGCCCCTCTGTTTCTCGCCCTCTGTTTCAGCCCCTCTGTTTCTCGCCCTCTGTTTCAGCCTCTCTGTTTCTCGCCCTCTGTTTCAGCTCCTCTGTTTCAGCCCCTCTGTTTCAGCCTCTCTGTTTCTCGCCCTCTGTTTCAGCCCCTCTGTTTCAGCTCCACTGTTTCAGCCCCTCTGTTTCTCGCCCTCTGGTTCTCGCCCTCTGTTTCAGCCCCTTTGTTTCTCGCCCTCTGTTTCTCGCCCTCTGTTTCAGCCCTTCTGTTTCTCGCCCTCTGTTTCAGCCCCTCTGTTTCAGCCCCTCTGTTTCAGCCCCTCTGTTTCTCGCCCTCTGTTTTATCCCCTCTGTTTCTTGCCCTCTGTTTCAGCCCCTCTGTTTCTCGCCCTCCGTTTGAGCCCCTCTGTTTCAGCCCCTCTGTTTCAGCCCCTCTGTTTCGCGCCCTCTGTTTCAGCCCCTCTGTTTCTCGCGCTCTGTTTCAGCCCCTCTGTTTCTCGCCCTCTGTTTCAGCCACTCTATTTCTCGCCCTCTGTTTCAGCCCCTCTGTTTCAGCCCCACTGTTTCAGCCCCTCTGTTTCAGCCCCTCTGTTTCTGACCCTCTGTTTCAGCCCCTGTTTCTCGCCCTCTGTTTCAGCCCCTCTGTTTCTCGCCCTCTGTTTCAGCCCCTCTGTTTCAGTCCCTCTGTTTCTCGCCCTCTGTTTCTCGCCCTCCGTTTCAGCCCCTCTGTTTCTCGCCCTCTGTTTCAGCCCCTCTGTTTCTCGCCTTCTGTTTCAGCCCCTCTGTTTCTCGCCCTCTGTTTCAGCTCCTCTGTTTCAGCCTCTCTGTTTCAGCCCCTCAGTTTCTCGCATCTCTGATTCAGCCCCTCTGTTTCAGCCCCTCTGTTTCAGCCCCTCTGTTTCTCGCCCTCTGTTTCAGCCCCTCTGTTTCTCGCCCTCTGTTTCAGCCTCTCTGTTTCTCGCCCTCTGTTTCAGCTCCTCTGTTTCAGCCCCTCTGTTTCAGCCTCTCTGTTTCTCGCCCTCTGTTTCAGCCCCTCTGTTTCAGCTCCACTGTTTCAGCCCCTGTGTTTCAGCCCGTCTGTTTCTCGCCCTCCGTTTCAGCCCCTCTGTTTCAGTCCCTCTGTTTCTCGCCCTCTGGTTCTCGCCCTCTGTTTCAGCCCCTTTGTTTCTCGCCCTCTGTTTCTCGCCCTCTGTTTCAGCCCTACTGTTTCTCGCCCTCTGTTTCAGCCCCTCTGTTTCAGCCCCTCTGTTTCAGCCCCTCTGTTTCTCGCCCTCTGTTTTATCCCCTCTGTTTCTTGCCCTCTGTTTCAGCCCCTCTGTTTCTCGCCCTCCGTTTCAGCCCCTTTGTTTCAGCCCCTCTGTTTCAGCCCCTCTGTTTCGCGCCCTCTGTTTCAGCCCCTCTGTTTCTCGCGCTCTGTTTCAGCCCCTCAGTTTCTCGCCCTCTGTTTCAGCCACTCTATTTCTCGCCCTCTGTTTCAGCCCCTCTGTTTCAGCCCCACTGTTTCAGCCCCTGTGTTTCAGCCCCTCTGTTTCTCACCCTCTGTTTCAGCCCCTCTGTTTCTCGCCCTCTGTTTCAGCCTCTCTGTTTCTCGCCCTCTGTTTCAGCACCTCTGTTTCAGTCCCTCTGTTTCTCGCCCTCTGTTTCTCGCCCTCTGTTTCAGCCCCTCTGTTTCAGCCCCTCTGTTTCTCGCCCTCTGTTTCAGCCCCTCTGTTTCTCGCCCTCTGTTTCAGCCCCTCTGTTTCAGCCCCTCTATTTCATCCCCTCTGTTTCAGCCACTCTGTTTCATCCCATCTGTTTCTCGCCCTCTGTTTCTCACCCTCTGTTTCTCGCCCTCTGTTTCAGCCCCTCTGTTTTTTGCCCTCTGTTTCAGCCCCTCTGTTTCTCGCCCTCTGTTTCTCACCCTCTGTTTCTCGCCCTCTGTTTCAGCCCCTCTGTTTTTTGCCGTCTGTTTCAGCCCGTCTGTTTCAGCCCCTCTGTTTCAGCCCCTCTGTTTCTCGCCCTCTGTTTCAGCCCCTCTGTTTCTCGCCCTCTGTTTCAGCCCCTCTGTTTCTCGCCCTCTGTTTCAGCCCCTCTGATTCAGCCCCTCTGTTTCAGGCCCTCTGTTTCAGCCCCTCTGTTTCATCCCCTCTGTTTCTCGCATTCTGTTTCAGCCCCTCTGTTTTTCGCCCTCTGTTTCAGCCCTCTGTTTCTCGCCCTCTGTTTCAGGCTCTCTGTTTCAGCCCCTCTGTTACAGCCCCTCTGTTTCTGGCCCTCTGTTTCTCGCCCGCTGTTTCAGCCCCTTTGTTTCTCGCCCTCTGTTTCAGCCCCTCTGTTTCAGCCCCTCTGATTCAGCTCCTCTGATTCAGCCCCTCTGTTTCTCGCCCTCTGTTTCAGCCCCTCTGTTTCAGCCCCTCTGTTTCAGCCCCTCTGTTTCTCGCCCTCTATTTCAGCCCCTCTGTTTCTCGCCCTCTGTTTCAGTCCCTCTGTTTCTCGCCCTCTGTTTCAGACCCTCTGTTTCTCGCCCTCTGTTTCAGCCCCTCTGTTTCAGCACCTCTGTTTCAGCCCCTCTGTTTCAGCCACCCTGTTTCAGCCCCTCTGTTTCAGACCCTCTGTTTCAGCCCCTCTGTTTCACCCCCTCTGTTTCTCGCCCTCTGTTTCAGCCCCTCTGTTTCTCGCCCTCTGTTTCAGCCCCTCTGTTTCTCGCCCTCTGTTTCAGCCCCTCTGTTTCAGCCCCTCTGTTTCAGCCCCTCTGTTTCTCGCCCTCTGTTTCAGCCGCTCTGTTTCTCGCCCTCTGTTTCAGCCCCTCTGTTTCAGCCCCTCTGTTTCAGTCCCTCTGTTTCTCGCCCTCTGTTTCTGGCCCTCTGTTTCAGCCCCTCTGTTTCTCCCCCTCTGTTTCAGCCCTTCTGGTTCAGCCCCTCTGTTTCAGCCCCTCTGTTTCAGCCCCTCTGTTTCAGCCCGTCTGTTTCAGCCCCTCTGTTTCTCGCCCTCTGTGTCAGCCCCTCTGTTTCTTGCCCTCTGTTTCAGCCACTCTGTTTCTCGCCCTCTGTTTCAGCCTCTCTGTTTCTCGCCCTCTGTTTCAGCCCCTCTGTTTCAGCCCCTCTGTTTCAGCCCCTCTGTTTCTCGCCCTCTGTTTCAGCCCCTCTGTTTCAGCCCCTCTGTTTCTCGCCCTCTGTTTCAGCCCCTCTGTTTCTCGCCCTCTGTTTCAGCCTCTCTGTTTCTCGCCCTCTGTTTCAGCTCCTCTGTTTCAGCCCCTCTGTTTCAGCCTCTCTGTTTCTCGCCCTCTGTTTCAGCCCCTCTGTTTCAGCTCCACTGTTTCAGCCCCTCTGTTTCAGCCCCTCTGTTTCTCGCCCTCCGTTTCAGCCCCTCTGTTTCAGCCCCTCTGTTTCTCGCCCTCTGGTTCTCGCCCTCTGTTTCAGCCCCTTTGTTTCTCGCCCTCTGTTTCTCGCCCTCTGTTTCAGCCCTTCTGTTTCTCGTCCTCTGTTTCAGCCCCTCTGTTTCTCGCACTCTGTTTCAGCCCCTCTGTTTCTCGCCCTCTGTTTCAGCCGCTCTGTTTCTCGCCCTCTGTTTCAGCCCCTCTGTTTCAGCCCCTCTGTTTTAGTCCCTCTGTTTCTCGCCCTCTGTTTCTGGCCCTCTGTTTCAGCCCCTCTGTTTCTCCCCCTCTGTTTCAGCCCTTCTGGTTCAGCCCCTCTGTTTCAGCCCCTCTGTTTCAGCCCCTCTGTTTCAGCCCCTCTGTTTCAGCCTCTCTGTTTCTCGCCCTCTGTTTCAGCCCCTCTGTTTCAGCCCCTCTGTTTCTCGCCCTCTGTTTCAGCCCCTCTGTTTCTCGCCCTCTGTTTCAGCCCCTTTGTTTCTCGCCCTCTGTTTCAGCCCCTCTGTTTCTTGCCCTCTGTTTCAGCCCCTCTGTTTCAGCCCCTCTGTTTCAGCCCCTCTGTTTCTCGCCATGTTTCAGCGACTCTGTTTCTCGCCCTCTGTTTCTCACACTCTGTATCAGCCGCTTTGTTTCAGCCCCTCTGTTTCAGCCCCTCTGTTTCAGCCTCTCTGTTTCTCGCCCTCTGTTTCTCGCCCTCTGTTTCAGCCCCTCTGTTTCTCGCCCCCTGTTTCAGCCCCTCTGTTTCAGCCCCTCTATTTCAGCCCCTCTGTTCCAGCCCCTCTGTTTCTCGCCCTCTGTTTCAGTCCCTCTGTTTCGCGCTCTCTGTTTCAGCCCCTCTGTTTCAGCCCCTCTGTTTCTCGCCCTCTGTTTCTGCCCGTCTGGTTCTCGCCCTCTGTCTAAGTCCCTCTGTTTCGCGCCCTCTGTTTCAGCCCCTCTGATCCAGCCCCTCTGTTTCAGCCCCTGTGAATCAGCCCCTCTGATTCAGCCCCTCTGTTTCAGCCCCTCTGTTTAAGCCCCTCTGTTTCTCGCCCTCTGTTTCAGCCCCTCTGTTTCAGCCCTTCTGTTTCATCCACTCAGTTTCAGCCCCTCTGTTTCTTGCCCTCTGTTTCAGCCCCTCTGTTTCTCGCCCTCTGTTTCAGCCTCTCTGTTTCTCGCCATCTGTTTCAGCCCCTCTGTTTCTCGCCCTCTGTTTCAGCCCCTCTGTTTCGCGCTCTCTGTTTAAGCCCCTCTGTTTCAGCCCCTGTGTTTCTCGCCCTCTGTTTCTGCCCGTCTGGTTCTCGCCCTCTGTTTCAGTCCCTCTGTTTCGCGCCCTCTGTTTCAGCCCCTCTGTTTCAGTCCCTCTGTTTCGCGCTCTCTGTTTCAGCCCCTCTGATTCAGCCCCTCTGTATCAGCCCCTCTGTTTCAGCCCCTCTGTTTCTCGCCCTCTGTTTAATCCCCTCTGTTTCTCACCATCTGTTTCAGCCCCTCTGTTTCAGCCCCTCTGATTCTCGCCCTCTGTTTCAGCCTTTCTGTTTCTCGCCCTCTGTTTCAGCCCCTCTGATTCAGCCCCTCTGTTTCTCGCCCTCTGTTTCAGCCCCTCTGTTTCAGCCCCTCTGATTCAGCCCCTCTGTATCAGCCCCTCTGTTTCAGCCCCTCTGTTTCTCGCCCTCTGTTTAATCCCCTCTGTTTCTCACCATCTGTTTCAGCCCCTCTGTTTCTCGCCCTCTGTTTCAGCCCATCTGTTTCTCGCCCTCTGTTTCAGCCCCTCTGATTCAGCCCCTCTGTTTCAGCCCCTCTGATTCAGCCCCTCTGTTGCAGCCCCTCTGATTCAGCCCCTCTGTTTCAGCCCCTCTATTTCAGCCCCTCTGTTTCAGCCCCTCTGCTTCATCCCATCTGTTTCTCGCCCTCTGTTTTTCACCCTCTGTTTCTCACCCTCTGTTTCAGCCCCTCTGTTTTTTGCCCTCTGTTTCAGCCCCTCTGTTTCTCGCCCTCTGTTTCTCACCCTCTGTTTCTCGCCCTCTGTTTCAGCCCCTCTGTTTTTTGCCCTCTGTTTCAGCCCGTCTGTTTCAGCCCGTCTGTTTCAGCCCCTCTGTTTCTCGCCCTCTGTTTCAGCCCCTCTGTTTCTCGCCCTCTGTTTCAGCCCCTCTGTTTCTCGCCCTCTGTTTCAACCTCTCTGTTTCTCGCCCTCTGTTTCAGCCACTCTGTTTCAGCCCCTCTGTTTCAGCCCCTCTGTTTCTCGCCCTCTGTTTCAGCCCCTCTGTTTCTCGCCCTCTGTTTCAGCCCCTCTGATTCAGCCCCTCTGTTTCTCGCCCTCTGTTTCAGCCCCTCTGTTTCTCGCCCTCTGTTTCAGCCCCTCTGTTTCTCGCCCTCTGTTTCAGCCCCTCTGTTTCAGCTCCTCTGTTTCAGCCCCTCTGTTTCTCGCCCTCTGTTTCAGCCCCTCTGTTTCTCGCCCTCTGTTTCAGACCCTCTATTTCTCGCCCTCTGTTTCAGCCCCTCTGTTTCAGCCCCACTGTTTCAGCCCCTTTGTTTCAGCCCCTCTGTTTCTCGCCCTCTGTTTCAGACGCTCTGTTTCTCGCCCTCTGTTTCAGCCCCTCTGTTTCAGCCCCTCTGTTTCAGTCCCTCTGTTTCTCGCCCTCTGTTTCTGGCGCTCTGTTTCAGCCCCTCTGTTTCTCCCCCTCTGTTTCAGCCCTTCTGGTTCAGCCCCTCTGTTTCAGCCCCTCTGTTTCAGCCCCTCTGTTTCAGCCCCTCTGTTTCAGCCCCTCTGTTTCTCGCCCTCTGTGTCAGCCCCTCTGTTTCTTGCCCTCTGTTTCAGCCACTCTGTTTCTCGCCCTCTGTTTCAGCCTCTCTGTTTCTAGCCCTCTGTTTCAGCCCCTCTGTTTCAGCCCCTCTGTTTCAGCCCCTCTGTTTCTCGCCCTCTGTTTCAGCCCCTCTGTTTCAGCCCCTCTGTTTCAGCCCCTCTGTTTCTCGCCCTCTGTTTCAGCCCCTCTGTTTCTCGCCCTCTGTTTCAGCCTCTCTGTTTCTCGCCCTCTGTTTCAGCTCCTCTGTTTCAGCCCCTCTGTTTCAGCCTCTCTGTTTCTCGCCCTCTGTTTCAGCCCCTCTGTTTCAGCCCCTCTGTTTCAGCCCCTCTGCTTCTCGCCCTCTGTGTCAGCCCCTCTGTTTCTTGCCCTCTGTTTCAGCCACTCTGTTTCTCGCCCTCTGTTTCAGCCTCTCTGTTTCTAGCCCTCTGTTTCAGCCCCTCTGTTTCAGCCCCTCTGTTTCAGCCCCTCTGTTTCTCGCCCTCTGTTTCAGCCCCTCTGTTTCAGCCCCTCTGTTTCAGCCCCTCTGTTTCTCGCCCTCTGTTTCAGCCCCTCTGTTTCTCGCCCTCTGTTTCAGCCTCTCTGTTTCTCGCCCTCTGTTTCAGCTCCTCTGTTTCAGCCCCTCTGTTTCAGCCTCTCTGTTTCTCGCCCTCTGTTTCAGCCCCTCTGTTTCAGCTCCACTGTTTCAGACCCTCTGTTTCAGCCCCTCTGTTTCTCGCCCTCCGGTTCTCGCCCTCTGTTTCAGCCCCTTTGTTTCTCACCCTCTGTTTCTCGCCCTCTGTTTCAGCCCTTCTGTTTCTCGCCCTCTGTTTCAGCCCCTCTGTTTCTCGCACTCTGTTTCAGCCCCTCTGTTTCTCGCCCTCTGTTTCAGCCGCTCTGTTTCTCGCCCTCTGTTTCAGCCCCTCTGTTTCAGCCACTCTGTTTTAGTCCCTCTGTTTCTCGCCCTCTGTTTCTGGCCCTCTGTTTCAGCCCCTCTGTTTCTCCCCCTCTGTTTCAGCCCTTCTGGTTCAGCCCCTCTGTTTCAGCCCCTCTGTTTCAGCCCCTCTGTTTCAGCCCCTCTGTTTCAGCCTCTCTGTTTCTCGCCCTCTGTTTCAGCCCCTCTGTTTCAGCCCCACTGTTTCTCGCCCTCTGTTTCAGCCCCTCTGTTTCTTGCCCTCTGTTTCAGCCCCTCTGTTTCAGCCCCTCTGTTTCAGCCCCTCTGTTTCTCGCCATGTTTCAGCGACTCTGTTTCTCGCCCTCTGTTTCTCACACTCTGTATCAGCCGCTTTGTTTCAGCCCCTCTGTTTCAGCCCCTCTGTTTCAGCCTCTCTGTTTCTCGCCCTCTGTTTCTCGCCCTCTGTTTCAGCCCCTCTGTTTCTCGCCCCCTGTTTCAGCCCCTCTGTTTCAGCCCCTCTATTTCATCCCCTCTGTTCCAGCCCCTCTGTTTCTCGCCCTGTGTTTCTGTCCCTCTGTTTCGCGCTCTCTGTTTCAGCCCCTCTGTTTCAGCCCCTCTGTTTCTCGCCCTCTGTTTCTGCCCGTCTGGTTCTCGCCCTCTGTCTCAGTCCCTCTGTTTCGCGCCCTCTGTTTCAGCCCCTCTGATTCAGCCCCTCTGTTTCAGCCCCTGTGAATCAGCCCCTCTGTTTCAGCCCCTCTGTTTCAGACCCTCTGTTTCGCGCCCTCTGTTTCAGCCCCTCTGTTTCTCGCGCTCTGTTTCAGTCCCTCTGTTTCTCGCCCTCTGTTTCAGCCACTCTATTTCTCGCCCTCTGTTTCAGCCCCTCTGTTTCAGCCCCACTGTTTCAGCCCCTCTGTTTCAGCCCCTCTGTTTCTCACCCTCTGTTTCAGCCCCTCTGTTTCTCGCCCTCTGTTTCAGCCCCTCTGTTTCTCGCCCTCTGTTTCAGCCCCTCTGTTTCAGTCCCTCTGTTTCTCGCCCTCTGTTTCTCGCCCTCTGTTTCAGCCCCTCTGTTTCAGCCCCTCTGTTTCTCGCCCTCTGTTTCAGCCCCTCTGTTTCTCGCCCTCTGTTTCAGCCCCTCTTTTTCAGCACCTCTATTTCATCCCCTCTGTTTCAGCCACTCTGTTTCATCCCATCTGTTTCTCGCCCTCTGTTTCTCACCCTCTGTTTCTCGCCCTCTGTTTCACCCCTTCTGTTATTTGCCCTCTGTTTCAGCCCCTCTGTTTCTCGCCCTGTGTTTCTCACCCTCTGTTTCTCGCCCTCTGTTTCAGCCTCTCTGTTTCTAGCCCTCTGTTTCAGCCCCTCTGTTTCAGCCCCTCTGTTTCAGCCCCTCTGTTTCTCGCCCTCTGTTTCAGCCCCTCTGTTTCAGCCCCTCTGTTTCAGCCCCTCTGTTTCTCGCCCTCTGTTTCAGCCCCTCTGTTTCTCGCCCTCTGTTTCAGCCTCTCTGTTTCTCGCCCTCTGTTTCAGCTCCTCTGTTTCAGCCCCTCTGTTTCAGCCTCTCTGTTTCTCGCCCTCTGTTTCAGCCCCTCTGTTTCAGCTCCACTGTTTCAGACCCTCTGTTTCAGCCCCTCTGTTTCTCGCCCTCCGGTTCTCGCCCTCTGTTTCAGCCCCTTTGTTTCTCACCCTCTGTTTCTCGCCCTCTGTTTCAGCCCTTCTGTTTCTCGCCCTCTGTTTCAGCCCCTCTGTTTCTCGCACTCTGTTTCAGCCCCTCTGTTTCTCGCCCTCTGTTTCAGCCGCTCTGTTTCTCGCCCTCTGTTTCAGCCCCTCTGTTTCAGCCACTCTGTTTTAGTCCCTCTGTTTCTCGCCCTCTGTTTCTGGCCCTCTGTTTCAGCCCCTCTGTTTCTCCCCCTCTGTTTCAGCCCTTCTGGTTCAGCCCCTCTGTTTCAGCCCCTCTGTTTCAGCCCCTCTGTTTCAGCCCCTCTGTTTCAGCCTCTCTGTTTCTCGCCCTCTGTTTCAGCCCCTCTGTTTCAGCCCCACTGTTTCTCGCCCTCTGTTTCAGCCCCTCTGTTTCTTGCCCTCTGTTTCAGCCCCTCTGTTTCAGCCCCTCTGTTTCAGCCCCTCTGTTTCTCGCCATGTTTCAGCGACTCTGTTTCTCGCCCTCTGTTTCTCACACTCTGTATCAGCCGCTTTGTTTCAGCCCCTCTGTTTCAGCCCCTCTGTTTCAGCCTCTCTGTTTCTCGCCCTCTGTTTCTCGCCCTCTGTTTCAGCCCCTCTGTTTCTCGCCCCCTGTTTCAGCCCCTCTGTTTCAGCCCCTCTATTTCATCCCCTCTGTTCCAGCCCCTCTGTTTCTCGCCCTGTGTTTCTGTCCCTCTGTTTCGCGCTCTCTGTTTCAGCCCCTCTGTTTCAGCCCCTCTGTTTCTCGCCCTCTGTTTCTGCCCGTCTGGTTCTCGCCCTCTGTCTCAGTCCCTCTGTTTCGCGCCCTCTGTTTCAGCCCCTCTGATTCAGCCCCTCTGTTTCAGCCCCTGTGAATCAGCCCCTCTGTTTCAGCCCCTCTGTTTCAGACCCTCTGTTTCGCGCCCTCTGTTTCAGCCCCTCTGTTTCTCGCGCTCTGTTTCAGTCCCTCTGTTTCTCGCCCTCTGTTTCAGCCACTCTATTTCTCGCCCTCTGTTTCAGCCCCTCTGTTTCAGCCCCACTGTTTCAGCCCCTCTGTTTCAGCCCCTCTGTTTCTCACCCTCTGTTTCAGCCCCTCTGTTTCTCGCCCTCTGTTTCAGCCCCTCTGTTTCTCGCCCTCTGTTTCAGCCCCTCTGTTTCAGTCCCTCTGTTTCTCGCCCTCTGTTTCTCGCCCTCTGTTTCAGCCCCTCTGTTTCAGCCCCTCTGTTTCTCGCCCTCTGTTTCAGCCCCTCTGTTTCTCGCCCTCTGTTTCAGCCCCTCTTTTTCAGCACCTCTATTTCATCCCCTCTGTTTCAGCCACTCTGTTTCATCCCATCTGTTTCTCGCCCTCTGTTTCTCACCCTCTGTTTCTCGCCCTCTGTTTCACCCCTTCTGTTATTTGCCCTCTGTTTCAGCCCCTCTGTTTCTCGCCCTGTGTTTCTCACCCTCTGTTTCTCGCCCTCTGTTTCAGCCCCTCTGTTTTTTGCCCTCTGTTTCAGCCCCTCTGTTTCAGCCCCTCTGTTTCTCGCCCTCTGTTTCAGCCCCTCTGTTTCTCGCCCTCTGTTTCAGCCCCTCTGTTTCTCGCCCTCTGTTTCAGCCCCTCTGATTCAGCCCCTCTGTTTCAGCCCCTCTGATTCAGCCCCTCTGTTTCAGCCCCTCTGTTTCATCCCCTCTGTTTCTCGCCCTCTGTTTCAGCCCCTCTGTTTTTCGCCCTCTGTTTCAGCCCTCTGTTTCTCGCCCTCTGTTTCAGGCTCTCTGTTTCAGCCCGTCTGTTTCAGCCCCTCTGTTACAGCCCCTCTGTTTCTGGCCCTCTGTTTCTCGGCCGCTGTTTCAGCCCCTTTGTTTCTCGCCCTCTGTTTCCGCCCCTCTGTTTCAGCCCCTCTGATTCAGCCCCTCTGATTCAGCCCCTCTGTTTCTCGCCCTCTGTTTCAGCCCCTCTGTTTCAGCCCCTCTGTTTCAGCCCCTCTGTTTCTCGCCCTCTATTTCAGCCCCTCTGTTTCTCGCCCTCTGTTTCAGCCCCTCTGTTTCTCGCCCTCTGTTTCAGCCCCTCTGTTTCAGCCCCTCTGTTTCTCGCCCTCTGTTTCAGCCCCTCTGTTTCTCGCCCTCTGTTTCAGCCCCTCTGTTTCAGCACCTCTGTTTCAGCCCCTCTGTTTCAGCCACCCTGTTTCAGCCCCTCTGTTTCAGGCCCTCTGTTTCAGCCCCTCTGTTTCACCCCCTCTGTTTCTCGCCCTCTGTTTCAGCCCCTCTGTTTTTCGCCCTCTTTTTCAGCCCCTCTGTTTCAGCCCTCTGTTTCAGCCCCTCTGTTTCTCACCCTCTGTTTCAGCCCCTCTGATTCAGCCCCTCTGTTTCTCGCCCTCTGTTTCAGCCCCTCTGTTTCGCGCCCTCTGGTTCAGCCCCTCTGTTTCTCGCCCTCTGTTTCAGCCCCACTGTTTCAGCCCCTCTGTTTCAGACCCTCTGTTTCAACCCCTCTGTTTCAGCCCCTCTGTTTCTAGCCCTCTGTTTCAGCCACTCTGTTTCTTTCCCTCTGTTTCAGCCCCTCTGTTTCAGCCCCTCTGTTTCTCGCCCGCTGTTTCTGCCCCTCTGTTTCAGCCCCTCAGTTTCTCGCCCTCTGTTTCAGCCCCGCTGATTCAGCCCCTCTGTTTCAGCCCCTCTGATTCATCCCCTCTGTTTCAGCCCCTCTATTTCAGCCCCTCTGTTTCAGCCCCTCTGATTCAGCTCCTCTGTTTCAGGCTCTCTGTTTCAGCCCCTCTGTTTCTCGCACTCTGTTTCTCGCCCGCTGTTTCAGTCCCTTAGTTTCTCGCCCACTGTTTCAGCCCCTCTGTTTCAGCCCCTCTGATTCAGCCCCTCTGATTCAGCCCCTCTGTTTCTCGCCCTCTGTTTCAGCCCCTCTGTTTCAGCCCCTCTGTTTCAGCCCCTCCGATTCATCCCCTCTGTTTCAGCCCCTCTGTTTCTCGCCCTCTGTTTCAGCCCCTCTGATTCACACTCTCTGTTTCAGCCCCTCTGTTTCAGCCCCTCTGTTTCTCGCCCTCTGTTTCTGCCCCTCTGTCTCTCGCCTTCTGTTTCAGCCCCTCTGTTTCTCGCCCTCTGTTTCAGCCCGTCTGATTCAGCCCCTCTGTTTCAGCCCCTCTGATTCAGCCCCTCTGTTTCAGCCCCTCTGTTTCAGCCCGTCTGTTTCTCGCCCTCTGTTTCAGCCCCTCTGTTTCTCACCCTCTGTTTCAGCCCCTCTGTTTCATCCCCTCTTTTTCTCGCCCTCTGTTTCAGCCCCTCTGTTTCTCGCCCTCTGTTTCAGCCCCTCTGATTCAGCCCCTCTGTTTCTCGCCCTCTGTTTCAGCCCCTCTGTTTCTCGCCCTCTGTTTCAGCCCCTCTGTTTCTCGCCCTCTGTTTCAGCCCCTCTGTTTCAGCCCCTCTGTTTCAGCCCCTCTGTTTCTCGCCCTCTGTTTCAGCCCCTCTGTTTCTCGCCCTCTGTTTCAGCCCCTCTATTTCTCGCCCTCTGTTTCAGCCCCTCTGTTTCAGCCCCACTGTTTCAGCCCCTTTGTTTCAGCCCCTCTGTTTCTCGCCCTCTGTTTCAGCCGCTCTGTTTCTCGCCCTCTGTTTCAGCCCCTCTGTTTCAGCCCCTCTGTTTCAGTCCCTCTGTTTCTCGCCCTCTGTTTCTGGCCCTCTGTTTCAGCCCCTCTGTTTCTCCCCCTCTGTTTCAGCCCTTCTGGTTCAGCCCCTCTGTTTCAGCCCCTCTGTTTCAGCCCCTCTGTTTCAGCCCCTCTGTTTCAGCCCCTCTGTTTCTCGCCCTCTGTGTCAGCCCCTCTGTTTCTTGCCCTCTGTTTCAGCCACTCTGTTTCTCGCCCTCTGTTTCAGCCTCTCTGTTTCTCGCCCTCTGTTTCAGCCCCTCTGTTTCAGCCCCTCTGTTTCAGCCCCTCTGTTTCTCGCCCTCTGTTTCAGCCCCTCTGTTTCAGCCCCTCTGTTTCTCGCACTCTGTTTCAGCCCCTCTGTTTCTCGCCCTCTGTTTCAGCCTCTCTGATTCTCGCCCTCTGTTTCAGCTCCTCTGTTTCAGCCCCTCTGTTTCAGCCTCTCTGTTTCTCGCCCTCTGTTTCAGCCCCTCTGTTTCAGCTCCACTGTTTCAGCCCCTCTGTTTCAGCCCCTCTGTTTCTCGCCCTCCGTTTCAGCCCCTCAGTTTCAGCCCCTCTGTTTCAGCCCCTCTGTTTCTCGCCCTCTGGTTCTCGCCCTCTGTTTCAGCCCCTTTGTTTCTCACCCTCTGTTTCTCGCCCTCTGTTTCAGCCCTTCTGTTTCTCGCCCTCTGTTTCAGCCCCTCTGTTTCTCACACTCTGTTTCAGCCCCTCTGTTTCTCGCCCTCTGTTTCAGCCGCTCTGTTTCTCGCCCTCTGTTTCAGCCCCTCTGTTTCAGCCCCTCTGTTTTAGTCCCTCTGTTTCAGCCCCTCTGTTTCTGGCCCTCTGTTTCAGCCCCTCTGTTTCTCCCCCTCTGTTTCAGCCCTTCTGGTTCAGCCCCTCTGTTTCAGCCCCTCTGTTCCAGCCCCTCTGTTTCAGCCCCTCTGTTTCAGCCTCTCTGTTTCTCGCCCTCTGTTTCAGCCCCTCTGTTTCAGCCCCTCTGTTTCTCGCCCTCTGTTTCAGCCCCTCTGTTTCTCGCCCTCTGTTTCAGCCCCTTTGTTTCTCGCCCTCTGTTTCAGCCCCTCTGTTTCTTGCCCTCTGTTTCAGCCCCTCTGTTTCAGCCCCTCTGTTTCAGCTCCTCTGTTTCTCGCCATGTTTCAGCGACTCTGTTTCTCGCCCTCTGTTTCTCACACTCTGTATCAGCCGCTTTGTTTCAGCCCCTCTGTTTCAGCCCCTCTGTTTCAGCCTCTCTGTTTCTCGCCCTCTGTTTCTCGCCCTCTGTTTCAGCCCCTCTGTTTCTCGCCCCCTGTTTCAGCCCCTCTGTTTCAGCCCCTCTATTTCAGCCCCTCTGTTCCAGCCCCTCTGTTTCTCGCCCTCTGTTTCAGTCCCTCTGTTTCGCGCTCTCTGTTTCAGCCCCTCTGTTTCAGCCCCTCTGTTTCTCGCCCTCTGTTTCTGCCCGTCTGGTTCTCGCCCTCTGTCTCAGTCCCTCTGTTTCGCGCCCTCTGTTTCAGCCCCTCTGATTCAGCCCCTCTGTTTCAGCCCCTGTGAATCAGCCCCTCTGATTCAGCCCCTCTGTTTCAGCCCCTCTGTTTAAGCCCCTCTGTTTCTCGCCCTCTGTTTCAGCCCCTCTGTTTCAGCCCTTCTGTTTCAGCCACTCAGTTTCAGCCCCTCTGTTTCTTGCCCTCTGTTTCAGCCCCTCTGTTTCTCGCCCTCTGTTTCAGCCTCTCTGTTTCTCGCCCTCTGTTTCAGCCCCTCTGTTTCTCGCCCTCTGTTTCAGCCCCTCTGTTTCGCGCTCTCTGTTTAAGCCCCTCTGTTTCAGCCCCTGTGTTTCTCGCCCTCTGTTTCTGCCCGTCTGGTTCTCGCCCTCTGTTTCAGTCCCTCTGTTTCGCGCCCTCTGTTTCAGCTCCTCTGTTTCAGTCCCTCTGTTTCGCGCTCTCTGTTTCAGCCCCTCTGATTCAGCCCCTCTGTATCAGCCCCTCTGTTTCAGCCCCTCTGTTTCTCGCCCTCTGTTTCAGCCCCTCTGATTCTCGCCCTCTGTTTCAGCCCCTCAGTTTCTCGCCCTCTGTTTCAGCCCCTCTGTTTCAGCCCCTCTGTTTCAGCCCCTCTGTTTCGCGCCCTCTGTTTCAGCCCCTCTGTTTCTCGCCCTCTGTTTCAGCCCATCTGTTTCTCGCCCTCTGTTTCAGCCCCTCTGATTCAGCCCCTCTGTTTCAGCCCCTCTGATTCAGCCCCTCTGTTGCAGCCCCTCTGATTCAGCCCCTCTGTTTCAGCCCCTTTATTTCAGCCCCTCTGTTTCAGCCCCTCTGCTTCATCCCATCTGTTTCTCGCCCTCTGTTTTTCACCCTCTGTTTCTCACCCTCTGTTTCAGCCCCTCTGTTTTTTGCCCTCTGTTTCAGCCCCTCTGTTTCTCGCCCTCTGTTTCTCACCCTCTGTTTCTCGCCCTCTGTTTCAGCCCCTCTGTTTTTTGCCCTCTGTTTCAGCCCGTCTGTTTCAGCCCGTCTGTTTCAGCCCCTCTGTTTCTCGCCCTCTGTTTCAGCCCCTCTGTTTCTCGCCCTCTGTTTCAGCCCCTCTGTTTCTCGCCCTCTGTTTCAACCTCTCTGTTTCTCGCCCTCTGTTTCAGCCACTCTGTTTCAGCCCCTCTGTTTCAGCCCCTCTGTTTCTCGCCCTCTGTTTCATCCCCTCTGTTTCTCGCCCTCTGTTTCAGCCCCTCTGATTCAGCCCCTCTGTTTCTCGCCCTCTGTTTCAGCCCCTCTATTTCTCGCCCTCTGTTTCAGCCCCTCTGTTTCAGCCCCACTGTTTCAGCCCCTTTGTTTCAGCCCCTCTGTTTCTCGCCCTCTGTTTCAGCCGCTCTGTTTCTCGCCCTCTGTTTCAGCCCCTCTGTTTCAGCCCCTCTGTTTCAGCCCCTCTGTTTCAGTCCCTCTGTTTCTCGCCCTCTGTTTCTGGCCCTCTGTTTCAGCCCCTCTGTTTCTCCCCCTCTGTTTCAGCCCTTCTGGTTCAGCCCCTCTGTTTCAGCCCCTCTGTTTCAGCCCCTCTGTTTCAGCCCCTCTGTTTCAGCCCCTCTGTTTCTCGCCCTCTGTGTCAGCCCCTCTGTTTCAGCCCCTCTGTTTCAGCCCCTCTGTTTCTCGCCCTCTGTTTCAGCCTCTCTGTTTCTCGCCCTCTGTTTCAGCTACTCTGTTTCAGCCCCTCTGTTTCAGCCTCTCTGTTTCTCGCCCTCTGTTTCAGCCCCTCTGTTTCAGCTCCACTGTTTCAGCCCCTCTGTTTCAGCCCCTCTGTTTCTCGCCCTCCGTTTCAGCCCCTCTGTTTCAGCCCCTCTGTTTCTCGCCCTCTGGTTCTCGCCCACTGTTTCAGCCCCTTTGTTTCTCACCCTCTGTTTCTCGCCCTCTGTTTCAGCCCTTCTGTTTCTCGCCCTCTGTTTCAGCCCCTCTGTTTCTCGCACTCTGTTTCAGCCCCTCTGTTTCTCGCCCTCTGTTTCAGCCGCTCTGTTTCTCGCCCTCTGTTTCAGCCCCTCTGTTTCAGCCCCTCTGTTTTAGTCCCTCTGTTTCTCGCCCTCTGTTTCAGCCCCTCTGTTTCAGCCCCTCTGTTTTAGTCCCTCTGTTTCTCGCCCTCTGTTTCAGCCCTTCTGGTTCAGCCCCTCTGTTTCAGCCCCTCTGTTTCAGCCCCTCTGTTTCAGCCCCTCTGTTTCAGCCTCTCTGTTTCTCGCCCTCTGTTTCAGCCCCTCTGTTTCAGCCCCTCTGTTTCTCGCCCTCTGTTTCAGCCCCTCTGTTTCTCGCCCTCTGTTTCAGCCCCTTTGTTTCTCGCCCTCTGTTTCAGCCCCTCTGTTTCTTGCCCTCTGTTTCAGCCCCTCTGTTTCTCGCCATGTTTCAGCGACTCTGTTTCTCGCCCTCTGTTTCTCACACTCTGTATCAGCCGCTTTGTTTCAGCCCCTCTGTTTCAGCCCCTCTGTTTCAGCCTCTCTGTTTCTCGCCCTCTGTTTCTCGCCCTCTGTTTCAGCCCCTCTGTTTCTCGCCCCCTGTTTCAGCCCCTCTGTTTCAGCCCCTCTGTTTCTCCCCCTCTGTTTCAGCCCTTCTGGTTCAGCCCCTCTGTTTCAGCCCCTCTGTTTCAGCCCCTCTGTTTCAGCCCCTCTGTTTCAGCCCCTCTGTTTCTCGCCCTCTGTGTCAGCCCCTCTGTTTCAGCCCCTCTGTTTCAGCCCCTCTGTTTCTCGCCCTCTGTTTCAGCCTCTCTGTTTCTCGCCCTCTGTTTCAGCTACTCTGTTTCAGCCCCTCTGTTTCAGCCTCTCTGTTTCTCGCCCTCTGTTTCAGCCCCTCTGTTTCAGCTCCACTGTTTCAGCCCCTCTGTTTCAGCCCCTCTGTTTCTCGCCCTCCGTTTCAGCCCCTCTGTTTCAGCCCCTCTGTTTCTCGCCCTCTGGTTCTCGCCCACTGTTTCAGCCCCTTTGTTTCTCACCCTCTGTTTCTCGCCCTCTGTTTCAGCCCTTCTGTTTCTCGCCCTCTGTTTCAGCCCCTCTGTTTCTCGCACTCTGTTTCAGCCCCTCTGTTTCTCGCCCTCTGTTTCAGCCGCTCTGTTTCTCGCCCTCTGTTTCAGCCCCTCTGTTTCAGCCCCTCTGTTTTAGTCCCTCTGTTTCTCGCCCTCTGTTTCAGCCCCTCTGTTTCAGCCCCTCTGTTTTAGTCCCTCTGTTTCTCGCCCTCTGTTTCAGCCCTTCTGGTTCAGCCCCTCTGTTTCAGCCCCTCTGTTTCAGCCCCTCTGTTTCAGCCCCTCTGTTTCAGCCTCTCTGTTTCTCGCCCTCTGTTTCAGCCCCTCTGTTTCAGCCCCTCTGTTTCTCGCCCTCTGTTTCAGCCCCTCTGTTTCTCGCCCTCTGTTTCAGCCCCTTTGTTTCTCGCCCTCTGTTTCAGCCCCTCTGTTTCTTGCCCTCTGTTTCAGCCCCTCTGTTTCTCGCCATGTTTCAGCGACTCTGTTTCTCGCCCTCTGTTTCTCACACTCTGTATCAGCCGCTTTGTTTCAGCCCCTCTGTTTCAGCCCCTCTGTTTCAGCCTCTCTGTTTCTCGCCCTCTGTTTCTCGCCCTCTGTTTCAGACCCTCTGTTTCTCGCCCCCTGTTTCAGCCCCTCTGTTTCAGCCCCTCTATTTCAGCCCCTCTGTTCCAGCCCCTCTGTTTCTCGCCCTCTGTTTCAGTCCCTCTGTTTCGCGCTCTCTGTTTCAGCCCCTCTGTTTCAGCCCCTCTGTTTCTCGCCCTCTGTTTCTGCCCGTCTGGTTCTCGCCCTCTGTCTCAGTCCCTCTGTTTCGCGCCCTCTGTTTCAGCCCCTCTGATTCAGCCCCTCTGTTTCAGCCCCTGTGAATCAGCCCCTCTGATTCAGCCCCTCTGTTTCAGCCCCTCTGTTTAAGCCCCTCTGTTTCTCGCCCTCTGTTTCAGCCCCTCTGTTTCAGCCCTTCTGTTTCAGCCACTCAGTTTCAGCCCCTCTGTTTCTTGCCCTCTGTTTCAGCCCCTCTGTTTCTCGCCCTCTGTTTCAGCCTCTCTGTTTCTCGCCATCTGTTTCAGCCCCTCTGTTTCTCGCCCTCTGTTTCAGCCGCTCTGTTTCTCGCCCTCTGTTTCAGCCCCTCTGTTTCAGCCCCTCTGTTTTAGTCCCTCTGTTTCTCGCCCTCTGTTTCAGCCCCTCTGTTTCAGCCCCTCTGTTTTAGTCCCTCTGTTTCTCGCCCTCTGTTTCAGCCCTTCTGGTTCAGCCCCTCTGTTTCAGCCCCTCTGTTTCAGCCCCTCTGTTTCAGCCCCTCTGTTTCAGCCTCTCTGTTTCTCGCCCTCTGTTTCAGCCCCTCTGTTTCAGCCCCTCTGTTTCTCGCCCTCTGTTTCAGCCCCTCTGTTTCTCGCCCTCTGTTTCAGCCCCTTTGTTTCTCGCCCTCTGTTTCAGCCCCTCTGTTTCTTGCCCTCTGTTTCAGCCCCTCTGTTTCTCGCCATGTTTCAGCGACTCTGTTTCTCGCCCTCTGTTTCTCACACTCTGTATCAGCCGCTTTGTTTCAGCCCCTCTGTTTCAGCCCCTCTGTTTCAGCCTCTCTGTTTCTCGCCCTCTGTTTCTCGCCCTCTGTTTCAGACCCTCTGTTTCTCGCCCCCTGTTTCAGCCCCTCTGTTTCAGCCCCTCTATTTCAGCCCCTCTGTTCCAGCCCCTCTGTTTCTCGCCCTCTGTTTCAGTCCCTCTGTTTCGCGCTCTCTGTTTCAGCCCCTCTGTTTCAGCCCCTCTGTTTCTCGCCCTCTGTTTCTGCCCGTCTGGTTCTCGCCCTCTGTCTCAGTCCCTCTGTTTCGCGCCCTCTGTTTCAGCCCCTCTGATTCAGCCCCTCTGTTTCAGCCCCTGTGAATCAGCCCCTCTGATTCAGCCCCTCTGTTTCAGCCCCTCTGTTTAAGCCCCTCTGTTTCTCGCCCTCTGTTTCAGCCCCTCTGTTTCAGCCCTTCTGTTTCAGCCACTCAGTTTCAGCCCCTCTGTTTCTTGCCCTCTGTTTCAGCCCCTCTGTTTCTCGCCCTCTGTTTCAGCCTCTCTGTTTCTCGCCATCTGTTTCAGCCCCTCTGTTTCTCGCCCTCTGTTTCAGCCCCTCTGTTTCGCGCTCTCTGTTTAAGCCCCTCTGTTTCAGCCCCTCTGTTTCTCGCCCTCTGTTTCTGCCCGTCTGGTTCTCGCCCTCTGTTTCAGTCCCTCTGTTTCGCGCCCTCTGTTTCAGCCCCTCTGTTTCAGTCCCTCTGTTTCGCGCTCTCTGTTTCAGCCCCTCTGATTCAGCCCCTCTGTATCAGCCCCTCTGATTCAGCCCCTCTGTTTCTCGCCCTCTGTTTAATCCCCTCTGTTTCTTACCATCTGTTTCAGCCCCTCTGTTTCAGCCCCTCTGATTCTCGCCCTCTGTTTCAGCCTTTCTGTTTCTCGCCCTCTGTTTCAGCCCCTCTGATTCAGCCCCTCTGTTTCTCGCCCTCTGTTTCAGCCCCTCTGATTCTCGCCCTCTGTTTCAGCCCCTCAGTTTCTTGCCCTCTGTTTCAGCCCCTCTGTTTCAGCCCCTCTGTTTCAGCCCCTCTGTTTCGCGCCCTCTGTTTCAGCCCCTCTGTTTCTCGCCCTCTGTTTCAGCCCATCTGTTTCTCAACCTCTGTTTCAGCCCCTCTGATTCAGCCCCTCTGTTTCAGCCCCTCTGATTCAGCCCCTCTGTTGCAGCCCCTCTGATTCAGCCCCTCTGTTTCAGCCCCTCTATTTCAGCCCCTCAGTTTCAGCCCCTCTGCTTCATCCCATCTGTTTCTCGCCCTCTGTTTTTCACCCTCTGTTTCTCACCCTCTGTTTCAGCCCCTCTGTTTATTGCCCTCTGTTTCAGCCCCTCTGTTTCTCGCCCTCTGTTTCTCACCCTCTGTTTCTCGCCCTCTGTTTCAGCCCCTCTGTTTTTTGCCCTCTGTTTCAGCCCGTCTGTTTCAGCCCGTATGTTTCAGCCCCTCTGTTTCTCGCCCTCTGTTTCAGCCCCTCTGTTTCTCGCCCTCTGTTTCAGCCCCTCTGTTTCTCGCCCTCTGTTTCAACCTCTCTGTTTCTCGCCCTCTGTTTCAGCCACTCTGTTTCAGCCCCTCTGTTTCAGCCCCTCTGTTTCTCGCCCTCTGTTTCAGCCCCTCTGTTTCTCGCCCTCTGTTTCAGCCCCTCTGTTTCTCGCCCTCTGTTTCAGCCCCTCTGATTCAGCCCCTCTGTTTCAGCCCCTCTGATTCAGCCCCTCTGTTTCAGCCCCTCTGTTTCAGCCCCTCTGTTTCATCCCCTCTGTTTCTCGCCCTCTGTTTCAGCCCCTCTGTTTTTCGCCCTCTGTTTCAGCCCCTCTGATTCAGCCCCTCTGTTTCAGCCCCTCTGATTCAGCCCCTCTGTTACAGCCCCTCTGTTTCAGCCCCTCTGTTTCATCCCCTCTGTTTCTCGCCCTCTGTTTCAGCCCGTCTGTTTCAGCCCCTCTGTTTCAGTCCCTCTGTTTCTGGCCCTCTGTTTCTCGCCCGCTGTTTCAGCTCCTTTGTTTCTCGCCCTCTGTTTCAGTCCCTCTGTTTCAGCCCCTCTGATTCAGCCCCTCTGATTCAGCCCCTCTGTTTCTCGCCCTCTGTTTCAGCTCCACTGTTTCAGCCCCTCTGTTTCTCGCCCTCTATTTCAGCCCCTCTGTTTCTCGCCCTCTGTTTCAGCCCCTCTGTTTCTCGCCCTGTGTTTCAGCCCCTCTGTTTCAGCCCCTCTGTTTCTCGCCCTCTGTTTCAGCCCCTCTGTTTCCCGCCCTCTGTTTCAGCCCCTCTGTTTCAGCACCTCTGTTTCAGCCCCTCTGTTTGAGCCACCCTGTTTCAGCCCCTCTGTTTCAGCCCCTCTGTTTCAGCCCCTCTGTTTCACCCCCTCTGTTTCTCGCCCGCTGTTTCAATCCCTTAGTTTCTCGCCCACTGTTTCAGCCCTTCTGTTTCAGCCCCTCTGATTCAGCCCCTCTGTTTCTCGCCCTCTGTTTCAGCCCCTCTGTTTATTGCCCTCTGTTTCAGCCCCTCTGTTTCTCGCCCTCTGTTTCTCACCCTCTGTTTCTCGCCCTCTGTTTCAGCCCCTCTGTTTTTTGCCCTCTGTTTCAGCCCCTCTGATTCAGCCCCTCTGTTTCTCGCCCTCTGTTTCAGCCACTCTGTTTCAGCACCTCTGTTTCAGCCCCTCTGTTTGAGCCACCCTGTTTCAGCCCCTCTGTTTCAGCCCCTCTGTTTCAGCCCCTCTGTTTCACCCCCTCTGTTTCTCGCCCGCTGTTTCAGTCCCTTAGTTTCTCGCCCACTGTTTCAGCCCTTCTGTTTCTCGCCCTCTGATTCAGCCCCTCTGTTTCTCGCCCTCTGTTTCAGCCCCTCTGTTTATTGCCCTCTGTTTCAGCCCCTCTGTTTCTCGCCCTCTGTTTCTCACCCTCTGTTTCTCGCCCTCTGTTTCAGCCCCTCTGTTTTTTGCCCTCTGTTTCAGCCCCTCTGATTCAGCCCCTCTGTTTCTCGCCCTCTGTTTCAGCCCCTCTGTTTCAGCCCCTCTGTTTCAGCCCCTCCGATTTAGCCCCTCTGTTTCAGCCCCTCTGTTTCTCGCCCTCTGTTTCAGCCCCTCTGATTCACACTCTCTGTTTCAGCCCCTCTGTTTCAGCCCCTCTGTTTCTCGCCCTCTTTTTCTGCCCCTCTGTCTCTCGCCCTCTGTTTCAGCCCCTCTGTTTCTCGCCCTCTGTTTCAGCCCGTCTGATTCAGCCCCTCTGTTTCAGCCCCTCTGATTCAGCCCCTCTGTTTCAGCCCCTCTGTTTCAGCCCCTCTGTTTCTCGCCCTCTGTTTCAGCCCCTCTGTTTCTCACCCTCTGTTTCTCGCCCTCTGTTTCAGCCCCTCTGTTTCTCGCCCTCTGTTTCAGCCCCTCTATTTCTCGCCCTCTGTTTCAGCCTCTCTGTTTCAGCCCCACTGTTTCAGCTACTTTGTTTCAGCCCCTCTGTTTCTCGCCCTCTGTTTCAGCCGCTCTGTTTCTCGCCCTCTGTTTCAGCCCCTCTGTTTCAGCCCCTCAGTTTCAGTCCCTCTGTTTCTCGCCCTCTGTTTCTGGCCCTCTGTTTCAGACCCTCTGTTTCTCGCCCTCTGTTTCAGCCCTTCTGGTTCAGCCCCTCTGTTTCAGCGCCTCTGTTTCAGCCCCTCTGTTTCAGCCCCTCTGTTTCAGCCCCTCTGTTTCTCGCCCTCTGTTTCAGCCCCTCTGTTTCTTGCCCTCTGTTTCAGCCACTCTGTTTCTCGCCCTCTGTTTCAGCCTCTCTGTTTCTCGCCCTCTGTTTCAGCTCCTCTGTTTCCGCCCCTCTGTTTCAGCCCCTCTGTTTCTCGCCCTCTGTTTCAGCCCCACTGTTTCAGCCCCTCTGTTTCAGCCCCTCTGTTTCTCGCCCTCTGTTTCAGCCCGTCTGTTTCTCGCCCTCTGTTTCAGCCTCTCTGTTTCTCGCCCTCTGTTTCAGCTCCTCTGTTTCAGCCCCTCTGTTTCAGCCCCTCTGTTTCTCGCCCTCTGTTTCATCCCCTCTGTTTCAGCTCCTCTGTTTCAGCCCCTCTGTTTCAGCCCCTCTGTTTCTCGCCCTCTGTTTCAGCCCCTCTGTTTCTCGCCATCTGTTTCTCGCCCTCTGTTTCAGCCCCTCTGTTTCTCGCCCTCTGTTTCAGCCCCTGTGTTTCTCGCCCTCTGTTTCAGCCCCTCTGTTTCAGCCCCTCTGTATCAGCCCCTCCGTTTCTCGCCCTCTGTTTCTGCCCCTCTGTTTCTCGCCCTCTGTTTCTCGCCCTCTGTTTCAGCCCCTCTGTTTCTCGCCCTCTGTTTCTCGCCCTCTGTTTCAGCCCCTCTGTTTCTCGCCCTCTGTTTCAGCCCCTGTGTTTCTCGCCCTCTGTTTCAGCCCCTCTGTTTCAGCCCCTCTGTATCAGCCCCTCCGTTTCGCGCCCTCTGTTTCTGCCCCTCTGTTTCTCGCCCTCTGTTTCAGCCCCTCTGTTTCTCGCCCTCTGTTTCAGCCCCTCTGTTTCTCGCCCTCTGTTTCAGCCCCTCTGTTTCTCGCCCTCTGTTTCAGCCCCTCTGTTTCTTGCCCTCTGTTTCAGCCCCTCTGTTTCAGCCCCTCTGTTTCAGCCTCTCTGTTTCTCGCCCTCTGTTTCTCGCCCTCTGTTTCAGCCCCTCTGTTTCTCGCCCTCTGTTTCAGCCCCTCTGTTTCAGCTCCTCTGATTCAGCCCCTCTCATTCAGCCCCTCTGTTTCTCGCCCTCTGTTTCAGCCCCTCTGTTTCTGCCCTTCTGTTTCAGCCACTCAGTTTCAGCCCCTCTGTTTCTTGCCCTCTGTTTCTCGCCCTCTGTTTCAGCCCCTCTGTTTCTCGCCGTCTGTTTCAGCCGCTCTGTTTCTCGCCCTCTGTTTCAGTCCCTCTGTTTCGCGCTCTCTGTTTCAGACCCTCTGTTTCAGCCCCTCTGTTTCTCGCCCTCTGTTTCTGTCCGTCTGTTTCTCGCCCTCTGTATCAGCCACTCTGTTTCTCGCCCTCTGTTTCAGCCCCTCTGTTTCGCGCTCTCTGTTTCAGCCCCTCTGAATCAGCCGCTCTGATTCAGCCCCTCTGTTTCAGCCCCTCTGTTTCAGCCCCTCTGTTTCTCGCCCTCTGTTTCAGCCTCTCTGTTTCTCGCCCTCTGTTTCAGCCCCTCTGTTTCAGCCCCTCTGTTTCAGCCCCTCTGTTTCTCGCCCTCTGTTTCAGCCCCTCTGTTTCTCGCCCTCTGTTTCAGCCCCTCTGTTTCTCGCCCTCTGTTTCAGCCCCTCTGTTTCTTGCCCTCTGTTTCAGCCCCTCTGTTTCAGCCCCTCTGTTTCAGCCCCTCTGTTTCAGCCCCTCTGTTTCTCGCCATGTTTCAGCGACTCTGTTTCTCGCCCTCTGTTTCAGCCCCTCTGTTTCTCACCCTCTGTATCAGCCGCTTTGTTTCAGCCCCTCTGTTTCAGCCCCTCTGTTTCAGCCTCTCTGTTTCTCGCCCTCTGTTTCTCGCCCTCTGTTTCAGCCCCTCTGTTTCTCGCCCTCTGTTTCAGCCCCTCTGTTTCTCGCCCTCTGTTTAATCCCCTCTGTTTCTCACCATCTGTTTCAGCCCCTCTGTTTCAGCCCCTCTGATTCTCGCCCTCTGTTTCAGCCTTTCTGTTTCTCGCCCTCTGTTTCAGCCCCTCTGATTCAGCCCCTCTGATTCTCGCCCTCTGTTTCAGCCCCTCAGTTTTTCGCCCTCTGTTTCAGCCCCTCTGTTTCAGCCCCTCTGTTTCAGCCCCTCTGTTTCGCGCCCTCTGTTTCAGCCCCTCTGTTTCTCGCCCTCTGTTTCAGCCCATCTGTTTCTCGCCCTCTGTTTCAGCCCCTCTCTTTCTCGCACTCTGTGTCAGCCCCTCTGATTCAGCCCCTCTGTTGCAGCCCCTCTGATTCAGCCCCTCTGTTTCAGCCCCTCTATTTCAGCCCCTCAGTTTCAGCCCCTCTGCTTCATCCCATCTGTTTCTCGCCCTCTGTTTTTCACCCTCTGTTTCTCACCCTCTGTTTCAGCCCCTCTGTTTTTTGCCCTCTGTTTCAGCCCCTCTGTTTCTCGCCCTCTGTTTCTCACCCTCTGTTTCTCGCCCTCTGTTTCAGCCCCTCTGTTTTTTGCCCTCTGTTTCAGCCCGTCTGTTTCAGCCCCTCTGTTTCAGCCCCTCTGTTTCTCGCCCTCTGTTTCAGCCCCTCTGTTTCTAGCCCTCTGTTTCAGCCCCTCTGTTTCTCGCCCTCTGTTTCAACCTCTCTGTTTCTCGCCCTCTGTTTCAGCCACTCTGTTTCAGCCCCTCTGTTTCAGCCCCTCTGTTTCTCGCCCTCTGTTTCAGCCCCTCTGTGTCTCGCCCTCTGTTTCAGCCCCTCTGATTCAGCCCCTCTGTTTCAGCCCCTCTGATTCAGCCCCTCTGTTTCAGCCCCTCTGTTTCAGCCCCTCTGTTTCATCCCCTCTGTTTCTCGCCCTCTGTTTCAGCCCCTCTGTTTTTCGCCCTCTGTTTCAGCCCCTCTGTTTCTCGCCCTCTGTTTCAGGCTCTCTGTTTCAGCCCGTCTGTTTCAGCCCCTCTGTTTCAGCCCCTCTGTTTCTGGCCCTCTGTTTCTCGCCCGCTGTTTCAGCCCCTTTGTTTCTCGCCCTCTGTTTCAGCCCCTCTGATTCAGCCCCTCTGATTCAGCCCCTCTGATTCAGCCCCTCTGTTTCTCGCCCTCTGTTTCAACCCCTCTGTTTCAGCCCCTCTGTTTCTCGCCCTCTATTTCAGCCCCTCTGTTTCTCGCCCTCTGTTTCAGCCCCTCTGTTTCTCGCCCTCTGTTTCAGCCCCTCTGTTTCAGCCGCTCTGTTTCTCGCCCTCTGTTTCAGCCCCTCTGTTTCCCGCCTTCTGTTTCAGCCCCTCTGTTTCAGCACCTCTGTTTCAGCCCCTCTGTTTCAGCCACCCTGTTTCAGCCCCTCTGTTTCAGCCCCTCTGTTTCAGCCCCTCTGTTTCACCCCCTCTGTTTCTCGCCCTCTGTTTCAGCCCCTCTGTTTCTCACCCTCTGTTTCAGCCCCTCTGTTTCAGGCTCTCTGTTTCAGCCCGTCTGTTTCAGCCCCTCTGTTTCAGCCCCTCTGTTTCTCGCACTCTGTTTCTCGCCCGCTGTTTCAGTCCCTTAGTTTCTCGCCCACTGTTTCAGCCCTTCTGTTTCAGCCCCTCTGATTCAGCCCCTCTGATTCAGCCCCTCTGTTTCTCGCCCTCTGTTTCAGCCCCTCTGTTTCAGCCCCTCTGTTTCAGCCCCTCCGATTCAGCCCCTCTGTTTCAGCCCCTCTGTTTCTCGCCCTCTGTTTCAGCCCCTCTGATTCACACTCTCTGTTTCAGCCCCTCTGTTTCAGCCCCTCTGTTTCTCGCCGTCTTTTTCTGCCCCTCTGTCTCTCGCCCTCTGTTTCAGCCCCTCTGTTTCTCGCCCTCTGTTTCAGCCCGTCTGATTCAGCCCCTCTGTTTCAGCCCCTCTGATTCAGCCCCTCTGTTTCAGCCCCACTGTTTCAGCCCCTCTGTTTCTCGCCCTCTGTTTCAGCCCCTCTGTTTCTCACCCTCTGCTTCTCGCCCTCTGTTTCAGCCCCTCTGTTTCTCGCCCTCTGTTTCAGCCCCTCTGTTTCTCGCCCTCTGTTTCAGCCCCTCTGTTTCAGCCCCTCTGTTTCAGCCCCTCTGTTTCTCGCCCTCTGTTTCAGCCCCTCTGTTTCGCGCCCTCTGTTTCAGCCCCTCTATTTCTCGCCCTCTGTTTCAGCCCCTCTGTTACAGCCCCACTGTTTCAGCTACTTTGTTTCAGCCCCTCTGTTTCTCGCCCTCTGTTTCAGCCGCTCTGTTTCTCGCCCTCTGTTTCAGCCCCTCTGTTTCAGCCCCTCAGTTTCAGTCCCTCTGTTTCTCGCCCTCTGTTTCTGGCCCTCTGTTTCAGCCCCTCTGTTTCTCGCCCTCTGTTTCAGCCCTTCTGGTTCAGCCCCTTTGTTGCAGCGCCTCTGTTTCAGCCCCTCTGTTTCAGCCCCTCTGTTTCTGCCCCTCTCTTTCTCGCCCTCTGTTTCAGCCCCTCTGTTTCTTGCCCTCTGTTTCAGCCACTCTGTTTCTCGCCCTCTGTTTCAGCCTCTCTGTTTCTCGCCCTCTGTTTCAGCTCCTCTGTTTCCGCCCCTCTGTTTCAGCCCCTCTGTTACTCGCCCTCTGTTTCAGCCCCACTGTTTCAGCCCCTCTGTTTCAGCCCCTCTGTTTCTCGCCCTCTGTTTCAGCCCGTCTGTTTCTCGCCCTCTGTTTCAGCCTCTCTGTTTCTCGCCCTCTGTTTCAGCTCCTCTGTTTCAGCCCCTCTGTTTCAGCCCCTCTGTTTCTCGCCCTCTGTTTCATCCCCTCTGTTTCAGCTCCTCTGTTTCAGCCCCTCTGTTTCAGCCCCTCTGTTTCTCGCCCTCTGTTTCAGCCCCTCTGTTTGAGCCCCTCTGTTTCAGCCCCTCTGTTTCTCGCCCTCTGTTTCAGCCCCTCTGTTTCTCGCCCTCTGTTTCTCGCCCTCTGTTTCAGCCCCTCTGTTTCAGCCCCTCTGTTTCAGCCCCTCCGTTTCTCGCCCTCTGTTTCTGCCCCTCTGTTTCTCGCCCTCTGTTTCAGCCCCTCTGTTTCTCGCCCTCTGTTTCAGCCCCTCTGTTTCTTGCCCTCTGTTTCAGCCACTCTGTTTCTCGCCCTCTGTTTCAGCCTCTCTGTTTCTCGCCCTCTGTTTCAGCCCCTCTGTTTCAGCCCCTCTGTTTCAGCCCCTCTGTTTCTCGCCCTCTGTTTCAGCCCCTCTGTTTCTCGCCCTCTGTTTCAGCCCCTCTGTTTCTTGCCCTCTGTTTCAGCCCCTCTTTTTCAGCCCCTCTGTTTCAGCCCCTCTGTTTCAGCCCCTCTGTTTCTCGCCATGTTTCAGCCGCTTTGTTTCAGCCCCTCTGTTTCAGCACCTCTGTTTCAGCCTCTCTGTTTCTCGCCCTCTGTTTCTCGCCCTCTGTTTCAGCCCCTCTGTTTCTCGCCCTCTGTTTCAGCCCCTCTGTTTCAGCTCCTCTGATTCAGCCCCTCTGATTCAGCCCCTCTGTTTCTCGCCCTCTGTTTCAGCCCCTCTGTTTCAGCCCTTCTGTTTCAACCACTCAGTTTCAGCCCCTCTGTTTCTTGCCCTCTGTTTCAGCCCCTCTGTTTCTCGCCCTCTGTTTCAGCCCCTCTGTTTCTCGCCGTCTGTTTCAGCCCCTCTGTTTCTCGCCCTCTGTTTCAGTCCCTCTGTTTCGCGCTCTCTGTTTCAGCCCCTCTGTTTCAGCCCCTCTGTTTCTCGCATTGTGTTTCTGCCCGTCTGTTTCTCGCCCTCTGTTTCAGCCACTCTGTTTCTCGCCCTCTGTTTCAGCCGCTCTGTTTCGCGCTCTCTGTTTCAGCCCCTCTGAATCAGCCCCTCTGTTTCTCGCATTGTGTTTCTGCCCCTCTGTTTCTCGCCCTCTGTTTCAGCCCCTCTGTTTCTTGCCCTCTGTTTCAGCCACTCTGTTTCTCGCCCTCTGTTTCAGCCCCTCTGTTTCTCGCCCTCTGTTTCAGCCCCTCTGTTTCTCGCCCTCTGTTTCAGCCCCTCTGTTTCTTGCCCTCTGTTTCAGCCCCTCTTTTTCAGCCCCTCTGTTTCAGCCCCTCTGTTTCAGCCCCTCTGTTTCTCGCCATGTTTCAGCCGCTTTGTTTCAGCCCCTCTGTTTCAGCACCTCTGTTTCAGCCTCTCTGTTTCTCGCCCTCTGTTTCTCGCCCTCTGTTTCAGCCCCTCTGTTTCTCGCCCTCTGTTTCAGCCCCTCTGTTTCAGCTCCTCTGATTCAGCCCCTCTGATTCAGCCCCTCTGTTTCTCGCCCTCTGTTTCAGCCCCTCTGTTTCAGCCCTTCTGTTTCAGCCACTCAGTTTCAGCCCCTCTGTTTCTTGCCCTCTGTTTCAGCCCCTCTGTTTCTCGCCCTCTGTTTCAGCCCCTCTGTTTCTCGCCGTCTGTTTCAGCCCCTCTGTTTCTCGCCCTCTGTTTCAGTCCCTCTGTTTCGCGCTCTCTGTTTCAGCCCCTCTGTTTCTCGCCCTCTGTTTCAGCCCCTCTGTTTCTCGCCCTCTGTTTCAGCCCCTCTGTTTCTTGCCCTCTGTTTCAGCCACTCTGTTTCTCGCCCTCTGTTTCAGCCTCTCTGTTTCTCGCCCTCTGTTTCAGCCCCTCTGTTTCAGCCCCTCTGTTTCAGCCCCTCTGTTTCTCGCCCTCTGTTTCAGCCCCTCTGTTTCTCGCCCTCTGTTTCAGCCCCTCTGTTTCTTGCCCTCTGTTTCAGCCCCTCTTTTTCAGCCCCTCTGTTTCAGCCCCTCTGTTTCAGCCCCTCTGTTTCTCGCCATGTTTCAGCCGCTTTTTTTCAGCCCCTCTGTTTCAGCACCTCTGTTTCAGCCTCTCTGTTTCTCGCCCTCTGTTTCTCGCCCTCTGTTTCAGCCCCTCTGTTTCTCGCCCTCTGTTTCAGCCCCTCTGTTTCAGCTCCTCTGATTCAGCCCCTCTGATTCAGCCCCTCTGTTTCTCGCCCTCTGTTTCAGCCCCTCTGTTTCAGCCCTTCTGTTTCAGCCACTCAGTTTCAGCCCCTCTGTTTCTTGCCCTCTGTTTCAGCCCCTCTGTTTCTCGCCCTCTGTTTCAGCCCCTCTGTTTCTCGCCGTCTGTTTCAGCCCCTCTGTTTCTCGCCCTCTGTTTCAGTCCCTCTGTTTCGCGCTCTCTGTTTCAGCCCCTCTGTTTCAGCCCCTCTGTTTCTCGCATTGTGTTTCTGCCCGTCTGTTTCTCGCCCTCTGTTTCAGCCACTCTGTTTCTCGCCCTCTGTTTCAGCCGCTCTGTTTCGCGCTCTCTGTTTCAGCCCCTCTGAATCAGCCCCTCTGTTTCTCGCATTGTGTTTCTGCCCGTCTGTTTCTCGCCCTCTGTTTCAGCCACTCTGTTTCTCGCCCTCTGTTTCAGCCGCTCTGTTTCGCGCCCTCTGTTTCTCGCATTGTGTTTCTGCCCGTCTGTTTCTCGCCCTCTGATTCAGCCCCTCTGTTTCAGCCCCTCTGTTTCAGCCCCTCTGTTTCTCGCCCTCTGTTTCAGCCTCTCTGTTTCTCGCCCTCTGTTTCAGCCCCTCTGTTTCAGCCCCTCTGTTTCTCGCCCTCTGTTTCAGCCCCTCTGTTTCTCGCCCTCTGTTTCAGCCCCTCTGTTTCTCGCCCTCTGTTTCAGCCCCTCTGTTTCTTGCCCTCTGTTTCAGCCCCTCTGTTTCAGCCCCTCTGTTTCAGCCCCTCTGTTTCAGCCCCTCTGTTTCTCGCCATGTTTCAGCGACTCTGTTTCTCGCCCTCTGTTTCAGCCCCTCTGTTTCTCACCGTCTGTATCAGCCGCTTTGTTTCAGCCCCTCTGTTTCAGCCCCTCTGTTTCAGCCTCTCTGTTTCTCGCCCTCTGTTTCTCGCCCTCTGTTTCAGCCCCTCTGTTTCTCGCCCTCTGTTTCAGCTCCTCTGTTTCAGCCCCTCTGTTTCAGCCCCTCTGTTTCTCGCCCTCTGTTTCATCCCCTCTGTTTCAGCTCCTCTGTTTCAGCCCCTCTGTTTCAGCCCCTCTGTTTCTCGCCCTCTGTTTCAGCCCCTCTGTTTGAGCCCCTCTGTTTCAGCCCCTCTGTTTCTCGCCCTCTGTTTCAGCCCCTCTGTTTCTCGCCCTCTGTTTCTCGCCCTCTGTTTCAGCCCCTCTGTTTCAGCCCCTCTGTTTCAGCCCCTCCGTTTCTCGCCCTCTGTTTCTGCCCCTCTGTTTCTCGCCCTCTGTTTCAGCCCCTCTGTTTCTCGCCCTCTGTTTCAGCCCCTCTGTTTCTTGCCCTCTGTTTCAGCCACTCTGTTTCTCGCCCTCTGTTTCAGCCTCTCTGTTTCTCGCCCTCTGTTTCAGCCCCTCTGTTTCAGCCCCTCTGTTTCAGCCCCTCTGTTTCTCGCCCTCTGTTTCAGCCCCTCTGTTTCTCGCCCTCTGTTTCAGCCCCTCTGTTTCTTGCCCTCTGTTTCAGCCCCTCTTTTTCAGCCCCTCTGTTTCAGCCCCTCTGTTTCAGCCCCTCTGTTTCTCGCCATGTTTCAGCCGCTTTGTTTCAGCCCCTCTGTTTCAGCACCTCTGTTTCAGCCTCTCTGTTTCTCGCCCTCTGTTTCTCGCCCTCTGTTTCAGCCCCTCTGTTTCTCGCCCTCTGTTTCAGCCCCTCTGTTTCAGCTCCTCTGATTCAGCCCCTCTGATTCAGCCCCTCTGTTTCTCGCCCTCTGTTTCAGCCCCTCTGTTTCAGCCCTTCTGTTTCAGCCACTCAGTTTCAGCCCCTCTGTTTCTTGCCCTCTGTTTCAGCCCCTCTGTTTCTCGCCCTCTGTTTCAGCCCCTCTGTTTCTCGCCGTCTGTTTCAGCCCCTCTGTTTCTCGCCCTCTGTTTCAGTCCCTCTGTTTCGCGCTCTCTGTTTCAGCCCCTCTGTTTCAGCCCCTCTGTTTCTCGCATTGTGTTTCTGCCCGTCTGTTTCTCGCCCTCTGTTTCAGCCACTCTGTTTCTCGCCCTCTGTTTCAGCCGCTCTGTTTCGCGCTCTCTGTTTCAGCCCCTCTGAATCAGCCCCTCTGATTCAGCCCCTCTGTTTCAGCCCCTCTGTTTCAGCCCCTCTGTTTCTCGCCCTCTGTTTCAGCCTCTCTGTTTCTCGCCCTCTGTTTCAGCCCCTCTGTTTCAGCCCCTCTGTTTCAGCCCCTCTGTTTCTCGCCCTCTGTTTCAGCCCCTCTGTTTCTCGCCCTCTGTTTCAGCCCCTCTGTTTCTCGCCCTCTGTTTCAGCCCCTCTGTTTCTTGCCCTCTGTTTCAGCCCCTCTGTTTCAGCCCCTCTGTTTCAGCCCCTCTGTTTCAGCCCCTCTGTTTCTCGCCATGTTTCAGCGACTCTGTTTCTCGCCCTCTGTTTCAGCCCCTCTGTTTCTCACCGTCTGTATCAGCCGCTTTGTTTCAGCCCCTCTGTTTCAGCCCCTCTGTTTCAGCCTCTCTGTTTCTCGCCCTCTGTTTCTCGCCCTCTGTTTCAGCCCCTCTGTTTCTCGCCCTCTGTTTCAGCCCCTCTGAGACAGCTCCTCTGATTCAGCCCCTCTGATTCAGCCCCTCTGTTTCTCCCCCTCTGTTTCAGCCCCTCTGTTTCAGCCCTTCTGTTTCAGCCACTCAGTTTCAGCCCCTCTGTTTCTTGCCCTCTGTTTCAGCCCCTCTGTTTCTCGCCCACTGTTTCAGTCCCTCTGTTTCGCGCTCTCTGTTTCAGCCCCTCTGTTTCAGACCCTCTGTTTCTCGCCCTCTGTTTCTGCCCGTCTGTTTCTCGCCCTCTGTTTCAGCCACTCTGTTTCTTGCCCTCTGTTTCAGCCCCTCTGATTCAGCCCCTCTGTTTCAGCCCCTCTGAATCAGTCCCTCTGATTCAGCCCGTCTGTTTCAGCCCCTCTGTTTCAGCCCCTCTGTTTCTCGCCCTCTGTTTCAGTCTTTCTGTTTCTCGCCCTCTGTTTCAGCCCCTCTGATTCAGCCCCTCTGTTTCTCACACTCTGTTTCAGCCCCTCTGAATCTCGCCCTCTGTTTCAGCCCCTCAGTTTCTTGCCCTCTGTTTCAGCCCCTCTGTTTCAGCCCCTCTGTTTCAGCCCCTCTGTTTCGCGCCCTCTCTTTCAGCCCCTCTGTTTCTCGCGCTCTGTTTCAGCCCCTCTGTTTCTCGCCCTCTGTTTCAGCCCCTCGATTTCTCGCCCTCTGTTTCAGCCCCTCTGTTTCAGCCCCACTGTTTCAGCCCCTCTGTTTCAGCCCCTCTGTTTCTCGCCCTCTGTTTCAGCCGCTCTGATTCGCGCTCTCTGTTTCAGCCCCTCTGTTTCAGCCCTTCTGTTTCTCGCATTGTGTTTCTGCCCGTCTGTTTCTCGCCCTCTGATTCAGCCCCTCTGTTTCAGCCCCTCTGTTTCAGCCCCTCTGTTTCTCGCCCTCTGTTTCAGCCTCTCTGTTTCTCGCCCTCTGTTTCAGCCCCTCTGTTTCAGCCCCTCTGTTTCAGCCCCTCTGTTTCTCGCCCTCTGTTTCAGCCCCTCTGTTTCTCGCCCTCTGTTTCAGCCCCTCTGTTTCTCGCCCTCTGTTTCAGCCCCTCTGTTTCTTGCCCTCTGTTTCAGCCCCTCTGTTTCAGCCCCTCTGTTTCAGCCCCTCTGTTTCAGCCCCTTTGTTTCTCGCCATGTTTCAGCGACTCTGTTTCTCGCCCTCTGTTTCAGCCCCTCTGTTTCTCACCGTCTGTATCAGCCGCTTTGGTTCAGCCCCTCTGTTTCAGCCCCTCTGTTTCAGCCTCTCTGTTTCTCGCCCTCTGTTTCTCGCCCTCTGTTTCAGCCCCTCTGTTTCTCGCCCTCTGTTTCAGCTCCTCTGTTTCAGCCCCTCTGTTTCAGCCCCTCTGTTTCTCGCCCTCTGTTTCATCCCCTCTGTTTCAGCTCCTCTGTTTCAGCCCCTCTGTTTCAGCCCCTCTGTTTCTCGCCCTCTGTTTCAGCCCCTCTGTTTGAGCCCCTCTGTTTCAGCCCCTCTGTTTCTCGCCCTCTGTTTCAGCCCCTCTGTTTCTCGCCCTCTGTTTCTCACCCTCTGTTTCAGCCCCTCTGTTTCAGCCCCTCTGTTTCAGCCCCTCCGTTTCTCGCCCTCTGTTTCTGCCCCTCTGTTTCTCGCCCTCTGTTTCAGCCCCTCTGTTTCTCGCCCTCTGTTTCAGCCCCTCTGTTTCTTGCCCTCTGTTTCAGCCACTCTGTTTCTCGCCCTCTGTTTCAGCCTCTCTGTTTCTCGCCCTCTGTTTCAGCCCCTCTGTTTCAGCCCCTCTGTTTCAGCCCCTCTGTTTCTCGCCCTCTGTTTCAGCCCCTCTGTTTCTCGCCCTCTGTTTCAGCCCCTCTGTTTCTTGCCCTCTGTTTCAGCCCCTCTTTTTCAGCCCCTCTGTTTCAGCCCCTCTGTTTCAGCCCCTCTGTTTCTCGCCATGTTTCAGCCGCTTTGTTTCAGCCCCTCTGTTTCAGCACCTCTGTTTCAGCCTCTCTGTTTCTCGCCCTCTGTTTCTCGCCCTCTGTTTCAGCCCCTCTGTTTCTCGCCCTCTGTTTCAGCCCCTCTGTTTCAGCTCCTCTGATTCAGCCCCTCTGATTCAGCCCCTCTGTTTCTCGCCCTCTGTTTCAGCCCCTCTGTTTCAGCCCTTCTGTTTCAGCCACTCAGTTTCAGCCCCTCTGTTTCTTGCCCTCTGTTTCAGCCCCTCTGTTTCTCGCCCTCTGTTTCAGCCCCTCTGTTTCTCGCCGTCTGTTTCAGCCCCTCTGTTTCTCGCCCTCTGTTTCAGTCCCTCTGTTTCGCGCTCTCTGTTTCAGCCCCTCTGTTTCAGCCCCTCTGTTTCTCGCATTGTGTTTCTGCCCGTCTGTTTCTCGCCCTCTGTTTCAGCCACTCTGTTTCTCGCCCTCTGTTTCAGCCGCTCTGTTTCGCGCTCTCTGTTTCAGCCCCTCTGAATCAGCCCCTCTGATTCAGCCCCTCTGTTTCAGCCCCTCTGTTTCAGCCCCTCTGTTTCTCGCCCTCTGTTTCAGCCTCTCTGTTTCTCGCCCTCTGTTTCAGCCCCTCTGTTTCAGCCCCTCTGTTTCAGCCCCTCTGTTTCTCGCCCTCTGTTTCAGCCCCTCTGTTTCTCGCCCTCTGTTTCAGCCCCTCTGTTTCTCGCCCTCTGTTTAGCCCCTCTGTTTCTTGCCCTCTGTTTCAGCCCCTCTGTTTCAGCCCCTCTGTTTCAGCCCCTCTGTTTCAGCCCCTCTGTTTCTCGCCATGTTTCAGCGACTCTGTTTCTCGCCCTCTGTTTCAGCCCCTCTGTTTCTCACCGTCTGTATCAGCCGCTTTGTTTCAGCCCCTCTGTTTCAGCCCCTCTGTTTCAGCCTCTCTGTTTCTCGCCCTCTGTTTCTCGCCCTCTGTTTCAGCCCCTCTGTTTCTCGCCCTCTGTTTCAGCCCCTCTGAGACAGCTCCTCTGATTCAGCCCCTCTGATTCAGCCCCTCTGTTTCTCCCCCTCTGTTTCAGCCCCTCTGTTTCAGCCCTTCTGTTTCAGCCACTCAGTTTCAGCCCCTCTGTTTCTTGCCCTCTGTTTCAGCCCCTCTGTTTCTCGCCCACTGTTTCAGTCCCTCTGTTTCGCGCTCACTGTTTCAGCCCCTCTGTTTCAGACCCTCTGTTTCTCGCCCTCTGTTTCTGCCCGTCTGTTTCTCGCCCTCTGTTTCAGCCACTCTGTTTCTTGCCCTCTGTTTCAGCCCCTCTGATTCAGCCCCTCTGTTTCAGCCCCTCTGAATCAGTCCCTCTGATTCAGCCCGTCTGTTTCAGCCCCTCTGTTTCAGCCCCTCTGTTTCTCGCCCTCTGTTTCAGTCTTTCTGTTTCTCGCCCTCTGTTTCAGCCCCTCTGATTCAGCCCCTCTGTTTCTCACACTCTGTTTCAGCCCCTCTGAATCTCGCCCTCTGTTTCAGCCCCTCAGTTTCTTGCCCTCTGTTTCAGCCCCTCTGTTTCAGCCCCTCTGTTTCAGCCCCTCTGTTTCGCGCCCTCTCTTTCAGCCCCTCTGTTTCTCGCGCTCTGTTTCAGCCCCTCTGTTTCTCGCCCTCTGTTTCAGCCCCTCGATTTCTCGCCCTCTGTTTCAGCCCCTCTGTTTCAGCCCCACTGTTTCAGCCCCTCTGTTTCAGCCCCTCTGTTTCTCGCCCTCTGTTTCAGCCCCTCTGTTTCTCGCCCTCTGTTTCAGCCCCTCTGTTTCTCGCCCTCTGTTTCAGCCCCTCTGTTTCTCGCACTCTGTTTCAGCCCCTCTGATTCTCGCCCTCTGTTTCAGCCCCTCAGTTTCTTGCCCTCTGTTTCATCCCCTCTGTTTCAGCCCCTCTGTTTCAGCCCCTCTGTTTCGCGCCCTCTGTTTCAGCCCCTCTGTTTCTCGCGCTCTGTTTCAGCCCCTCTGTTTCTCGCCCTCTGTTTCAGCCCTTCTATTTCTCGCCCTCTGTTTCAGCCCCTCTGTTTCAGCCCCACTGTTTCAGCCCCTCTGTTTCAGCCCCTCTGTTTCTCGCCCTCTGTTTCAGCCCCTCTGTTTCTCGCCCTCTGTTTCAGCCCCTCTGTTTCTCGCCCTCTGTTTCAGCCCCTCTGTTTCAGCCCCTCTGTTTCTTGCCCTCTGTTTCAGCCCCTCTGTTTCAGCCCCTCTCTTTCAGCCCCTCTGTTTCAGCCCCTCTGTTTCTCGCCATGTTTCAGCGACTCTGTTTCTCGCCCTCTGTTTCAGCCCCTCTGTTTCTCACCCTCTGTATCAACCGCTTTGTTTCAGCCCCTCTGTTTCAGCCCCTCTGTTTCAGCCTCTCTGATTATCGCCGTCTGTTTCTCGCCCTCTGTTTCAGCCCCTCTGTTTCTCGCCCTCTGTTTCAGCCCCTCTGTTGCAGCTCCTCTGATTCAGCCCCTCTGATTCAGCCCCTCTGTTTCTCGCCCTCTGTTTCAGCCACTCTGTTTCAGCCCTTCTGTTTCAGCCACACAGTTTCAGCCCCTCTGTTTCTTGCCCTCTGTTTCAGCCCCTCTGTTTCTCGCCCTCTGTTTCAGCCCCTCTGTTTCTCGCCGTCTGTTACAGCCCCTCTGTTTCTCGCCCTCTGTTTCAGTCCCTCTGTTTCGCGCTCTCTGTTTCAGCCCCTCTGTTTCAGCCCCTCTGTTTCTCGCCCTCTGTTTCTGCCCGTCTGTTTCTCGCCCTCTGTTTTAGCCACTCTGTTTCTCGCCCTCTGTTTCAGCCCCTCTGATTCAGCCCCTCTGTTTCAGCCCCTCTGAATCAGCCCCTCTGATTCAGCCCCTCTGTTTCAGCCCCTCTGTTTCTCGCCCTCTGTTTAATCCCCTCTGTTTCTCACCATCTGTTTCAGCCCCTCTGTTTCAGCCCTCTGTTTCTCGCCCTCTGTTTCCGTCTTTCTGTTTCTCGCCCTCTGTTTCAGCCCCTCTGATTCAGCCCCTCTGTTTCTCGCACTCTGTTTCAGCCCCTCTGATTCTCGCCCTCTGTTTCAGCCCCTCAGTTTCTTGCCCTCTGTTTCAGCCCCTCTGTTTCAGCCCCTCTGTTTCAGCCCCTCTGTTTCGCGCCCTCTGTTTCAGCCCCTCTGTTTCTCGCGCTCTGTTTCAGCCCCTCTGTTTCTCGCCCTCTGTTTCAGCCCCTCTATTTCTCGCCCTCTGTTTCAGCCCCTCTGTTTCAGCCCCACTGTTTCAGCCCCTCTGTTTCAGCCCCTCTGTTTCTCGCCCTCTGTTTCAGCCCCTCTGTTTCTCGCCCTCTGTTTCAGCCCCTCTATTTCTCGCCCTCTGTTTCAGCCCCTCTGTTTCAGCCCCACTGTTTCAGCCCCTCTGTTTCAGCCACTCTGTTTCTCGCCCTCTGTTTCAGCCCCTCTGTTTCTTGCCCTCTGTTTCAGCCCCTCTGTTTCAGCCCCTCTGTTTCTCGCCCTCTGTTTCAGCCCCTCTGTTTCAGCCACTCTGTTTCAGCCCCTCTGTTTCTCGCCCTCTGTTTCAGCCCCTCTGTTTCTCGCCCTCTGTTTCAGCTCCTCTGTTTCAGCCCCTCTGTTTCAGCCCCTCTGTTTCTCGCCCTCTGTTTCAGCCCCTCTGTTTCAGCTCCACTGTTTCAGCCCCTCTGTTTCAGCCCCTCTGTTTCTCGCCCTCCGTTTCAGCCCCTCTGTTTCAGCCCCTCTGTTTCAGCCCCTCTGGTTCTCGCCCTCTGTTTCAGCCCCTCTGTTTCTCGCCCTCTGTTTCTCGCCCTCTGTTTCAGCCCCTCTGTTTCTCGCCCTCTGTTTCTGCCCGTCTGTTTCTCGCCCTATGTTTCAGCCACTCTGTTTCTCGCCCTCTGTTTCAGCCCCTCTGATTCAGCCCCTCTGTTTCTCGCCCTCTGTTTCTGCCCGTCTGTTTCTCGCCCTATGTTTCAGCCACTCTGTTTCTCGCCCTCTGTTTCAGCCCCTCTGATTCAGCCCCTCTGTTTCAGCCCCTCTGAATCAGCCCCTCTGATTCAGCCCCTCTGTTTCAGCCCCTCTGTTTCAGCCCCTCTGTTTCTCGCCCTCTGTTTCTCACCATCTGTTTCAGCCCCTCTGTTTCAGCCCCTCTGTTTCTCGCCCTCTGTTTCAGTCTTTCTTTTTTTCGCCCTCTGTTTCGGCCGTCTGATTCAGCCCCTCTGTTTCTCGCACTCTGTTTCAGCCCCTCTGATTCTCGCCCTCTGTTTCAGCCCCTCAGTTTCTTGCCCTCTGTTTCAGCCCCTCTGTTTCAGCCCCTCTGTTTCAGCCCCTCTGTTTCATGCCCTCTGTTTCAGCCCCTCTGTTTCTCGCGCTCTGTTTCAGCCCCTCTGTTTTTCGCCCTCTGTTTCAGCCCCTCTATTTCTCGCCCTCTGTTTCAGCCCCTCTGTTTCAGCCCCACTGTTTCAGCCCCTCTGTTTCAGCCCCTCTGTTTCTCGCCCTCTGTGTCAGCCCCTCTGTTTCTCGCCCTCTGTTTCAGCCCCTCTGTTTCTCGCCCTCTGTTTCAGCCCCTCTGTTTCTCGCCCTCTGTTTCAGCCCCTCTGTTTCAGCCCCTCTGTTTCTTGCCCTCTGTTTCAGCCCCTCTGTTTCAGCCCCTCTGTATCAGCCCCTCTGTTTCTCACCCTCTGTTTCAGCCCCTCTGTTTCTCGCACTCTGTTTCAGCCCCTCTGATTCTCGCCCTCTGTTTCAGCCCCTCAGTTTCTTGCCCTCTGTTTCAGCCCCTCTGTTTCAGCCCCTCTGTTTCAGCCCCTCTGTTTCGCGCCCTCTGTTTCAGCCCCACTGTTTCTCGCGCTCTGTTTCAGCCCCTCTGTTTCTCGCCCTCTGTTTCAGCCCTTCTATTTCTCGCCCTCTGTTTCAGCCACTCTGTTTCAGCCCCACTGTTTCAGCCCCTCTGTTTCAGCCCCTCTGTTTCTCGCCCTCTGTTTCAGCCCCTCTGTTTTTGCCCTCTGTTTCAGCCCCTCTGTTTCTCGCCCTCTGTTTCAGCCCCTCTGTTTCTTGCCCTCTGTTTCAGCCCCTCTGTTTCAGCCCCTCTGTTTCAGCCCCTCTGTTTCAGCCCCTCTGTTTCAGCCCCTCTGTTTCTCGCCATGTTTCAGCGACTCTGTTTCTCGCCCTCTGTTTCAGCCCCTCTGTTTCTCACCCTCTGTATCAGCCGCTTTGTTTCAGCCCCTCTGTTTCAGCCCCTCTGTTTCAACCTCTCTGTTTCTCGCCCTCTGTTTCTCGCCCTCTGTTTCAGCCCCCCTGTTTCTCGCCCTCTGTTTCAGCCCCTCTGTTGCAGCTCCTCTGATTCAGCCCCTCTGATTCAGCCCCTCTGTTTCTCGCCCTCTGTTTCAGCCCCTCTGTATCAGCCCTTCTGTTTCAGCCACTCAGTTTCAGCCCCTCCGTTTCTTGCCCTCTGTTTCAGCCCCTCTGTTTCTCGCCCTCTGTTTCAGCCCCTCTGTTTCTCGCTGTCTGTTTCAGCCCCTCTGTTTCTCGCCCTCTGTTTCAGTCCCACTGTTTCGCGCTCTCTGTTTCAGCCCCTCTGTTTCAGCCCCTCTATTTCTCGCCCTCTGTTTCAGCCCCTCTGTTTCAGCCCCACTGTTTCAGCCCCTCTGTTTCAGCCACTCTGTTTCTCGCCCTCTGTTTCAGCCCCTCTGTTACTCGCCCTCTGTTTCAGCCCCTCTGTTTCAGCCCCTCTGTTTCTCGCCCTCTGTTTCAGCCCCTCTGTTTCAGCCCCTCTGTTTCAGCCCCTCTGTTTCTCGCCCTCTGTTTCAGCCCCTCTGTTTCTCGCCCTCTGTTTCAGCCTCTCTGTTTCTCGCCCTCTGTTTCAGCTCCTCTGTTTCAGCCCCTCTGTTTCAGCCCCTCTGTTTCTCGCCCTCTGTTTCAGCCCCTCTGTTTCAGCTCCACTGTTTCAGCCCCTCTGTTTCAGCCCCTCTGTTTCTCGCCCTCCGTTTCAGCCCCTCTGTTTCAGCCCCTCTGTTTCAGCCCCTCTGGTTCTCGCCCTCTGTTTCAGCCCCTCTGTTTCTCGCCCTCTGTTTCTCGCCCTCTGTTTCAGCCCCTCTGTTTCTCGCCCTCTGTTTCAGTCCCTCTGTTTCGCGCTCTCTGTTTCAGCCCCTCTGTTTCAGCTCCTCTGTTTCTCGCCCTCTGTTTCTGCCCGTCTGTTTCTCGCCCTATGTTTCAGCCACTCTGTTTCTCGCCCTCTGTTTCAGCCCCTCTGATTCAGCCCCTCTGTTTCAGCCCCTCTGAATCAGCCCCTCTGATTCAGCCCCTCTGTTTCAGCCCCTCTGTTTCAGCCCCTCTGTTTCTCGCCCTCTGTTTATTCCCCTCTGTTTCTCACCATCTGTTTCAGCCCCTCTGTTTCAGCCCCTCTGTTTCTCGCACTCTGTTTCAGCCCCTCTGATTCAGCCCCTCTGTTTCTCGCACTCTGTTTCAGCCCCTCTGATTCTCGCCCTCTGTTTCAGCCCCTCAGTTTCTTGCCCTCTGTTTCAGCCCCTCTCTTTCAGCCCCTCTGTTTCAGCCCCTCTGTTTCATGCCCTCTGTTTCAGCCCCTCTGTTTCTCGCGCTCTGTTTCAGCCCCTCTGTTTTTCGCCCTCTGTTTCAGCCCCTCTATTTCTCGCCCTCTGTTTCAGCCCCTCTGTTTCAGCCCCACTGTTTCAGCCCCTCTGTTTCAGCCCCTCTGTTTCTCGCCCACTGTTTCAGCCCCTCTGTTTCTCGCCCTCTGTTTCAGCCCCTCTGTTTCTCGCCCTCTGTTTCAGCCCCTCTGTTTCTCGCCCTCTGTTTCAGCCCCTCTGTTTCAGCCCCTCTGTTTCTTGCCCTCTGTTTCAGCCCCTCTGTTTCAGCCCCTCTGTATCAGCCCCTCTGTTTCTCGCCCTCTGTTTCAGCCCCTCTGTTTCTCGCACTCTGTTTCAGGCCCTCTGATTCTCGCCCTCTGTTTCAGCCCCTCAGTTTCTTGCCCTCTGTTTCAGCCCCTCTGTTTCAGCCCCTCTGTTTCTCGCCCTCTGTTTCAGCCCCTCTGTTTCTCGCACTCTGTTTCAGCCCGTCTGATTCTCGCCCTCTGTTTCAGCCCCTCAGTTTCTTGCCCTCTGTTTCAGCCCCTCTGTTTCAGCCCCTCTGTTTCAGCCCCTCTGTTTCGCGCCCTCTGTTTCAGCCCCTCTGTTTCTCGCGCTCTGTTTCAGCCCCTCTGTTTCTCGCCCTCTGTTTCAGCCCTTCTATTTCTCGCCCTCTGTTTCAGCCCCTCTGTTTCAGCCCCACTGTTTCAGCCCCTCTGTTTCAGCCCCTCTGTTTCTCGCCCTCTGTTTCAGCCCCTCTGTTTCTCGCCCTCTGTTTCAGCCCCTCTGTTTCAGCCCCTCTGTTTCTTGCCCTCTGTTTCAGCCCCTCTGTTTCAGCCCCTCTGTATCAGCCCCTCTGTTTCTCGCCCTCTGTTTCAGCCCCTCTGTTTCTCGCACTCTGTTTCAGCCCCTCTGATTCTCGCCCTCTGTTTCAGCCCCTCAGTTTCTTGCCCTCTGTTTCAGCCCCTCTGTTTCAGCCCCTCTGTTTCAGCCCCTCTGATTCAGCCCCTCTGTTTCTCGCACTCTGTTTCAGCCCCTCTGATTCTCGCCCTCTGTTTCAGCCCCTCAGTTTCTTGCCCTCTGTTTCAGCCCCTCTGTTTCAGCCCCTCTGTTTCAGCCCCTCTGTTTCAGCCCCTCTGTTTCGCGCCCTCTGTTTCAGCCCCTCTGTTTCTCGCGCTCTGTTTCAGCCCCTCTGTTTCTCGCCCTCTGTTTCAGCCCCTCTATTTCTCGCCCTCTGTTTCAGCCCCTCTGTTTCAGCCCCACTGTTTCAGCCCCTCTGTTTCAGCCCCTCTGTTTCTCGCCCTCTGTTTCAGCCCCTCTGTTTCTCGCCCTCTGTTTCAGCCCCTCTATTTCTCGCCCTCTGTTTCAGCCCCTCTGTTTCAGCCCCACTGTTTCAGCCCCTCTGTTTCAGCCACTCTGTTTCTCGCCCTCTGTTTCAGCCCCTCTGTTTCTCGCCCTCTGTTTCAGCCCCTCTGTTTCAGCCCCTCTGTTTCTCGCCCTCTGTTTCAGCCCCTCTGTTTCAGCCCCTCTGTTTCAGCCCCTCTGTTTCTCGCCCTCTGTTTCAGCCCCTCTGTTTCTCGCCCTCTGTTTCAGCCTCTCTGTTTCTCGCCCTCTGTTTCAGCTCCTCTGTTTCAGCCCCTCTGTTTCAGCCCCTCTGTTTCTCGCCCTCTGTTTCAGCCCCTCTGTTTCAGCTCCACTGTTTCAGCCCCTCTGTTTCAGCCCCTCTGTTTCTCGCCCTCCGTTTCAGCCCCTCTGTTTCAGCCCCTCTGTTTCAGCCACTCTGGTTCTCGCCCTCTGTTTCAGCCCCTCTGTTTCTCGCCCTCTGTTTCTCGCCCTCTGTTTCAGCCCCTCTGTTTCTCGCCCTCTGTTTCAGTCCCTCTGTTTCGCGCTCTCTGTTTCAGCCCCTCTGTTTCAGCCCCTCTGTTTCTCGCCCTCTGTTTCTGCCCGTCTGTTTCTCGCACTCTGTTTCAGCCACTCTGTTTCTCGCCCTCTGTTTCAGCCCCTCTGATTCAGCCCCTCTGTTTCAGCCCCTCTGAATCAGCCCCTCTGATTCAGCCCCTCTGTTTCAGCCCCTCTGTTTCAGCCCCTCTGTTTCTCGCCCTCTGTTTAATCCCCTCTGTTTCTCACCATCTGTTTCAGCCCCTCTGATTCAGCCCCTCTGTTTCTCGCCCTCTGTTTCAGTCTTTCTGTTTCTCGCCCTCTGTTTCAGCTCCTCTGATTCAGCCCCTCTCTTTCTCGCACTCTGTTTCAGCCCCTCTGATTCTCGCCCTCTGTTTCAGCCCCTCAGTTTCTTGCCCTCTGTTTCAGCCCCTCTGTTTCAGCCCCTCTGTTTAAGCCCCTCTGTTTCGCGCCCTCTGTTTCAGCCCCTCTGTTTCGCGCCCTCTGTTCCAGCCCCTCTGTTTCTCGCCCTCTGTTTCAGCCCCTCTAATTCTCGCCCTCTGTTTCAGCCCCTCTGTCTCTCGCCCTCTGTTTCAGCCCCTCTGTTTCAGCCCCACTGTTTCAGCCCCTCTCTTTCAGCCCCTCTGTTTCTCGCCCTCTGTTTCAGCCCCTCTGTTTCTCGCCCTCTGTTTCAGCCCCTCTATTTCTCGCCCTCTGTTTCAGCCCCTCTGTTTCAGCCCCACTGTTTCAGCCCCTCTGTTTCAGCCACTCTGTTTCTCGCCCTCTGTTTCAGCCCCTCTGTTTCTCGCCCTCTGTTTAATCCCCTCTGTTTCTCACCATCTGTTTCAGCCCCTCTGTTTCAGCCCCTCTGTTTCTCGCCCTCTGTTTCAGTCTTTCTGTTTCTCGCCCTCTGTTTCAGCCCCTCTGATTCAGCCCCTCTGATTCTCGCCCTCTGTTTCAGCCCCTCAGTTTCTTGCCCTCTGTTTCAGCCCCTCTGTTTCAGCCCCTCTGTTTCAGCCCCTCTGTTTCGCGCCCTGTGTTTCAGCCCCTCTGTTTCTCGTGCTCTGTTTCAGCCCCTCTGTTTCTCGCCCTCTGTTTCAGCCCCTCTATTTCTCGCCCTCTGTTTCAGCCCCTCTGTTTCTCGCCCTCTGTTTCAGTCCCTCTGTTTCGCGCTCTCTGTTTCAGCCCCTCTGTTTCAGCCCCTCTGTTTCTCCCCCTCTGTTTCTGCCCGTCTGTTTCTCGCCCTCTGTTTCAGCCACTCTGTTTCTCGCACTCTGTTTCAGCCTCTCTGATTCAGCCCCTCTGTTTCTCGCCCTCTGTTTCAGCCCCTCTGTTTCAGCCCTTCTGTTTCAGCCACTCAGTTTCAGCCCCTCTGTTTCAGCCCCTCTGTTTCAGCCCCTCTGTTTCTCGCCCTCTGTTTATTCCCCTCTGTTTCTCGCCCTCTGTTTCAGCCCCTCTGATTCAGCCCCTCTGTTTCAGCCCCTCTGAATCAGCCCCTCTGATTCAGCCCCTCTGTTTCAGCCCCTCTGTTTCAGCCCCTCTGTTTCTCGCCCTATGTTTATTCCCCTCTGTTTCTCACCATCTGTTTCAGCCCCTCTGTTTCAGCCCCTCTGTTTCAGCCCCTCTGTTTCAGCCCCTCTGTTTCAGCCCCTCTGTTTCATGCCCTCTGTTTCAGCCCCTCTGTTTCTCGCGCTCTGTTTCAGCCCCTCTGTTTTTCGCCCTCTGTTTCAGCCCCTCTATTTCTCGCCCTCTGTTTCAGCCCCTCTGTTTCAGCCCCACTGTTTCAGCCCCTCTGTTTCAGCCCCTCTGTTTCTCGCCCTCTGTTTCAGCCCCTCTGTTTCTCGCCCTCTGTTTCAGCCCCTCTGTTTCTCGCCCTCTGTTTCAGCCCCTCTGTTTCTCGCCCTCTGTTTCAGCCCCTCTGTTTCAGCCCCTCTGTTTCTTGCCCTCTGTTTCAGCCCCTCTGTTTCAGCCCCTCTGTATCAGCCCCTCTGTTTCTCGCCCTCTGTTTCAGCCCCTCTGTTTCTCGCACTCTGTTTCAGCCCCTCTGATTCTCGCCCTCTGTTTCAGCCCCTCAGTTTCTTGCCCTCTGTTTCAGCCCCTCTGTTTCAGCCCCTCTGTTTCTCGCCCTCTGTTTCAGCCCCTCTGTTTCTCGCACTCTGTTTCAGCCCCTCTGATTCTCGCCCTCTGTTTCAGCCCCTCAGTTTCTTGCCCTCTGTTTCAGCCCCTCTGTTTCAGCCCCTCTGTTTCAGCCCCTCTGTTTCGCGCCCTCTGTTTCAGCCCCTCTGTTTCTCGCGCTCTGTTTCAGCCCCTCTGTTTCTCGCCCTCTGTTTCAGCCCTTCTATTTCTCGCCCTCTGTTTCAGCCCCTCTGTTTCAGCCCCACTGTTTCAGCCCCTCTGTTTCAGCCCCTCTGTTTCTCGCCCTCTGTTTCAGCCCCTCTGTTTCTCGCCCTCTGTTTCAGCCCCTCTGTTTCAGCCCCTCTGTTTCTTGCCCTCTGTTTCAGCCCCTCTGTTTCAGCCCCTCTGTATCAGCCCCTCTGTTTCTCGCCCTCTGTTTCAGCCCCTCTGTTTCTCGCACTCTGTTTCAGCCCCTCTGATTCTCACCCTCTGTTTCAGCCCCTCAGTTTCTTGCCCTCTGTTTCAGCCCCTCTGTTTCAGCCCCTCTGTTTCAGCCCCTCTGATTCAGCCCCTCTGTTTCTCGCACTCTGTTTCAGCCCCTCTGATTCTCGCCCTCTGTTTCAGCCCCTCAGTTCCTTGCCCTCTGTTTCAGCCCCTCTGTTTCAGCCCCTCTGTTTCAGCCCCTCTGTTTCAGCCCCTCTGTTTCGCGCCCTCTGTTTCAGCCCCTCTGTTTCTCGCGCTCTGTTTCAGCCCCTCTGTTTCTCGCCCTCTGTTTCAGCCCCTCTATTTCTCGCCCTCTGTTTCAGCCCCTCTGTTTCAGCCCCACTGTTTCAGCCCCTCTGTTTCAGCCCCTCTGTTTCTCGCCCTCTGTTTCAGCCCCTCTGTTTCTCGCCCTCTGTTTCAGCCCCTCTATTTCTCGCCCTCTGTTTCAGCCCCTCTGTTTCAGCCCCACTGTTTCAGCCCCTCTGTTTCAGCCACTCTGTTTCTCGCCCTCTGTTTCAGCCCCTCTGTTTCTCGCCCTCTGTTTCAGCCCCTCTGTTTCAGCCCCTCTGTTTCTCGCCCTCTGTTTCAGCCCCTCTGTTTCAGCCCCTCTGTTTCAGCCCCTCTGATTCTCGCCCTCTGTTTCAGCCCCTCTGTTTCAGCCCCTCTGATTCTCGCCCTCTGTTTCAGCCCCTCTGTTTCTCGCCCTCTGTTTCAGCCTCTCTGTTTCTCGCCCTCTGTTTCAGCCCCTCTGTTTCAGCCCCTCTGTTTCAGCCCCTCTGTTTCTCGCCCTCTGTTTCAGCCCCTCTGTTTCTCGCCCTCTGTTTCAGCCTCTCTGTTTCTCGCCCTCTGTTTCAGCTCCTGTGTTTCAGCCCCTCTGTTTCAGCCCCTCTGTTTCTCGCCCTCTGTTTCAGCACCTCTGTTTCAGCTCCACTGTTTCAGCCCCTCTGTTTCAGCCCCTCTGTTTCTCGCCCTCCGTTTCAGCCCCTCTGTTTCAGCCCCTCTGTTTCAGCCCCTCTGGTTCTCGCCCTCTGTTTCAGCCCCTCTGTTTCTCGCCCTCTGTTTCTCGCCCTCTGTTTCAGCCCCTCTGTTTCTCGCCCTCTGTTTCCGTCCCTCTGTTTCGCGCTCTCTGTTTCAGCCCCTCTGTTTCAGCTCCTCTGTTTCTCGCCCTCTGTTTCTGCCCGTCTGTTTCTCGCCCTATGTTTCAGCCACTCTGTTTCTCGCCCTCTGTTTCAGCCCCTCTGATTCAGCCCCTCTGTTTCAGCCCCTCTGAATCAGCCCCTCTGATTCAGCCCCTCTGTTTCAGCCCCTCTGTTTCAGCCCCTCTGTTTCTCGCCCTCTGTTTATTCCCCTCTGTTTCTCACCATCTGTTTCAGCCCCTCTGTTTCAGCCCCTCTGTTTCTCGCCCTCTGTTTCAGTCTTTCAATTTTTCGCCCTCTGTTTCTGCCCCTCTGATTCTCGCCCTCTGTTTCAGCCCCTCAGTTTCTTGCCCTCTGTTTCAGCCCCTCTGTTTCAGCCCCTCTGTTTCAGCCCCTCTGTTTCATGCCCTCTGTTTCAGCCCCTCTGTTTCTCGCCCTCTGTTTCAGCCCCTCTGTTTTTCGCCCTCTGTTTCAGCCCCTCTATTTCTCGCCCTCTGTTTCAGCCCCTCTGTTTCAGCCCCACTGTTTCAGCCCCTCTGTTTCAGCCCCTCTGTTTCTCGCCCTCTGTTTCAGCCCCTCTGTTTCTCGCCCTCTGTTTCAGCCCCTCTGTTTCTCGCCCTCTGTTTCAGCCCCTCTGTTTCTCGCCCTCTGTTTCAGCCCCTCTGTTTCAGCCCCTCTGTTTCTTGCCCTCTGTTTCAGCCCCTCTGTTTCAGCCCCTCTGTATCAGCCCCTCTGTTTCTCGCCCTCTGTTTCAGCCCCTCTGTTTCTCGCACTCTGTTTCAGCCCCTCTGATTCTCGCCCTCTGTTTCAGCCCCTCAGTTTCTTGCCCTCTGTTTCAGCCCCTCTGTTTGAGCCCCTCTGTTTCTCGCCCTCTGTTTCAGCCCCTCTGTTTCTCGCACTCTGTTTCAGCCCCTCTGATTCTCGCCCTCTGTTTCAGCCCCTCAGTTTCTTGCCCTCTGTTTCAGCCCCTCTGTTTCAGCCCCTCTGTTTCAGCCCCTCTGTTGCGCGCCCTCTGTTTCAGCCCCTCTGTTTCTCGCGCTCTGTTTCAGCCCCTCTGTTTCTCGCCCTCTGTTTCAGCCCTTCTATTTCTCGCCCTCTGTTTCAGCCCCTCTGTTTCAGCCCCACTGTTTCAGCCCCTCTGTTTCAGCCCCTCTGTTTCTCGCCCTCTGTTTCAGACCCTCTGTTTCTCGCCCTCTGTTTCAGCCCCTCTGTTTCAGCCCCTCTGTTTCTTGCCCTCTGTTTCAGCCCCTCTGTTTCAGCCCCTCTGTATCAGCCCCTCTGTTTCTCGCCCTCTGTTTCAGCCCCTCTGTTTCTCGCACTCTGTTTCAGCCCCTCTGATTCTCGCCCTCTGTTTCAGCCCCTCAGTTTCTTGCCCTCTGTTTCAGCCCCTCTGTTTCAGCCCCTCTGTTTCATCCCCTCTGTTTCAGCCCCTCTGATTCAGCCCCTCTGTTTCTCGCACTCTGTTTCAGCCCCTCTGATTCTCGCCCTCTGTTTCAGCCCCTCAGTTCCTTGCCCTCTGTTTCAGCCCCTCTGTTTCAGCCCCTCTGTTTCAGCCCCTCTGTTTCAGCCCCTCTGTTTCGCGCCCTCTGTTTCAGCCCCTCTGTTTCTCGCGCTCTGTTTCAGCCCCTCTGTTTCAGCCCCTCTGTTTCTCGCCCTCTGTTTCAGCCCCTCTGTTTCTCGCCCTCTGTTTCAGCCCCTCTATTTCTCGCCCTCTGTTTCAGCCCCTCTGTTTCAGCCCCACTGTTTCAGCCCCTCTGTTTCAGCCACTCTGTTTCTCGCCCTCTGTTTCAGCCCCTCTGTTTCTCGCCCTCTGTTTCAGCCCCTCTGTTTCAGCCCCTCTGTTTCTCGCCCTCTGTTTCAGCCCCTCTGTTTCAGCCCCTCTGTTTCAGCCCCTCTGTTTCTCGCCCTCTGTTTCAGCCCCTCTGTTTCTCGCCCTCTGTTTCAGCCTCTCTGTTTCTCGCGCTCTGTTTCAGCTCCTCTGTTTCAGCCCCTCTGTTTCAGCCCCTCTGTTTCTCGCCCTCTGTTTCAGCCCCTCTGTTTCAGCTCCACTGTTTCAGCCCCTCTGTTTCAGCCCCTCTGTTTCTCGCCCTCCGTTTCAGCCCCTCTGTTTCAGCCCCTCTGTTTCAGCCCCTCTGGTTCTCGCCCTCTGTTTCAGCCCCTCTGTTTCTCGCCCTCTGTTTCTCGCCCTCTGTTTCAGCCCCTCTGTTTCTCGCCCTCTGTTTCAGTCCCTCTGTTTCGCGCTCTCTGTTTCAGCCCCTCTGTTTCAGCCCCTCTGTTTCTCGCCCTCTGTTTCTGCCCGTCTGTTTCTCGCACTCTGTTTCAGCCACTCTGTTTCTCGCCCTCTGTTTCAGCCCCTCTCATTCAGCCCCTCTGTTTCAGCCCCTCTGAATCAGCCCCTCTGATTCAGCCCCTCTGTTTCAGCCCCTCTGTTTCAGCCCCTCTGTTTCTCGCCCTCTGTTTAATCCCCTCTGTTTCTCACCATCTGTTTCAGCCCCTCTGATTCAGCCCCTCTGTTTCTCGCCCTCTGTTTCAGTCTTTCTGTTTCTCGCCCTCTGTTTCAGCCCCTCTGATTCAGCCCCTCTGTTTCTTGCACTCTGTTTCAGCCCCTCTGATTCTCGCCCTCTGTTTCAGCCCCTCAGTTTCTTGCCCTCTGTTTCAGCCCCTCTGTTTCAGCCCCTCTGTTTAAGCCCCTCTGTTTCGCGCCCTCTGTTTCAGCCCCTCTGTTTCGCGCCCTCTGTTTCAGCCCCTCTGTTTCTCGCCCTCTGTTTCAGCCCCTCTAATTCTCGCCCTCTGTTTCAGCCCCTCTGTCTCTCGCCCTCTGTTTCAGCCCCTCTGTTTCAGCCCCACTGTTTCAGCCCCTCTCTTTCAGCCCCTCTGTTTCTCGCCCTCTGTTTCAGCCCCTCTGTTTCTCGCCCTCTGTTTCAGCCCCTCTATTTCTCGCCCTCTGTTTCAGCCCCTCTGTTTCAGCCCCACTGTTTCAGCCCCTCTGTTTCAGCCACTCTGTTTCTCGCCCTCTGTTTCAGCCCCTCTGTTTCTCGCCCTCTGTTTAATCCCCTCTGTTTCTCACCATCTGTTTCAGCCCCTCTGTTTCAGCCCCTCTGTTTCTCGCCCTCTGTTTCAGTCTTTCTGTTTCTCGCCCTCTGTTTCAGCCCCTCTGATTCAGCCCCTCTGATTCTCGCCCTCTGTTTCAGCCCCTCAGTTTCTTGCCCTCTGTTTCAGCCCCTCTGTTTCAGCCCCTCTGTTTCAGCCCCTCTGTTTCGCGCCCTGTGTTTCAGCCCCTCTGTTTCTCGTGCACTGTTTCAGCCCCTCTGTTTCTCGCCCTCTGTTTCAGCCCCTCTATTTCTCGCCCTCTGTTTCAGCCCCTCTGTTTCTCGCCCTCTGTTTCAGTCCCTCTGTTTCGCGCTCTCTGTTTCAGCCCCTCTGTTTCAGCCCCTCTGTTTCTCCCCCTCTGTTTCTGCCCGTCTGTTTCTCGCCCTCTGTTTCAGCCACTCTGTTTCTCGCCCTGTTTCAGCCCCTCTGATTCAGCCCCTCTGTTTCAGCCCCTCTGAATCAGCCCCTCTGATTCAGCCCCACTGTTTCAGCCCCTCTGTTTCAGCCCCTCTGTTTCTCGCCCTCTGTTTAATCCCCTCTGTTTCTCACCATCTGTTTCAGCCCCTCTGTTTCAGCCCCTCTGTTTCTCGCCCGCTGTTTCAGTCTTTCTGTTTCTCGCCCTCTGTTTCAGCCCCTCTGATTCAGCCCCTCTGTTTCTCGCACTCTGTTTCAGCCCCTCTGATTCTCGCCCTCTGTTTCAGCCCCTCAGTTTCTTGCCCTCTGTTTCAGCCCCTCTGTTTCAGCCCCTCTGTTTAAGCCCCTCTGTTTCGCGCCCTCTGTTTCAGCCCCTCTGTTTCTCGCGCTCTGTTTCAGCCCCTCTGTTTCAGCCCCTCTAATTCTCGCCCTCTGTTTCAGCCCCTCTGTTTCAGCCCCACTGTTTCAGCCCCTCTCTTTCAGCCCCTCTGTTTCTCGCCCTCTGTTTCAGCCCCTCTGTTTCTCGCCCTCTGTTTCAGCCCCTCTATTTCTCGCCCTCTGTTTCAGCCCCTCTGTTTCAGCCCCACTGTTTCAGCCCCTCTGTTTCAGCCACTCTGTTTCTCGCCCTCTGTTTCAGCCCCTCTGTTTCTCGCCCTCTGTTTCAGCCCCTCTGTTTCAGCCCCTCGGTTTCTCGCCCTCTGTTTCAGCCCCTCTGTTTCAGCCTCTCTGTTTCAGCCCCTCTGTTTCTCGCCCTCTGTTTCAGTCTTTCTGTTTCTCGCCCTCTGTTTCAGCCCCTCTGATTCAGCCCCTCTGTTTCTCGCACTCTGTTTCAGCCCCTCAGTTTCTTGCCCTCTGTTTCAGCCCCTCTGTTTCAGCCCCTCTGTTTCAGCCCCTCTGTTTCGCGCCCTCTGTTTCAGCCCCTCTGTTTCTCGCGCTCTGTTTCAGCCCCTCTGTTTCTCGCCCTCTGTTTCAGCCCCTCTATTTCTCGCCCTCTGTTTCAGCCCCTCTGTTTCTCGTCCTCTGTTTCAGTCCCTCTGTTTCGCGCTCTCTGTTTCAGCCCCTCTGTTTCAGCCCCTCTGTTTCTCCCCCTCTGTTTCTGCCCGTCTGTTTCTCGCCCTCTGTTTCATCCACTCTGTTTCTCGCCCTCTGTTTCAGCCCCTCTGATACAGCCCCTCTGTTTCAGCCCCTCTGAATCAGCCCCTCTGATTCAGCCCCTCTGTTTCAGCCCCTCTGTTTCAGCCCCTCTGTTTCTCGCCCTCTGTTTAATCCCCTCTGTTTCTCACCATCTGTTTCAGCCCCTCTGTTTCAGCCCCTCTGTTTCTCGCCCTCTGTTTCAGTCTTTCTGTTTCTCGCCCTCTGTTTCAGCCCCTCTGATTCAGCCCCTCTGTTTCTCGCACTCTGTTTCAGCCCCTCTGTTTCTCGCCCTCTGTTTCAGCCCCTCTAATTCTCGCCCTCTGTTTCAGCCCCTCTGATTCAGCCCCTCTGTTTCAGCCCCTCTGAATCAGCCCCTCTGATTCAGCCCCTCTGTTTCAGCCCCTCTGTTTCAGCCCCTCTGTTTCTCGCCCTCTGTTTAATCCCCTCTGTTTCTCACCATCTGTTTCAGCCCCTCTGTTTCAGCCCCTCTGTTTCAGTCTTTCTGTTTCTCGCCCTCTGTTTCAGCCCCTCTGATTCAGCCCCTCTGTTTCTCGCACTCTGTTTCAGCCCCTCTGTTTCTCGCCCTCTGTTTCAGCCCCTCAAATTCTCGCCCTCTGTTTCAGCCCCTCTGTTTCAGCCCCACTGTTTCAGCCCCCCTTTTTAAGCCCCTCTGTTTCGCGCCCTCTGTTTCAGCCCCTCTGTTTCTCGCGCTCTGTTTCAGCCCCTCTGTTTCTCGCCCTCTGTTTCAGCCCCTCTAATTCTCGCCCTCTGTTTCAGCCCCTCTGTTTCAGCCCCACTGTTTCAGCCCCTCTCTTTCAGCCCCTCTGTTTCTCGCCCTCTGTTTCAGCCCCTCTGTTTCTCGCCCTCGGTTTCAGCCCCTCTATTTCTCGCCCTCTGTTTCAGCCCCTCTGTTTCAGCCCCACTGTTTCAGCCCCTCTGTTTCAGCCACTCTGTTTCTCGCCCTCTGTTTCAGCCCCTCTGTTTCTCGCCCTCTGTTTCAGCCCCTCTGTTTCAGCCCCTCTGTTTCTCGCCCTCTGTTTCAGCCCCTCTGTTTCAGCCCCTCTGTTTCAGCCCCTCTGTTTCTCGCCATCTGTTTCAGCCCCTCTGTTTCTCGCCCTCTGTTTCAGGCTCTCTGTTTCTCGCCCTCTGTTTCAGCTCCTCTGTTTCAGCCCCTCTGTTTCAGCCCCTCTGTTTCTCGCCCTCTGTTTCAGCCCATCTGTTTCAGCTCCACTGTTTCAGCCCCTCTGTTTCAGCCCCTCTGTTTCTCGCCCTCCGTTTCAGCCCCTCTGTTTCAGCCCCTCTGTTTCAGCCCCTCTGGTTCTCGCCCTCTGTTTCAGCCCCTCTGTTTCTCGCCCTCTGTTTCTTGCCCTCTGTTTCAGCCCTTCTGTTTCTCGCCCTCTGTTTCAGCCCCTCTGTTTCTCGCACTCTGTTTCAGCCCCTTTCTTTCAGCCCCTCTGTTTCAGCCCCTCCGTTTCTCGCCCTCTGTTTCTGCCCCTCTGTTTCTCGCCCTCTGTTTCAGCCCCTCTGTTTCTCGCCCTCTGTTTCAGCCCCTCTGTTTCTTGCCCTCTGTTTCAGCCACTCTGTTTCTCGCCCTCTGTTTCAGCCTCTCTGTTTCTCGCCCTCTGTTTCAGCCCCTCTGTTTCAGCCCCTCTGTTTCTCGCCCTCTGTTTCAGCCCCTCTGTTTCTCGCCCTCTGTTTCAGCCCCTCTGTTTCTCGCCCTCTGTTTCAGCCCCTCTGTTTCTTGCCCTCTGTTTCAGCCCCTCTGTTTCAGCCCCACTGTTTCAGCCCCTCTGTTTCAGCCCCTCTGTTTCAGCCCCTCTGTTTCTCGCCATGTTTCAGCGACTCTGTTTCTCGCCCTCTGTTTCAGCCCCTCTGTTTCTCACCCTCTGTATCAGCCGCTTTGTTTCAGCCCCTCTGTTTCAGCCCCTCTGTTTCAGCCTCTCTGTTTCTCGCCCTCTGTTTCTCGCCCTCTGTATCAGCCCCTCTGTTTCTCGCCCTCTGTTTCAGCCCCTCTGTTTCAGCACCTCTATTTCAGCCCCTCTGTTCCAGCCCCTCTGTTTCTCGCCCTCTGTTTCAGTCCCTCGGTTTCGCGCTCTCTGTTTCAGCCCCTCTGTTTCAGCCCCTCTGTTTCTCGCCCACTGTTTCTGCCCGTCTGGTTCTCGCCCTCTGTTTCAGTCCCTCTGTTTCGCGCCCTCTGTTTCAGCCCCTCTGATTCAGCCCCTCTGTTTCAGCCCCTGTGAATCAGCCCCTCTGATTCAGCCCCTCTGTTTCAGCCCCTCTGTTTCAGCACCTCTGTTTCTCGCCCTCTGTTTCAGCCCCTCTGTTTCAGCCCTTCTGTTTCAGCCACTCAGTTTCAGCCCCTCTGTTTCTTGCCCTCTGTTTCAGCCCCTCTGTTTCTCGCCCTCTGTTTCAGCCCCTCTGTTTCTCGCCGTCTGTTTCAGCCCCTCTGTTTCTCGCCCTCTGTTTCAGTCCCTCTGTTTCGCGCTCTCTGTTTCAGCCCCTCTGTTTCAGCCCCTCTGTTTCTCGCCCTCTGTTTCTGCCCGTCTGGTTCTCGCCCTCTGTTTCAGTCCCTCTCTTTCGCGATCTCTGTTTCAGCCCCTCTGATTCAGCCCCTCTGTATCAGCCCCTCTGTTTCAGCCCCTCTGTTTCTCGCCCTCTGTCTAATCCCCTCTGTTTCTCACCATCTGTTTCAGCCCCTCTGTTTCAGCCCCTCTGTTTCTCGCCCTCTGTTTCAGCCCCTCAGTTTCTCGCGCTCTGTTTCAGCCCCTCTGTTTCAGCCCCTCTGTTTCGCGCCCTCTGTTTCAGCCCGTCTGTTTCTCGCCCTCTGTTTCAGCCCATCTGTTTCTCGCCCTCTGTTTCAGCCCCTCTCTTTCTCGTACTCTGTTTCAGCCCCTCTCTTTCTCGTACTCTGTGTCAGCCCCTCTGATTCAGCCCCTCTGTTGCAGCCCCTCTGATTCAGCCCCTCTGTTTCAGCCCCTCTATTTCAGCCCCTCTGTTTCAGCCCCTCTGTTTCATCCCATCTGTTTCTCGCCCTCTGTTTCTCACCCTCTGTTTCTCGCCCTCTGTTTCAGCCCCTCTGTTTTTTGCCCTCTGTTTCAGCCCCTCTGTTTCTCGCCCTCTGTTTCTCACCCCCTGTTTCTCGCCCTCTGTTTCAGCCCCTCTCTTTTTTGCCCTCTGTTTCAGCCCGTCTGTTTCAGCCCCTCTGTTTCAGCCCCTCTGTTTCTCGCCCTCTGTTTCAGCCCCTGTTTCTCGCCCTCTGTTTCAGCCCCTCTGTTTCTCGCCCTCTGTTTCAACCTCTCTGTTTCTCGCCCTCTGTTTCAGCCACTCTGTTTCAGCCCCTCTGTTTCAGCCCCTCTGTTTCTCGCCCTCTGTTTCAGCCCCTCTGTTTCTCGCCCTCTGTTTCAGCCCCTCTGTTTCTCGCCCTCTGTTTCAGGCTCTCTGTTTCAGCCCGTCTGTTTCAGCCCCTCTGTTTCAGCCCCTCTGTTTCTGGCCCTCTGTTTCTCGCCATCTGTTTCAGCCCCTTTGTTTCTCGCCCTCTGTTTCAGCCCCTCTGTTTCAGCCCCTCTGATTCAGCCCCTCTGATTCAGCCTCTCTGTTTCTCGCCCTCTGTTTCAGCCCCTCTGTTTCAGCCCCTCTGTTTCTCGCCCTCTATTTCAGCCCCTCTGTTTCTCGCCCTCTGTTTCAGCCCCTCTGTTTCTCGCCCTCTGTTTCGGCCCCTCTGTTTCAGCCCCTCTGTTTCTCGACCTCTGTTTCAGCCCCTCTGTTTCTCGCCCTCTGTTTCAGCCCCTCTGTTTCAGCACCTCTGTTTCAGCCCCTCTGTTTCAGCCACCCTGTTTCAGCCCCTCTGTTTCAGCCCCTCTGTTTCAGCCCCTCTGTTTCACCCCCTCTGTTTCTCGCCCTCTGTTTCAGCCCCTCTGTTTTTCGCCCTCTTTTTCAGCCCCTCTGTTTCAGCCCTCTGTTTCAGCCCATCTGTTTCTCACCCTCTGTTTCAGCCCCTCTGTTTCAGGCTCTCTGTTTCAGACCATCTGTTTCAGCCCCTCTGTTTCAGCCCCTCTGTTTCTCGCACTCTGTTTCACGCCCGCTGTTTCAGTCCCTTAGTTTCTCGCCCACTGTTTCAGCCCCTCTGTTTCGGCCCCTCTGATTCAGCCCCTCTGATTCAGCCCCTCTGTTTCTCGCCCTCTGTTTCAGCTCCTCTGTTTCAGCCCCTCTGTTTCAGCCCCTCCGATTCAGCCCCTCTGTTTCAGCCCCTCTGTTTCTCGCCCTCTGTTTCAGCCCCTCTGATTCACACTCTCTGTTTCAGCCCCTCTGTTTCAGCCCCTCTGTTTCTCGCCCACTTTTTCTGCCCCTCTGTCTCTCGCCCTCTGTTTCAGCCCCTCTGTTTCTCGCCCTCTGTTTCAGCCCGTCTGATTCAGCCCCTCTGTTTCAGCCCCTCTGATTCAGCCCCTCTGTTTCAGCCCCTCTGTTTCAGCCCCTCTGTTTCTCGCCCTCTGTTTCAGCCCCTCTGTTCCTCACCCTCTGTTTCTCGCCCTCTGTTTCAGCCCCTCTGTTTCTCGCCCTCTGTTTCAGCCACTCTGTTTCTCGCCCTCTGTTTCAGCCCCTCTGATTCAGCCCCTCTGTTTCTCGCCCTCTGTTTCAGCCCCTCTGTTTCTCGCCCTCTGTTTCAGCCCCTGTTTCTCGCCCTCTGTTTCAGCCCCTCTGTTTCAGCCCCTCTGTTTCAGCCCCTCTGTTTCTCGCCCTCTGTTTCAGCCCCTCTGTTTCTCGCCCTCTGTTTCAGCCCCTCTATTTCTCGCCCTCTGTTTCAGCCCCTCTGTTTCAGCCCCACTGTTTCAGCCCCTTTGTTTCAGCCCCTCTGTTTCTCGCCCTCTGTTTCAGCCGCTCTGTTTCTCGCCCTCTGTTTCAGCCCCTCTGTTTCAGCCCCTCAGTTTCAGTCCCTCTGTTTCTCGCCCTCTGTTTCTGGCCCTCTGTTTCAGCCCCTCTGTTTCTCGCCCTCTGTTTCAGCCCTTCTGGTTCAGCCCCTCTGTTTCAGCGCCTCTGTTTCAGCCCCTCTGTTTCAGCCCCTCTGTTTCAGCCCCTCTGTTTCTCGCCCTCTGTTTCAGCCCCTCTGTTTCTTGCCCTCTGTTTCAGCCACTCTGTTTCTCGCCCTCTGTTTCAGCCTCTCTGTTTCTCGCCCTCTGTTTCCGCTCCTCTGTTTCAGCCCCTCTGTTTCAGCCCCTCTGTTTCTCGCCCTCTGTTTCATCCCCTCTGTTTCAGCTCCTCTGTTTCAGCACCTCTGTTTCTCGCCCTCTGTTTCAGCCCGTCTGTTTCTCGCCCTCTGTTTCAGCCTCTCTGTTTCTCGCCCTCTGTTTCAGCTCCTCTGTTTCAGCCCCTCTGTTTCAGCCCCTCTGTTTCTCGCCCTCTGTTTCATCCCCTCTGTTTCAGCTCCTCTGTTTCAGCCCCTCTGTTTCAGCCCCTCTGTTTCTCGCCCTCTGTTTCAGCCCCTCTGTTTCAGCCCCTCTGTTTCAGCCCCTCTGTTTCTCGCCCTCTGTTTCAGCCCCTCTGTTTCTCGCCCTCTGTTTCTCGCCCTCTGTTTCAGCCCCTCTGTTTCTCGCCCTCTGTTTCAGCCCCTCTGTTTCTCGCCCTCTGTTTCAGCCCCTCTGTTTCAGCCCCTCTGTTTCAGCCCCTCCGATTCTCGCCCTCTGTTTCTGCCCCTCTGTTTCTCGCCCTCTGTTTCAGCCCCTCTGTTTCTCGCCCTCTGTTTCAGCCCCTCTGTTTCAGCCCCTCTGTTTCTCGCCCTCTGTTTCAGCCCCTCTGTTTCTCGCCCTCTGTTTCAGCCCCTCTGTTTCTCACCCTCTGTTTCAGCCCGTCTGTTTCTTGCCCTCTGTTTCAGCCCCTCTGTTTCAGCCCCACTGTTTCAGCCCCTCTGTATCAGCCCCTCTGTTTCAGCCCCTCTGTTTCTCACCATGTTTCAGCGACTCTGTTTCTCGCCCTCTGTTTCAGCCCCTCTGTTTCTCACCCTCTGTATCAGCCGCTTTGTTTCAGCCCCTCTGTTTCAGCTCCTCTGTTTCAGCCTCTCTGTTTCTCGCCCTCTGTTTCCCGCCCTCTGTTTCAGCCCCTCTGTTTCTCGCCCTCTGTTTCAGCCCCTCTGTTTCAGCACCTCTATTTCAGCCCCTCTGTTCCAGCCCCTCTGTTTCTCGCCCTCTGTTTCAGCCCCTCTGTTTCGCGCTCTCTGTTTCAGCCCCTCTGTTTCAGCCCCTCTGTTTCTCGCCCACTGTTTCTGCCCGTCTGGTTCTCGCCCTCTGTTTCAGTCCCTCTGTTTCGCGCCCTCTGTTTCAGCCCCTCTGATTCAGCCCCTCTGTTTCAGCCCCTGTGAATCAGCCCCTCTGATTCAGCCCCTCTGTTTCAGCCCCTCTGTTTCAGCCCCTCTGTTTCTCGCCCTCTGTTTCAGCCCCTCTGTTTCAGCCCCTCTGTTTCTCGCCCTCTGTTTCAGCCCCTCTGTTTCTCGCCCTCTGTCTAATCCCCTCTGTTTCTCACCATCTGTTTCAGCCCCTCTGTTTCTCGCCCTCTGTTTCAGCCTTCCTGTTTCTCGCCCTCTGTTTCAGACCCTCAGTTTCTCGCGCTCTGTTTCAGCCCCTCTGTTTCAGCCCCTCTGTTTCTCGCCCTCTGTTTCAGCCCCTCTCTTTCTCGCACTCTGTGTCAGCCCCTCTGATTCAGCCCCTCTGTTGCAGCCCCTCTGATTCAGCCCCTCTGTTTCAGCCCCTCTATTTCAGCCCCTCTGTTTCAGCCCCTCTGTTTCAGTCCCTCTGTTTCGCGCCCTCTGTTTCAGCCCCTCTGTTTCAGTCCCTCTCTTTCGCGCTCTCTGTTTCAGCCCCTCTGATTCAGCCCCTCTGTATCAGCCCCTCTGTTTCAGCCCCTCTGTTTCGCGCCCTCTGTCTAATCCCCTCTGTTTCTCACCATCTGTTTCAGCCCCTCTGTTTCTCGCCCTCTGTTTCAGCCTTTCTGTTTCTCGCCCTCTGTTTCAGCCCCTCTGATTCAGCCCCTCTGTTTCTCGCCCTCTGTTTCAGCCCCTCTGATTCTCGCCCTCTGTTTCAGCCCCTCAGTTTCTCGCCCTCTGTTTCAGCCCCTCTGTTTCAGCCCCTCTGTTTCAGCCCCTCTGTTTCGCGCCCTCTGTTTCAGCCCCTCTGTTTCTCGCCCTCTGTTTCAGCCCATCTGTTTCTCGCCCTCTGTTTCAGCCCCTCTCTTTCTCGCACTCTGTGTCAGCCCCTCTGATTCAGCCCCTCTGATTCAGCCCCTCTATTTCAGCCCCTCTGTTTCAGCCCGTCTGTTTCATCCCATCTGTTTCTCGCCCTCTGTTTCTCACCCTCTGTTTCGCGCTCTCTGTTTCAGCCCCTCTGTTTCAGCCCCTCTGTTTCTCGCCCACTGTTTCTGCCCGTCTGGTTCTCGCCCTCTGTTTCAGCCCCTCTGTTGCAGCCCCTCTGATTCAGCCCCTCTGTTTCAGCCCCTCTATTTCAGCCCCTCTGTTTCAGCCCCTCTGTTTCAGCCCATCTGTTTCTCGCCCTCTGTTTCAGCCCCTCTGTTTTTTGCCCTCTGTTTCAGCCCGTCTGTTTCAGCCCCTCTGTTTCAGCCCCTCTGTTTCTCGCCCTCTGTTTCAGCCCCTCTGTTTCTCGCCCTCTGTTTCAGCCCCTCTGTTTCTCGCCCTCTGTTTCAACCTCTCTGTTTCTCGCCCTCTGTTTCAGCCACTCTGTTTCAGCCCCTCTGTTTCAGCCCCTCTGTTTCTCGCCCTCTGTTTCAGCCCCTCTGTTTCATGCCCTCTGTTTCAGCCCCTCTGATTCAGCCCCTCTGTTTCAGCCCCTCTGATTCAGCCCCTCTGTTTCAGCCCCTCTGTTTCAGCCCCTCTGTTTCATCCCCTCTGTTTCTCGCCCTCTGTTTCAGCCCCTCTGTTTTTCGCCCTCTGTTTCAGCCCCTCTGTTTCTCGCCCTCTGTTTCAGGCCCTCTGTTTCAGCCCGTCTGTTTCAGCCCCTCCGTTTCAGCCCCTCTGTTTCTGGCCCTCTGTTTCTCGCCCGCTGTTTCAGCCCCTTTGTTTCTCGCCCTCTGTTTCAGCCCCTCTGTTTCGCGCCCTCTGTTTCAGCCCCTCTGTTTCTCGCCCTCTGTCTAATCCCCTCTGTTTCTCACCATCTGTTTCAGCCCCTCTGTTTCAGCCCCTCTGTTTCTCGCCCTCTGTTTCAGCCCCTCTGCTTCAGCCCCTCTGTTTCGCGCCCTCTGTTTCAGCCCGTCTGTTTCTCGCCCTCTGTTTCAGCCCATCTGTTTCTCGCCCTCTGTTTCAGCCCCTCTCTTTCTCGTACTCTGTGTCAGCCCCTCTGATTCAGCCCCTCTGTTGCAGCCCCTCTGATTCAGCCCCTCTGTTTCAGCCCCTCTATTTCAGCCCCTCTGTTTCAGCACCTCTGTTTCATCCCATCTGTTTCTCGCCCTCTGTTTCTCACCCTCTGTTTCTCGCCCTCTGTTTCAGCCCCTCTGTTTTTTGCCCTCTGTTTCAGCCCCTCTGTTTCTCGCCCTCTGTTTCTCACCCCCTGTTTCTCGCCCTCTGTTTCAGCCCCTCTCTTTTTTGCCCTCTGTTTCAGCCCGTCTGTTTCAGCCCCTCTGTTTCAGCCCCTCTGTTTCAGCCCCTCTGTTTCATCCCCTCTGTTTCTCGCCCTCTGTTTCAGCCCCGCTGTTTTTCGCCCTCTGTTTCAGCCCCTCTGTTTCTCGCCCTCTGTTTCAGGCTCTCTGTTTCAGCCCGTCTGTTTCAGCCCCTCCGTTTCAGCCCCTCTGTTTCTGGCCCTCTGTTTCTCGCCCGCTGTTTCAGCCCCTTTGTTTCTCGCCCTCTGTTTCAGCCCCTCTGTTTCGCGCCCTCTGTTTCAGCCCCTCTGTTTCTCGCCCTCTGTCTAATCCCCTCTGTTTCTCACCATCTGTTTCAGCCCCTCTGTTTCAGCCCCTCTGTTTCTCGCCCTCTGTTTCAGCCCCTCTGTTTCAGCCCCTCTGTTTCGCGCCCTCTGTTTCAGCCCGTCTGTTTCTCGCCCTCTGTTTCAGCCCATCTGTTTCTCGCCCTCTGTTTCAGCCCCTCTCTTTCTCGTACTCTGTGTCAGCCCCTCTGATTCAGCCCCTCTGTTGCAGCCCCTCTGATTCAGCCCCTCTGTTTCAGCCCCTCTATTTCAGCCCCTCTGTTTCAGCCCCTCTGTTTCATCCCATCTGTTTCTCGCCCTCTGTTTCTCACCCTCTGTTTCTCGCCCTCTGTTTCAGCCCCTCTGTTTTTTGCCCTCTGTTTCAGCCCCTCTGTTTCTCGCCCTCTGTTTCTCACCCCCTGTTTCTCGCCCTCTGTTTCAGCCCCTCTCTTTTTTGCCCTCTGTTTCAGCCCGTCTGTTTCAGCCCCTCTGTTTCAGCCACTCTGTTTCTCGCCCTCTGTTTCAGCCCCTGTTTCTCGCCCTCTGTTTCAGCCCCTCTGTTTCTCGCCCTCTGTTTCAACCTCTCTGTTTCTCGCCCTCTGTTTCAGCCACTCTGTTTCAGCCCCTCTGTTTCAGCCCCTCTGTTTCTCGCCCTCTGTTTCAGCCCCTCTGTTTCTCGCCCTCTGTTTCAGGCTCTCTGTTTCAGCCCGTCTGTTTCAGCCCCTCTGTTTCTGCCCCTCTGTTTCTGGCCCTCTGTTTCTCGCCATCTGTTTCAGCCCCTTTGTTTCTCGCCCTCTGTTTCAGCCCCTCTGTTTCAGCCCCTCTGATTCAGCCCCTCTGATTCAGCCTCTCTGTTTCTCGCCCTCTGTTTCAGCCCCTCTGTTTCAGCCCCTCTGTTTCTCGCCCTCTATTTCAGCCCCTCTGTTTCTCGCCCTCTGTTTCAGCCCCTCTGTTTCTCGCCCTCTGTTTCGGCCCCTCTGTTTCAGCCCCTCTGTTTCTCGACCTCTGTTTCAGCCCCTCTGTTTCTCGCCCTCTGTTTCAGCCCCTCTGTTTCAGCACCTCTGTTTCAGCCCCTCTGTTTCAGCCACCCTGTTTCAGCCCCTCTGTTTCAGCCCCTCTGTTTCAGCCCCTCTGTTTCACCCCCTCTGTTTCTCGCCCTCTGTTTCAGCCCCTCTGTTTTTCGCCCTCTTTTTCAGCCCCTCTGTTTCAGCCCTCTGTTTCAGCCCATCTGTTTCAGCCCCTCTGTTTCTCGCCCTCTGTTTCTCGCCCTCTGTTTCAGCCACTCTGTTTCTCGCCCTCTGTTTCAGCCCCTCTGTTTCTCGCACTCTGTTTCACGCCCGCTGTTTCAGTCCCTTAGTTTCTCGCCCACTGTTTCAGCCCCTCTGTTTCGGCCCCTCTGATTCAGCCCCTCTGATTCAGCCCCTCTGTTTCTCGCCCTCTGTTTCAGCCCCTCTGTTTCAGCCCCTCTGTTTCAGCCCCTCTGTTTCAGCCCCTCTGTTTCAGCCCCTCTGTTTCTCGCCCTCTGTTTCAGCCCCTCTGATTCACACTCTCTGTTTCAGCCCCTCTGTTTCAGCCCCTCTGTTTCTCGCCCACTTTTTCTGCCCCTCTGTCTCTCGCCCTCTGTTTCAGCCCCTCTGTTTCTCGCCCTCTGTTTCAGCCCGTCTGATTCAGCCCCTCTGTTTCAGCCCCTCTGATTCAGCCCCTCTGTTTCAGCCCCTCTGTTTCAGCCCCTCTGTTTCTCGCCCTCTGTTTCAGCCCCTCTGTTCCTCACCCTCTGTTTCTCGCCCTCTGTTTCAGCCCCTCTGTTTCTCGCCCTCTGTTTCAGCCCCTCTGTTTCTCGCCCTCTGTTTCAGCCCCTCTGATTCAGCCCCTCTGTTTCTCGCCCTCTGTTTCAGCCCCTCTGTTTCTCGCCCTCTGTTTCAGCCCCTGTTACTCGCCCTCTGTTTCAGCCCCTCTGTTTCAGCCCCTCTGTTTCAGCCCCTCTGTTTCTCGCCCTCTGTTTCAGCCCCTCTGTTTCTCGCCCTCTGTTTCAGCCCCTCTATTTCTCGCCCTCTGTTTCAGCCCCTCTGTTTCAGCCCCACTGTTTCAGCCCCTTTGTTTCAGCCCCTCTGTTTCTCGCCCTCTGTTTCAGCCGCTCTGTTTCTCGCCCTCTGTTTCAGCCCCTCTGTTTCAGCCCCTCAGTTTCAGTCCCTCTGTTTCTCGCCCTCTGTTTCTGGCCCTCTGTTTCAGCCCCTCTGTTTCTCGCCCTCTGTTTCAGCCCTTCTGGTTCAGCCCCTCTGTTTCAGCGCCTCTGTTTCAGCCCCTCTGTTTCAGCCCCTCTGTTTCAGCCCCTCTGTTTCTCGCCCTCTGTTTCAGCCCCTCTGTTTCTTGCCCTCTGTTTCAGCCACTCTGTTTCTCGCCCTCTGTTTCAGCCTCTCTGTTTCTCGCCCTCTGTTTCCGCTCCTCTGTTTCAGCCCCTCTGTTTCAGCCCCTCTGTTTCTCGCCCTCTGTTTCATCCCCTCTGTTTCAGCTCCTCTGTTTCAGCACCTCTGTTTCTCGCCCTCTGTTTCAGCCCGTCTGTTTCTCGCCCTCTGTTTCAGCCTCTCTGTTTCTCGCCCTCTGTTTCTCGCCCTCTGTTTCAGCCCCTCTGTTTCAGCCCCTCTGTTTCTCGCCCTCTGTTTCATCCCCTCTGTTTCAGCTCCTCTGTTTCAGCCCCTCTGTTTCAGCCCCTCTGTTTCTCGCCCTCTGTTTCAGCCCCTCTGTTTCAGCCCCTCTGTTTCAGCCCCTCTGTTTCTCGCCCTCTGTTTCAGCCCCTCTGTTTCTCGCCCTCTGTTTCTCGCCCTCTGTTTCAGCCCCTCTGTTTCTCGCCCTCTGTTTCAGCCCCTCTGTTTCTCGCCCTCTGTTTCAGCCCCTCTGTTTCAGCCCCTCCGATTCTCGCCCTCTGTTTCTGCCCCTCTGTTTCTCGCCCTCTGTTTCAGCCCCTCTGTTTCTCGCCCTCTGTTTCAGCCCCTCTGTTTCAGCCCCTCTGTTTCTCGCCCTCTGTTTCAGCCCCTCTGTTTCTCGCCCTCTGTTTCAGCCCCTCTGTTTCTCACCCTCTGTTTCAGCCCGTCTGTTTCTTGCCCTCTGTTTCAGCCCCTCTGTTTCAGCCCCACTGTTTCAGCCCCTCTGTATCAGCCCCTCTGTTTCAGCCCCTCTGTTTCTCACCATGTTTCAGCGACTCTGTTTCTCGCCCTCTGTTTCAGCCCCTCTGTTTCTCACCCTATGTATCAGCCGCTTTGTTTCAGCCCCTCTGTTTCAGCTCCTCTGTTTCAGCCTCTCTGTTTCTCGCCCTCTGTTTCCCGCCCTCTGTTTCAGCCCCTCTGTTTCTCACCCTCTGTTTCAGCCCCTCTGTTTCAGCACCTCTATTTCAGCCCCTCTGTTCCAGCCCCTCTGTTTCTCGCCCTCTGTTTCAGCCCCTCTGTTTCGCGCTCTCTGTTTCAGCCCCTCTGTTTCAGCCCCTCTGTTTCTCGCCCACTGTTTCTGCCCGTCTGGTTCTCGCCCTCTGTTTCAGTCCCTCTGTTTCGCGCCCTCTGTTTCAGCCCCTCTGATTCAGCCCCTCTGTTTCAGCCCCTGTGAATCAGCCCCTCTGATTCAGCCCCTCTGTTTCAGCCCCTCTGTTTCAGCCCCTCTGTTTCTCGCCCTCTGTTTCAGCCCCTCTGTTTCAGCCCTTCTGTTTCAGCCACTCAGTTTCAGCCCCTCTGTTTCTTGCCCTCTGTTTCAGCCCCTCTGTTTCTCGCCCTCTGTTTCAGCCCCTCTGTTTCTCGCCGTCTGTTTCAGCACCTCTGTTTCTCGCCCTCTGTTTCAGTCCCTCTGTTTCGCGCTCTCTGTTTCAGCCCCTCTGTTTCAGCCCCTCTGTTTCTCGCCCTCTGTTTCTGCCCGTCTGGTTCTCGCCCTCTGTTTCAGTCCCTCTGTTTCGCGCCCTCTGTTTCAGCCCCTCTGATTCAGCCCCTCTGTATCAGCCCCTCTGTTTCAGCCCCTCTGTTTCTCGCCCTCTGTCTAATCCCCTCTGTTTCTCACCATCTGTTTCAGCCCCTCTGTTTCTCGCCCTCTGTTTCAGCCTTTCTGTTTCTCGCCCTCTGTTTCAGACCCTCAGTTTCTCGCGCTCTGTTTCAGCCCCTCTGTTTCAGCCCCTCTGTTTCTCGCCCTCTGTTTCAGCCCCTCTCTTTCTCGCACTCTGTGTCAGCCCCTCTGATTCAGCCCCTCTGTTGCAGCCCCTCTGATTCAGCCCCTCTGTTTCAGCCCCTCTATTTCAGCCCCTCTGTTTCAGCCCCTCTGTTTCAGTCCCTCTGTTTCGCGCCCTCTGTTTCAGCCCCTCTGTTTCAGTCCCTCTCTTTCGCGCTCTCTGTTTCAGCCCCTCTGATTCAGCCCCTCTGTATCAGCCCCTCTGTTTCAGCCCCTCTGTTTCGCGCCCTCTGTCTAATCCCCTCTGTTTCTCACCATCTGTTTCAGCCCCTCTGTTTCTCGCCCTCTGTTTCAGCCTTTCTGTTTCTCGCCCTCTGTTTCAGCCCCTCTGATTCAGCCCCTCTGTTTCTCGCCCTCTGTTTCAGCCCCTCTGATTCTCGCCCTCTGTTTCAGCCCCTCAGTTTCTCGCCCTCTGTTTCAGCCCCTCTGTTTCAGCCCCTCTGTTTCAGCCCCTCTGTTTCGCGCCCTCTGTTTCAGCCCCTCTGTTTCTCGCCCTCTGTTTCAGCCCATCTGTTTCTCGCACTCTGTGTCAGCCCCTCTGATTCAGCCCCTCTGTTTCAGCCCCTCTATTTCAGCCCCTCTGTTTCAGCCCGTCTGTTTCATCCCATCTGTTTCTCGCCCTCTGTTTCTCGCCCTCTGTTTCTCACCCTCTGTTTCGCGCTCTCTGTTTCAGCCCCTCTGTTTCAGCCCCTCTGTTTCTCGCCCACTGTTTCTGCCCGTCTGGTTCTCGCCCTCTGTTTCAGCCCCTCTGTTGCAGCCCCTCTGATTCAGCCCCTCTGTTTCAGCCCCTCTATTTCAGCCCCTCTGTTTCAGCCCCTCTGTTTTTTGCCCTCTGTTTCAGCCCGTCTGTTTCAGCCCCTCTGTTTCAGCCCCTCTGTTTCTCGCCCTCTGTTTCAGCCCCTCTGTTTCTCGCCCTCTGTTTCAGCCCCTCTGTTTCTCGCCCTCTGTTTCAACCTCTCTGTTTCTCGCCCTCTGTTTCAGCCACTCTGTTTCAGCCCCTCTGTTTCAGCCCCTCTGTTTCTCGCCCTCTGTTTCAGCCCCTCTGTTTCATGCCCTCTGTTTCAGCCCCTCTGATTCAGCCCCTCTGTTTCAGCCCCTCTGATTCAGCCCCTCTGTTTCAGCCCCTCTGTTTCAGCCCCTCTGTTTCATCCCCTCTGTTTCTCGCCCTCTGTTTCAGCCCCTCTGTTTTTCGCCCTCTGTTTCAGCCCCTCTGTTTCTCGCCCTCTGTTTCAGGCTCTCTGTTTCAGCCCGTCTGTTTCAGCCCCTCTGTTTCTGCCCTCTGTTTCTCGCCCGCTGTTTCAGCCCCTTTGTTTCTCGCCCTCTGTTTCAGCCCCTCTGTTTCGCGCCCTCTGTTTCAGCCCCTCTGTTTCTCGCCCTCTGTTTCAGCCCATCTGTTTCTCGCCCTCTGTTTCAGCCCCTCTCTTTCTCGCACTCTGTGTCAGCCCCTCTGATTCAGCCCCTCAGTTGCAGCCCCTCTGATTCAGCCCCTCTGTTTCAGCCCCTCTATTTCAGCCCCTCTGTTTCAGCCCCTCTGTTTCAGTCCCTCTGTTTGGCGCCCTCTGTTTCAGCCCCTCTGTTTCAGTCCCTCTCTTTCGCGCTCTCTGTTTCAGCCCCTCTGATTCAGCCCCTCTGTATCAGCCCCTCTGTTTCAGCCCCTCTGTTTCTCGCCCTCTGTCTAATCCCCTCTGTTTCTCACCATCTGTTTCAGCCCCTCTGTTTCTCGCCCTCTGTTTCAGCCTTTCTGTTTCTCGCCCTCTGTTTCAGCCCATCTGATTCAGCCCCTCTGTTTCTCGCCCTTTGTTTCAGCCCCTCTGATTCTCGCCCTCTGTTTCAGCCCCTCAGTTTCTCGCCCTCTGTTTCAGCCCCTCTGTTTCAGCCCCTCTGTTTCGCGCCCTCTGTTTCAGCCCTTCTGTTTCTCGCCCTCTGTTTCAGCCCATCTGTTTCTCGCCCTCTGTTTCAGCCCCTCTCTTTCTCGCACTCTGTGTCAGCCCCTCTGATTCAGCCCCTCTGTTGCAGCCCCTCTGATTCAGCCCCTCTGTTTCAGCCCCTCTATTTCAGCCCCTCTGTTTAGGCCCCTCTGTTTCATCCCATCTGTTTCTCGCCCTCTGTTTCTCACCCTCTGTGTCTCGCCCTCTGTTTCAGCCCCTCTGTTTCTCGCCCTATGTTTCTCACCCCCTGTTTCTCGCCCTCTGTTTCAGCCCCTCTGTTTTTTGCCCTCTGTTTCAGCCCGTCTGTTTCAGCCCCTCTGTTTCAGCCCCTCTGTTTCTCGCCCTCTGTTTCAGCCCCTCTGTTTCTCGCCCTCTGTTTCAGCCCCTCTGTTTCTCGCCCTCTGTTTCAACCTCTCTGTTTCTCGCCCTCTGTTTCAGCCCCTCTGTTTCAGCCCCTCTGTTTCTCGCCCTCTGTTTCAGCCCCTCTGTTTCTTGCCCTCTGTTTCAGCCCCTCTGATTCAGCCCCTCTGTTTCAGCCCCTCTGATTCAGCCCCTCTGTTTCATCCCCTCTGTTTCTCGACCTCTGTTTCAGCCCCTCTGTTTTTCGCCCTCTGTTTCATCCCCTCTGTTTCTCGCCCTCTGTTTCAGGCTCTCTGTTTCAGCCCGTCTGTTTCAGCCCCTCTGTTTCAGCCCCTCTGTTTCTGGCCCTCTGTTTCTCGCCCGCTGTTTCAGCCCCTTTGTTTCTCGCCCTCTGTTTCAGCCCCTCTGTTTCAGCCCCTCTGATTCAGCCCCTCTGATTCAGCCCCTCTGTTTCTCGCCCTCTGTTTCAGCCCCTCTGTTTCAGCCCTTCTGTTTCAGCCACTCAGTTTCAGCCCCTCTGTTTCTTGCCCTCTGTTTCAGCCCCTCTGTTTCTCGCCCTCTGTTTCAGCCCCTCTGTTTCTCGCCGTCTGTTTCAGCACCTCTGTTTCTCGCCCTCTGTTTCAGTCCCTCTGTTTCGCGCTCTCTGTTTCAGCCCCTCTGTTTCAGCCCCTCTGTTTCTCGCCCTCTGTTTCTGCCCGTCTGGTTCTCGCCCTCTGTTTCAGTCCCTCTGTTTCGCGCCCTCTGTTTCAGCCCCTCTGATTCAGCCCCTCTGTATCAGCCCCTCTGTTTCAGCCCCTCTGTTTCTCGCCCTCTGTCTAATCCCCTCTGTTTCTCACCATCTGTTTCAGCCCCTCTGTTTCTCGCCATCTGTTTCAGCCTTTCTGTTTCTCGCCCCCTGTTTCAGACCCTCAGTTTCTCGCGCTCTGTTTCAGCCCCTCTGTTTCAGCCCCTCTGTTTCTCGCCCTCTGTTTCAGCCCCTCTCTTTCTCGCACTCTGTGTCAGCCCCTCTGATTCAGCCCCTCTGTTGCAGCCCCTCTGATTCAGCCCCTCTGTTTCAGCCCCTCTATTTCAGCCCCTCTGTTTCAGCCCCTCTGTTTCAGTCCCTCTGTTTCGCGCCCTCTGTTTCAGCCCCTCTGTTTCAGTCCCTCTCTTTCGCGCTCTCTGTTTCAGCCCCTCTGATTCAGCCCCTCTGTATCAGCCCCTCTGTTTCAGCCCCTCTGTTTCGCGCCCTCTGTCTTATCCCCTCTGTTTCTCACCATCTGTTTCAGCCCCTCTGTTTCTCGCCCTCTGTTTCAGCCTTTCTGTTTCTCGCCCTCTGTTTCAGCCCCTCTGATTCAGCTCCTCTGTTTCTCGCCCTCTGTTTCAGCCCCTCTGATTCTCGCCCTCTGTTTCAGCCCCTCAGTTTCTCGCCCTCTGTTTCAGCCCCTCTGTTTCAGCCCCTCTGTTTCAGCCCCTCTGTTTCGCGCCCTCTGTTTCAGCCCCTCTGTTTCTCGCCCTCTGTTTCAGCCCATCTGTTTCTCGCCCTCTGTTTCAGCCCCTCAGTTTCTCGCCCTCTGATTCAGCCCCTCTGTTTCAGCCCCTCTATTTCAGCCCCTCTGTTTCAGCCCGTCTGTTTCATCCCATCTGTTTCTCGCCCTCTGTTTCTCACCCTCTGTGTCTCGCCCTCTGTTTCAGCCCCTCTGTTTCAGCCCCTCTGTTTCATCCCATCTGTTTCTCGCCCTCTGTTTCTCACCCTCTGTTTCGCGCTCTCTGTTTCAGCCCCTCTGTTTCAGCCCCTCTGTTTCTCGCCCACTGTTTCTGCCCGTCTGGTTCTCGCCCTCTGTTTCAGCCCCTCTGTTGCAGCCCCTCTGATTCAGCCCCTCTGTTTCAGCCCCTCTATTTCAGCCCCTCTGTTTCAGCCCCTCTGTTTCAGCCCATCTGTTTCTCGCCCTCTGTTTCAGCCCCTCTGTTTTTTGCCCTCTGTTTCAGCCCGTCTGTTTCAGCCCCTCTGTTTCAGCCCCTCTGTTTCTCGCCCTCTGTTTCAGCCCCTCTGTTTCTCGCCCTCTGTTTCAGCCCCTCTGTTTCTCGCCCTCTGTTTCAACCTCTCTGTTTCTCGCCCTCTGTTTCAGCCACTCTGTTTCAGCCCCTCTGTTTCAGCCCCTCTGTTTCTCGCCCTCTGTTTCAGCCCCTCTGTTTCATGCCCTCTGTTTCAGCCCCTCTGATTCAGCCCCTCTGTTTCAGCCCCTCTGATTCAGCCCCTCTGTTTCAGCCCCTCTGTTTCAGCCCCTCTGTTTCATCCCCTCTGTTTCTCGCCCTCTGTTTCAGCCCCTCTGTTTTTCGCCCTCTGTTTCAGCCCCTCTGTTTCTCGCCCTCTGTTTCAGGCTCTCTGTTTCAGCCCGTCTGTTTCAGCCCCTCCGTTTCAGCCCCTCTGTTTCTGGCCCTCTGTTTCTCGCCCGCTGTTTCAGCCCCTTTGTTTCTCGCCCTCTGTTTCAGCCCCTCTGTTTCGCGCCCTCTGTTTCAGCCCCTCTGTTTCTCGCCCTCTGTTTCAGCCCATCTGTTTCTCGCCCTCTGTTTCAGCCCCTCTCTTTCTCGCACTCTGTGTCAGCCCCTCTGATTCAGCCCCTCAGTTGCAGCCCCTCTGATTCAGCCCCTCTGTTTCAGCCCCTCTATTTCAGCCCCTCTGTTTCAGCCCCTCTGTTTCAGTCCCTCTGTTTCGCGCCCTCTGTTTCAGCCCCTCTGTTTCAGTCCCTCTCTTTCGCGCTCTCTGTTTCAGCCCCTCTGATTCAGCCCCTCTGTATCAGCCCCTCTGTTTCAGCCCCTCTGTTTCTCGCCCTCTGTCTAATCCCCTCTGTTTCTCACCATCTGTTTCAGCCCCTCTGTTTCTCGCCCTCTGTTTCAGCCTTTCTGTTTCTCGCCCTCTGTTTCAGCCCATCTGATTCAGCCCCTCTGTTTCTTGCCCTTTGTTTCAGCCCCTCTGATTCTCGCCCTCTGTTTCAGCCCCTCAGTTTCTCGCCCTCTGTTTCAGCCCCTCTGTTTCAGCCCCTCTGTTTCAGCCCCTCTGTTTCGCGCCCTCTGTTTCAGCCCTTCTGTTTCTCGCCCTCTGTTTCAGCCCATCTGTTTCTCGCCCTCTGTTTCAGCCCCTCTCTTTCTCGCACTCTGTGTCAGCCCCTCTGATTCAGCCCCTCTGTTGCAGCCCCTCTGATTCAGCCCCTCTGTTTCAGCCCCTCTATTTCAGCCCCTCTGTTTCAGCCCCTCTGTTTCATCCCATCTGTTTCTCGCCCTCTGTTTCTCACCCTCTGTGTCTCGCCCTCTGTTTCAGCCCCTCTGTTTCTCGCCCTATGTTTCTCACCCCCTGTTTCTCGCCCTCTGTTTCAGCCCCTCTCTTTCTCGCACTCTGTGTCAGCCCCTCTGATTCAGCCCCTCTGTTGCAGCCCCTCTGATTCAGCCCCTCTGTTTCAGCCCCTCTATTTCAGCCCCTCTGTTTCAGCCCCTCTGTTTCATCCCATCTGTTTCTCGCCCTCTGTTTCTCACCCTCTGTGTCTCGCCCTCTGTTTCAGCCCCTCTGTTTCTCGCCCTATGTTTCTCACCCCCTGTTTCTCGCCCTCTGTTTCAGCCCCTCTGTTTTTTGCCCTCTGTTTCAGCCCGTCTGTTTCAGCCCCTCTGTTTCAGCCCCTCTGTTTCTCGCCCTCTGTTTCAGCCCCTCTGTTTCTTGCCCTCTGTTTCAGCCCCTCTGATTCAGCCCCTCTGTTTCAGCCCCTCTGATTCAGCCCCTCTGTTTCATCCCCTCTGTTTCTCGACCTCTGTTTCAGCCCCTCTGTTTTTCGCCCTCTGTTTCATCCCCTCTGTTTCTCGCCCTCTGTTTCAGGCTCTCTGTTTCAGCCCGTCTGTTTCAGCCCCTCTGTTTCAGCCCCTCTGTTTCTGGCCCTCTGTTTCTCGCCCGCTGTTTCAGCCCCTTTGTTTCTCGCCCTCTGTTTCAGCCCCTCTGTTTCAGCCCCTCTGATTCAGCCCCTCTGATTCAGCCCCTCTGTTTCTCGCCCTCTGTTTCAGCCCCTCTGTTTCAGCCCTTCTGTTTCAGCCACTCAGTTTCAGCCCCTCTGTTTCTTGCCCTCTGTTTCAGCCCCTCTGTTTCTCGCCCTCTGTTTCAGCCCCTCTGTTTCTCGCCGTCTGTTTCAGCCCCTCTGTTTCTCGCCCTCTGTTTCAGTCCCTCTGTTTCGCGCTCTCTGTTTCAGCCCCTCTGTTTCAGCCCCTCTGTTTCTCGCCCTCTGTTTCTGCCCGTCTGGTTCTCGCCCTCTGTTTCAGTCCCTCTGTTTCGCGCCCTCTGTTTCAGCCCCTCTGATTCAGCCCCTCTGTATCAGCCCCTCTGTTTCAGCCCCTCTGTTTCTCGCCCTCTGTCTAATCCCCTCTGTTTCTCACCATCTGTTTCAGCCCCTCTGTTTCTCGCCCTCTGTTTCAGCCTTTCTGTTTCTCGCCCTCTGTTTCAGACCCTCAGTTTCTCGCGCTCTGTTTCAGCCCCTCTGTTTCAGCCCCTCTGTTTCTCGCCCTCTGTTTCAGCCCCTCTCTTTCTCGCACTCTGTGTCAGCCCCTCTGATTCAGCCCCTCTGTTGCAGCCCCTCTGATTCAGCCCCTCTGTTTCAGCCCCTCTATTTCAGCCCCTCTGTTTCAGCCCCTCTGTTTCAGTCCCTCTGTTTCGCGCCCTCTGTTTCAGCCCCTCTGTTTCAGTCCCTCTCTTTCGCGCTCTCTGTTTCAGCCCCTCTGATTCAGCCCCTCTGTATCAGCCCCTCTGTTTCAGCCCCTCTGTTTCGCGCCCTCTGTCTAATCCCCTCTGTTTCTCACCATCTGTTTCAGCCCCTCTGTTTCTCGCCCTCTGTTTCAGCCTTTCTGTTTCTCGCCCTCTGTTTCAGCCCCTCTGATTCAGCCCCTCTGTTTCTCGCCCTCTGTTTCAGCCCCTCTGATTCTCGCCCTCTGTTTCAGCCCCTCAGTTTCTCGCCCTCTGTTTCAGCCCCTCTGTTTCAGCCCCTCTGTTTCAGCCCCTCTGTTTCGCGCCCTCTGTTTCAGCCCCTCTGTTTCTCGCCCTCTGTTTCAGCCCATCTGTTTCTCGCCCTCTGTTTCAGCCCCTCTCTTTCTCGCACTCTGTGTCAGCCCCTCTGATTCAGCCCCTCTGTTTCAGCCCCTCTATTTCAGCCCCTCTGTTTCAGCCCGTCTGTTTCATCCCATCTGTTTCTCGCCCTCTGTTTCTCACCCTCTGTGTCTCGCCCTCTGTTTCAGCCCCTCTGTTTCAGCCCCTCTGTTTCATCCCATCTGTTTCTCGCCCTCTGTTTCTCACCCTCTGTTTCGCGCTCTCTGTTTCAGCCCCTCTGTTTCAGCCCCTCTGTTTCTCGCCCACTGTTTCTGCCCGTCTGGTTCTCGCCCTCTGTTTCAGCCCCTCTGTTGCAGCCCCTCTGATTCAGCCCCTCTGTTTCAGCCCCTCTATTTCAGCCCCTCTGTTTCAGCCCCTCTGTTTCAGCCCATCTGTTTCTCGCCCTCTGTTTCAGCCCCTCTGTTTTATGCCCTCTGTTTCAGCCCGTCTGTTTCAGCCCCTCTGTTTCAGCCCCTCTGTTTCTCGCCCTCTGTTTCAGCCCCTCTGTTTCTCGCCCTCTGTTTCAGCCCCTCTGTTTCTCGCCCTCTGTTTCAACCTCTCTGTTTCTCGCCCTCTGTTTCAGCCACTCTGTTTCAGCCCCTCTGTTTCAGCCCCTCTGTTTCTCGCCCTCTGTTTCAGCCCCTCTGTTTCATGCCCTCTGTTTCAGCCCCTCTGATTCAGCCCCTCTGTTTCAGCCCCTCTGATTCAGCCCCTCTGTTTCAGCCCCTCTGTTTCAGCCCCTCTGTTTCATCCCCTCTGTTTCTCGCCCTCTGTTTCAGCCCCTCTGTTTTTCGCCCTCTGTTTCAGCCCCTCTGTTTCTCGCCCTCTGTTTCAGGCTCTCTGTTTCAGCCCGTCTGTTTCAGCCCCTCCGTTTCAGCCCCTCTGTTTCTGGCCCTCTGTTTCTCGCCCGCTGTTTCAGTCCCTTTGTTTCTCGCCCTCTGTTTCAGCCCCTCTGTTTCGCGCCCTCTGTTTCAGCCCCTCTGTTTCTCGCCCTCTGTTTCAGCCCATCTGTTTCTCGCCCTCTGTTTCAGCCCCTCTCTTTCTCGCACTCTGTGTCATCCCCTCTGATTCAGCCCCTCAGTTGCAGCCCCTCTGATTCAGCCCCTCTGTTTCAGCCCCTCTATTTCAGCCCCTCTGTTTCAGCCCCTCTGTTTCAGTCCCTCTGTTTCGCGCCCTCTGTTTCAGCCCCTCTGTTTCAGTCCCTCTCTTTCGCACTCTCTGTTTCAGCCCCTCTGATTCAGCCCCTCTGTATCAGCCCCTCTGTTTCAGCCCCTCTGTTTCTCGCCCTCTGTCTAATCCCCTCTGTTTCTCACCATCTGTTTCAGCCCCTCTGTTTCTCGCCCTCTGTTTCAGCCTTTCTGTTTCTCGCCCTCTGTTTCAGCCCATCTGATTGAGCCCCTCTGTTTCTCGCCCTTTGTTTCAGCCCCTCTGATTCTCGCCCTCTGTTTCAGCCCCTCAGTTTCTCGCCCTCTGTTTCAGCCCCTCTGTTTCAGCCCCTCTGTTTCAGCCCCTCTGTTTCGCGCCCTCTGTTTCAGCCCTTCTGTTTCTCGCCCTCTGTTTCAGCCCATCTGTTTCTCGCCCTCTGTTTCAGCCCCTCTCTTTCTCGCACTCTGTGTCAGCCCCTCTGATTCAGCCCCTCTGTTGCAGCCCCTCTGATTCAGCCCCTCTGTTTCAGCCCCTCTATTTCAGCCCCTCTGTTTCAGCCCCTCTGTTTCATCCCATCTGTTTCTCGCCCTCTGTTTCTCACCCTCTGTGTCTCGCCCTCTGTTTCAGCCCCTCTGTTTCTCGCCCTATGTTTCTCACCCCCTGTTTCTCGCCCTCTGTTTCAGCCCCTCTGTTTTTTGCCCTCTGTTTCAGCCCGTCTGTTTCAGCCCCTCTGTTTCAGCCCCTCTGTTTCTCGCCCTCTGTTTCAGCCCCTCTGTTTCTCGCCCTCTGTTTCAGCCCCTCTGTTTCAGCCCCTCTGTTTCTCGCCCTCTGTTTCAGCCCCTCTGTTTCTTGCCCTCTGTTTCAGCCCCTCTGATTCAGCCCCTCTGTTTCAGCCCCTCTGATTCAGCCCCTCTGTTTCATCCCCTCTGTTTCTCGACCTCTGTTTCAGCCCCTCTGTTTTTCGCCCTCTGTTTCATCCCCTCTGTTTCTCGCCCTCTGTTTCAGGCTCTCTGTTTCAGCCCGTCTGTTTCAGCCCCTCTGTTTCAGCCCCTCTGTTTCTGGCCCTCTGTTTCTCGCCCGCTGTTTCAGCCCCTTTGTTTCTCGCCCTCTGTTTCAGCCCCTCTGTTTCAGCCCCTCTGATTCAGCCCCTCTGATTCAGCCCCTCTGTTTCTCGCCCTCTGTTTCAGCCCCTCTGTTTCAGCCCCTCTGTTTCTCGCCCTCTATTTCAGCCCCTCTGTTTCTCGCCCTCTGTTTCAGCCCCTCTGTTTCAGCTCCTCTGTTTCAGCCCCTCCGATTCAGCCCCTCTGTTTCAGCCCCTCTGTTTCAGACCTTCTGTTTCAGCCCCTCTGTTTCAGCCCCTCTGTTTCTCGCCCTCTGTTTCTGCCCCTCTGTTTCTCGCCCTCAGTTTCAGCCCCTCTGTTTCTCGCCTTCTGTTTCAGCCCCTCTGATTCAGCCCCTCTGTTTCAGCCCCTCTGATTCAGCCCCTCTGATTCAGCCCCTCTGTTTCTCGCCCTCTGTTTCAGCCCCTCTGTTTCAGCCCTTCTGTTTCAGCCACTCGGTTTCAGCCCCTCTGTTTCTTGCCCTCTGTTTCAGCCCCTCTGTTTCTCGCCCTCTGTTTCAGCCCCTCTGTTTCGCATTCTCTGTTTCAGGCCCTCTGTTTCGCATTCTCTGTTTCAGCCCCTCTGTTTCAGCCCCTCTGTTTCTCGCCCTCTGTTTCTGCTCCTCTGTTTCTCGCCCTCTGTTTCAGCCCCTCTGTTTCTCGCCCTCTGTTTCTCGCCCTCTGTTTCAGCCCCTCTGTTTCAGCCCCTCTGAATCAGCCCCTCTGTTTCAGCCCCTCTGTTTCAGCCCCTCTGTTTCTCACCCTCTGTTTCAGCCCCTCTGTTTCTCACCCTCTGTTTGTGGCCCTCTGTTTCTCGCCCTCTGTCTCAGCCCCTCTGTTTCTCGCCCTCTGTTTCAGCCACTCTGTTTCTCGCCCTCTGTTTCAGCCCCTCTGTTTCAGCCCCTCTGTTTCAGCCCCTCTGTTTCAGCCCCTCTGTTTCTCGCCCTCTGTTTCAGCCCCTCTGATTCAGCCCCTCTGTTTCAGCCCCTCTGATTCAGCCCCTCTGTTTCAGCCCCTCTGTTTCTCGCCCTCTGTTTCAGCCCCTCTGTTTCTCGCCATCTGTTTCAGCCCCTCTGTTTCAGCCCCTCTGTTTCTCGCCCTCTGTTTCAGCCCCTCTGTTTCTTGCCCTCTGTTTCAGCCCCTCTGTTTCAGCCCCACTGTTTCTCGCCCTCTGTTTCTGCCCCTCTGTTTCTCGCCCTCTGTTTCAGCCCCTCTGTTTCTCGCCTTCTGTTTCAGCCCCTCTGATTCAGGCCCTCTATTTCAGCCCCTCTGATTCAGCCCCTCTGTTTCTTGCCCTCTGTTTCAGCCCCTCTGTTTCTCGCCCTCTGTTTCAGCCCCTCTGTTTCTCGCCCTCTGTTTCAGCCCCTCTGTTTCGCACTCTTTGTTTCAGCCCCTCTGTTTCAGCCCCTCTGTTTCTCGCCCTCTGTTTCAGCCCCTCTGTTTCTCGCCCTCTGTTTCAGCCCCTCTGTTTCTCGCCCTCTGTTTCAGCCCCTCTGATTCAGCCCCTCTGTTTCTCGCCCTCTGATTCAGCCCCTCTGTTTCTCGCCATCTGTTTCAGCCCCTCTGTTTCTCGCCCTCTGTTTCAGCCACTCTGATTCAGCCCCTCTGTTTCAGCCCCTCTGTTTCTCGCCCTCTGTTTCAGCCCCTCTGTTTCTCGCCCTCTGTTTCAGCCTCTCTGTTTCTCGCCCTCTGTTTCAGCCGATCTGTTTCAACCCCTCTGATTCAGCCCCTCTGTTTCAGCCCCTCTGTTTCTCGCCCTCTGTTTCAGCCCCTCTGATTCAGCCCGTCTGTTTCAGCCCCTCTGATTCAGCCCCTCTGTTTCAGCCCCTCGATTTCAACCCCTCTGTTTCAGCCCCTCTGTTTCAGGCTCTCTGTTTCAGCCCATCTGTTTCAGCCCCTCTGTTTCAGCCCCTCTGTTTCAGCCCCTCTGATTCAGTACCTTCGTTTCTCGCCCTCTGTTTCAGCCCCTCTGTTTCAGCCCCTCTGATTCAGCCCGTCTGATTCAGCCCCTCTGTTTCTCGCCCTCTGTTTCAGCCCCTCTGATTCAGCCCCTCTGTTTCTCGCCCTCTGTTTCTCGCCCTCTGTTTCTGCCCCTCTGTTTCAGCCCCACTTTTCAGCCCCTCTGTTTTTTGCCTTCTGTTTCAGCCCCTCTGTTTCTCGCCCTCTGTTTCAGCCCCTCTGTTTCTTGCCCTCTGTTTCATCCCCTCTGTTTCAGCCCCTCTGTTTCTCGCCCTCTGTTTGTGGCCCTCTGTTTTTCGCCCTCTGTTTCAGCCCCTCTGTTTCTCGCCTTCTGTTTTAGCCCCTCTGATTCAGCCCCTCTGTTTCAGCCCCTCTGATTCAGCCCCTCGGATTCAGCCCCTCTGTTTCTCCCCCTCTGTTTCAGTCCCTCTGTTTCAGCCCTTCTGTTTCAACCACTCGGTTTCAGCCCCTCTGTTTCTTGCACTCTGTTTCAGCCCCGCTGTTTCTCGCCCTCTGTTTCAGCCCCTCTGTTTCTCGCCCTCTGTTTCAGCCCCTCTGTTTCGCACTCTCTGTTTCAGCCCCACTGTTTCAGCCCCTCTGTTTCTCGCCCTCTGTTTCTGCTCCTCCGTTTCTCGCCCTCTGTTTCAGCCCCTCTGTTTCTCGCCCTCTGTTTCTGCCCCTCTGTTTCTCGCCCTCTGTTTCAGCCCCTCTGTTTCTCGCCTTCTGTTTCAGCCCCTCTGATTCAGGCCCTCTGTTTCAGCCCCTCTGATTCAGCCACTCTGATTCAGCCCCTCTGTTTCTCGCCCTCTGTTTCAGCCCCTCTGTTTCAGCCCTTCTGTTTCAGCCACTCGGTTTCAGCCCCTCTGTTTCTTGCCCTCTGTTTCAGCCCCTCTGTTTCTCGCCCTCTGTTTCTGCTCCTCTGTTTCTCGCCCTCTGTTTCAGCCCCTCTGTTTCAGCCCTTCTGTTTCAGCCACTCGGTTTCAGCCCCTCTGTTTCTTGCCCTCTGTTTCAGCCCCTCTGTTTCTCGCCCTCTGTTTCGCACTCTCTGTTTCAGCCCCTCTGTTTCAGCCCCTCTGTTTCTCGCCCTCTGTTTCTGCTCCTCTGTTTCTCGCCCTCTGTTTCAGCCCCTCTGTTTCTCGCCCTCTGTTTCAGCCCCTCTGATTCAGCCCCTCTGTTTCAGCCCCTCTGAATCAGTCCCTCTGTTCCAGCCCCTCTGTTTCAGACCCTCTGTTTCTCGCCCTCTGTTTCAGCCCCTCTGTTTCTCACCCTCTGTTTCAGCACCTCTGTTTCAGACCCTCTGTTTCTCGCCCTCTGTTTCAGCCCCTCTGTTTCTCGGCATCTGTTTCAGCCCCTCTGTTTCTCGCCCTCTGTTTCAGCCCCTCTGTTTCAGCCCCTCTGTTTCAGCCCCTCTGTTTCTCGCCCTCTGTTTCAGCCCCTCTGTTTCGCACTCTCTGTTTCAGCCCCTCTGATTCAGCCCCTCTGTTTCTCGCCCTCTGTTTCTGCTCCTCTGTTTCTCGCCCTCTGTTTCAGCCCCTCTGTTTCTCGCCCTCTGTTTCAGCCCCTCTGATTCAGCCCCTCTGTTTCAGCCCCTCTGAATCAGTCCCTCTGTTTCAGCCCCTCTGTTTCTCACCCTCTGTTTCAGCACCTCTGTTTCAGCCCCTCTGTTTCTCGCCCTCTGTTTCAGCCCCTCTGTTTCTCGCCCTCTGTTTCAGCCCCTCTGATTCAGCCCCTCTGTTTCTCGCCCTCTGTTTCAGCCCCTCTGTTTCTCGCCATCTGTTTCAGCCCCTCTGTTTCTCGCCCTCTGTTTCAGCCCCTCTGTTTCAGCCCCTCTGTTTCAGCCCCTCTGTTTCTCGCCCTCTGTTTCAGCCCCTCTGTTTCTCGCCCTCTGTTTCAGCCTCTCTGTTTCTCGCCCTCTGTTTCAGCCCCTCTGTTTCCACCCCTCTGATTCAGCCCCTCTGTTTCAGCCCCTCTGTTTCTCGCCCTCTGTTTCAGCCCCTCTGATTCAGCCCCTCTGTTTCAGCCCCTCTGATTCAGCCCCTCTGTTTCAGACCCTCTATTTCAGCACCTCTGTTACAGCCACTCTGTTTCAGGCTCTCTGTTTCAGCCCGTCTGTTTCAGCCCCTCTGTTTCAGCCCCTCTGTTTCAGCCCCTCTGATTCAGTACCTTAGTTTCTCGCCCTCTGTTTCAGCCCCTCTGTTTCAGCCCCTCTGATTCAGCCCCTCTGATTCAGCCCCTCTGTTTCTCGCCCTCTGTTTCAGCCCCTCTGATTCAGCCCCTCTGTTTCTCGCCCTCTGTTTCTCGCCCTCTGTTTCTGCCCCTCTGTTTCAGCCCCACTGTTTCAGCCCCTCTGTTTCTTGCCCTCTGTTTCAGCCCCTCTGTTTCAGCCCCTCTGTTTCTTGCCCTCTGTTTCAGCCCCTCTGTTTCAGACCCTCTGTTTCAGCCCCTCCGATTCAGCCCCTCTGTTTCAGCCCCTCTGGTTCAGCTCCTCGGTTTCAGCCCCTCTGTTTCTCGCCCTTTGTTTCAGCCCCTCTGTTTGTCGCCCTCTGTTTCAGCCCCTTTGTTTCAGTCCCTCTGTTTCTCGCCCTCTGTTTCTGGCCCTCTGTTTCAGCCCCTCTGTTTCTCGCCCTCTGTTTCAGCCCTTCTGGTTCAGCCCCTCTGTTTCAGCCCCTCTGTTTCAGCCTCTCTGTTTCAGCCCCTCTGTGTCTCGCCCTCTGTTTCAGCCCCTCTGTTTCTCGCCCTCTGTTTCAGCCCCTCTGTTTCTTGCCCTCTGTTTCAGCCACTCTGTTTCTCGCCATCTGTTTCAGCCCCTCTGTTTCTCGCCCTCTGTTTCAGCCCCTCTGTTTCAACCCCTCTGTTTCAGCCCCTCTGTTTCTCGCCCTCTGTTTCAGCCCCTCTGTTTCTCGCCCTCTGTTTCAGCCCCTCTGATTCAGCCCCTCTGTTTCAGCCCCTCTGATTCAGCCCCTCTGTTTCAGACCCTCTATTTCTCGCCCTCTGTTTCAGCCCCTCTGTTTCTCGCCATCTGTTTCAGCCCCTCTGTTTCAGCCCCTCTGTTTCTCGCCCTCTGTTTCAGCCCCTCTGTTTCTCGCCCTCTGTTTCAGCCCCTCTGATTCAGCCCCTCTGTTTCTCGCCCTCTGTTTCAGCCCCTCTGTTTCTCGCCCACTGTTTCAGCCCCTCTGTTTCTTGCCCTCTGTTTCAGCCACTCTGTTTCTCGCCATCTGTTTCAGCCCCTCTGTTTCTCGCCCTCTGTTTCAGCCCCTCTGTTTCAACCCCTCTGTTTCAGCCCCTCTGTTTCTCGCCCTCTGTTTCAGCCCCTCTGTTTCTCGCCCTCTGTTTCAGCCCCTCTGATTCAGCCCCTCTGTTTCAGCCCCTCTGATTCAGCCCCTCTGTTTCAGCCCCTCTGTTTCTCGCCCTCTGTTTCAGCCCCTCTGTTTCTCACCCTCTGTTTCAGCACCTCTGTTTCAGCCCCTCTGTTTCTCGCCCTCTGTTTCAGCCCCTCTGTTTCTCGCCCTCTGTTTCAGCCCCTCTGATTCAGCCCCTCTGTTTCTCGCCCTCTGTTTCAGCCCCTCTGTTTCTCGCCATCTGTTTCAGCCCCTCTGTTTCTCGCCCTCTGTTTCAGCCCCTATGTTTCAGCCCCTCTGTTTCAGCCCCTCTGTTTCTCACCCTCTGTTTCAGCCCCTCTGTTAATTGCCCTCTGTTTCAGCCTCTCTGTTTCTCGCCCTCTGTTTCAGCCCCTCTGTTTCAACCCCTCTGATTCAGCCCCTCTGTTTCAGCCCCCCTGTTTCTCGCCCTCTGTTTGAGCCCCTCTGATTCAGCACCTCTGTTTCAGCCCCTCTGTTTCAGGCTCACTGTTTCAGCCCGTCTGTTTCAGCCCCTCTGTTTCAGCCCCTCTGTTTCAGCCCCTCTATTTCAGCCCCTCTGTTTCAGCCCCTCTGTTTCAGGCTCTCTGTTTCAGCCCGTCTGTTTCAGCCCCTCTGTTTCAGCCCCTCTGAGTCAGTCCCTTAGTTTCTCGCCCTCTGTTTCAGCCCCTCTGTTTCAGCCCCTCTGATTCAGCCCCTCTGATTCAGCCCCTCTGTTTCTCGCCCTCTGTTTCACCCCCTCTGTTTCAGCCCCTCTGATTCAGCCCGTCTTATTCAGCCCCTCTGTTTCTCGTCCCCTGTTTCTGCCCCTCTGTTTCAGCCCCTCTGTTTCAGCCCCTCTGTTTCTTGCCCTCTGTTTCAGCCCCTCTGTTTCAGCTCCTCTGTTTCAGCCCCTCCGATTCAGCCCCTCTGTTTCAGCCCCTCTGTTTCAGACCTTCTGTTTCAGCCCCTCTGTTTCAGCCCCTCTGTTTCTCGCCCTCTGTTTCTGCCCCTCTGTTTCTCGCCCTCAGTTTCAGCCCCTCTGTTTCTCGCCTTCTGTTTCAGCCCCTCTGATTCAGCCCCTCTGTTTCAGCCCCTCTGATTCAGCCCCTCTGATTCAGCCCCTCTGTTTCTCGCCCTCTGTTTCAGCCCCTCTGTTTCAGCCCTTCTGTTTCAGCCACTCGGTTTCAGCCCCTCTGTTTCTTGCCCTCTGTTTCAGCCCCTCTGTTTCTCGCCCTCTGTTTCAGCCCCTCTGTTTCGCATTCTCTGTTTCAGGCCCTCTGTTTCGCATTCTCTGTTTCAGCCCCTCTGTTTCAGCCCCTCTGTTTCTCGCCCTCTGTTTCTGCTCCTCTGTTTCTCGCCCTCTGTTTCAGCCCCTCTGTTTCTCGCCCTCTGTTTCTCGCCCTCTGTTTCAGCCCCTCTGTTTCAGCCCCTCTGAATCAGCCCCTCTGTTTCAGCCCCTCTGTTTCAGCCCCTCTGTTTCTCACCCTCTGTTTCAGCCCCTCTGTTTCTCACCCTCTGTTTGTGGCCCTCTGTTTCTCGCCCTCTGTCTCAGCCCCTCTGTTTCTCGCCCTCTGTTTCAGCCACTCTGTTTCTCGCCCTCTGTTTCAGCCCCTCTGTTACAGCCCCTCTGTTTCAGCCCCTCTGTTTCAGCCCCTCTGTTTCTCGCCCTCTGTTTCAGCCCCTCTGATTCAGCCCCTCTGTTTCAGCCCCTCTGATTCAGCCCCTCTGTTTCAGCCCCTCTGTTTCTCGCCCTCTGTTTCAGCCCCTCTGTTTCTCGCCATCTGTTTCAGCCCCTCTGTTTCAGCCCCTCTGTTTCTCGCCCTCTGTTTCAGCCCCTCTGTTTCTTGCCCTCTGTTTCAGCCCCTCTGTTTCAGCCCCACTGTTTCTCGCCCTCTGTTTCTGCCCCTCTGTTTCTCGCCCTCTGTTTCAGCCCCTCTGTTTCTCGCCTTCTGTTTCAGCCCCTCTGATTCAGGCCCTCTGTTTCAGCCCCTCTGATTCAGCCCCTCTGTTTCTTGCCCTCTGTTTCAGCCCCTCTGTTTCTCGCCCTCTGTTTCAGCCCCTCTGTTTCTCGCCCTCTGTTTCAGCCCCTCTGTTTCGCACTCTTTGTTTCAGCCCCTCTGTTTCAGCCCCTCTGTTTCTCGCCCTCTGTTTCAGCCCCTCTGTTTCTCGCCCTCTGTTTCAGCCCCTCTGTTTCTCGCCCTCTGTTTCAGCCCCTCTGATTCAGCCCCTCTGTTTCTCGCCCTCTGATTCAGCCCCTCTGTTTCTCGCCATCTGTTTCAGCCCCTCTGTTTCTCGCCCTCTGTTTCAGCCACTCTGATTCAGCCCCTCTGTTTCAGCCCCTCTGTTTCTCGCCCTCTGTTTCAGCCCCTCTGTTTCTCGCCCTCTGTTTCAGCCTCTCTGTTTCTCGCCCTCTGTTTCAGCCGATCTGTTTCAACCCCTCTGATTCAGCCCCTCTGTTTCAGCCCCTCTGTTTCTCGCCCTCTGTTTCAGCCCCTCTGATTCAGCCCGTCTGTTTCAGCCCCTCTGATTCAGCCCCTCTGTTTCAGCCCCTCGATTTCAACCCCTCTGTTTCAGCCCCTCTGTTTCAGGCTCTCTGTTTCAGCCCATCTGTTTCAGCCCCTCTGTTTCAGCCCCTCTGTTTCAGCCCCTCTGATTCAGTACCTTCGTTTCTCGCCCTCTGTTTCAGCCCCTCTGTTTCAGCCCCTCTGATTCAGCCCGTCTGATTCAGCCCCTCTGTTTCTCGCCCTCTGTTTCAGCCCCTCTGATTCAGCCCCTCTGTTTCTCGCCCTCTGTTTCTCGCCCTCTGTTTCTGCCCCTCTGTTTCAGCCCCACTTTTCAGCCCCTCTGTTTTTTGCCTTCTGTTTCAGCCCCTCTGTTTCTCGCCCTCTGTTTCAGCCCCTCTGTTTCTTGCCCTCTGTTTCATCCCCTCTGTTTCAGCCCCTCTGTTTCTCGCCCTCTGTTTGTGGCCCTCTGTTTTTCGCCCTCTGTTTCAGCCCCTCTGTTTCTCGCCTTCTGTTTTAGCCCCTCTGATTCAGCCCCTCTGTTTCAGCCCCTCTGATTCAGCCCCTCGGATTCAGCCCCTCTGTTTCTCCCCCTCTGTTTCAGTCCCTCTGTTTCAGCCCTTCTGTTTCAACCACTCGGTTTCAGCCCCTCTGTTTCTTGCACTCTGTTTCAGCCCCGCTGTTTCTCGCCCTCTGTTTCAGCCCCTCTGTTTCTCGCCCTCTGTTTCAGCCCCTCTGTTTCGCACTCTCTGTTTCAGCCCCACTGTTTCAGCCCCTCTGTTTCTCGCCCTCTGTTTCTGCTCCTCCGTTTCTCGCCCTCTGTTTCAGCCCCTCTGTTTCTCGCCCTCTGTTTCTGCCCCTCTGTTTCTCGCCCTCTGTTTCAGCCCCTCTGTTTCTCGCCTTCTGTTTCAGCCCCTCTGATTCAGGCCCTCTGTTTCAGCCCCTCTGATTCAGCCACTCTGATTCAGCCCCTCTGTTTCTCGCCCTCTGTTTCAGCCCCTCTGTTTCAGCCCTTCTGTTTCAGCCACTCGGTTTCAGCCCCTCTGTTTCTTGCCCTCTGTTTCAGCCCCTCTGTTTCTCGCCCTCTGTTTCAGCCCCTCTGTTTCGCACTCTCTGTTTCAGCCCCTCTGTTTCAGCCCCTCTGTTTCTCGCCCTCTGTTTCTGCTCCTCTGTTTCTCGCCCTCTGTTTCAGCCCCTCTGTTTCTCGCCCTCTGTTTCAGCCCCTCTGATTCAGCCCCTCTGTTTCAGCCCCTCTGAATCAGTCCCTCTGTTCCAGCCCCTCTGTTTCAGACCCTCTGTTTCTCGCCCTCTGTTTCAGCCCCTCTGTTTCTCACCCTCTGTTTCAGCACCTCTGTTTCAGACCCTCTGTTTCTCGCCCTCTGTTTCAGCCCCTCTGTTTCTCGGCATCTGTTTCAGCCCCTCTGTTTCTCGCCCTCTGTTTCAGCCCCTCTGTTTCAGCCCCTCTGTTTCAGCCCCTCTGTTTCTCGCCCTCTGTTTCAGCCCCTCTGTTTCGCACTCTCTGTTTCAGCCCCTCTGATTCAGCCCCTCTGTTTCTCGCCCTCTGTTTCTGCTCCTCTGTTTCTCGCCCTCTGTTTCAGCCCCTCTGTTTCTCGCCCTCTGTTTCAGCCCCTCTGATTCAGCCCCTCTGTTTCAGCCCCTCTGAATCAGTCCCTCTGTTTCAGCCCCTCTGTTTCAGCCCCTCTGTTTCTCGCCCTCTGTTTCAGCCCCTCTGTTTCTCACCCTCTGTTTCAGCACCTCTGTTTCAGCCCCTCTGTTTCTCGCCCTCTGTTTCAGCCCCTCTGTTTCTCGCCCTCTGTTTCAGCCCCTCTGATTCAGCCCCTCTGTTTCTCGCCCTCTGTTTCAGCCCCTCTGTTTCTCGCCATCTGTTTCAGCCCCTCTGTTTCTCGCCCTCTGTTTCAGCCCCTCTGTTTCAGCCCCTCTGTTTCAGCCCCTCTGTTTCTCGCCCTCTGTTTCAGCCCCTCTGTTTCTCGCCCTCTGTTTCAGCCTCTCTGTTTCTCGCCCTCTGTTTCAGCCCCACTGTTTCCACCCCTCTGATTCAGCCCCTCTGTTTCAGCCCCTCTGTTTCTCGCCCTCTGTTTCAGCCCCTCTGATTCAGCCCCTCTGTTTCAGCCCCTCTGATTCAGCCCCTCTGTTTCAGACCCTCTATTTCAGCACCTCTGTTTCAGCCACTCTGTTTCAGGCTCTCTGTTTCAGCCCGTCTGTTTCAGCCCCTCTGTTTCAGCCCCTCTGTTTCAGCCCCTCTGATTCAGTACCTTAGTTTCTCGCCCTCTGTTTCAGCCCCTCTGTTTCAGCCCCTCTGATTCAGCCCCTCTGATTCAGCCCCTCTGTTTCTCGCCCTCTGTTTCAGCCCCTCTGATTCAGCCCCTCTGTTTCTCGCCCTCTGTTTCTCGCCCTCTGTTTCTGCCCCTCTGTTTCAGCCCCACTGTTTCAGCCCCTCTGTTTCTTGCCCTCTGTTTCAGCCCCTCTGTTTCAGCCCCTCTGTTTCTTGCCCTCTGTTTCAGCCCCTCTGTTTCAGACCCTCTGTTTCAGCCCCTCCGATTCAGCCCCTCTGTTTCAGCCCCTCTGGTTCAGCTCCTCGGTTTCAGCCCCTCTGTTTCTCGCCCTTTGTTTCAGCCCCTCTGTTTGTCGCCCTCTGTTTCAGCCCCTCTGGTTCTCGCCCTCTGTTTCAGCCCCTCTGTTTCATCCCCTCTGTTTCAGCCCCTCTGTTTCTCGCCCTCTGTTTCCGCCCCCCTGTTTCTTGCCCTCTGTTTCATCCCCTCTGTTTCAGCCCCTCTGTTTCTCGCCCTCTGTTTCTGGCCCTCTGTTTCTCGCCCTCTGTTTCAGCCCCTCTGTTTCTCGCCTTCTGTTTCAGCCCCTCTGATTCAGCCCCTCTGTTTCAGCCCCTCTGATTCAGCCCCTCTGATTCAGCCCCTCTGTTTCTCGCCCTCTGTTTCAGCCCCTCTGTTTCAGCCCTTCTGTTTCAGCCACTCGGTTTCAGCCCCTCTGTTTCTTGCCCTCTGTTTCAGCCCCTCTGTTTCTCGCCCTCTGTTTCAGCCCCTCTGTTTCTCGCCCTCTGTTTCAGCCCCTCTGTTTCGCACTCTCTGTTTCAGCCCCTCTGTTTCTGCCCCTCTGTTTCTCGCCCTCTGTTTCTGCTCCTCTGTTTCTCGCCCTCTGTTTCTGCCCCTCTGTTTCTCGCCCTCTGTTTCAGCCCCTCTGATTCAGCCCCTCTGTTTCAGCCCCTCTGAATCAGCCCCTCTGTTTCAGCCCCTCTGTTTCTCGCCCTCTGTTTCAGCCCCTCTGTTTCTCGCCCTCTGTTTCAGCCCCTCTGTTTCTCGCCTTCTATTTCAGCCCCTCTGATTCAGGCCCTCTGTTTCAGCCCCTCTGATTCAGCCCCTCTGATTCAGCCCCTCTGATTCAGCCCCTCTGTTTCTCGCCCTCTGTTTCTGCCCCTCTGTTTCAGCCCCTCTGTTTCAGCCCCTCTGTTTCTTGCCCTCTGTTTCAGCCCCTCTGTTTCAGCCCCTCCGATTCAGCCCCTCTGTTTCAGCCCCTCTGTTTCTGCCCCTCTGTTTCAGCCCCTCTGTTTCTCGCCCTTTGTTTCAGCCCCTCTGTTTCTCGCCCTCTGTTTCAGCCCCTCTGTTTCAGCCCCTCTGTTTCAGCCCCTCTGTTTCTCGCCCTCTGTTTCAGCCCCTCTGTTTCTTGCCCTCTGTTTCAGCCCCTCTGTTTCAGCCCCACTGTTTCTCGCCCTCTGACTCTGCCCCTCTATTTCTCGCCTTCTGTTTCAGCCCCTCTGATTCAGGCCCTCTGTTTCAGCCCCTCTGGTTCAGCCCCTCTGATTCAGCCCCTCTGTTTCTCGCTTTCTGTTTCAGCCCCTCTGTTTCAGCCCCTCTGTTTCAGCCCCTCTGTTTCTCGCCCTCTGTTTCAGCCCCTCTGTTTCTTGCCCTCTCTTTCAGCCCCTCTGTTTCAGCCCCACTGTTTCTCGCCCTCTGTTTCTGCCCCTCTGTTTCTCGCCTTCTGTTTCAGCCCCTCTGTTTCAGCCCTTCTGTTTCAGCCACTCGGTTTCAGCCCCTCTGTTTCTTGCCCTCTGTTTCAGCCCCTCTGTTTCTCGCCCTCTGTTTCAGCCCCTCTGTTTCTCGCCCTCTGTTTCAGCCCCTCTGTTTCGCACTCTCTGTTTCAGCCCCTCTGTTTCAGCCCCTCTGTTTCTCGCCATCTGTTTCTGCTCCTCTGTTTCTCGACCTCTGTTTCAGCCCCTCTGTTTCTCGCCCTCTGTTTCAGCCCCTCTGATTCAGCCCCTCTGTTTCAGCCCCTCTGAATCAGTCCCTCTGTTTCAGCCCCTCTGTTTCAGCCCCTCTGTTTCTCGCCCTCTGTTTCAGCCCCTCTGTTTCTCACACTCTGTTTCAGCACCTCTGTTTCAGCCCCTCTGTTTCTCGCCCTCTGTTTCAGCCCCTCTGTTTCTCGCCCTCTGTTTCAGCCCCTCTGTTTATCGCCCTCTGTTTCAGCCCCTCTGATTCAGCCCCTCTGTTTCTCGCCCTCTGTTTCAGCCCCTCTGTTTCTCGCCATCTGTTTCAGCCCCTCTGTTTCTCGCCCTCTGTTTCAGCCCCTCTGTTTCAGCCCCTCTGTTTCAGCCCCTCTGTTTCTCGCCCTCTGTTTCAGCCCCTCTGTTTCTCGCCCTCTGTTTCAGCCTCTCTGTTTCTCGCCCTCTGTTTCAGCCCCTCTGTTTCAACCCCTCTGTTTCTCGCCCTCTGTTTCAGCCCCTCTGATTCAGCCCGTCTGTTTCAGCCACTCTGATTCAGCCCCTCTGTTTCAGCCCCTCTATTTCAGCCCCTCTGTTTCAGCCCCTCTGTTTCAGGCTCTCTGTTTCAGCCCGTCTGTTTCAGCCCCTCTGTTTCAGCCCCTCTGTTTCAGCCCCTCTGATTCAGTACCTTAGTTTCTCGCCCTCTGTTTCAGCCCCTCTGTTTCAGCCCCTCTGATTCAGCCCGTCTGATTCAGCCCCTCTGTTTCTCGCCCTCTGTTTCAGCCCCTCTGTTTCTCGCCCTCTGTTTCAGCCCCTCTGTTTCGCATTCTCTGTTTCAGCCCCTCTGTTTCGCATTCTCTGTTTCAGCCCCTCTGTTTCAGCCCCTCTGTTTCTCGCCCTCTGTTTCTGCTCCTCTTTTTCTCGCCCTCTGTTTCAGCCCCTCTGTTTCTCGCCCTCTGTTTCTCGCCCTCTGTTTCAGCCCCTCTGTTTCTCACCCTCTGTTTCAGCCCCTCTGTTTCTCGCCCTCTGTTTCAGCCCCTCTGTTTCTCGCCCTCTGTTTCAGCCACTCTGTTTCTCGCCCTCTGTTTCAGCCCCTCTGTTTCAGCCCCTCTGATTCAGCTAGTCTGTTTCAGCCCCTCTGTTTCTCGCCCTCTGTTTCAGCCCCTCTGATTCAGCCCCTCTGTTTCAGCCCCTCTGATTCAGCCCCTCTGTTTCAGCCCCTCTGTTTCTCGCCCTCTGTTTCAGCCCCTCTGTTTCTCGCCATCTGTTTCAGCCCCTCTGTTTCTCGCCCTCTGTTTCAGCCCCTCTGTTTCTTGCCCTCTGTTTCAGCCCCTCTGTTTCAGCCCCTCTGTTTCTGCCCCTCTGTTTCAGCCCCTCTGTTTCTCGCCCTTTGTTTCAGCCCCTCTGTTTCTCGCCCTCTGTTTCAGCCCCTCTGTTTCAGCCCCTCTGTTTCAGCCCCTCTGTTTCTCGCCCTCTGTTTCAGCCCCTCTGTTTCTTGCCCTCTGTTTCAGCCCCTCTGTTTCAGCCCCACTGTTTCTCGCCCTCTGACTCTGCCCCTCTATTTCTCGCCTTCTGTTTCAGCCCCTCTGATTCAGGCCCTCTGTTTCAGCCCCTCTGGTTCAGCCCCTCTGATTCAGCCCCTCTGTTTCTCGCTTTCTGTTTCAGCCCCTCTGTTTCAGCCCCTCTGTTTCAGCCCCTCTGTTTCTCGCCCTCTGTTTCAGCCCCTCTGTTTCTTGCCCTCTCTTTCAGCCCCTCTGTTTCAGCCCCACTGTTTCTCGCCCTCTGTTTCTGCCCCTCTGTTTCTCGCCTTCTGTTTCAGCCCCTCTGTTTCAGCCCTTCTGTTTCAGCCACTCGGTTTCAGCCCCTCTGTTTCTTGCCCTCTGTTTCAGCCCCTCTGTTTCTCGCCCTCTGTTTCAGCCCCTCTGTTTCTCGCCCTCTGTTTCAGCCCCTCTGTTTCGCACTCTCTGTTTCAGCCCCTCTGTTTCAGCCCCTCTGTTTCTCGCCATCTGTTTCTGCTCCTCTGTTTCTCGACCTCTGTTTCAGCCCCTCTGTTTCTCGCCCTCTGTTTCAGCCCCTCTGATTCAGCCCCTCTGTTTCAGCCCCTCTGAATCAGTCCCTCTGTTTCAGCCCCTCTGTTTCAGCCCCTCTGTTTCTCGCCCTCTGTTTCAGCCCCTCTGTTTCTCACACTCTGTTTCAGCACCTCTGTTTCAGCCCCTCTGTTTCTCGCCCTCTGTTTCAGCCCCTCTGTTTCTCGCCCTCTGTTTCAGCCCCTCTGTTTCTCGCCCTCTGTTTCAGCCCCTCTGATTCAGCCCCTCTGTTTCTCGCCCTCTGTTTCAGCCCCTCTGTTTCTCGCCATCTGTTTCAGCCCCTCTGTTTCTCGCCCTCTGTTTCAGCCCCTCTGTTTCAGCCCCTCTGTTTCAGCCCCTCTGTTTCTCGCCCTCTGTTTCAGCCCCTCTGTTTCTCGCCCTCTGTTTCAGCCTCTCTGTTTCTCGCCCTCTGTTTCAGCCCCTCTGTTTCAACCCCTCTGTTTCTCGCCCTCTGTTTCAGCCCCTCTGATTCAGCCCGTCTGTTTCAGCCACTCTGATTCAGCCCCTCTGTTTCAGCCCCTCTATTTCAGCCCCTCTGTTTCAGCCCCTCTGTTTCAGGCTCTCTGTTTCAGCCCGTCTGTTTCAGCCCCTCTGTTTCAGCCCCTCTGTTTCAGCCCCTCTGATTCAGTACCTTAGTTTCTCGCCCTCTGTTTCAGCCCCTCTGTTTCAGCCCCTCTGATTCAGCCCGTCTGATTCAGCCCCTCTGTTTCTCGCCCTCTGTTTCAGCCCCTCTGTTTCTCGCCCTCTGTTTCAGCCCCTCTGTTTCGCATTCTCTGTTTCAGCCCCTCTGTTTCGCATTCTCTGTTTCAGCCCCTCTGTTTCAGCCCCTCTGTTTCTCGCCCTCTGTTTCTGCTCCTCTTTTTCTCGCCCTCTGTTTCAGCCCCTCTGTTTCTCGCCCTCTGTTTCTCGCCCTCTGTTTCAGCCCCTCTGTTTCTCACCCTCTGTTTCAGCCCCTCTGTTTCTCGCCCTCTGTTTCAGCCCCTCTGTTTCTCGCCCTCTGTTTCAGCCACTCTGTTTCTCGCCCTCTGTTTCAGCCCCTCTGTTTCAGCCCCTCTGATTCAGCCCCTCTGTTTCAGCCCCTCTGTTTCTCGCCCTCTGTTTCAGCCCCTCTGATTCAGCCCCTCTGTTTCAGCCCCTCTGATTCAGCCCCTCTGTTTCAGCCCCTCTGTTTCTCGCCCTCTGTTTCAGCCCCTCTGTTTCTCGCCATCTGTTTCAGCCCCTCTGTTTCTCGCCCTCTGTTTCAGCCCCTCTGTTTCTTGCCCTCTGTTTCAGCCCCTCTGTTTCAGCCCCACTGTTTCTCGCCCTCTGTTTCTGCCCCTCTGTTTCTCGCCCTCTGTTTCAGCCCCTCTGTTTCTCGCCTTCTGTTTCAGCCCCTCTGATTCAGGCCCTCTGTTTCAGCCCCTCTGATTCAGCCCCTCTGATTCAGCCCCTCTGTTTCTTGCCCTCTGTTTCAGCCCCACTGTTTCTCGCCCTCTGTTTCAGCCCCTCTGTTTTTCGCCCTCTGTTTCAGCACCTCTGTTTCGCACTCTCTGTTTCAGCCCCTCTGTTTCAGCCCCTCTGTTTCTCGCCCTCTGTTTCAGCCCCTCTGTTTCTCGCCCTCTGTTTCAGCCCCTCTGTTTCTCGCCCTCTGTTTCAGCCCCTCTGATTCAGCCCCTCTGTTTCTCGCCCTCTGATTCAGCCCCTCTGTTTCTCGCCATCTGTTTCAGCCCCTCTGTTTCTTGCCCTCTGTTTCAGCCACTCTGTTTCAGCCCCTCTGTTTCAGCCCCTCTGTTTCTCGCCCTCTGTTTCAGCCCCTCTGTTTCTCGCCCTCTGTTTCAGCCTCTCTGTTTCTCGCCCTTTGTTTCAGCCCCTCTGTTTCAACCCCTCTGATTCAGCCCCTCTGTTTCAGCCCCTCTGTTTCTCGCCCTCTGTTTCAGCCCCTCTGATTCAGCCCGTCTGTTTCAGCCCCTCTGATTCAGCCCCTCTGTTTCAGCCCCTCTATTTCAGCCCCTCTGTTTCAGCCCCTCTGTTTCAGGCTCTCTGTTTCAGCCCATCTGTTCCAGCCCCTCTGTTTCAGCCCCTCTGTTTCAGCCCCTCTGATTCAGTACCTTCGTTTCTCGCCCTCTGTTTCAGCCACTCTGTTTCAGCCCCTCTGATTCAGCCCGTCTGATTCAGCCCCTCTGTTTCTCGCCCTCTGTTTCAGCCCCTCTGATTCAGCCCCTCTGTTTCTCGCCCTCTGTTTCTCGCCCTCTGTTTCTGCCCCTCTGTTTCAGCCCCACTGTTTCAGCCCCTCTGTTTTTTGCCTTCTGTTTCAGCCCCTCTGTTTCAGCCCCTCTGGTTCAGCCCCTCTGTTTCAGCCCATCTGTTTCTCGCCCTTTGTTTCACCCCTCTCTTTGTCGCCCTCTGTTTCAGCCCCTCTGTTTCTCGCCCTCTGTTTCAGCCCCTCTGTTTCAGCCCCTCTGTTTCAGCTCCTCTGTTTCTCGCCCTCTGTTTCAGCCCCTCTGTTTCTTGCCCTCTGTTTCATCCCCTCTGTTTCAGCCCCTCTGTTTCTCGCCCTCTGTTTGTGGCCCTCTGTTTCTCGCCCTCTGTTTCAGCCCCTCTGTTTCTCGCCTTCTGTTTTAGCCCCTCTGATTCAGCCCCTCTGTTTCAGCCCCTCTGATTCAGCCCCTCGGATTCAGCCCCTCTGTTTCTCCCCCTCTGTTTCAGTCCCTCTGTTTCAGCCCTTCTGTTTCAACCACTCGGTTTCAGCCCCTCTGTTTCTTGCACTCTGTTTCAGCCCCTCTGTTTCTCGCCCTCTGTTTCAGCCCCTCTGTTTCTCGCCCTCTGTTTCAGCCCCTCTGTTTCGCACTCTCTGTTTCAGCACCTCTGTTTCAGCCCCTCTGTTTCTCGCCCTCTGTTTCTGCTCCTCTGTTTCTCGCCCTCTGTTTCAGCCCCTCTGTTTCTCGCCCTCTGTTTCTGCCCCTCTGTTTCTCGCCCTCTGTTTCAGCCCCTCTGTTTCTCGCCTTCTGTTTCAGCCCCTCTGATTCAGTCCCTCTGTTTCAGCCTCTCTGATTCAGCCACTCTGATTCAGCCCCTCTGTTTCAGCCCCTCTGTTTAAGCTCCTCTGTTCTCGCCCTCTGTTTCAGCCCCTCTGTTTCTCGCCCTCTGTTTCAGCCCCTCTGTTTTTCGCCCTCTGTTTCAGCCCCTCTGATTCAGCCCCTCTGTTTCAGCCCCTCTGATTCAGCCCCTCTGTTTCAGGCTCTCTGTTTCAGCCCGTCTGTTTCAGCCCCTCTGTTTCAGCCCCTCTGTTTCTCGCACTCTGTTTCTCGCCCGCTGTTTCAGTCCCTTAGTTTCTCGCCCACTGTTTCAGCCCCTCTGTTTCAGCCCCTTTGTTTCGGCCCCTCTGTTTCAGCCCCTCTGTTTCTCGCCCTCTGTTTCAGCCCCTCTGTTTCTGCCCCGCTGTTTCAGCCCCTCCGATTCAGCCCCTCTGTTTCAGCCCCTCTGTTTCAGCCCCACTGTTTCAGCCCCTCTGTTTCTCGCCCTCTGTTTCAGCCCCTCTGTTTCTCGCCCTCTGTTTCAGCCCCTCTGTTTCTCGCCCTCTGTTTAAGCCCCTCTGTTTCAGCCCCTCTGTTTCAGCCCATCTGTTTCTCGCCCTCTGTTTCAGCCCCTCTGTTTCTCGCCTTCTGTTTCTGCCCCTCTGTTTCTCGCCCTCTGTTTCAGCCCCTCTGTTTCTCGCCTTCTGTTTCAACCCCTCTGATTCAGCCCCTCTGTTTCAGCCCCTCTGATTCAGCCCCACTGATTCAGCCCCTCTGTTTCTCGCCCTCTGTTTCAGCCCCTCTGTTTCTCGCCCTCTGTTTCAGCCCCTCTGTTTCTCGCCCTCTGTTTCAGCCCCTCTGTTTCAGCCACTCTGTTTCAGCCCCTCTATTTCTCGCCCTCTGTTTCAGCCCCTCTGTTTCTCGCCCTCTGTTTCAGCCCCTCTGTTTCTCGCCCTCTGTTTCAGACCCTCTGTTTCAGCCCCACTGTTTCAGCCCCTTTGTTTCAGCCCCTCTGTTTCTCGCCCTCTGTTTCAGCCCCTTTGTTTCAGTCCCTCTGTTTCTCGCCCTCTGTTTCTGGCCCTCTGATTCAGCCCCTCTGTTTCTCGCCCTCTGTTTCAGCCCTTCTGGTTCAGCACCTCTGTTTCAGCCCCTCTGTTTCAGCCTCTCTGTTTCAGCCCCTCTGTGTCTCGCCCTCTGTTTCAGCCCCTCTGTTTCTCGCCCTCTGTTTCAGCCCCTCTGTTTCTTGCCCTCTGTTTCAGCCACTCTGTTTCTCGCCATCTGTTTCAGCCCCTCTGTTTCTCGCCCTCTGTTTCAGCCCCTCTGTTTCAGCCCCTCTGTTTCAGCCCCTCTGTTTCTCGCCCTCTGTTTCAGCCCCTCTGTTTCTCGCCGTCTGTTTCAGCCCCTCTGATTCAGCCCCTCTGTTTCAGCCCCTCTGATTCAGCCCCTCTGTTTCAGACCCTCTATTCCAGCCCCTCTGTTTCTCGCCCTCTGTTTCAGCCCCTCTGTTTCTCGCCCTCTGTTTCAGCCCCTCTGATTCAGCCCCTCTGTTTCTCGCCCTCTGTTTCAGCCCCTCTGTTTCTCGCCATCTGTTTCAGCCCCTCTGTTTCTCGCCCTCTGTTTCAGCCCCTATGTTTCAGCCCCTCTGTTTCAGCCCCTCTGTTTCTCGCCCTCTGTTTCAGCCCCTCTGTTTCTTGCCCTCTGTTTCAGCCTCTCTGTTTCTCGCCCTCTGTTTCAGCCCCTCTGTTTCAACCCCTCTGATTCAGCCCCTCTGTTTCAGCCCCTCTGTTTCTCGCCCTCTGTTTGAGCCCCTCTGATTCAGCACCTCTGTTTCAGCCCCTCTGATTCAGCCCCTCTGTTTCTCGCCCTCTATTTCAGCCCCTCTGTTTCAGCCCCTCTGTTTCAGGCTCTCTGTTTCAGCCCGTCTGTTTCAGCCCCTCTGATTCAGCCCCTCTGTTTAAGCCCCTCTGTTTCTCACCCTCTGTTTCAGCCCCTCTGTTTCTCGCCCTCTGTTTCAGCCCCTCTGTTTCTCACCCTCTGTTTCAGCCCCTCTGTTTCTCGCCCTCTGTTTCAGCCCCTCTGTTTCTCGCCCTCTGTTTCAGCCCCTCTGTTTCTTGCCCTCTGTTTCAGCCCCTCTGTTTCAGCCCCTCTGATTCAGCCCCTCTGTTTCAGCCCCTCTGTTTCTCGCCCTCTGTTTCAGCCCCTCTGATTCAGCCCCTCTGTTTCAGCCCCTCTGATTCAGCCCCTCTGTTTCAGCCCCTCTGTTTCTCGCCCTCTGTTTCAGCCCCTCTGTTTCTCGCCATCTGTTTCAGCCCCTCTGTTTCAGCCCCTCTGTTTCTCGCCCTCTGTTTCAGCCCCTCTGTTTCTTGCCCTCTGTTTCAGCCCCTCTGTTTCAGCCCCACTGTTTCTCGCCCTCTGTTTCTGCCCCTCTGTTTCTCGCCCTCTGTTTCAGCCCCTCTGTTTCTCGCCTTCTGTTTCAGCCCCTCTGATTCAGGCCCTCTGTTTCAGCCCCTCTGATTCAGCCCCTCTGATTCAGCCCCTCTGTTTCTTGCCCTCTGTTTAAGCCCCTCTGTTTCTCGCCCTCTGTTTCAGCCCCTCTGTTTCTCGCCCTCTGTTTCAGCCCCTCTGTTTCGCACTCTCTGTTTCAGCCCCTCTGTTTCAGCCCCTCTGTTTCTCGCCCTCTGTTTCAGCCCCTCTGTTTCTCGCCCTCTGTTTCAGCCCCTCTGTTTCTCGCCCTCTGTTTCAGCCCCTCTGATTCAGCCCCTCTGTTTCTCGCACTCTGATTCAGCCCCTCTGTTTCTCGCCATCTGTTTCAGCCCCTCTGTTTCTCGCCCTCTGTTTCAGCCACTCTGTTCCAGCCCCTCTGTTTCAGCCCCTCTGTTTCTCGCCCTCTGTTTCAGCCCCTCTGTTTCTCGCCCTCTGTTTCAGCCTCTCTGTTTCTCGCCCTCTGTTTCAGCCCCTCTGTTTCAACCCCTCTGATTCAGCCCCTCTGTTTCAGCCCCTCTGTTTCTCGCCCTCTGTTTCAGCCCCTCTGATTCAGCCCGTCTGTTTCAGCCCCTCTGATTCAGCCCCTCTGTTTCAGCCCCTCTATTTCAGCCCCTCTGTTTCAGCCCCTCTGTTTCAGGCTCTCTGTTTCAGCCCATCTGTTCCAGCCCCTCTGTTTCAGCCCCTCTGTTTCAGCCCCTCTGATTCAGTACCTTCGTTTCTCGCCCTCTGTTTCAGCCCCTCTGTTTCAGCCCCTCTGATTCAGCCCGTCTGATTCAGCCCCTCTGTTTCTCGCCCTCTGTTTCAGCCCCTCTGATTCACCCCCTCTGTTTCTCGCCCTCTGTTTCTCGCCCTCTGTTTCTGCCCCTCTGTTTCAGCCCCACTGTTTCAGCCCCTCTGTTTTTTGCCTTCTGTTTCAGCCCCTCTGTTTCAGCCCCTCAGTTTCAGCCCCTCCGATTCAGCCCCTCTGTTTCAGCCCCTCTGGTTCAGCCCCTCTGTTTCAGCCCCTCTGTTTCTCGCCCTTTGTTTCACCCCTCTCTTTGTCGCCCTCTGTTTCAGCCCCTCTGTTTCTCGCCCTCTGTTTCAGCCCCTCTGTTTCAGCCCCTCTGTTTCAGCCCCTCTGTTTCTCGCCCTCTGTTTCAGCCCCTCTGTTTCTTGCCCTCTGTTTCATCCCCTCTGTTTCAGCCCCTCTGTATCTCGCCCTCTGTTTGTGGCCCTCTGTTTCTCGCCCTCTGTTTCAGCCCCTCTGTTTCTCGCCTTCTGTTTTAGCCCCTCTGATTCAGCCCCTCTGTTTCAGCCCCAATGATTCAGCCCCTCGGATTCAGCCCCTCTGTTTCTCCCCCTCTGTTTCAGTCCCTCTGTTTCAGCCCTTCTGTTTCAACCACTCGGTTTCAGCCCCTCTGTTTCTTGCACTCTGTTTCAGCCCCTCTGTTTCTCGCCCTCTGTTTCAGCCCCTCTGTTTCTCGCCCTCTGTTTCAGCCCCTCTGTTTCGCACTCTCTGTTTCAGCCCCTCTGTTTCAGCCCCTCTGTTTCTCGCCCTCTGTTTCTGCTCCTCTGTTTCTCGCCCTCTGTTTCAGCCCCTCTGTTTCTCGCCCTCTGTTTCTGCCCCTCTGTTTCAGCCCCTCTGTTTCTCGCCTTCTGTTTCAGCCCCTCTGATTCAGGCCCTCTGTTTCAGCCCCTCTGATTCAGCCACTCTGATTCAGCCCCTCTGATTCAGCCCCTCTGTTTAAGCTCCTCTGTTCTCGCCCTCTGTTTCAGCCCCTCTGTTTCTCGCCCTCTGTTTCAGCCCCTCTGTTTCTCGCCCTCTGTTTCAGCCCCTCTGATTCAGCCCCTCTGTTTCAGCCCCTCTGATTCATCCCCTCTGTTTCAGCCCCTCTATTTCAGCCCCTCTGTTTCAGCCCCTCTGATTCAGCCCCTCTGTTTCAGGCTCTCTGTTTCAGCCCGTCTGTTTCAGCCCCTCTGTTTCAGCCCCTCTGTTTCTCGCACTCTGTTTCTCGCCCGCTGTTTCAGTCCCTTAGTTTCTCGCCCACTGTTTCAGCCCCTCTGTTTCAGCCCCTTTGTTTCGGCCCCTCTGTTTCAGCCCCTCTTTTTCTCGCCCTCTGTTTCAGCCCCTCTGTTTCAGCCCCGCTGTTTCAGCCCCTCCGATTCAGCCCCTCTGTTTCAGCCCCTCTGTTTCAGCCCCACTGTTTCAGCCCCTCTGTTTCTCGCCCTCTGTTTCAGCCCCTCTGTTTCTCGCCCTCTGTTTCAGCCCCTCTGTTTCTCGCCCTCTGTTTCAGCCCCTCTGTTTCAGCCCCTCTGTTTCAGCCCATCTGTTTCTCGCCCTCTGTTTCAGCCCCTCTGTTTCTCGCCTTCTGTTTCTGCCCCTCTGTTTCTCGCCCTCTGTTTCAGCCCCTCTGTTTCTCGCCTTCTGTTTCAACCCCTCTGATTCAGCCCCTCTGTTTCAGCCCCTCTGATTCAGCCCCACTGATTCAGCCCCTCTGTTTCTCGCCCTCTGTTTCAGCCCCTCTGTTTCTCGCCCTCTGTTTCAGCCCCTCTGTTTCTCGCCCTCTGTTTCAGCCCCTCTGTTTCTCGCCCTCTGTTTCAGCCCCTCTGTTTCAGCCACTCTGTTTCAGCCCCTCTATTTCTCGCCCTCTGTTTCAGCCCCTCTGTTTCTCGCCCTCTGTTTCAGCCCCTCTGTTTCTCGCCCTCTGTTTCAGACCCTCTGTTTCAGCCCCACTGTTTCAGCCCCTTTGTTTCAGCCCCTCTGTTTCTCGCCCTCTGTTTCAGCCCCATTGTTTCAGTCCCTCTGTTTCTCGCCCTCTGTTTCTGGCCCTCTGTTTCAGCCCCTCTGTTTCTCGCCCTCTGTTTCAGCCCTTCTGGTTCAGCCCCTCTGTTTCAGCCCCTCTGTTTCAGCCTCTCTGTTTCAGCCCCTCTGTGTCTCGGCCTCTGTTTCAGCCCCTCTGTTTCTCGCCCTCTGTTTCAGCCCCTCTGTTTCTTGCCCTCTGTTTCAGCCACTCTGTTTCTCGCCATCTGTTTCAGCCCCTCTGTTTCTCGCCCTCTGTTTCAGCCCCTCTGTTTCAGCCCCTCTGTTTCAGCCCCTCTGTTTCTCGCCCTCTGTTTCAGCCCCTCTGTTTCTCGCCCTCTGTTTCAGCCCCTCTGATTCAGCCCCTCTGTTTCAGCCCCTCTGATTCAGCCCCTCTGTTTCAGACCCTCTATTTCAGCCCCTCTGTTTCTCGCCCTCTGTTTCAGCCCCTCTGTTTCTCACCCTCTGTTTCAGCACCTCTGTTTCAGCCCCTCTGTTTCTCGCCCTCTGTTTCAGCCCCTCTGTTTCTCGCCCTCTGTTTCAGCCCCTCTGATTCAGCCCCTCTGTTTCTCGCCCTCTGTTTCAGCCCCTCTGTTTCTCGCCATCTGTTTCAGCCCCTCTGTTTCTCGCCCTCTGTTTCAGCCCCTATGTTTCAGCCCCTCTGTTTCAGCCCCTCTGTTTCTCGCCCTCTGTTTCAGCCCCTCTGTTTCTTGCCCTCTGTTTCAGCCTCTCTGTTTCTCGCCCTCTGTTTCAGCCCCTCTGTTTCAACCCCTCTGATTCAGCCCCTCTGTTTCAGCCCCTCTGTTTCTCGCCTTCTGTTTGAGCCCCTCTGATTCAGCACCTCTGTTTCAGCCCCTCTGATTCAGCCCCTCTGTTTCTCGCCCTCTATTTCAGCCCCTCTGTTTCAGCCCCTCTGTTTCAGGCTCTCTGTTTCAGCCCGTCTGTTTCAGCCCCTCTGATTCAGCCCCTCTGTTTAAGCCCCTCTGATTCAGTACCTCAGTTTCTCGCCCTCTGTTTCAGCCCCTCTGTTTCAGCCCCTCTATTTCAGCCCCTCTGTTTCAGCCCCTCTGTTTCAGGCTCTCTGTTTCAGCCCGTCTGTTTCAGCCCCTCTGTTTCAGCCCCTCTGAGTCAGTCCCTTAGTTTCTCGCCCTCTGTTTCAGCCCCTCTGTTTCAGCCCCTCTGATTCAGCCCCTCTGATTCAGCCCCTCTGATTCAGCCCGTCTTATTCAGCCCCTCTGTTTCTCGCCCTCTGTTTCTGCCCCTCTGTTTCAGCCCCTCTGTTTCAGCCCCTCTGTTTCTTGCCCTCTGTTTCAGCCCCTCTGTTTCAGCTCCTCTGTTTCAGCCCCTCCGATTCAGCCCCTCTGTTTCAGCCCCTCTGTTTCAGACCCTCTGTTTCAGCCCCTCTGTTTCAGCCCCTCTGTTTCTCGCCCTCTGTTTCTGCCCCTCTGTTTCTCGCCCTCTGTTTCAGCCCCTCTGTTTCTCGCCTTCTGTTTCAGCCCCTCTGATTCAGCCCCTCTGTTTCAGCCCCTCTGATTCAGCCCCTCTGATTCAGCCCCTCTGTTTCTCGCCCTCTGTTTCAGCCCCTCTGTTTCAGCCCTTCTGTTTCAGCCACTCGGTTTAAGCCCCTCTGTTTCTTGCCCTCTGTTTCAGCCCCTCTGTTTCTCGCCCTCTGTTTCAGCCCCTCTGTTTCGCATTCTCTGTTTCAGGCCCTCTGTTTCGCATTCTCTGTTTCAGCCCCTCTGTTTCAGCCCCTCTGTTTCTCGCCCTCTGTTTCTGCTCCTCTGTTTCTCGCCCTCTGTTTCAGCCCCTCTGTTTCTCGCCCTCTGTTTCTCGCCCTCTGTTTCAGCCCCTCTGTTTCAGCCCCTCTGAATCAGCCCCTCTGTTTCAGCCCCTCTGTTTCAGCCCCTCTGTTTCTCGCCCTCTGTTTCAGCCCCTCTGTTTCTCACCCTCTGTTTGTGGCCCTCTGTTTCTCGCCCTCTGTTTCAGCCCCTCTGTTTCTCGCCCTCTGTTTCAGCCACTCTGTTTCTCGCCCTCTGTTTCAGCCCCTCTGTTTCAGCCCCTCTGATTCAGCCCCTCTGTTTCAGCCCCTCTGTTTCTCGCCCTCTGTTTCAGCCCCTCTGATTCAGCCCCTCTGTTTCAGCCCCTCTGATTCAGCCCCTCTGTTTCAGCCCCTCTGTTTCTCGCCCTCTGTTTCAGCCCCTCTGTTTCTCGCCATCTGTTTCAGCCCCTCTGTTTCAGCCCCTCTATTTCTCGCCCTCTGTTTCAGCCCCTCTGTTTCTTGCCCTCTGTTTCAGCCCCTCTGTTTCAGCCCCTCTGTTTCTCGCCCTCTGTTTCAGCCCCTCTGTTTCAGCCACTCTGTTTCAGCCCCTCTATTTCTCGCCCTCTGTTTCAGCCCCTCTGTTTCTCGCCCTCTGTTTCAGCCCCTCTGTTTCTCGCCCTCTGTTTCAGACCCTCTGTTTCAGCCCCACTGTTTCAGCCCCTTTGTTTCAGCCCCTCTGTTTCTCGCCCTCTGTTTCAGCCCCTTTGTTTCAGTCCCTCTGTTTCTCGCCCTCTGTTTCTGGCCCTCTGTTTCAGCCCCGCTGTTTCTCGCCCTCTGTTTCAGCCCTTCTGGTTCAGCCCCTCTGTTTCAGCCCCTCTGTTTCAGCCTCTCTGTTTCAGCCCCTCTGTGTCTCGCCCTCTGTTTCAGCCCCTCTGTTTCTCGCCCTCTGTTTCAGCCCCTCTGTTTCTTGCCCTCTGTTTCAGCCACTCTGTTTCTCGCCATCTGTTTCAGCCCCTCTGTTTCTCGCCCTCTGTTTCAGCCCCTCTGTTTCAGCCCCTCTGTTTCAGCCCCTCTGTTTCTCGCCCTCTGTTTCAGCCCCTCTGTTTCTCGCCCTCTGTTTCAGCCCCTCTGATTCAGCCTCTCTGTTTCATCCCCTCTGATTCAGCCCCTCTGTTTCAGACCCTCTATTTCAGCCCCTCTGTTTCTCGCCCTCTGTTTCAGCCCCTCTGTTTCTCACCCTCTGTTTCAGCACCTCTGTTTCAGCCCCGCTGTTTCTCGCCCTCTGTTTCAGCCCTTCTGTTTCTCGCCCTCTGTTTCAGCCCCTCTGATTCAGCCCTTCTGTTTCTCGCCCTCTGTTTCAGCCCCTCTGTTTCTCGCCATCTGTTTCAGCCCCTCTGTTTCTCGCCCTCTGTTTCAGCCCCTATGTTTCAGCCCCTCTGTTTCAGCCCCTCTGTTTCTCGCCCTCTGTTTCAGCCCCTCTGTTTCTTGCCCTCTGTTTCAGCCTCTCTGTTTCTCGCCCTCTGTTTCAGCCCCTCTGTTTCAACCCCTCTGATTCAGCCCCTCTGTTTCAGCCCCTCTGTTTCTCGCCCTCTGTTTGAGCCCCTCTGATTCAGCACCTCTGTTTCAGCCCCTCTGATTCAGCCCCTCTGTTTCTCGCCCTCTATTTCAGCCCCTTTGTTTCAGCCCCTCTGTTTCAGGCTCTCTGTTTCAGCCCGTCTGTTTCTGCCCCTCTGATTCAGCCCCTCTGTTTAAGCCCCTCTGATTCAGTACCTCAGTTTCTCGCCCTCTGTTTCAGCCCCTCTGTTTCAGCCCCTCTATTTCAGCCCCTCTGTTTCAGCCCCTCTGTTTCAGGCTCTCTGTTTCAGCCCGTCTGTTTCAGCCCCTCTGTTTCAGCCCCTCTGAGTCAGTCCCTTAGTTTCTCGCCCTCTGTTTCAGCCCCTCTGTTTCAGCCCCTCTGATTCAGCCCCTCTGATTCAGCCCCTCTGATTCAGCCCGTCTTATTCAGCCCCTCTGTTTCTCGCCCTCTGTTTCTGCCCCTCTGTTTCAGCCCCTCTGTTTCAGTCCCTCTGTTTCTTGCCCTCTGTTTCAGCCCCTCTGTTTCAGCTCCTCTGTTTCAGCCCCTCCGATTCAGCCCCTCTGTTTCAGCCCCTCTGTTTCAGACCCTCTGTTTCAGCCCCTCTGTTTCAGCCCCTCTGTTTCTCGCCCTCTGTTTCTGCCCCTCTGTTTCTCGCCCTCTGTTTCAGCCCCTCTGTTTCTCGCCTTCTGTTTCAGCCCCTCTGATTCAGCCCCTCTGTTTCAGCCCCTCTGATTCAGCCCCTCTGTTTCTCGCCCTCTGTTTCAGCCCCTCTGTTTCGCATTCTCTGTTACAGGCCCTCTGTTTCGCATTCTCTGTTTCAGCCCCTCTGTTTCTCGCCCTCTGTTTCTGCTCCTCTGTTTCTCGCCCTCTGTTTCAGCCCCTCTGTTTCTCGCAAACTGTTTCTCGCCGTCTGTTTCAGCCCCTCTGTTTCAGCCCCTCTGAATCAGCCCCTCTGTTTCAGCCCCTCTGTTTCAGCCCCTCTGTTTCTCGCCCTCTGTTTCAGCCCCTCTGTTTCTCACCCTCTGTTTATGGCCCTCTGTTTCTCGCCCTCTGTTTCAGCCCCTCTGTTTCTCGCCCTCTGTTTCAGCCACTCTGTTTCTCGCCCTCTGTTTCAGCCCCTCTGTTTCAGCCCCTCTGATTCAGCCCCTCTGTTTCAGCCCCTCTGTTTCTCGCCCTCTGATTCAGCCCCTCTGATTCAGCCCCTCTGTTTCAGCCCCTCTGATTCAGCCCCTCTGTTTCAGCCCCTCTGTTTCTCGCCCTCTGTTTCAGCCCCTCTGTTTCTCGCCATCTGTTTCAGCCCCTCTGTTTCAGCCCCTCTGTTTCTCGCCCTCTGTTTCAGCCCCTCTGTTTCTTGCCCTCTGTTTCAGCCCCTCTGTTTCAGCCCCACTGTTTCTCGCCCTCTGTTTCTGCCCCTCTGTTTCTCACCCTCTGTTTCAGCCCCTCTGTTTCTCGCCTTCTGTTTCATGCCCTCTGATTCAGGCCCTCTGTTTCAGCCCCTCTGATTCAGCCCCTCTGATTCAGCCCCTCTGTTTCTTGCCCTCTGTTTCAGCCCCTCTGTTTCTCGCCCTCTGTTTCAGCCCCTCTGTTTCTCGCCCTCTGTTTCAGCCCCTCTGTTTCGCACTCTCTGTTTCAGCCCCTCTGTTTCAGCCCCTCTGTTTCTCGCCCTCTGTTTCAGCCCCTCTGTTTCTCGCCCTCTGTTTCAGCCCCTCTGTTTCTCGCCCTGTTTCAGCCCCTCTGATTCAGCCCCTCTGTTTCAGTCCCTCTGTTTCAGCCCCTCTGTTTCTCGCCCTCTGTTTCAGCCCCTCTGTTTCTCGCCATCTGTTTCAGCCCCTCTGTTTCTCGCCCTCTGTTTCAGCCACTCTGTTTCAGCCCCTCTGTTTCAGCCCCTCTGTTTCTCGCCCTCTGTTTCAGCCCCACTGTTTCTCGCCCTCTGTTTCAGCCTCTCTGTTTCTCGCCCTCTGTTTCAGCCCCTCTGTTTCAACCCCTCTGATTCAGCCCCTCTGTTTCAGCCCCTCTGTTTCTCGCCCTCTGTTTCAGCCCCTCTGATTCAGCCCGTCTGTTTCAGCCCCTCTGATTCAGCCCCTCTGTTTCAGCCCCTCTATTTCAACCCCTCTGTTTCAGCCCCTCTGTTTCAGGCTCTCTGTTTCAGCCCCTCTGTTTCTCGCCCTCTGTTTCAGCCCCTCTGTTTCAGCCCCTCTGTTTCAGCCCCTCTGTTTCTCGCCCTCTGTTTCAGCCCCTCTGTTTCGCACTCTCTGTTTCAGCCCCTCTGTTTCAGCCCCTCTGTTTCTCGCCCTCTGTTTCTGCTCCTCTGTTTCTCGCCCTCTGTTTCAGCCCCTCTGTTTCTCGCCCTCTGTTTCAGCCCCTCTGATTCAGCCCCTCTGTTTCAGCCCCTCTGAATCAGTCCCTCTGTTTCAGCCCCTCTGTTTCAGCCCCTCTGTTTCTCGCCCTCTGTTTCAGCCCCTCTGTTTCTCACCCTCTGTTTCAGCACCTCTGTTTCAGCCCCTCTGTTTCTCGCCCTCTGTTTCAGCCCCTCTGTTTCTCGCCCTCTGTTTCAGCCCCTCTGATTCAGCCCCTCTGTTTCTCGCCCTCTGTTTCAGCCCCTCTGTTTCTCGCCATCTGTTTCTCGCCATCTGTTTCTGCCCCTCTGTTTCTCGCCCTCTGTTTCAGCCCCTCTGTTTCAGCCCCTCTGTTTCTCGCCCTCTGTTTCAGCCCCTCTGTTTCTCGCCCTCTGTTTCAGCCTCTCTGTTTCTCGCCCTCTGTTTCAGCCCCTCTGTTTCCACCCCTCTGATTCAGCCCCTCTGTTTCAGCCCCTCTGTTTCTTGCCCTCTGTTTCAGCCCCTCTGATTCAGCCCCTCTGTTTCAGCCCCTCTGATTCAGCCCCTCTGTTTCAGACCCTCTATTTCAGCACCTCTGTTTCAGCCACTCTGTTTCAGGCTCTCTGTTTCAGCCCGTCTGTTTCAGCCCCTCTGTTTCAGCCCCTCTGTTTCAGCCCCTCTGATTCAGTACCTTAGTTTCTCGCCCTCTGTTTCAGCCCCTCTGTTTCAGCCCCTCTGATTCAGCCCCTCTGATTCAGCCCCTCTGTTTCTCGCCCTCTGTTTCAGCCCCTCTGATTCAGCCCCTCTGTTTCTCGCCCTCTGTTTCTCGCCCTCTGTTTCTGCCCCTCTGTTTCAGCCCCACTGTTTCAGCCCCTCTGTTTCTTGCCCTCTGTTTCAGCCCCTCTGTTTCAGCCCCTCTGTTTCAGCCCCTCCGATTCAGCCCCTCTGTTTCAGCCCCTCTGGTTCAGCTCCTCGGTTTCAGCCCCTCTGTTTCTCGCCCTTTGTTTCAGCCCCTCTGTTTGTCGCCCTCTGTTTCAGCCCCTCTGGTTCTCGCCCTCTGTTTCAGCCCCTCTGTTTCATCCCCTCTGTTTCAGCCCCTCTGTTTCTCGCCCTCTGTTTCAGCCCCCCTGTTTCTTGCCCTCTGTTTCATCCCCTCTGTTTCAGCCCCTCTGTTTCTCGCCCTCTGTTTCAGCCCCTCTGTTTCTCGCCCTCTGTTTCAGCCCCTCTGTTTCAGCCCTTCTGTTTCAGCCACTCGGTTTCAGCCCCTCTGTTTCTTGCCCTCTGTTTCAGCCCCTCTGTTTCTCGCCCTCTGTTTCAGCCCCTCTGTTTCTCGCCCTCTGTTTCAGCCCCTCTGTTTCGCACTCTCTGTTTCAGCCCCTCTGTTTCAGCCCCTCTGTTTCTCGCCCTCTGTTTCTGCTCCTCTGTTTCTCGCCCTCTGTTTCTGCCCCTCTGTTTCTCGCCCTCTGTTTCAGCCCCTCTGATTCAGCCCCTCTGTTTCAGCCCCTCTGAATCAGCCCCTCTGTTTCAGCCCCTCTGTTTCTCGCCCTCTGTTTCAGCCCCTCTGTTTCTCGCCCTCTGTTTCAGCCCCTCTGTTTCTCGCCTTCTGTTTCAGCCCCTCTGATTCAGGCCCTCTGTTTCAGCCCCTCTGATTCAGCCCCTCTGATTCAGCCCCTCTGATTCAGCCCCTCTGTTTCTCGCCCTCTGTTTCTGCCCCTCTGTTTCAGCCACTCTGTTTCAGCCCCTCTGTTTCTTGCCCTCTGTTTCAGCCCCTCTGTTTCAGCCCCTCTGTTTCAGCTCCTCCGATTCAGCCCCTCTGTTTCAGCCCCTCTGTTTCTGCCCCTCTGTTTCAGCCCCTCTGTTTCTCGCCCTTTGTTTCAGCCCCTCTGTTTCTCGCCCTCTGTTTCAGCCCCTCTGTTTCAGCCCCTCTGTTTCTCGCCCTCTGTTTCAGCCCCTCTGTTTCTTGCCCTCTGTTTCAGCCCCTCTGTTTCAGCCCCACTGTTTCTCGCCCTCTGTTTCTGCCCCTCTGTTTCTCGCCCTCTGTTTCAGCACCTCTATTTCTCGCCTTCTGTTTCAGCCCCTCTGATTCAGGCCCTCTGTTTCAGCCCCTCTGGTTCAGCCCCTCTGATTCAGCCCCTCTGTTTCAGCCCCTCTGTTTCTCGCCCTCTGTTTCAGCCCCTCTGTTTCTCGCCCTCTCTTTCAGCCCCTCTGTTTCTCGCCCTCTGTTTCAGCCCCTCTGTTTCAGCCCCTCTGTTTCAGCCCCTCTGTTTCTCGCCCTCTGTTTCAGCCCCTCTGTTTCTTGCCCTCTCTTTCAGCCCTTCTGTTTCAGCCCCACTGTTTCTCGCCCTCTGTTTCTGCCCCTCTGTTTCTCGCCCTCTGTTTCAGCCCCTCTGTTTCAGCCCTTCTGTTTCAGCCACTCGGTTTCAGCCCCTCTGTTTCTTGCCCTCTGTTTCAGCCCCTCTGTTTCTCGCCCTCTGTTTCAGCCCCTCTGTTTCTCGCCCTCTGTTTCAGCCCCTCTGTTTCGCACTCTCTGTTTCAGCCCCTCTGTTTCAGCCCCTCTGTTTCTCGCCATCTGTTTCTGCTCCTCTGTTTCTCGCCCTCTGTTTCAGCCCCTCTGTTTCTCACCCTCTGATTCAGCCCCTCTGTTTCAGCCCCTCTGAATCAGTCCCTCTGTTTCAGCCCCTCTGTTTCAGCCCCTCTGTTTCTCGCCCTCTGTTTCAGCCCCTCTGTTTCTCACCCTCTGTTTCAGCACCTCTGTTTCAGCCCCTCTGTTTCTCGCCCTCTGTTTCAGCCCCTCTGTTTCTCGCCCTCTGTTTCAGCCCCTCTGTTTCTCGCCCTCTGTTTCAGCCCCTCTGATTCAGCCCCTCTGTTTCTCGCCCTCTGTTTCAGCCCCTCTGTTTCTCGCCATCTGTTTCAGCCCCTCTGTTTCTCGCCCTCTGTTTCAGCCCCTCTGTTTCAGCCCCTCTGTTTCAGCCCCTCTGTTTCTCGCCCTCTGTTTCAGCCCCTCTGTTTCTCGCCCTCTGTTTCAGCCTCTCTGTTTCTCGCCCTCTGTTTCAGCCCCTCTGTTTCAACCCCTCCGATTCAGCCCCTCTGTTTCAGCCCCTCTGTTTCTCGCCCTCTGTTTCAGCCCCTCTGATTCAGCCCGTCTGTTTCAGCCACTCTGATTCAGCCCCTCTGTTTCAGCCCCTCTATTTCAGCCCCTCTGTTTCAGCCCCTCTGTTTCAGGCTCTCTGTTTCAGCCCGTCTGTTTCAGCCCCTCTGTTTCAGCCCCTCTGTTTCAGCCTCTCTGATTCAGTACCTTAGTTTCTCGCCCTCTGTTTCAGCCCCTCTGTTTCAGCCCCTCTGATTCAGCCCGTCTGATTCAGCCCCTCTGTTTCTCGCCCTCTGTTTCAGCCCCTCTGATTCAGCCCCTCTGTTACTCGCCCTCTGTTTCTCGCCCTCTGTTTCTGCCCCTCTGTTTCAGCCCCACTGTTTCAGCCCCTCTGTTTCTTGCCCTCTGTTTCAGCCCCTCTGTTTCAGCCCCTCTGTTTCAGCCCCTCCGATTCAGCCCCTCTGTTTCAGCCCCTCTGGTTCAGCCCCTCTGTTTCAGCCCCTCTGTTTCTCGCCCTTTGTTTCACCCCTCTGTTTGTTGCCCTCTGTTTCAGCCCCTCTGTTTCTCGCCCTCTGTTTCAGCCCCTCTGTTTCAGCCCCTCTGTTTCAGCCCCTCTGTTTCTCGCCCTCTGTTTCAGCCCCTCTGTTTCTTGCCCTCTGTTTCATCCCCTCTGTTTCAGCCCCTCTGTTTCTCGCCCTCTGTTTCTGGCCCTCTGTTTCTCGCCCTCTGTTTCAGCCCCTCTGTTTCTCGCCCTCTGTTTCAGCCCCTCTGATTCAGCCCCTCTGTTTCTCGACCTCTGTTTCAGCCCCTCTGTTTCTCGCCATCTGTTTCAGCCCCTCTGTTTCTCGCCCTCTGTTTCAGCCACTCTGTTTCAGCCCCTCTGTTTCAGCCCCTCTGTTTCTCGCCCTCTGTTTCAGCCCCTCTGTTTTTCGCCCTTTGTTTCAGCCTCTCTGTTTCTCGCCCTCTGTTTCAACCCCTCTGATTCAGCCCCTCTGTTTCAGAACCTCTGTTTCTCGCCCTCTGTTTCAGCCCCTCTGATTCAGCCCGTCTGTTTCAGCCCCTCTGATTCAGCCCCTCTGTTTCAGCCCCTCTATTTCAGCCCCTCTGTTTCAGCCCCTCTGTTTCAGGCTCTCTGTTTCAGCCCATCTGTTTCAGCCCCTCTGTTTCAGCCCCTCTGTTTCAGCCCCTCTGATTCAGTACCTTCGTTTCTCGCCCTCTGTTTCAGCCCCTCTGTTTCAGCCTCTCTGATTCAGCCCGTCTGATTCAGCCCCTATGTTTCTCGCCCTCTGTTTCAGCCCCTCTGATTCAGCCCCTCTGTTTCTCGCCCTCTGTTTCTCGCCCTCTGTTTCTGCCCCTCTGTTTCAGCCCCACTGTTTCAGCCCCTCTGTTTTTTGCCTTCTGTTTCAGCCCCTCTGTTTCAGCCCCTCAGTTTCAGCCCCTCCGATTCAGCCCCTCTGTTTCAGCCCCTCTGGTTCAGCCCCTCTGTTTCAGCCCCTCTGTTTCTCGCCCTTTGTTTCACCCCTCTGTTTGTCGCCCTCTGTTTCAGCCCCTCTGTTTCTCGCCCTCTGTTTCAGCCCCTCTGTTTCAGCCCCTCTGTTTCAGCCCCTCTGTTTCTCGACCTCAGTTTCAGCCCCTCTGTTTCTTGCCCTCTGTTTCATCCCCTCTGTTTCAGCCCCTCTGTTTCTCGCCCTCTGTTTGTGGCCCTCTGTTTCTCGCCCTCTGTTTCAGCCCCTCTGTTTCTCGCCTTCTGTTTAACCCCCTCTGATTCAGCCCCTCTGTTTCAGCCCCTCTGATTCAGCCCCTCGGATTCAGCCCCTCTGTTTCTCGCCCTCTGTTTCAGCCCCACTGTTTCAGCCCTTCTGTTTCAACCACTCGGTTTCAGCCCCTCTGTTTCTCGCCCTCTGTTTCAGCCCCTCTGATTCAGCCCCTCTGTTTCTCGCCCTCTGTTTCAGCCCCTCTGTTTCTCGCTATCTGTTTCAGCCCCTCTGTTTCTCGCCCTCTGTTTCAGCCCCTCTGTTTCAGCCCCTCTGTTTCAGCCCCTCTGTTTCTCGCCCTCTGTTTCAGCCCCTCTGTTTCTCGCCCTCTGTTTCAGCCTCTCTGTTTCTCGCCCTCTGTTTCAGCCCCTCTGAATCAGTCCCTCTGTTTCAGCCCCTCTGTTTCAGCCCCTCTGTTTCTCGCCCTCTGTTTCAGCCCCTCTGTTTCAGCCCCTCTGTTTCAGCCCCTCTGTTTCTCGCCCTCTGTTTCAGCCCCTCTGTTTCGCACTCTCTGTTTCAGCCCCTCTGTTTCAGCCCCTCTGTTTCTCGCCCTCTGTTTCTGCTCCTCTGTTTCTCGCCCTCTGTTTCAGCCCCTCTGTTTCTCGCCCTCTGTTTCAGCCCCTCTGATTCAGCCCCTCTGTTTCAGCCCCTCTGAATCAGTCCCTCTGTTTCAGCCCCTCTGTTTCAGCCCCTCTGTTTCTCGCCCTCTGTTTCAGCCCCTCTGTTTCTCACCCTCTGTTTCAGCACCTCTGTTTCAGCCCCTCTGTTTCTCGCCCTCTGTTTCAGTCCCTCTGTTTCTCGCCCTCTGTTTCAGCCCCTCTGATTCAGCCCCTCTGTTTCTCGCCCTCTGTTTCAGCCCCTCTGTTTCTCGCCATCTGTTTCTGCCCCTCTGTTTCTCGCCCTCTGTTTCAGCCCCTCTGTTTCAGCCCCTCTGTTTCAGCCCCTCTGTTTCTCGCCCTCTGTTTCAGCCCCTCTGTTTCTCGCCCTCTGTTTCAGCCTCTCTGTTTCTCGCCCTCTGTTTCAGCCCCTCTGTTTCCACCCCTCTGATTCAGCCCCTCTGTTTCAGCCCCTCTGTTTCTTGCCCTCTGTTTCAGCCCCTCTGATTCAGCCCCTCTGTTTCAGCCCCTCTGATTCAGCCCCTCTGTTTCAGACCCTCTATTTCAGCACCTCTGTTTCAGCCACTCTGTTTCAGGCTCTCTGTTTCAGCCCGTCTGTTTCAGCCCCTCTGTTTCAGCCCCTCTGTTTCAGCCCCTCTGATTCAGTACCTTAGTTTCTCGCCCTCTGTTTCAGCCCCTCTGTTTCAGCCCCTCTGATTCAGCCCCTCTGATTCAGCCCCTCTGTTTCTCGCCCTCTGTTTCAGCCCCTCTGATTCAGCCCCTCTGTTTCTCGCCCTCTGTTTCTCGCCCTCTGTTTCTGCCCCTCTGTTTCAGCCCCACTGTTTCAGCCCCTCTGTTTCTTGCCCTCTGTTTCAGCCCCTCTGTTTCAGCCCCTCTGTTTCAGCCCCTCCGATTCAGCCCCTCTGTTTCAGCCCCTCTGGTTCAGCTCCTCGGTTTCAGCCCCTCTGTTTCTCGCCCTTTGTTTCAGCCCCTCTGTTTGTCGCCCTCTGTTTCAGCCCCTCTGGTTCTCGCCCTCTGTTTCAGCCCCTCTGTTTCATCCCCTCTGTTTCAGCCCCTCTGTTTCTCGCCCTCTGTTTCAGCCCCCCTGTTTCTTGCCCTCTGTTTCATCCCCTCTGTTTCAGCCCCTCTGTTTCTCGCCCTCTGTTTCAGCCCCTCTGTTTCTCGCCCTCTGTTTCAGCCCCTCTGTTTCAGCCCTTCTGTTTCAGCCACTCGGTTTCAGCCCCTCTGTTTCTTGCCCTCTGTTTCAGCCCCTCTGTTTCTCGCCCTCTGTTTCAGCCCCTCTGTTTCTCGCCCTCTGTTTCAGCCCCTCTGTTTCGCACTCTCTGTTTCAGCCCCTCTGTTTCAGCCCCTCTGTTTCTCGCCCTCTGTTTCTGCTCCTCTGTTTCTCGCCCTCTGTTTCTGCCCCTCTGTTTCTCGCCCTCTGTTTCAGCCCCTCTGATTCAGCACCTCTGTTTCAGCCCCTCTGAATCAGCCCCTCTGTTTCAGCCCCTCTGTTTCTCGCCCTCTGTTTCAGCCCCTCTGTTTCTCGCCCTCTGTTTCAGCCCCTCTGTTTCTCGCCTTCTGTTTCAGCCCCTCTGATTCAGGCCCTCTGTTTCAGCTCCTCTGATTCAGCCCCTCTGATTCAGCCCCTCTGATTCAGCCCCTCTGTTTCTCGCCCTCTGTTTCTGCCCCTCTGTTTCAGCCACTCTGTTTCAGCCCCTCTGTTTCTTGCCCTCTGTTTCAGCCCCTCTGTTTCAGCCCCTCTGTTTCAGCTCCTCCGATTCAGCCCCTCTGTTTCAGCCCCTCTGTTTCTGCCCCTCTGTTTCAGCCCCTCTGTTTCTCGCCCTTTGTTTCAGCCCCTCTGTTTCTCGCCCTCTGTTTCAGCCCCTCTGTTTCAGCCCCTCTGTTTCTCGCCCTCTGTTTCAGCCCCTCTGTTTCTTGCCCTCTGTTTCAGCCCCTCTGTTTCAGCCCCACTGTTTCTCGCCCTCTGTTTCTGCCCCTCTGTTTCTCGCCCTCTGTTTCAGCACCTCTATTTCTCGCCTTCTGTTTCAGCCCCTCTGATTCAGGCCCTCTGTTTCAGCCCCTCTGGTTCAGCCCCTCTGATTCAGCCCCTCTGTTTCAGCCCCTCTGTTTCTCGCCCTCTGTTTCAGCCCCTCTGTTTCTCGCCCTCTCTTTCAGCCCCTCTGTTTCTCGCCCTCTGTTTCAGCCCCTCTGTTTCAGCCCCTCTGTTTCAGCCCCTCTGTTTCTCGCCCTCTGTTTCAGCCCCTCTGTTTCTTGCCCTCTCTTTCAGCCCTTCTGTTTCAGCCCCACTGTTTCTCGCCCTCTGTTTCAGCCCCTCTGTTTCTTGCCCTCTGTTTCAGCCCCTCTGTTTCAGCCCCACTGTTTCTCGCCCTCTGTTTCTGCCCCTCTGTTTCTCGCCCTCTGTTTCAGCACCTCTATTTCTCGCCTTCTGTTTCAGCCCCTCTGATTCAGGCCCTCTGTTTCAGCCCCTCTGGTTCAGCCCCTCTGATTCAGCCCCTCTGTTTCAGCCCCTCTGTTTCTCGCCCTCTGTTTCAGCCCCTCTGTTTCTCGCCCTCTCTTTCAGCCCCTCTGTTTCTCGCCCTCTGTTTCAGCCCCTCTGTTTCAGCCCCTCTGTTTCAGCCCCTCTGTTTCTCGCCCTCTGTTTCAGCCCCTCTGTTTCTTGCCCTCTCTTTCAGCCCTTCTGTTTCAGCCCCACTGTTTCTCGCCCTCTGTTTCAGCCCCTCTGTTTCTCACCCTCTGATTCAGCCCCTCTGTTTCAGCCCCTCTGAATCAGTCCCTCTGTTTCAGCCCCTCTGTTTCAGCCCCTCTGTTTCTCGCCCTCTGTTTCAGCCCCTCTGTTTCTCACCCTCTGTTTCAGCACCTCTGTTTCAGCCCCTCTGTTTCTCGCCCTCTGTTTCAGCCCCTCTGTTTCTCGCCCTCTGTTTCAGCCCCTCTGTTTCTCGCCCTCTGTTTCAGCCCCTCTGATTCAGCCCCTCTGTTTCTCGCCCTCTGTTTCAGCCCCTCTGTTTCTCGCCATCTGTTTCAGCCCCTCTGTTTCTCGCCCTCTGTTTCAGCCCCTCTGTTTCAGCCCCTCTGTTTCAGCCCCTCTGTTTCTCGCCCTCTGTTTCAGCCCCTCTGTTTCTCGCCCTCTGTTTCAGCCTCTCTGTTTCTCGCCCTCTGTTTCAGCCCCTCTGTTTCAACCCCTCCGATTCAGCCCCTCTGTTTCAGCCCCTCTGTTTCTCGCCCTCTGTTTCAGCCCCTCTGATTCAGCCCGTCTGTTTCAGCCACTCTGATTCAGCCCCTCTGTTTCAGCCCCTCTATTTCAGCCCCTCTGTTTCAGCCCCCCTGTTTCAGGCTCTCTGTTTCAGCCCGTCTGTTTCAGCCCCTCTGTTTCAGCCCCTCTGTTTCAGCCTCTCTGATTCAGTACCTTAGTTTCTCGCCCTCTGTTTCAGCCCCTCTGTTTCAGCCCCTCTGATTCAGCCCGTCTGATTCAGCCCCTCTGTTTCTCGCCCTCTGTTTCAGCCCCTCTGATTCAGCCCCTCTGTTACTCGCCCTCTGTTTCTCGCCCTCTGTTTCTGCCCCTCTGTTTCAGCCCCACTGTTTCAGCCCCTCTGTTTCTTGCCCTCTGTTTCAGCCCCTCTGTTTCAGCCCCTCTGTTTCAGCCCCTCCGATTCAGCCCCTCTGTTTCAGCCCCTCTGGTTCAGCCCCTCTGTTTCAGCCCCTCTGTTTCTCGCCCTTTGTTTCACCCCTCTGTTTGTTGCCCTCTGTTTCAGCCCCTCTGTTTCTCGCCCTCTGTTTCAGCCCCTCTGTTTCAGCCCCTCTGTTTCAGCCCCTCTGTTTCTCGCCCTCTGTTTCAGCCCCTCTGTTTCTTGCCCTCTGTTTCATCCCCTCTGTTTCAGCCCCTCTGTTTCTCGCCCTCTGTTTCTGGCCCTCTGTTTCTCGCCCTCTGTTTCAGCCCCTCTGTTTCTCGCCCTCTGTTTCAGCCCCTCTGATTCAGCCCCTCTGTTTCTCGACCTCTGTTTCAGCCCCTCTGTTTCTCGCCATCTGTTTCAGCCCCTCTGTTTCTCGCCCTCTGTTTCAGCCACTCTGTTTCAGCCCCTCTGTTTCAGCCCCTCTGTTTCTCGCCCTCTGTTTCAGCCCCTCTGTTTTTCGCCCTTTGTTTCAGCCTCTCTGTTTCTCGCCCTCTGTTTCAACCCCTCTGATTCAGCCCCTCTGTTTCAGAACCTCTGTTTCTCGCCCTCTGTTTCAGCCCCTCTGATTCAGCCCGTCTGTTTCAGCCCCTCTGATTCAGCCCCTCTGTTTCAGCCCCTCTATTTCAGCCCCTCTGTTTCAGCCCCTCTGTTTCAGGCTCTCTGTTTCAGCCCATCTGTTTCAGCCCCTCTGTTTCAGCCCCTCTGTTTCAGCCCCTCTGATTCAGTACCTTCGTTTCTCGCCCTCTGTTTCAGCCCCTCTGTTTCAGCCTCTCTGATTCAGCCCGTCTGATTCAGCCCCTATGTTTCTCGCCCTCTGTTTCAGCCCCTCTGATTCAGCCCCTCTGTTTCTCGCCCTCTGTTTCTCGCCCTCTGTTTCTGCCCCTCTGTTTCAGCCCCACTGTTTCAGCCCCTCTGTTTTTTGCCTTCTGTTTCAGCCCCTCTGTTTCAGCCCCTCAGTTTCAGCCCCTCTGTTTCAGCCCCTCTGGTTCAGCCCCTCTGTTTCAGCCCCTCTGTTTATCGCCCTTTGTTTCACCCCTCTGTTTGTCGCCCTCTGTTTCAGCCCCTCTGTTTCTCGCCCTCTGTTTCAGCCCCTCTGTTTCAGCCCCTCTGTTTCAGCCCCTCTGTTTCTCGACCTCAGTTTCAGCCCCTCTGTTTCTTGCCCTCTGTTTCATCCCCTCTGTTTCAGCCCCTCTGTTTCTCGCCCTCTGTTTGTGGCCCTCTGTTTCTCGCCCTCTGTTTCAGCCCCTCTGTTTCTCGCCTTCTGTTTAACCCCCTCTGATTCAGCCCCTCTGTTTCAGCCCCTCTGATTCAGCCCCTCGGATTCAGCCCCTCTGTTTCTCGCCCTCTGTTTCAGCCCCACTGTTTCAGCCCTTCTGTTTCAACCACTCGGTTTCAGCCCCTCTGTTTCTCGCCCTCTGTTTCAGCCCCTCTGATTCAGCCCCTCTGTTTCTCGCCCTCTGTTTCAGCCCCTCTGTTTCTCGCTATCTGTTTCAGCCCCTCTGTTTCTCGCCCTCTGTTTCAGCCCCTCTGTTTCAGCCCCTCTGTTTCAGCCCCTCTGTTTCTCGCCCTCTGTTTCAGCCCCTCTGTTTCTCGCCCTCTGTTTCAGCCTCTCTGTTTCTCGCCCTCTGTTTCAGCCCCTCTGAATCAGTCCCTCTGTTTCAGCCCCTCTGTTTCAGCCCCTCTGTTTCTCGCCCTCTGTTTCAGCCCCTCTGTTTCAGCCCCTCTGTTTCAGCCCCTCTGTTTCTCGCCCTCTGTTTCAGCCCCTCTGTTTCGCACTCTCTGTTTCAGCCCCTCTGTTTCAGCCCCTCTGTTTCTCGCCCTCTGTTTCTGCTCCTCTGTTTCTCGCCCTCTGTTTCAGCCCCTCTGTTTCTCGCCCTCTGTTTCAGCCCCTCTGATTCAGCCCCTCTGTTTCAGCCCCTCTGAATCAGTCCCTCTGTTTCAGCCCCTCTGTTTCAGCCCCTCTGTTTCTCGCCCTCTGTTTCAGCCCCTCTGTTTCTCACCCTCTGTTTCAGCACCTCTGTTTCAGCCCCTCTGTTTCTCGCCCTCTGTTTCAGCCCCTCTGTTTCTCGCCCTCTGTTTCAGCCCCTCTGATTCAGCCCCTCTGTTTCTCGCCCTCTGTTTCAGCCCCTCTGTTTCTCGCCATCTGTTTCTGCCCCTCTGTTTCTCGCCCTCTGTTTCAGCCCATCTGTTTCAGCCCCTCTGTTTCAGCCCCTCTGTTTCAGCCCCTCTGATTCAGTACCTTCGTTTCTCGCCCTCTGTTTCAGCCCCTCTGTTTCAGCCTCTCTGATTCAGCCCGTCTGATTCAGCCCCTATGTTTCTCGCCCTCTGTTTCAGCCCCTCTGATTCAGCCCCTCTGTTTCTCGCCCTCTGTTTCTCGCCCTCTGTTTCTGCCCCTCTGTTTCAGCCCCACTGTTTCAGCCCCTCTGTTTTTTGCCTTCTGTTTCAGCCCCTCTGTTTCAGCCCCTCAGTTTCAGCCCCTCCGATTCAGCCCCTCTGTTTCAGCCCCTCTGGTTCAGCCCCTCTGTTTCAGCCCCTCTGTTTCTCGCCCTTTGTTTCACCCCTCTGTTTGTCGCCCTCTGTTTCAGCCCCTCTGTTTCTCGCCCTCTGTTTCAGCCCCTCTGTTTCAGCCCCTCTGTTTCAGCCCCTCTGTTTCTCGACCTCAGTTTCAGCCCCTCTGTTTCTTGCCCTCTGTTTCATCCCCTCTGTTTCAGCCCCTCTGTTTCTCGCCCTCTGTTTGTGGCCCTCTGTTTCTCGCCCTCTGTTTCAGCCCCTCTGTTTCTCGCCTTCTGTTTAACCCCCTCTGATTCAGCCCCTCTGTTTCAGCCCCTCTGATTCAGCCCCTCGGATTCAGCCCCTCTGTTTCTCGCCCTCTGTTTCAGCCCCACTGTTTCAGCCCTTCTGTTTCAACCACTCGGTTTCAGCCCCTCTGTTTCTCGCCCTCTGTTTCAGCCCCTCTGATTCAGCCCCTCTGTTTCTCGCCCTCTGTTTCAGCCCCTCTGTTTCTCGCTATCTGTTTCAGCCCCTCTGTTTCTCGCCCTCTGTTTCAGCCCCTCTGTTTCAGCCCCTCTGTTTCAGCCCCTCTGTTTCTCGCCCTCTGTTTCAGCCCCTCTGTTTCTCGCCCTCTGTTTCAGCCTCTCTGTTTCTCGCCCTCTGTTTCAGCCCCTCTGAATCAGTCCCTCTGTTTCAGCCCCTCTGTTTCAGCCCCTCTGTTTCTCGCCCTCTGTTTCAGCCCCTCTGTTTCTCACCCTCTGTTTCAGCACCTCTGTTTCAGCCCCTCTGTTTCTCGCCCTCTGTTTCAGCCCCTCTGTTTCTCGCCCTCTGTTTCAGCCCCACTGATTCAGCCCCTCTGTTTCTCGCCCTCTGTTTCAGCCCCTCTGTTTCTCGCCATCTGTTTCAGCCCCTCTGTTTCTCGCCCTCTGTTTCAGCCCCTCTGTTTCAGCCCCTCTGTTTCAGCCCCTCTGTTTCTCGCCCTCTGTTTCAGCCCCTCTGTTTCTCGCCCTCTGTTTCAGCCTCTCTATTTCTCGCCCACTGTTTCAGCCCCTCTGTTTCAGCCCCTCTGTTTCTCGCCCTCTGTTTCAGCCCCTCTGATTCAGCCCGTCTGTTTCAGCCCCTCTGATTCAGCCCCTCTGTTTCAGACCCTCTATTTCAGCACCTCTGTTTCAGCCCCTCTGTTTCAGGCTCTCTGTTTCAGCCCGTCTGTTTCAGCCCCTCTGTTTCAGCCCCTCTGATTCAGTACCTTCGTTTCTCGCCCTCTGTTTCAGCCCCTCTGTTTCAGATCCTCTGATTCAGCCCGTCTGATTCAGCCCCTCTGTTTCTCGCCCTCTGTTTCAGCCCCTCTGATTCAGCCCCTCTGTTTCTCGCCCTCTGTTTCTCGCCCTCTGTTTCTGCCCCTCTGTTTCAGCCCCACTGTTTCAGCCCCTCTGTTTCTTGCCCTCTGTTTCAGCCCCTCTGTTTCAGCCCCTCTGTTTCAGCCCCTCCGATTCAGCCCCTCTGTTTCAGCCCCTCTGGTTCAGCCCCTCTGTTTCAGCCCCTCTGTTTCTCGCCCTTTGTTTCACCCCTCTGTTTGTTGCCCTCTGTTTCAGCCCTTCTGTTTCTCGCCCTCTGTTTCAGCCCCTCTGTTTCAGCCCCTCTGTTTCAGCCCCTCTGTTTCTCGCCCTCTGTTTCAGCCCCTCTGTTTCTTGCCCTCTTTTTCATCCCCTCTGTTTCAGCCCCTCTGTTTCTCGCCCTCTGTTTCTGGCCCTCTGTTTCTCCCCCTCTGTTTCAGCCCCTCTGTTTCTCGCCCTCTGTTTCAGCCCCTCTGATTCAGCCCCTCTGTTTCTCGCCCTCTGTTTCAGCCCCTCTGTTTCTCGCCATCTGTTTCAGCCCCTCTGTTTCTCGCCCTCTGTTTCAGCCACTCTGTTTCAGCCCCTCTGTTTCAACCCCTCTGTTTCTCGCCCTCTGTTTCAGCCCCTCTGTTTCTCACCCTCTGTTTCAGCCACTCTGTTTCTCGCCCTCTGTTTCAGCCCCTCTGTTTCAACCCCTCTGATTCAGCCCCTCTGTTTCAGCCCCTCTGTTTCTCGCCCTCTGTTTCAGCCCCTCTGATTCAGCCCGTCTGTTTCAGCCCCTCTGATTCAGCCCCTCTGTTTCAGCCCCTCTATTTCAGCCCCTCTGTTTCAGCCCCTCTGTTTCAGGCTCTCTGTTTCAGCCCATCTGTTTCAGCCCCTCTGTTTCAGCCCCTCTGTTTCAGCCCCTCTGATTCAGTACCTTCGTTTCTCGCCCTCTGTTTCAGCCCCTCTGTTTCAGCCCTTCTGATTCAGCCCGTCTGATTCAGCCGCTCTGTTTCTCGCCCTCTGTTTCAGCCCCTCTGATTCAGCCCCTCTGTTTCTCGCCCTCTGTTTCTCGCCCTCTGTTTCTGCCCCTCTGTTTCAGCCCCACTGTTTCAGCCCCTCTGTTTTTTGCCTTCTGTTTCAGCCCCTCTGTTTCAGCCCCTCAGTTTCAGCCCCTCCGATTCAGCCCCTCTGTTTCAGCCCCTCTGGTCCAGCCCCTCTGTTTCAGCCCCTCTGTTTCTCGCCCTTTGTTTCACCCCTCTGTTTGTCGCCCTCTGTTTCAGCCCCTCTGTTTCTCGCCCTCTGTTTCAGCCCCTCTGTTTCAGCCCCTCTGTTTCAGCCCCTCTGTTTCTCGCCCTCTGTTTCAGCCCCTCTGTTTCTTGCCCTCTGTTTCTTCCCCTCTGTTTCAGCCCCTCTGTTTCTCGCCCTCTGTTTGTGGCCCTCTGTTTCTCGCCCTCTGTTTCAGCCCCTCTGTTTCTCGCCTTCTGTTTCAGCCCCTCTGATTCAGCCCCTCGGATTCAGCCCCTCTGTTTCTCGCCCTCTGTTTCAGCCCCTCTGTTTCAGCCCTTCTGTTTCAACCACTCGGTTTCAGCCCCTCTGTTTCTTGCACTCTGTTTCAGCCCCTCTGTTTCTCGCCCTCTGTTTCAGCCCCTCTGTTTCTCGCCCTCTGTTTCAGCCCCTCTGTTTCGCACTCTCTGTTTCAGCCCCTCTGTTTCAGCCCCTCTGTTTCTCGCCCTCTGTTTCTGCTCCTCTGTTTCTCGCCCTCTGTTTCAGCCCCTCTGTTTCTCGCCCTCTGTTTCTGCCCCTCTGTTTCTCGCCCTCTGTTTCAGCCCCTCTGTTTCTCGCCTTCTGTTTCAGCCCCTCTGATTCAGGCCCTCTGTTTCAGCCCCTCTGATTCAGCCCCTCTGATTCAGCCCCTCTGTTTCTCGCCCTCTGTTTCAGCCCCTCTGTTTCAGCCCTTCTGTTTCAGCCACTCGGTTTCAGCCCCTCTGTTTCTTCCCCTCTGTTTCAGCCCCTCTGTTTCTCGCCCTCTGTTTCAGCCCCTCTGTTTCTCGCCCTCTGTTTCAGCCCCTCTGTTTCGCACTCTCTGTTTCAGCCCCTCTGTTCCAGCCCCTCTGTTTCTCGCCCTCTGTTTCTGCTCCTCTGTTTCTCGCCCTCTGTTTCAGCCCCTCTGTTTCTCGCCCTCTGTTTCAGCCCCTCTGATTCAGCCCCTCTGTTTCAGCACCTCTGAATCAGTCCCTCTGTTCCAGCCCCTCTGTTTCAGCCCCTCTGTTTCTCGCCCTCTGTTTCAGCCCCTCTGTTTCTCACCCTCTGTTTCAGCACCTCTGTTTCAGCCCCTCTGTTTCTCGCCCTCTGTTTCAGCCCCTCTGTTTCTCGCCATCTGTTTCAGTCCCTCTGTTTCAGCCCCTCTGTTTCAGTCCCTCTGTTTCTCGCCCTCTGTTTCAGCCCCTCTGTTTCGCACTCTCTGTTTCAGCCCCTCTGTTTCAGCCCCTCTGTTTCTCGCCCTCTGTTTCTGCTCCTCTGTTTCTCGCCCTCTGTTCCAGCCCCTCTGTTTCTCGCCCTCTGTTTCAGCCCCTCTGATTCAGCCCCTCTGTTTCAGCCCCTCTGAATCAGTCCCTCTGTTTCAGCCCCTCTGTTTCAGCCCCTCTGTTTCTCGCCATCTGTTTCAGCCCCTCTGTTTCTCACCCTCTGTTTCAGCACCTCTGTTTCAGCCCCTCTGTTTCTCGCCCTCTGTTTCAGCCCCTCTGTTTCTCGCCCTCTGTTTCAGCCCCTCTGATTCAGCCCCTCTGTTTCTCGCCCTCTGTTTCAGCCCCTCTGTTTCTCGCCATCTGTTTCAGCCCCTCTGTTTCTCGCCCTCTGTTTCAGCCCCTCTATTTCAGCCCCTCTGTTTCAGCCCCTCTGTTTCTCGCCCTCTGTTTCAGCCCCTCTGTTTCTCGCCCTCTGTTTCAGCCTCTCTGTTTCTCGCCCTCTTTTTCAGCCCCTCTGTTTCCACCCCTCTGATTCAGCCCCTCTGTTTCAGCCCCTCTGTTTCTCGCCCTCTGTTTCAGCCCCTCTGATTCAGCCCCTCTGTTTCAGCCCCTCTGATTCAGCCCCTCTGTTTCAGACCCTCTATTTCAGCACCTCTGTTTCAGCCACTCTGTTTCAGGCTCTCTGTTTCAGCCCGTCTGTTTCAGCCCCTCTGTTTCAGCCCCTCTGTTTCAGCCCCTCTGATTCAGTACCTTCGTTTCTCGCCCTCTGTTTCAGCCCCTCTGTTTCAGCCCCTCTGATTCAGCCCCTCTGTTTCAGCCCCTCTGTTTCTCGCCCTCTGTTTCAGCCCCTCTGATTCAGCCCCTCTGTTTCAGACCCTCTATTTCAGCACCTCTGTTTCAGCCACTCTGTTTCAGGCTCTCTGTTTCAGCCCGTCTGTTTCAGCCCCTCTGTTTCAGCCCCTCTGTTTCAGCCCCTCTGATTCAGTACCTTCGTTTCTCGCCCTCTGTTTCAGCCCCTCTGTTTCAGCCCCTCTGTTTCAGCCCCTCTGTTTCTCGCCCTCTGTTTCAGCCCCTCTGTTTCTCGCCCTCTGTTTCAGCCCCTCTGTTTCTCGCCTTCTGTTTCAGCCCCTCTGATTCAGCCCCTCTGTTTCAGCCCCTCTGATTCAGCCCCTCTGATTCAGCCCCTCTGTTCCTCGCCCTCTGTTTCAGCCCCTCTGTTTCAGCCCTTCTGTTTCAGCCACTCGGTTTCAGCCCCTCTGTTTCTTGCCCTCTGTTTCAGCCCCTCTGTTTCTCGCCCTCTGTTTCAGCCCCTCTGTTTCTCGCCCTCTGTTTCAGCCCCTCTGTTTCGCACTCTCTGTTTCAGCCCCTCTGTTTCAGCCCCTCTGTTTCTCGCCCTCTGTTTCTGCTCCTCTGTTTCTCGCCCTCTGTTTCTGCCCCTCTGTTTCTCGCCCTCTGTTTCAGCCCCTCTATTTCAGCCGCTCTGTTTCAGCCCCTCTGTTTCAGGCTCTCTGTTTCAGCCCATCTGTTTCAGCCCCTCTGTTTCAGCCCCTCTGTTTCAGCCCCTCTGATTCAGTACCTTCGTTTCTCGCCCTCTGTTTCAGCCCCTCTGTTTCAGCCCCTCTGATTCAGCCCGTCTGATTCAGCCCCTCTGTTTCTCGCCCTCTGTTTCAGCCCCTCTGATTCAGCCCCTCTGTTTCTCGCCCTCTGTTTCTCGCCCTCTGTTTCTGCCCCTCTGTTTCAGCCCCACTGTTTCAGCCCCTCTGTTTTTTGCCTTCTGTTTCAGCCCCTCTGTTTCAGCCCCTCAGTTTCAGCCACTCCGATTCAGCCCCTCTGTTTCAGCCCCTCTGGTTCAGCCCCTCTGTTTCAGCCCCTCTGTTTCTCGCCCTTTGTTTCACCCCTCTGTTTGTCGCCCTTGTTTCAGCCCCTCTGTTTCTCGCCCTCTGTTTCAGCCCCTCAGTTTCAGCCCCTCTGTTTCAGCCCCTCTGTTTCTCGCCCTCTGTTTCAGCCCCTCTGTTTCTTGCCCTCTGTTTCATCCCCTCTGTTTCAGCCCCTCTGTTTCTCGCCCTCTGTTTCAGCCCCTCTGTTTCTCGCCCTCTGTTTCAGCCCCTCTGTTTCTCGCCTTCTGTTTCAGCCCCTCTGATTCAGCCCCTCTGTTTCAGCCCCTCTGATTCAGCCCCTCTGATTCAGCCCCTCTGTTTCTCGCCCTCTGTTTCAGCCCCTCTGTTTCAGCCCTTCTGTTTCAGCCACTCGGTTTCAGCCCCTCTGTTTCTTGACCTCTGTTTCAGCCCCTCTGTTTCTCGCCCTCTGTTTCAGCCCCTCTGTTTCTCGCCCTCTGTTTCAGCCCCTCTGTTTCGCACTCTCTGTTTCAGCCCCTCTGTTACAGCCCCTCTGTTTCTCGCCCTCTGTTTCTGCTCCTCTGTTTCTCGCCCTCTGTTTCTGCCCTTCTGTTTCTCGCCCTCTGTTTCAGCCCCTCTGTTTCTCGCCCTCTGTTTCAGCCCCTCTGTTTCAGGCTCTCTGTTTCAGCCCATCTGTTTCAGCCCCTCTGTTTCAGCCCCTCTGTTTCAGCCCCTCTGATTCAGTACCTTCGTTTCTCGCCCTCTGTTTCAGCCCCTCTGTTTCAGCCCCTCTGATTCAGCCCGTCTGATTCAGCCCCTCTGTTTCTCGCCCTCTGTTTCAGCCCCGCTGATTCAGCCCCTCTGTTTCTCGCCCTCTGTTTCTCGCCCTCTGTTTCTGCCCCTCTGTTTCAGCCCCACTGTTTCAGCCCCTCTGTTTTTTGCCTTCTGTTTCAGCCCCTCTGTTTCAGCCCCTCAGTTTCAGCCCCTCCGATTCAGCCCCTCTGTTTCAGCCCCTCTGGTTCAGCCCCTCTGTTTCAGCCCTTCTGTTTCTCGCCCTTTGTTTCACCCCTCAGTTTGTCGCCCCCTGTTTCAGCCCCTCTGTTTGTCGCCCTGTGTTTCTGCCCCTCTGTTTCAGCCCCTCTGATTCAGCCCCTCTGTTTCTCGCCCTCTGTTTCTCGCCCTCTGTTTCTGCCCCTCTGTTTCAGCCCCAATGTTTCAGCCCCTCTGTTTTTTGCCTTCTGTTTCAGCCCCTCTGTTTCAGCCCCTCTGTTTCAGCCCCTCTGTTTCAGCTCCTCTGTTTCTCGCCCACTGTTTCAGCCCCTCTGTTTCTTGCCCTCTGTTTCATCCCCTCTGTTTCAGCCCCTCTGTTTCTCGCCCTCTGTTTGTGGCCCTCTGTTTCTCGCCCTCTGTTTCAGCCCCTCTGTTTCAGCCCTTCTGTTCCAACCACTCGGTTTCAGCCCCTCTGTTTCTCGCCCTCTGTTTCAGCCCCTCTGATTCAGCCCCTCTGTTTCTCGCCCTCTGTTTCAGCCCCTCTGTTTCTCGCCCTCTGTTTCAGCCCCTCTGTTTCATGCTCTCTGTTTCAGCCCATCTGTTTCAGCCCCTCTGTTTCAGCCCCTCTGTTTCAGCCCCTCTGATTCAGTACCTTCGTTTCTCGCCCTCTGTTTCAGCCCTTCTGTTCCAACCACTCGGTTTCAGCCCCTCTGTTTCTCGCCCTCTGTTTCAGCCCCTCTGATTCAGCCCCTCTGTTTCTCACCCACTGTTTCAGCCCCTCTGTTTCTCGCCATCTGTTTCAGCCCCTCTGTTTCTCGCCCTCTGTTTCAGCCCCTCTGTTTCAGCCCCTCTGTTTCAGCCCCTCTGTTTCAGCCCCTCTGTTTCTCGCCCTCTGTTTCAGCCCCTCTGTTTCTCACCGTCTGTTTCAGCACCTCTGTTTCAGCCCCTCTGTTTCTCGCCCTCTGTTTCAGCCCCTCTGTTTCTCGCCCTCTGTTTCAGCCCCTCTGATTCAGCCCCTCTGTTTCTCGCCCTCTGTTTCAGCCCCTCTGTTTCTCGCCATCTGTTTCAGCCCCTCTGTTTCTCGCCCTCTGTTTCAGCCCCTCTGTTTCTCGCCCTCTGTTTCAGCCTCTCTGTTTCTCGCCCACTGTTTCAGCCCCTCTGTTTCAACCCCTCTGATTCAGCCCCTCTGTTTCAGCCCCTCTGTTTCTCGCCCTCTGTTTCAGCCCCTCTGATTCAGCCCGTCTGTTTCAGCCCCTCTGATTCAGCCCCTCTGTTTCAGCCCCTCTATTTCAGCCCCTCTGTTTCAGCCCCTCTGTTTCAGGCTCTCTGTTTCAGCCCGTCTGTTTCAGCCCCTCTGTTTCAGCCCCTCTGTTTCAGCCCCTCTGATTCAGTACCTTCGTTTCTCGCCCTCTGTTTCAGCCCCTCTGTTTCAGCCCCTCTGATTCAGCCCGTCTGATTCAGCCCCTCTGTTTCTCGCCCTCTGTTTCAGCCCCTCTGATTCAGCCCCTCTGTTTCTCGCCCTCTGTTTCTCGCCCTCTGTTTCTGCCCCTCTGTTTCAGCCCCACTGTTTCAGCCCCTCTGTTTCTTGTCCTCTGTTTCAGCCCCTCTGTTTCAGCCCCTCTGTTTCAGCCCCTCCGATTCAGACCTTCTTTTTCAGCCCCTCTGGTTCAGCCCCTCTGTTTCAGCCCCTCTGTTTCTCGCCCTTTGTTTCACCCCTCTGTTTGTTGCCCTCTGTTTCAGCCCCTCTGTTTCTCGCCCTCTGTTTCAGCCCCTCTGTTTCAGCCCCTCTGTTTCAGCCCCTCTGTTTCTCGCCCTCTGTTTCAGCCCCTCTGTTTCTTGCCCTCTGTTTCATCCCCTCTGTTTCAGCCCCTCTGTTTCTCGCCCTCTGTTTCTGGCCCTCTGTTTCTCGCCCTCTGTTTCAGCCCCTCTGTTTCTCGCCCTCTGTTTCAGCCCCTCTGTTTCTCGCCCTCTGTTTCAGCCCCTCTGTTTCTCGCCATCTGTTTCAGCCCCTCTGTTTCTCGCCCTCTGTTTCAGCCCCTCTGATTCAGTACCTTCGTTTCTCGCCCTCTGTTTCAGCCCCTCTGTTTCAGCCCCTCTGATTCAGCCCGTCTGATTCAGCCCCTCTGTTTCTCGCCCTCTGTTTCAGCCCCTCTGATTCAGCCCCTCTGTTTCTCGCCCTCTGTTTCTCGCCCTCTGTTTCTGCCCCTCTGTTTCAGCCCCACCGTTTCAGCCCCTCTGTTTCTTGCCCTCTGTTTCAGCCCCTCTGTTTCAGCCCCTCTGTTTCCGCCCCTCCGATTCAGCCCCTCTGTTTCAGCCCCTCTGGTTCAGCCCCTCTGTTTCAGCCCCTCTGTTTCTCGCCCTTTGTTTCACCCCTCTGTTTGTTGCCCTCTGTTTCAGCCCTTCTGTTTCTCGCCCTCTGTTTCAGCCCTCTGTTTCAGCCCCTCTGTTTCAGCCCCTCTGTTTCTCGCCCTCTGTTTCAGCCCCTCTGTTTCTTGCCCTCTTTTTCATCCCCTCTGTTTCAGCCCCTCTGTTTCTCGCCCTCTGTTTCTGGCCCTCTGTTTCTCCCCCTCTGTTTCAGCCCCTCTGTTTCTCGCCCTCTGTTTCAGCCCCTCTGATTCAGCCCCTCTGTTTCTCGCCCTCTGTTTCAGCCCCTCTGTTTCTCGCCATCTGTTTCAGCCCCTCTGTTTCTCGCCCTCTGTTTCAGCCACTCTGTTTCAGCCCCTCTGTTTCAACCCCTCTGTTTCTCGCCCTCTGTTTCAGCCCCTCTGTTTCTCACCCTCTGTTTCAGCCTCTCTGTTTCTCGCCCTCTGTTTCAGCCCCTCTGTTTCAACCCCTCTGATTCAGCCCCTCTGTTTCAGCCCCTCTGTTTCTCGCCCTCTGTTTCAGCCCCTCTGATTCAGCCCGTCTGTTTCAGCCCCTCTGATTCAGCCCCTCTGTTTCAGCCCCTCTATTTCAGCCCCTCTGTTTCAGCCCCTCTGTTTCAGGCTCTCTGTTTCAGCCCATCTGTTTCAGCCCCTCTGTTTCAGCCCCTCTGTTTCAGCCCCTCTGATTCAGTACCTTCGTTTCTCGCCCTCTGTTTCAGCCCCTCTGTTTCAGCCCCTCTGATTCAGCCCGTCTGATTCAGCCCCTCTGTTTCTCGCCCTCTGTTTCAGCCCCTCTGATTCAGCCCCTCTGTTTCTCGCCCTCTGTTTCTCGCCCTCTGTTTCTGCCCCTCTGTTTCAGCCCCACTGTTTCAGCCCCTCTGTTTTTTGCCTTCTGTTTCAGCCCCTCTGTTTCAGCCCCTCAGTTTCAGCCCCTCCGATTCAGCCCCTCTGTTTCAGCCCCTCTGGTTCAGCCCCTCTGTTTCAGCCCCTCTGTTTCTCGCCCTTTGTTTCACCCCTCTGTTTGTCGCCCTCTGTTTCAGCCCCTCTGTTTCTCGCCCTCTGTTTCAGCCCCTCTGATTCAGCCCGTCTGTTTCAGCCCCTCTGATTCAGCCCCTCTGTTTCAGCCCCTCTATTTCAGCCCCTCTGTTTCAGCCCCTCTGTTTCAGGCTCTCTGTTTCAGCCCATCTGTTTCAGCCCCTCTGTTTCAGCCCCTCTGTTTCAGCCCCTCTGATTCAGTACCTTCGTTTCTCGCCCTCTGTTTCAGCCCCTCTGTTTCAGCCCCTCTGATTCAGCCCGTCTGATTCAGCCCCTCTGTTTCTCGCCCTCTGTTTCAGCCCCTCTGATTCAGCCCCTCTGTTTCTCGCCCTCTGTTTCTCGCCCTCTGTTTCTGCCCCTCTGTTTCAGCCCCACTGTTTCAGCCCCTCTGTTTTTTGCCTTCTGTTTCAGCCCCTCTGTTTCAGCCCCTCAGTTTCAGCCCCTCCGATTCAGCCCCTCTGTTTCAGCCCCTCTGGTTCAGCCCCTCTGTTTCAGCCCCTCTGTATCTCGCCCTTTGTTTCACCCCTCTGTTTGTCGCCCTCTGTTTCAGCCCCTCTGTTTCTCGCCCTCTGTTTCAGCCCCTCTGTTTCAGCCCCTCTGTTTCAGCCCCTCTGTTTCTCGCCCTCTGTTTCAGCCCCTCTGTTTCTTGCCCTCTGTTTCTTCCCCTCTGTTTCAGCCCCTCTGTTTCTCGCCCTCTGTTTGTGGCCCTCTGTTTCTCGCCCTCTGTTTCAGCCCCTCTGTTTCTCGCCTTCTGTTTTAGCCCCTCTGATTCAGCCCCTCTGTTTCAGCCCCTCTGATTCAGCCCCTCGGATTCAGCCCCTCTGTTTCTCGCCCTCTGTTTCAGCCCCTCTGTTTCAGCCCTTCTGTTTCAACCACTCGGTTTCAGCCCCTCTGTTTCTTGCACTCTGTTTCAGCCCCTCTGTTTCTCGCCCTCTGTTTCAGCCCCTCTGTTTCTCGCCCTCTGTTTCAGCCCCTCTGTTTCGCACTCTCTGTTTCAGCCCCTCTGTTTCAGCCCCTCTGTTTCTCGCCCTCTGTTTCTGCTCCTCTGTTTCTCGCCCTCTGTTTCAGCCCCTCTGTTTCTCGCCCTCTGTTTCTGCCCCTCTGTTTCTCGCCCTCTGTTTCAGCCCCTCTGTTTCTCGCCTTCTGTTTCAGCCCCTCTGATTCAGGCCCTCTGTTTCAGCCCCTCTGATTCAGCCCCTCTGATTCAGCCCCTCTGTTTCTCGCCCTCTGTTTCAGCCCCTCTGTTTCAGCCCTTCTGTTTCAGCCACTCGGTTTCAGCCCCTCTGTTTCTTCCCCTCTGTTTCAGCCCCTCTGTTTCTCGCCCTCTGTTTCAGCCCCTCTGTTTCTCGCCCTCTGTTTCAGCCCCTCTGTTTCGCACTCTCTGTTTCAGCCCCTCTGTTCCAGCCCCTCTGTTTCTCGCCCTCTGTTTCTGCTCCTCTGTTTCTCGCCCTCTGTTTCAGCCCCTCTGTTTCTCGCCCTCTGTTTCAGCCCCTCTGATTCAGCCCCTCTGTTTCAGCACCTCTGAATCAGTCCCTCTGTTCCAGCCCCTCTGTTTCAGCCCCTCTGTTTCTCGCCCTCTGTTTCAGCCCCTCTGTTTCTCACCCTGTGTTTCAGCACCTCTGTTTCAGCCCCTCTGTTTCTCGCCCTCTGTTTCAGCCCCTCTGTTTCTCGCCATCTGTTTCAGCCCCTCTGTTTCTCGCCCTCTGTTTCAGCCCCTCTGTTTCAGCCCCTCTGTTTCAGCCCCTCTGTTTCTCGCCCTCTGTTTCAGCCCCTCTGTTTCGCACTCTCTGTTTCAGCCCCTCTGTTTCAGCCCCTCTGTTTCTCGCCCTCTGTTTCTGCTCCTCTGTTTCTCGCCCTCTGTTTCAGCCCCTCTGTTTCTCGCCCTCTGTTTCAGCCCCTCTGATTCAGCCCCTCTGTTTCAGCCCCTCTGAATCAGTCCCTCTGTTTCAGCCCCTCTGTTTCAGCCCCTCTGTTTCTCGCCCTCTGTTTCAGCCCCTCTGTTTCTCACCCTCTGTTTCAGCACCTCTGTTTCAGCCCCTCTGTTTCTCGCCCTCTGTTTCAGCCCCTCTGTTTCTCGCCCTCTGTTTCAGCCCCTCTGATTCAGCCCCTCTGTTTCTCGCCCTCTGTTTCAGCCCCTCTGTTTCTCGCCATCTGTTTCAGCCCCTCTGTTTCTCGCCCTCTGTTTCAGCCCCTCTATTTCAGCCCCTCTGTTTCAGCCCCTCTGTTTCTCGCCCTCTGTTTCAGCCCCTCTGTTTCTCGCCCTCTGTTTCAGCCTCTCTGTTTCTCGCCCTCTTTTTCAGCCCCTCTGTTTCCACCCCTCTGATTCAGCCCCTCTGTTTCAGCCCCTCTGTTTCTCGCCCTCTGTTTCAGCCCCTCTGATTCAGCCCCTCTGTTTCAGCCCCTCTGATTCAGCCCCTCTGTTTCAGACCCTCTATTTCAGCACCTCTGTTTCAGCCACTCTGTTTCAGGCTCTCTGTTTCAGCCCGTCTGTTTCAGCCCCTCTGTTTCAGCCCCTCTGTTTCAGCCCCTCTGATTCAGTACCTTCGTTTCTCGCCCTCTGTTTCAGCCCCTCTGTTTCAGCCCCTCTGATTCAGCCCCTCTGTTTCAGCCCCTCTGTTTCTCGCCCTCTGTTTCAGCCCCTCTGATTCAGCCCCTCTGGTTCAGCAACTCTGATTCAGCCCCTCTGTTTCTCACCCTCTGTTTCAGCCCCTCTGTTTCAGCCCCTCTGTTTCTCGCCCTCTGTTTCAGCCCCTCTGTTTCTCGCCCTCTGTTTCAGCCCCTCTGATTCAGCCCCTCTGTTTCTCGCCCTCTGTTTCAGCCCCTCTGTTTCTCGCCATCTGTTTCAGCCCCTCTGTTTCTCGCCCTCTGTTTCAGCCCCTCTGTTTCAGCCCCTCTGTTTCAGCCCCTCTGTTTCTCGCCCTCTGTTTCAGCCCCTCTGTTTCTCGCCCTCTGTTTCAGCCTCTCTGTTTCTCGCCCACTGTTTCAGCCCCTCTGTTTCAACCCCTCTGATTCAGCCCCTCTGTTTCAGCCCCTCTGTTTCTCGCCCTCTGTTTCAGCCCCTCTGATTCAGCCCGTCTGTTTCAGCCCCTCTGATTCAGCCCCTCTGTTTCAGCCCCTCTATTTCAGCCCCTCTGTTTCAGCCCCTCTGTTTCAGGCTCTCTGTTTCAGCCCGTCTGTTTCAGCCCCTCTGTTTCAGCCCCTCTGTTTCAGCCCCTCTGATTCAGTACCTTCGTTTCTCGCCCTCTGTTTCAGCCCCTCTGTTTCAGCCCCTCTGATTCAGCCCGTCTGATTCAGCCCCTCTGTTTCTCGCCCTCTGTTTCAGCCCCTCTGATTCAGCCCCTCTGTTTCTCGCCCTCTGTTTCTCGCCCTCTGTTTCTGCCCCTCTGTTTCAGCCCCACTGTTTCAGCCCCTCTGTTTCTTGTCCTCTGTTTCAGCCCCTCTGTTTCAGCCCCTCTGTTTCAGCCCCTCCGATTCAGACCTTCTTTTTCAGCCCCTCTGGTTCAGCCCCTCTGTTTCAGCCCCTCTGTTTCTCGCCCTTTGTTTCACCCCTCTGTTTGTTGCCCTCTGTTTCAGCCCCTCTGTTTCTCGCCCTCTGTTTCAGCCCCTCTGTTTCAGCCCCTCTGTTTCAGCCCCTCTGTTTCTCGCCCTCTGTTTCAGCCCCTCTGTTTCTTGCCCTCTGTTTCATCCCCTCTGTTTCAGCCCCTCTGTTTCTCGCCCTCTGTTTCTGGCCCTCTGTTTCTCGCCCTCTGTTTCAGCCCCTCTGTTTCTCGCCCTCTGTTTCAGCCCCTCTGTTTCTCGCCCTCTGTTTCAGCCCCTCTGTTTCTCGCCATCTGTTTCAGCCCCTCTGTTTCTCGCCCTCTGTTTCAGCCCCTCTGATTCAGTACCTTCGTTTCTCGCCCTCTGTTTCAGCCCCTCTGTTTCAGCCCCTCTGATTCAGCCCGTCTGATTCAGCCCCTCTGTTTCTCGCCCTCTGTTTCAGCCCCTCTGATTCAGCCCCTCTGTTTCTCGCCCTCTGTTTCTCGCCCTCTGTTTCTGCCCCTCTGTTTCAGCCCCACCGTTTCAGCCCCTCTGTTTCTTGCCCTCTGTTTCAGCCCCTCTGTTTCAGCCCCTCTGTTTCCGCCCCTCCGATTCAGCCCCTCTGTTTCAGCCCCTCTGGTTCAGCCCCTCTGTTTCAGCCCCTCTGTTTCTCGCCCTTTGTTTCACCCCTCTGTTTGTTGCCCTCTGTTTCAGCCCTTCTGTTTCTCGCCCTCTGTTTCAGCCCCTCTGTTTCAGCCCCTCTGTTTCAGCCCCTCTGTTTCTCGCCCTCTGTTTCAGCCCCTCTGTTTCTTGCCCTCTTTTTCATCCCCTCTGTTTCAGCCCCTCTGTTTCTCGCCCTCTGTTTCTGGCCCTCTGTTTCTCCCCCTCTGTTTCAGCCCCTCTGTTTCTCGCCCTCTGTTTCAGCCCCTCTGATTCAGCCCCTCTGTTTCTCGCCCTCTGTTTCAGCCCCTCTGTTTCTCGCCATCTGTTTCAGCCCCTCTGTTTCTCGCCCTCTGTTTCAGCCACTCTGTTTCAGCCCCTCTGTTTCAACCCCTCTGTTTCTCGCCCTCTGTTTCAGCCCCTCTGTTTCTCACCCTCTGTTTCAGCCTCTCTGTTTCTCGCCCTCTGTTTCAGCCCCTCTGTTTCAACCCCTCTGATTCAGCCCCTCTGTTTCAGCCCCTCTGTTTCTCGCCCTCTGTTTCAGCCCCTCTGATTCAGCCCGTCTGTTTCAGCCCCTCTGATTCAGCCCCTCTGTTTCAGCCCCTCTATTTCAGCCCCTCTGTTTCAGCCCCTCTGTTTCAGGCTCTCTGTTTCAGCCCATCTGTTTCAGCCCCTCTGTTTCAGCCCCTCTGTTTCAGCCCCTCTGATTCAGTACCTTCGTTTCTCGCCCTCTGTTTCAGCCCCTCTGTTTCAGCCCCTCTGATTCAGCCCGTCTGATTCAGCCCCTCTGTTTCTCGCCCTCTGTTTCAGCCCCTCTGATTCAGCCCCTCTGTTTCTCGCCCTCTGTTTCTCGCCCTCTGTTTCTGCCCCTCTGTTTCAGCCCCACTGTTTCAGCCCCTCTGTTTTTTGCCTTCTGTTTCAGCCCCTCTGTTTCAGCCCCTCAGTTTCAGCCCCTCCGATTCAGCCCCTCTGTTTCAGCCCCTCTGGTTCAGCCCCTCTGTTTCAGCCCCTCTGTTTCTCGCCCTTTGTTTCACCCCTCTGTTTGTCGCCCTCTGTTTCAGCCCCTCTGTTTCTCGCCCTCTGTTTCAGCCCCTCTGATTCAGCCCGTCTGTTTCAGCCCCTCTGATTCAGCCCCTCTGTTTCAGCCCCTCTATTTCAGCCCCTCTGTTTCAGCCCCTCTGTTTCAGGCTCTCTGTTTCAGCCCATCTGTTTCAGCCCCTCTGTTTCAGCCCCTCTGTTTCAGCCCCTCTGATTCAGTACCTTCGTTTCTCGCCCTCTGTTTCAGCCCCTCTGTTTCAGCCCCTCTGATTCAGCCCGTCTGATTCAGCCCCTCTGTTTCTCGCCCTCTGTTTCAGCCCCTCTGATTCAGCCCCTCTGTTTCTCGCCCTCTGTTTCTCGCCCTCTGTTTCTGCCCCTCTGTTTCAGCCCCACTGTTTCAGCCCCTCTGTTTTTTGCCTTCTGTTTCAGCCCCTCTGTTTCAGCCCCTCAGTTTCAGCCCCTCCGATTCAGCCCCTCTGTTTCAGCCCCTCTGGTTCAGCCCCTCTGTTTCAGCCCCTCCGATTCAGCCCCTCTGTTTCAGCCCCTCTGTTTGTCGCCCTCTGTTTCAGCCCCTCTGTTTCTCGCCCTCTGTTTCAGCCCCTCTGTTTCAGCCCCTCTGTTTCAGCCCCTCTGTTTCTCGCCCTCTGTTTCAGCCCCTCTGTTTCTTGCCCTCTGTTTCTTCCCCTCTGTTTCAGCCCCTCTGTTTCTCGCCCTCTGTTTGTGGCCCTCTGTTTCTCGCCCTCTGTTTCAGCCCCTCTGTTTCTCGCCTTCTGTTTTAGCCCCTCTGATTCAGCCCCTCTGTTTCAGCCCCTCTGATTCAGCCCCTCGGATTCAGCCCCTCTGTTTCTCGCCCTCTGTTTCAGCCCCTCTGTTTCAGCCCTTCTGTTTCAACCACTCGGTTTCAGCCCCTCTGTTTCTTGCACTCTGTTTCAGCCCCTCTGTTTCTCGCCCTCTGTTTCAGCCCCTCTGTTTCTCGCCCTCTGTTTCAGCCCCTCTGTTTCGCACTCTCTGTTTCAGCCCCTCTGTTTCAGCCCCTCTGTTTCTCGCCCTCTGTTTCTGCTCCTCTGTTTCTCGCCCTCTGTTTCAGCCCCTCTGTTTCTCGCCCTCTGTTTCTGCCCCTCTGTTTCTCGCCCTCTGTTTCAGCCCCTCTGTTTCTCGCCTTCTGTTTCAGCCCCTCTGATTCAGGCCCTCTGTTTCAGCCCCTCTGATTCAGCCCCTCTGATTCAGCCCCTCTGTTTCTCGCCCTCTGTTTCAGCCCCTCTGTTTCAGCCCTTCTGTTTCAGCCACTCGGTTTCAGCCCCTCTGTTTCTTCCCCTCTGTTTCAGCCCCTCTGTTTCTCGCCCTCTGTTTCAGCCCCTCTGTTTCTCGCCCTCTGTTTCAGCCCCTCTGTTTCGCACTCTCTGTTTCAGCCCCTCTGTTCCAGCCCCTCTGTTTCTCGCCCTCTGTTTCTGCTCCTCTGTTTCTCGCCCTCTGTTTCAGCCCCTCTGTTTCTCGCCCTCTGTTTCAGCCCCTCTGATTCAGCCCCTCTGTTTCAGCACCTCTGAATCAGTCCCTCTGTTCCAGCCCCTCTGTTTCAGCCCCTCTGTTTCTCGCCCTCTGTTTCAGCCCCTCTGTTTCTCACCCTGTGTTTCAGCACCTCTGTTTCAGCCCCTCTGTTTCTCGCCCTCTGTTTCAGCCCCTCTGTTTCTCGCCATCTGTTTCAGCCCCTCTGTTTCTCGCCCTCTGTTTCAGCCCCTCTGTTTCAGCCCCTCTGTTTCAGCCCCTCTGTTTCTCGCCCTCTGTTTCAGCCCCTCTGTTTCGCACTCTCTGTTTCAGCCCCTCTGTTTCAGCCCCTCTGTTTCTCGCCCTCTGTTTCTGCTCCTCTGTTTCTCGCCCTCTGTTTCAGCCCCTCTGTTTCTCGCCCTCTGTTTCAGCCCCTCTGATTCAGCCCCACTGTTTCAGCCCCTCTGAATCAGTCCCTCTGTTTCAGCCCCTCTGTTTCAGCCCCTCTGTTTCTCGCCCTCTGTTTCAGCCCCTCTGTTTCTCACCCTCTGTTTCAGCACCTCTGTTTCAGCCCCTCTGTTTCTCGCCCTCTGTTTCAGCCCCTCTGTTTCTCGCCCTCTGTTTCAGCCCCTCTGATTCAGCCCCTCTGTTTCTCGCCCTCTGTTTCAGCCCCTCTGTTTCTCGCCATCTGTTTCAGCCCCTCTGTTTCTCGCCCTCTGTTTCAGCCCCTCTATTTCAGCCCCTCTGTTTCAGCCCCTCTGTTTCTCGCCCTCTGTTTCAGCCCCTCTGTTTCTCGCCCTCTGTTTCAGCCTCTCTGTTTCTCGCCCTCTTTTTCAGCCCCTCTGTTTCCACCCCTCTGATTCAGCCCCTCTGTTTCAGCCCCTCTGTTTCTCGCCCTCTGTTTCAGCCCCTCTGATTCAGCCCCTCTGTTTCAGCCCCTCTGATTCAGCCCCTCTGTTTCAGACCCTCTATTTCAGCACCTCTGTTTCAGCCACTCTGTTTCAGGCTCTCTGTTTCAGCCGGTCTGTTTCAGCCCCTCTGTTTCAGCCCCTCTGTTTCAGCCCCTCTGATTCAGTACCTTCGTTTCTCGCCCTCTGTTTCAGCCCCTCTGTTTCAGCCCCTCTGATTCAGCCCCTCTGTTTCAGCCCCTCTGTTTCTCGCCCTCTGTTTCAGCCCCTCTGATTCAGCCCCTCTGGTTCAGCAACTCTGATTCAGCCCCTCTGTTTCAGACCCTCTATTTCAGCACCTCTGTTTCAGCCACTCTGTTTCAGGCTCTCTGTTTCAGACCGTCTGTTTCAGCCCCTCTGTTTCAGCCCCTCTGTTTCAGCCCCTCTGATTCAGTACCTTCGTTTCTCGCCCTCTGTTTCAGCCCCTCTGTTTCAGCCCCTCTGTTTCAGCCCCTCTGTTTCTCGCCCTCTGTTTCAGCCCCTCTGTTTCTCGCCCTCTGTTTCAGCCCCTCTGTTTCTCGCCTTCTGTTTCAGCCCCTCTGATTCAGCCCCTCTGTTTCAGCCCCTCTGATTCAGCCCCTCTGATTCAGCCCCTCTGTTCCTCGCCCTCTGTTTCAGCCCCTCTGTTTCAGCCCTTCTGTTTCAGCCACTCGGTTTCAGCCCCTCTGTTTCTTGCCCTCTGTTTCAGCCCCTCTGTTTCTCGCCCTCTGTTTCAGCCCCTCTGTTTCTCGCCCTCTGTTTCAGCCCCTCTGTTTCGCACTCTCTGTTTCAGCCCCTCTGTTTCAGCCCCTCTGTTTCTCGCCCTCTGTTTCTGCTCCTCTGTTTCTCGCCCTCTGTTTCTGCCCCTCTGTTTCTCGCCCTCTGTTTCAGCCCCTCTGTTTCTCGCCCTCTGTTTCAGCCCCTCTGTTTCAGGCTCTCTGTTTCAGCCCATCTGTTTCAGCCCCTCTGTTTCAGCCCCTCTGCTTCAGCCCCTCTGATTCAGTACCTTCGTTTCTCGCCCTCTGTTTCAGCCCCTCTGTTTCAGCCCCTCTGATTCAGCCCCTCTGATTCAGCCCCTCTGTTTCTCGCCCTCTGTTTCAGCCCCTCTGATTCAGCCCCTCTGTTTCTCGCCCTCTGTTTCTCGCCCTCTGTTTCTGCCCCTCTGTTTCAGCCCCACTGTTTCAGCCCCTCTGTTTTTTGCCTTCTGTTTCAGCCCCTCTGTTTCAGCCCCTCAGTTTCAGCCCCTCCGATTCAGCCCCTCTGTTTCAGCCCCTCTGGTTCAGCCCCTCTGTTTCAGCCCCTCTGTTTCTCGCCCTTTGTTTCACCCCTCTGTTTGTCGCCCTTGTTTCAGCCCCTCTGTTTCTCGCCCTCTGTTTCAGCCCCTCAGTTTCAGCCCCTCTGTTTCAGCCCCTCTGTTTCTCGCCCTCTGTTTCAGCCCCTCTGTTTCTTGCCCTCTGTTTCATCCCCTCTGTTTCAGCCCCTCTGTTTCTCGCCCTCTGTTTCAGCCCCTCTGTTTCTCGCCCTCTGTTTCAGCCCCTCTGTTTCTCGCCTTCTGTTTCAGCCCCTCTGATTCAGCCCCTCTGTTTCAGCCCCTCTGATTCAGCCCCTCTGATTCAGCCCCTCTGTTTCTCGCCCTCTGTTTCAGCCCCTCTGTTTCAGCCCTTCTGTTTCAGCCACTCGGTTTCAGCCCCTCTGTTTCTTGCCCTCTGTTTCAGCCCCTCTGTTTCTCGCCCTCTGTTTCAGCCCCTCTGTTTCTCGCCCTCTGTTTCAGCCTCTCTGTTTCGCACTCTCTGTTTCAGCCCCTCTGTTTCAGCCCCTCTGTTTCTCGCCCTCTGTTTCTGCTCCTCTGTTTCTCGCCCTCTGTTTCTGCCCTTCTGTTTCTCGCCCTCTGTTTCAGCCCCTCTGTTTCTCGCCCTCTGTTTCAGCCCCTCTGTTTCAGGCTCTCTGTTTCAGCCCATCTGTTTCAGCCCCTCTGTTTCAGCCCCTCTGTTTCAGCCCCTCTGATTCAGTACCTTCGTTTCTCGCCCTCTGTTTCAGCCCCTCTGTTTCAGCCCCTCTGATTCAGCCCGTCTGATTCAGCCCCTCTGTTTCTCGCCCTCTGTTTCAGCCCCTCTGATTCAGCCCCTCTGTTTCTCGCCCTCTGTTTCTCGCCCTCTGTTTCTGCCCCTCTGTTTCAGCCCCACTGTTTCAGCCCCTCTGTTTTTTGCCTTCTGTTTCAGCCCCTCTGTTTCAGCCCCTCAGTTTCAGCCCCTCCGATTCAGCCCCTCTGTTTCAGCCCCTCTGTTTCAGCCCCTCTGTTTCAGCCCTTCTGTTTCTCGCCCTTTGTTTCACCCCTCAGTTTGTCGCCCCCTGTTTCAGCCCCTCTGTTTGTCGCCCTGTGTTTCTGCCCCTCTGTTTCAGCCCCTCTGATTCAGCCCCTCTGTTTCTCGCCCTCTGTTTCTCGCCCTCTGTTTCTGCCCCTCTGTTTCAGCCCCAATGTTTCAGCCCCTCTGTTTTTTGCCTTCTGTTTCAGCCCCTCTGTTTCAGCCCCTCTGTTTCAGCCCCTCTGTTTCAGCTCCTCTGTTTCTCGCCCACTGTTTCAGCCCCTCTGTTTCTTGCCCTCTGTTTCATCCCCTCTGTTTCAGCCCCTCTGTTTCTCGCCCTCTGTTTGTGGCCCTCTGTTTCTCGCCCTCTGTTTCAGCCCCTCTGTTTCTCGCCTTCTGTTTTAGCCCCTCTGATTCAGCCCCTCTGTTTCAGCCCCTCTGATTCAGCCCCTCGGATTCAGCCCCTCTGTTTCTCGCCCTCTGTTTCAGCCCCTCTGTTTCAGCCCTTCTGTTCCAACCACTCGGTTTCAGCCCCTCTGTTTCTCGCCCTCTGTTTCAGCCCCTCTGATTCAGCCCCTCTGTTTCTCGCCCTCTGTTTCAGCCCCTCTGTTTCTCGCCCTCTGTTTCAGCCCCTCTGTTTCATGCTCTCTGTTTCAGCCCATCTGTTTCAGCCCCTCTGTTTCAGCCCCTCTGTTTCAGCCCCTCTGATTCAGTACCTTCGTTTCTCGCCCTCTGTTTCAGCCCTTCTGTTCCAACCACTCGGTTTCAGCCCCTCTGTTTCTCGCCCTCTGTTTCAGCCCCTCTGATTCAGCCCCTCTGTTTCTCACCCTCTGTTTCAGCCCCTCTGTTTCTCGCCATCTGTTTCAGCCCCTCTGTTTCTCGCCCTCTGTTTCAGCCCCTCTGTTTCAGCCCCTCTGTTTCAGCCCCTCTGTTTCAGCCCCTCTGTTTCTCGCCCTCTGTTTCAGCCCCTCTGTTTCTCACCGTCTGTTTCAGCACCTCTGTTTCAGCCCCTCTGTTTCTCGCCCTCTGTTTCAGCCCCTCTGTTTCTCGCCCTCTGTTTCAGCCCCTCTGATTCAGCCCCTCTGTTTCTCGCCCTCTGTTTCAGCCCCTCTGTTTCTCGCCATCTGTTTCAGCCCCTCTGTTTCTCGCCCTCTGTTTCAGCCCCTCTGTTTCAGCCCCTCTGTTTCAGCCCCTCTGTTTCTCGCCCTCTGTTTCAGCCCCTCTGTTTCTCGCCCTCTGTTTCAGCCTCTCGTTTCTCACCCACTGTTTCAGCCCCTCTGTTTCATCCCCTCTGATTCAGCCCCTCTGTTTCAGCCCCTCTGTTTCTCGCCCTCTGTTTCAGCCCCTCTGATTCAGCCCGTCTGTTTCAGCCCCTCTGATTCAGCCCCTCTGTTTCAGCCCCTCTATTTCAGCCCCTCTGTTTCAGCCCCTCTGTTTCAGGCTCTCTGTTTCAGCCCGTCTGTTTCAGCCCCTCTGTTTCAGCCCCTCTGTTTCAGCCCCTCTGATTCAGTACCTTCGTTTCTCGCCCTCTGTTTCAGCCCCTCTGTTTCAGCCCCTCTGATTCAGCCCGTCTGATTCAGCCCCTCTGTTTCTCGCCCTCTGTTTCAGCCCCTCTGATTCAGCCCCTCTGTTTCTCGCCCTCTGTTTCTCGCCCTCTGTTTCTGCCCCTCTGTTTCAGCCCCACTGTTTCAGCCCCTCTGTTTCTTGTCCTCTGTTTCAGCCCCTCTGTTTCAGCCCCTCTGTTTCAGCCCCTCCGATTCAGACCTTCTTTTTCAGCCCCTCTGGTTCAGCCCCTCTGTTTCAGCCCCTCTGTTTCTCGCCCTTTGTTTCACCCCTCTGTTTGTTGCCCTCTGTTTCAGCCCCTCTGTTTCTCGCCCTCTGTTTCAGCCCCTCTGTTTCAGCCCCTCTGTTTCAGCCCCTCTGTTTCTCGCCCTCTGTTTCAGCCCCTCTGTTTCTTGCCCTCTGTTTCATCCCCTCTGTTTCAGCCCCTCTGTTTCTCGCCCTCTGTTTCTGGCCCTCTGTTTCTCGCCCTCTGTTTCAGCCCCTCTGTTTCTCGCCCTCTGTTTCAGCCCCTCTGTTTCTCGCCCTCTGTTTCAGCCCCTCTGTTTCTCGCCATCTGTTTCAGCCCCTCTGTTTCTCGCCCTCTGTTTCAGCCCCTCTGATTCAGTACCTTCGTTTCTCGCCCTCTGTTTCAGCCCCTCTGTTTCAGCCCCTCTGATTCAGCCCGTCTGATTCAGCCCCTCTGTTTCTCGCCCTCTGTTTCAGCCCCTCTGATTCAGCCCCTCTGTTTCTCGCCCTCTGTTTCTCGCCCTCTGTTTCTGCCCCTCTGTTTCAGCCCCACCGTTTCAGCCCCTCTGTTTCTTGCCCTCTGTTTCAGCCCCTCTGTTTCAGCCCCTCTGTTTCCGCCCCTCCGATTCAGCCCCTCTGTTTCAGCCCCTCTGGTTCAGCCCCTCTGTTTCAGCCCCTCTGTTTCTCGCCCTTTGTTTCACCCCACTGTTTGTTGCCCTCTGTTTCAGCCCCTCTGTTTCTCGCCCTCTGTTTCAGCCCCTCTGTTTCAGCCCCTCTGTTTCAGCCCCTCTGTTTCTCGCCCTCTGTTTCAGCCCCTCTGTTTCTTGCCCTCTTTTTCATCCCCTCTGTTTCAGCCCCTCTGTTTCTCGCCCTCTGTTTCTGGCCCTCTGTTTCTCCCCCTCTGTTTCAGCCCCTCTGTTTCTCGCCCTCTGTTTCAGCCCCTCTGATTCAGCCCCTCTGTTTCTCGCCCTCTGTTTCAGCCCCTCTGTTTCTCGCCATCTGTTTCAACCCCTCTGTTTCTCGCCCTCTGTTTCAGCCACTCTGTTTCAGCCCCTCTGTTTCAACCCCTCTGTTTCTCGCCCTCTGTTTCAGCCCCTCTGTTTCTCGCCCTCTGTTTCAGCCCCTCTGATTCAGCCCGTCTGTTTCAGCCCCTCTGATTCAGCCCCTCTGTTTCAGCCCCTCTATTTCAGCCCCTCTGTTTCAGCCCCTCTGTTTCAGGCTCTCTGTTTCAGCCCATCTGTTTCAGCCCCTCTGTTTCAGCCCCTCTGTTTCAGCCCCTCTGATTCAGTACCTTCGTTTCTCGCCCTCTGTTTCAGCCCCTCTGTTTCAGCCCCTCTGATTCAGCCCGTCTGATTCAGCCCCTCTGTTTCTCGCCCTCTGTTTCAGCCCCTCTGATTCAGCCCCTCTGTTTCTCGCCCTCTGTTTCTCGCCCTCTGTTTCTGCCCCTCTGTTTCAGCCCCACTGTTTCAGCCCCTCTGTTTTTTGCCTTCTGTTTCAGCCCCTCTGTTTCAGCCCCTCAGTTTCAGCCCCTCCGATTCAGCCCCTCTGTTTCAGCCCCTCTGGTTCAGCCCCTCTGTTTCAGCCCCTCTGTTTCTCGCCCTTTGTTTCAGCCCCTCTGTTTCAGCCCCTCTGTTTCAGCCCCTCAGTTTCAGCCCCTCCGATTCAGCCCCTCTGTTTCAGTCCCTCTGTTTGTCGCCCTCTGTTTCAGCCCCTCTGTTTCTCGCCCTCTGTTTCAGCCCCTCTGTTTCAGCCCCTCTGTTTCAGCCCCTCTGTTTCTCGCCCTCTGTTTCAGCCCCTCTGTTTCTTGCCCTCTGTTTCTTCCCCTCTGTTTCAGCCCCTCTGTTTCTCGCCCTCTGTTTGTGGCCCTCTGTTTCTCGCCCTCTGTTTCAGCCCCTCTGTTTCTCGCCTTCTGTTTTAGCCCCTCTGATTCAGCCCCTCTGTTTCAGCCCCTCTGATTCAGCCCCTCGGATTCAGCCCCTCTGTTTCTCGCCCTCTGTTTCAGCCCCTCTGTTTCAGCCCTTCTGTTTCAACCACTCGGTTTCAGCCCCTCTGTTTCTTGCACTCTGTTTCAGCCCCTCTGTTTCTCGCCCTCTGTTTCAGCCCCTCTGATTCAGGCCCTCTGTTTCAGCCCCTCTGATTCAGCCCCTCTGATTCAGCCCCTCTGTTTCTCGCCCTCTGTTTCAGCCCCTCTGATTCAGCCCGTCTGATTCAGCCCCTCTGTTTCTCGCCCTCTGTTTCAGCCCCTCTGATTCAGCCCCTCTGTTTCTCGCCCTCTGTTTCTCGCCCTATGTTTCTGCCCCTCTGTTTCAGCCCCACCGTTTCAGCCCCACTGTTTCTTGCCCTCTGTTTCAGCCCCTCTGTTTCAGCCCCTCTGTTTCCGCCCCTCCGATTCAGCCCCTCTGTTTCAGCCCCTCTGGTTCAGCCCCTCTGTTTCAGCCCCTCTGTTTCTCGCCCTTTGTTTCACCCCTCTGTTTGTTGCCCTCTGTTTCAGCCCTTCTGTTTCTCGCCCTCTGTTTCAGCCCCTCTGTTTCAGCCCCTCTGTTTCAGCCCCTCTGTTTCTCGCCCTCTGTTTCAGCCCCTCTGTTTCTTGCCCTCTTTTTCATCCCCTCTGTTTCAGCCCCTCTGTTTCTCGCCCTCTGTTTCTGGCCCTCTGTTTCTCCCCCTCTGTTTCAGCCCCTCTGTTTCTCGCCCTCTGTTTCAGCCCCTCTGATTCAGCCCCTCTGTTTCTCGCCCTCTGTTTCAGCCCCTCTGTTTCTCGCCATCTGTTTCAGCCCCTCTGTTTCTCGCCCTCTGTTTCAGCCACTCTGTTTCAGCCCCTCTGTTTCAACCCCTCTGTTTCTCGCCCTCTGTTTCAGCCCCTCTGTTTCTCGCCCTCTGTTTCAGCCCCTCTGATTCAGCCCGTCTGTTTCAGCCCCTCTGATTCAGCCCCTCTGTTTCAGCCCCTCTATTTCAGCCCCTCTGTTTCAGCCCCTCTGTTTCAGGCTCTCTGTTTCAGCCCATCTGTTTCAGCCCCTCTGTTTCAGCCCCTCTGTTTCAGCCCCTCTGATTCAGTACCTTCGTTTCTCGCCCTCTGTTTCAGCCCCTCTGTTTCAGCCCCTCTGATTCAGCCCGTCTGATTCAGCCCCTCTGTTTCTCGCCCTCTGTTTCAGCCCCTCTGATTCAGCCCCTCTGTTTCTCGCCCTCTGTTTCTCGCCCTCTGTTTCTGCCCCTCTGTTTCAGCCCCACTGTTTCAGCCCCTCTGTTTTTTGCCTTCTGTTTCAGCCCCTCTGTTTCAGCCCCTCAGTTTCAGCCCCTCCGATTCAGCCCCTCTGTTTCAGCCCCTCTGGTTCAGCCCCTCTGTTTCAGCCCCTCTGTTTCTCGCCCTTTGTTTCAGCCCCTCTGTTTCAGCCCCTCTGTTTCAGCCCCTCAGTTTCAGCCCCTCCGATTCAGCCCCTCTGTTTCAGTCCCTCTGTTTGTCGCCCTCTGTTTCAGCCCCTCTGTTTCTCGCCCTCTGTTTCAGCCCCTCTGTTTCAGCCCCTCTGTTTCAGCCCCTCTGTTTCTCGCCCTCTGTTTCAGCCCCTCTGTTTCTTGCCCTCTGTTTCTTCCCCTCTGTTTCAGCCCCTCTGTTTCTCGCCCTCTGTTTGTGGCCCTCTGTTTCTCGCCCTCTGTTTCAGCCCCTCTGTTTCTCGCCTTCTGTTTTAGCCCCTCTGATTCAGCCCCTCTGTTTCAGCCCCTCTGATTCAGCCCCTCGGATTCAGCCCCTCTGTTTCTCGCCCTCTGTTTCAGCCCCTCTGTTTCAGCCCTTCTGTTTCAACCACTCGGTTTCAGCCCCTCTGTTTCTTGCACTCTGTTTCAGCCCCTCTGTTTCTCGCCCTCTGTTTCAGCCCCTCTGTTTCTCGCCCTCTGTTTCAGCCCCTCTGTTTCGCACTCTCTGTTTCAGCCCCTCTGTTTCAGCCCCTCTGTTTCTCGCCCTCTGTTTCTGCTCCTCTGTTTCTCGCCCTCTGTTTCAGCCCCTCTGTTTCTCGCCCTCTGTTTCTGCCCCTCTGTTTCTCGCCCTCTGTTTCAGCCCCTCTGTTTCTCGCCTTCTGTTTCAGCCCCTCTGATTCAGGCCCTCTGTTTCAGCCCCTCTGATTCAGCCCCTCTGATTCAGCCCCTCTGTTTCTCGCCCTCTGTTTCAGCCCCTCTGTTTCAGCCCTTCTGTTTCAGCCACTCGGTTTCAGCCCCTCTGTTTCTTCCCCTCTGTTTCAGCCCCTCTGTTTCTCGCCCTCTGTTTCAGCCCCTCTGTTTCTCGCCCTCTGTTTCAGCCCCTCTGTTTCGCACTCTCTGTTTCAGCCCCTCTGTTCCAGCCCCTCTGTTTCTCGCCCTCTGTTTCTGCTCCTCTGTTTCTCGCCCTCTGTTTCAGCCCCTCTGTTTCTCGCCCTCTGTTTCAGCCCCTCTGATTCAGCCCCTCTGTTTCAGCACCTCTGAATCAGTCCCTCTGTTCCAGCCCCTCTGATTCAGCCCCTCTGTTTCTCGCCCTCTGTTTCAGCCCCTCTGTTTCTCACCCTGTGTTTCAGCACCTCTGTTTCAGCCCCTCTGTTTCTCGCCCTCTGTTTCAGCCCCTCTGTTTCTCGCCATCTGTTTCAGCCCCTCTGTTTCTCGCCCTCTGTTTCAGCCCCTCTGTTTCAGCCCCTCTGTTTCAGCCCCTCTGTTTCTCGCCCTCTGTTTCAGCCCCTCTGTTTCGCACTCTCTGTTTCAGCCCCTCTGTTTCAGCCCCTCTGTTTCTCGCCCTCTGTTTCTGCTCCTCTGTTTCTCGCCCTCTGTTTCAGCCCCTCTGTTTCTCGCCCTCTGTTTCAGCCCCTCTGATTCAGCCCCTCTGTTTCAGCCCCTCTGAATCAGTCCCTCTGTTTCAGCCCCTCTGTTTCAGCCCCTCTGTTTCTCGCCCTCTGTTTCAGCCCCTCTGTTTCTCACCCTCTGTTTCAGCACCTCTGTTTCAGCCCCACTGTTTCAGCCCCTCTGTTTTTTGCCTTCTGTTTCAGCCCCTCTGTTTCAGCCCCTCAGTTTCAGCCCCTCCGATTCAGCCCCTCTGTTTCAGCCCCTCTGGTTCAGCCCCTCTGTTTCAGCCCCTCTGTTTCTCGCCCTTTGTTTCAGCCCCTCTGTTTCAGCCCCTCTGTTTCAGCCCCTCAGTTTCAGCCCCTCCGATTCAGCCCCTCTGTTTCAGCCCCTCTGTTTGTCGCCCTCTGTTTCAGCCCCTCTGTTTCTCGCCCTCTGTTTCAGCCCCTCTGTTTCAGCCCCTCTGTTTCAGCCCCTCTGTTTCTCGCCCTCTGTTTCAGCCCCTCTGTTTCTTGCCCTCTGTTTCTTCCCCTCTGTTTCAGCCCCTCTGTTTCTCGCCCTCTGTTTGTGGCCCTCTGTTTCTCGCCCTCTGTTTCAGCCCCTCTGTTTCTCGCCTTCTGTTTTAGCCCCTCTGATTCAGCCCCTCTGTTTCAGCCCCTCTGATTCAGCCCCTCGGATTCAGCCCCTCTGTTTCTCGCCCTCTGTTTCAGCCCCTCTGTTTCAGCCCTTCTGTTTCAACCACTCGGTTTCAGCCCCTCTGTTTCTTGCACTCTGTTTCAGCCCCTCTGTTTCTCGCCCTCTGTTTCAGCCCCTCTGTTTCTCGCCCTCTGTTTCAGCCCCTCTGTTTCGCACTCTCTGTTTCAGCCCCTCTGTTTCAGCCCCTCTGTTTCTCGCCCTCTGTTTCTGCTCCTCTGTTTCTCGCCCTCTGTTTCAGCCCCTCTGTTTCTCGCCCTCTGTTTCTGCCCCTCTGTTTCTCGCCCTCTGTTTCAGCCCCTCTGTTTCTCGCCTTCTGTTTCAGCCCCTCTGATTCAGGCCCTCTGTTTCAGCCCCTCTGATTCAGCCCTTCTGTTTCAGCCACTCGGTTTCAGCCCCTCTGTTTCTTCCCCTCTGTTTCAGCCCCTCTGTTTCTCGCCCTCTGTTTCAGCCCCTCTGTTTCTCGCCCTCTGTTTCAGCCCCTCTGTTTCGCACTCTCTGTTTCAGCCCCTCTGTTCCAGCCCCTCTGTTTCTCGCCCTCTGTTTCTGCTCCTCTGTTTCTCGCCCTCTGTTTCAGCCCCTCTGTTTCTCGCCCTCTGTTTCAGCCCCTCTGATTCAGCCCCTCTGTTTCAGCACCTCTGAATCAGTCCCTCTGTTCCAGCCCCTCTGTTTCAGCCCCTCTGTTTCTCGCCCTCTGTTTCAGCCCCTCTGTTTCTCACCCTGTGTTTCAGCACCTCTGTTTCAGCCCCTCTGTTTCTCGCCCTCTGTTTCAGCCCCTCTGTTTCTCGCCATCTGTTTCAGCCCCTCTGTTTCTCGCCCTCTGTTTCAGCCCCTCTGTTTCAGCCCCTCTGTTTCAGCCCCTCTGTTTCTCGCCCTCTGTTTCAGCCCCTCTGTTTCGCACTCTCTGTTTCAGCCCCTCTGTTTCAGCCCCTCTGTTTCTCGCCCTCTGTTTCTGCTCCTCTGTTTCTCGCCCTCTGTTTCAGCCCCTCTGTTTCTCGCCCTCTGTTTCAGCCCCTCTGATTCAGCCCCTCTGTTTCAGCCCCTCTGAATCAGTCCCTCTGTTTCAGCCCCTCTGTTTCAGCCCCTCTGTTTCTCGCCCTCTGTTTCAGCCCCTCTGTTTCTCACCCTCTGTTTCAGCACCTCTGTTTCAGCCCCTCTGTTTCTCGCCCTCTGTTTCAGCCCCTCTGTTTCTCGCCCTCTGTTTCAGCCCCTCTGATTCAGCCCCTCTGTTTCTCGCCCTCTGTTTCAGCCCCTCTGTTTCTCGCCATCTGTTTCAGCCCCTCTGTTTCTCGCCCTCTGTTTCAGCCCCTCTATTTCAGCCCCTCTGTTTCAGCCCCTCTGTTTCTCGCCCTCTGTTTCAGCCCCTCTGTTTCTCGCCCTCTGTTTCAGCCTCTCTGTTTCTCGCCCTCTTTTTCAGCCCCTCTGTTTCCACCCCTCTGATTCAGCCCCTCTGTTTCAGCCCCTCTGTTTCTCGCCCTCTGTTTCAGCCCCTCTGATTCAGCCCCTCTGTTTCAGCCCCTCTGATTCAGCCCCTCTGTTTCAGACCCTCTATTTCAGCACCTCTGTTTCAGCCACTCTGTTTCAGGCTCTCTGTTTCAGCCCGTCTGTTTCAGCCCCTCTGTTTCAGCCCCTCTGTTTCAGCCCCTCTGATTCAGTACCTTCGTTTCTCGCCCTCTGTTTCAGCCCCTCTGTTTCAGCCCCTCTGATTCAGCCCCTCTGTTTCAGCCCCTCTGTTTCTCGCCCTCTGTTTCAGCCCCTCTGATTCAGCCCCTCTGTTTCAGCCCCTCTGATTCAGCCCCTCTGTTTCAGACCCTCTATTTCAGCACCTCTGTTTCAGCCACTCTGTTTCAGGCTCTCTGTTTCAGCCCGTCTGTTTCAGCCCCTCTGTTTCAGCCCCTCTGTTTCAGCCCCTCTGATTCAGTACCTTCGTTTCTCGCCCTCTGTTTCAGCCCCTCTGTTTCAGCCCCTCTGTTTCAGCCCCTCTGTTTCTCGCCCTCTGTTTCAGCCCCTCTGTTTCTCGCCCTCTGTTTCAGCCCCTCTGTTTCTCGCCTTCTGTTTCAGCCCCTCTGATTCAGCCCCTCTGTTTCAGCCCCTCTGATTCAGCCCCTCTGATTCAGCCCCTCTGTTCCTCGCCCTCTGTTTCAGCCCCTCTGTTTCAGCCCTTCTGTTTCAGCCACTCGGTTTCAGCCCCTCTGTTTCTTGCCCTCTGTTTCAGCCCCTCTGTTTCTCGCCCTCTGTTTCAGCCCCTCTGTTTCTCGCCCTCTGTTTCAGCCCCTCTGTTTCGCACTCTCTGTTTCAGCCCCTCTGTTTCAGCCCCTCTGTTTCTCGCCCTCTGTTTCTGCTCCTCTGTTTCTCGCCCTCTGTTTCTGCCCCTCTGTTTCTCGCCCTCTGTTTCAGCCCCTCTGTTTCTCGCCCTCTGTTTCAGCCCCTCTGTTTCAGGCTCTCTGTTTCAGCCCATCTGTTTCAGCCCCTCTGTTTCAGCCCCTCTGTTTCAGCCCCTCTGATTCAGTACCTTCGTTTCTCGCCCTCTGTTTCAGCCCCTCTGTTTCAGCCCCTCTGATTCAGCCCGTCTGATTCAGCCCCTCTGTTTCTCGCCCTCTGTTTCAGCCCCTCTGATTCAGCCCCTCTGTTTCTCGCCCTCTGTTTCTCGCCCTCTGTTTCTGCCCCTCTGTTTCAGCCCCACTGTTTCAGCCCCTCTGTTTTTTGCCTTCTGTTTCAGCCCCTCTGTTTCAGCCCCTCAGTTTCAGCCCCTCCGATTCAGCCCCTCTGTTTCAGCCCCTCTGGTTCAGCCCCTCTGTTTCAGCCCCTCTGTTTCTCGCCCTTTGTTTCACCCCTCTGTTTGTCGCCCTTGTTTCAGCCCCTCTGTTTCTCGCCCTCTGTTTCAGCCCCTCAGTTTCAGCCCCTCTGTTTCAGCCCCTCTGTTTCTCGCCCTCTGTTTCAGCCCCTCTGTTTCTTGCCCTCTGTTTCATCCCCTCTGTTTCAGCCCCTCTGTTTCTCGCCCTCTGTTTCAGCCCCTCTGTTTCTCGCCCTCTGTTTCAGCCCCTCTGTTTCTCGCCTTCTGTTTCAGCCCCTCTGATTCAGCCCCTCTGTTTCAGCCCCTCTGATTCAGCCCCTCTGATTCAGCCCCTCTGTTTCTCGCCCTCTGTTTCAGCCCCTCTGTTTCAGCCCTTCTGTTTCAGCCACTCGGTTTCAGCCCCTCTGTTTCTTGCCCTCTGTTTCAGCCCCTCTGTTTCTCGCCCTCTGTTTCAGCCCCTCTGTTTCTCGCCCTCTGTTTCAGCCTCTCTGTTTCGCACTCTCTGTTTCAGCCCCTCTGTTTCAGCCCCTCTGTTTCTCGCCCTCTGTTTCTGCTCCTCTGTTTCTCGCCCTCTGTTTCTGCCCTTCTGTTTCTCGCCCTCTGTTTCAGCCCCTCTGTTTCTCGCCCTCTGTTTCAGCCCCTCTGTTTCAGGCTCTCTGTTTCAGCCCATCTGTTTCAGCCCCTCTGTTTCAGCCCCTCTGTTTCAGCCCCTCTGATTCAGTACCTTCGTTTCTCGCCCTCTGTTTCAGCCCCTCTGTTTCAGCCCCTCTGATTCAGCCCGTCTGATTCAGCCCCTCTGTTTCTCGCCCTCTGTTTCAGCCCCTCTGATTCAGCCCCTCTGTTTCTCGCCCTCTGTTTCTCGCCCTCTGTTTCTGCCCCTCTGTTTCAGCCCCACTGTTTCAGCCCCTCTGTTTTTTGCCTTCTGTTTCAGCCCCTCTGTTTCAGCCCCTCAGTTTCAGCCCCTCCGATTCAGCCCCTCTGTTTCAGCCCCTCTGGTTCAGCCCCTCTGTTTCAGCCCTTCTGTTTCTCGCCCTTTGTTTCACCCCTCAGTTTGTCGCCCCCTGTTTCAGCCCCTCTGTTTGTCGCCCTGTGTTTCTGCCCCTCTGTTTCAGCCCCTCTGATTCAGACCCTCTGTTTCTCGCCCTCTGTTTCTCGCCCTCTGTTTCTGCCCCTCTGTTTCAGCCCCAATGTTTCAGCCCCTCTGTTTTTTGCCTTCTGTTTCAGCCCCTCTGTTTCAGCCCCTCTGTTTCAGCCCCTCTGGTTCAGCCCCTCTGTTTCAGCCCTTCTGTTTCTCGCCCTTTGTTTCACCCCTCAGTTTGTCGCCCCCTGTTTCAGCCCCTCTGTTTGTCGCCCTGTGTTTCTGCCCCTCTGTTTCAGCCCCTCTGATTCAGACCCTCTGTTTCTCGCCCTCTGTTTCTCGCCCTCTGTTTCTGCCCCTCTGTTTCAGCCCCAATGTTTCAGCCCCTCTGTTTTTTGCCTTCTGTTTCAGCCCCTCTGTTTCAGCTCCTCTGTTTCTCGCCCACTGTTTCAGCCCCTCTGTTTCTTGCCCTCTGTTTCATCCCCTCTGTTTCAGCCCCTCTGTTTCTCGCCCTCTGTTTGTGGCCCTCTGTTTCTCGCCCTCTGTTTCAGCCCCTCTGTTTCTCGCCTTCTGTTTTAGCCCCTCTGATTCAGCCCCTCTGTTTCAGCCCCTCTGATTCAGCCCCTCGGATTCAGCCCCTCTGTTTCTCGCCCTCTGTTTCAGCCCCTCTGTTTCAGCCCTTCTGTTCCAACCACTCGGATTCAGCCCCTCTGTTTCTCGCCCTCTGTTTCAGCCCCTCTGATTCAGCCCCTCTGTTTCTCGCCCTCTGTTTCAGCCCCTCTGTTTCTCGCCCTCTGTTTCAGCCCCTCTGTTTCATGCTCTCTGTTTCAGCCCATCTGTTTCAGCCCCTCTGTTTCAGCCCCTCTGTTTCAGCCCCTCTGATTCAGTACCTTCGTTTCTCGCCCTCTGTTTCAGCCCTTCTGTTCCAACCACTCGGTTTCAGCCCCTCTGTTTCTCGCCCTCTGTTTCAGCCCCTCTGATTCAGCCCCTCTGTTTCTCACCCTCTGTTTCAGCCCCTCTGTTTCTCGCCATCTGTTTCAGCCCCTCTGTTTCTCGCCCTCTGTTTCAGCCCCTCTGTTTCAGCCCCTCTGTTTCAGCCCCTCTGTTTCTCGCCCTCTGTTTCAGCCCCTCTGTTTCTCACCGTCTGTTTCAGCACCTCTGTTTCAGCCCCTCTGTTTCTCGCCCTCTGTTTCAGCCCCTCTGTTTCTCGCCCTCTGTTTCAGCCCCTCTGATTCAGCCCCTCTGTTTCTCGCCCTCTGTTTCAGCCCCTCTGTTTCTCGCCATCTGTTTCAGCCCCTCTGTTTCTCGCCCTCTGTTTCAGCCCCACTGTTTCAGCCCCTCTGTTTCAGCCCCTCTGTTTCTCGCCCTCTGTTTCAGCCCCTCTGTTTCTCGCCCTCTGTTTCAGCCTCTCTGTTTCTCGCCCACTGTTTCAGCCCCTCTGTTTCAACCCCTCTGATTCAGCCCCTCTGTTTCAGCCCCTCTGTTTCTCGCCCTCTGTTTCAGCCCCTCTGATTCAGCCCGTCTGTTTCAGCCCCTCTGATTCAGCCCCTCTGTTTCAGCCCCTCTATTTCAGCCCCTCTGTTTCAGCCCCTCTGTTTCAGGCTCTCTGTTTCAGCCCGTCTGTTTCAGCCCCTCTGTTTCAGCCCCTCTGTTTCAGCCCCTCTGATTCAGTACCTTCGTTTCTCGCCCTCTGTTTCAGCCCCTCTGTTTCAGCCCCTCTGATTCAGCCCGTCTGATTCAGCCCCTCTGTTTCTCGCCCTCTGTTTCAGCCCCTCTGATTCAGCCCCTCTGTTTCTCGCCCTCTGTTTCTCGCCCTCTGTTTCTGCCCCTCTGTTTCAGCCCCACTGTTTCAGCCCCTCTGTTTCTTGTCCTCTGTTTCAGCCCCTCTGTTTCAGCCCCTCTGTTTCAGCCCCTCCGATTCAGACCTTCTTTTTCAGCCCCTCTGGTTCAGCCCCTCTGTTTCAGCCCCTCTGTTTCTCGCCCTTTGTTTCACCCCTCTGTTTGTTGCCCTCTGTTTCAGCCCCTCTGTTTCTCGCCCTCTGTTTCAGCCCCTCTGTTTCAGCCCCTCTGTTTCAGCCCCTCTGTTTCTCGCCCTCTGTTTCAGCCCCTCTGTTTCTTGCCCTCTGTTTCATCCCCTCTGTTTCAGCCCCTCTGTTTCTCGCCCTCTGTTTCTGGCCCTCTGTTTCTCGCCCTCTGTTTCAGCCCCTCTGTTTCTCGCCCTCTGTTTCAGCCCCTCTGTTTCTCGCCCTCTGTTTCAGCCCCTCTGTTTCTCGCCATCTGTTTCAGCCCCTCTGTTTCTCGCCCTCTGTTTCAGCCCCTCTGATTCAGTACCTTCGTTTCTCGCCCTCTGTTTCAGCCCCTCTGTTTCAGCCCCTCTGATTCAGCCCGTCTGATTCAGCCCCTCTGTTTCTCGCCCTCTGTTTCAGCCCCTCTGATTCAGCCCCTCTGTTTCTCGCCCTCTGTTTCTCGCCCTCTGTTTCTGCCCCTCTGTTTCAGCCCCACTGTTTCAGCCCCTCTGTTTCTTGCCCTCTGTTTCAGCCCCTCTGTTTCAGCCCCTCTGTTTCAGCCCCTCCGATTCAGCCCCTCTGTTTCAGCCCCTCTGGTTCAGCCCCTCTGTTTCAGCCCCTCTGTTTCTCGCCCTTTGTTTCATCCCTCTGTTTGTTGCCCTCTGTTTCAGCCCTTCTGTTTCTCGCCCTCTGTTTCAGCCCCTCTGTTTCAGCCCCTCTGTTTCAGCCCCTCTGTTTCTCGCCCTCTGTTTCAGCCCCTCTGTTTCTTGCCCTCTTTTTCATCCCCTCTGTTTCAGCCCCTCTGTTTCTCGCCCTCTGTTTCTGGCCCTCTGTTTCTCCCCCTCTGTTTCAGCCCCTCTGTTTCTCGCCCTCTGTTTCAGCCCCTCTGATTCAGCCCCTCTGTTTCTCGCCCTCTGTTTCAGCCCCTCTGTTTCTCGCCATCTGTTTCAGCCCCTCTGTTTCTCGCCCTCTGTTTCAGCCACTCTGTTTCAGCCCCTCTGTTTCAACCCCTCTGTTTCTCGCCCTCTGTTTCAGCCCCTCTGTTTCTCACCCTCTGTTTCAGCCTCTCTGTTTCTCGCCCTCTGTTTCAGCCCCTCTGTTTCAACCCCTCTGATTCAGCCCCTCTGTTTCAGCCCCTCTGTTTCAACCCCTCTGATTCAGCCCCTCTGATTCAGCCCCTCTGTTTCTGCTCCTCTGTTTCTCGCCCTCTGTTTCAGCCCCTCTGTTTCTCGCCCTCTGTTTCAGCCCCTCTGTTTCTCGCCTTCTGTTTCAGCCCCTCTGATTCAGGCCCTCTGTTTCAGCCCCTCTGATTCAGCCCCTCTGATTCAGCCCCTCTGTTTCTCGCCCTCTGTTTCAGCCCCTCTGTTTCAGCCCTTCTGTTTCAGCCACTCGGTTTCAGCCCCTCTGTTTCTTCCCCTCTGTTTCAGCCCCTCTGTTTCTCGCCCTCTGTTTCAGCCCCTCTGTTTCTCGCCCTCTGTTTCAGCCCCTCTGTTTCGCACTCTCTGTTTCAGCCCCTCTGTTCCAGCCCCTCTGTTTCTCGCCCTCTGTTTCTGCTCCTCTGTTTCTCGCCCTCTGTTTCAGCCCCTCTGTTTCTCGCCCTCTGTTTCAGCCCCTCTGATTCAGCCCCTCTGTTTCAGCACCTCTGAATCAGTCCCTCTGTTCCAGCCCCTCTGTTTCAGCCCCTCTGTTTCTCGCCCTCTGTTTCAGCCCCTCTGTTTCTCAACCTCTGTTTCAGCACCTCTGTTTCAGCCCCTCTGTTTCTCGCCCTCTGTTTCAGCCCCTCTGTTTCTCGCCATCTGTTTCAGCCCCTCTGTTTCTCGCCCTCTGTTTCAGCCCCTCTGTTTCAGCCCCTCTGTTTCAGCCCCTCTGTTTCTCGCCCTCTGTTTCAGCCCCTCTGTTTCGCACTCTCTGTTTCAGCCCCTCTGTTTCAGCCCCTCTGTTTCTCGCCCTCTGTTTCTGCTCCTCTGTTTCTCGCCCTCTGTTTCAGCCCCTCTGTTTCTCGCCCTCTGTTTCAGCCCCTCTGATTCAGCCCCTCTGTTTCAGCCCCTCTGAATCAGTCCCTCTGTTTCAGCCCCTCTGTTTCAGCCCCTCTGTTTCTCGCCCTCTGTTTCAGCCCCTCTGTTTCTCACCCTCTGTTTCAGCACTTCTGTTTCAGCCCCTCTGTTTCTCGCCCTCTGTTTCAGCCCCTCTGTTTCTCGCCCTCTGTTTCAGCCCCTCTGATTCAGCCCCTCTGTTTCTCGCCCTCTGTTTCAGCCCCTCTGTTTCTCACCATCTGTTTCAGCCCCTCTGTTTCTCGCCCTCTGTTTCAGCCCCTCTATTTCAGCCCCTCTGTTTCAGCCCCTCTGTTTCTCGCCCTCTGTTTCAGCCCCTCTGTTTCTCGCCCTCTGTTTCAGCCTCTCTGTTTCTCGCCCTCTTTTTCAGCCCCTCTGTTTCCACCCCTCTGATTCAGCCCCTCTGTTTCAGCCCCTCTGTTTCTCGCCCTCTGTTTCAGCCCCTCTGATTCAGCCCCTCTGTTTCAGCACCTCTGATTCAGCCCCTCTGTTTCAGACCCTCTATTTCAGCACCTCTGTTTCAGCCACTCTGTTTCAGGCTCTCTGTTTCAGCCCGTCTGTTTCAGCCCCTCTGTTTCAGCCCCTCTGTTTCAGCCCCTCTGATTCAGTACCTTCGTTTCTCGCCCTCTGTTTCAGCCCCTCTGTTTCAGCCCCTCTGATTCAGCCCCTCTGTTTCAGCCCCTCTGTTTCTCGCCCTCTGTTTCAGCCCCTCTGATTCAGCCCCTCTGTTTCAGCCCCTCTGATTCAGCCCCTCTGTTTCAGACCCTCTATTTCAGCACCTCTGTTTCAGCCACTCTGTTTCAGGCTCTCTGTTTCAGCCCGTCTGTTTCAGCCCCTCTGTTTCAGCCCCTCTGTTTCAGCCCCTCTGATTCAGTACCTTCGTTTCTCGCCCTCTGTTTCAGCCCCTCTGTTTCAGCGCCTCTGTTTCAGCCCCTCTGTTTCTCGCCCTCTTTTTCAGCACCTCTGTTTCTCGCCCTCTGTTTCAGCCCCTCTGTTTCTCGCCTTCTGTTTCAGCCCCTCTGTTTCAGCCCCTCTGATTCAGCCCCTCTGATTCAGCCCCTCTGTTCCTCGCCCTCTGTTTCAGCCCCTCTGTTTCAGCCCTTCTGTTTCAGCCACTCGGTTTCAGCCCCTCTGTTTCTTGCCCTCTGTTTCAGCCCCTCTGTTTCTCGCCCTCTGTTTCAGCCCCTCTGTTTCTCGCCCTCTGTTTCAGCCCCTCTGTTTCGCACTCTCTGTTTCAGCCCCTCTGTTTCAGCGCCTCTGTTTCAGCCCCTCTGTTTCTCGCCCTCTTTTTCAGCACCTCTGTTTCTCGCCCTCTGTTTCAGCCCCTCTGTTTCTCGCCTTCTGTTTCAGCCCCTCTGTTTCAGCCCCTCTGATTCAGCCCCTCTGATTCAGCCCCTCTGTTCCTCGCCCTCTGTTTCAGCCCCTCTGTTTCAGCCCTTCTGTTTCAGCCACTCGGTTTCAGCCCCTCTGTTTCTTGCCCTCTGTTTCAGCCCCTCTGTTTCTCGCCCTCTGTTTCAGCCCCTCTGTTTCTCGCCCTCTGTTTCAGCCCCTCTGTTTCGCACTCTCTGTTTCAGCCCCTCTGTTTCAGCCCCTCTGTTTCTCGCCCTCTGTTTCTGCTCCTCTGTTTCTCGCCGTCTGTTTCTGCCCCTCTGTTTCTCGCCCTCTGTTTCCGCCCCTCTGTTTCTCGCCCTCTGTTTCAGCCCCTCTGTTTCAGGCTCTCTGTTTCAGCCCATCTGTTTCAGCCCCTCTGTTTCAGCCCCTCTGTTTCAGCCCCTCTGATTCAGTACCTTCGTTTCTCGCCCTCTGTTTCAGCCCCTCTGTTTCTCGCCCTCTGTTTCTCGCCCTCTGTTTCTGCCCCTCTGTTTCAGCCCCACTGTTTCAGCCCCTCTGTTTTTTGCCTTCTGTTTCAGCCCCTCTGTTTCAGCCCCTCAGTTTCAGCCCCTCCGATTCAGCCCCTCTGTTTCAGCCCCTCTGGTTCAGCCCCTCTGTTTCAGCCCCTCTGTTTCTCGCCCTTTGTTTCACCCCTCTGTTTGTCGCCCTCTGTTTCAGCCCCTCTGTTTCTCGCCCTCTGTTTCAGCCCCTCTGTTTCAGCCCCTCTGTTTCAGCCCCTCTGTTTCTCGCCCTCTGTTTCAGCCCCTCTGTTTCTTGCCCTCTGTTTCTTCCCCTCTGTTTCAGCCCCTCTGTTTCTCGCCCTCTGTTTGTGGCCCTCTGTTTCTCGCCCTCTGTTTCAGCCCCTCTGTTTCTCGCCTTCTGTTTTAGCCCCTCTGATTCAGCCCCTCTGTTTCAGCCCCTCTGATTCAGCCCCTCGGATTCAGCCCCTCTGTTTCTCGCCCTCTGTTTCAGCCCCTCTGTTTCAGCCCTTCTGTTTCAACCACTCGGTTTCAGCCCCTCTGTTTCTTGCACTCTGTTTCAGCCCCTCTGTTTCTCGCCCTCTGTTTCAGCCCCTCTGTTTCTCGCCCTCTGTTTCAGCCCCTCTGTTTCGCACTCTCTGTTTCAGCCCCTCTGTTTCAGCCCCTCTGTTTCTCGCCCTCTGTTTCTGCTCCTCTGTTTCTCGCCCTCTGTTTCAGCCCCTCTGTTTCTCGCCCTCTGTTTCTGCCCCTCTGTTTCTCGCCCTCTGTTTCAGCCCCTCTGTTTCTCGCCTTCTGTTTCAGCCCCTCTGATTCAGGCCCTCTGTTTCAGCCCCTCTGATTCAGCCCCTCTGATTCAGCCCCTCTGTTTCTCGCCCTCTGTTTCAGCCCCTCTGTTTCAGCCCTTCTGTTTCAGCCACTCGGTTTCAGCCCCTCTGTTTCTTCCCCTCTGTTTCAGCCCCTCTGTTTCTCGCCCTCTGTTTCAGCCCCTCTGTTTCTCGCCCTCTGTTTCAGCCCCTCTGTTTCGCACTCTCTGTTTCAGCCCCTCTGTTCCAGCCCCTCTGTTTCTCGCCCTCTGTTTCTGCTCCTCTGTTTCTCGCCCTCTGTTTCAGCCCCTCTGTTTCTCGCCCTCTGTTTCAGCCCCTCTGATTCAGCCCCTCTGTTTCAGCACCTCTGAATCAGTCCCTCTGTTCCAGCCCCTCTGTTTCAGCCCCTCTGTTTCTCGCCCTCTGTTTCAGCCCCTCTGTTTCACAACCTCTGTTTCAGCACCTCTGTTTCAGCCCCTCTGTTTCTCGCCCTCTGTTTCAGCCCCTCTGTTTCTCGCCATCTGTTTCAGCCCCTCTGTTTCTCGCCCTCTGTTTCAGCCCCTCTGTTTCAGCCCCTCTGTTTCAGCCCCTCTGTTTCTCGCCCTCTGTTTCAGCCCCTCTGTTTCGCACTCTCTGTTTCAGCCCCTCTGTTTCAGCCCCTCTGTTTCTCGCCCTCTGTTTCTGCTCCTCTGTTTCTCGCCCTCTGTTTCAGCCCCTCTGTTTCTCGCCCTCTGTTTCAGCCCCTCTGATTCAGCCCCTCTGTTTCAGCCCCTCTGAATCAGTCCCTCTGTTTCAGCCCCTCTGTTTCAGCCCCTCTGTTTCTCGCCCTCTGTTTCAGCCCCTCTGTTTCTCACCCTCTGTTTCAGCACCTCTGTTTCAGCCCCTCTGTTTCTCGCCCTCTGTTTCAGCCCCTCTGTTTCTCGCCCTCTGTTTCAGCCCCTCTGATTCAGCCCCTCTGTTTCTCGCCCTCTGTTTCAGCCCCTCTGTTTCTCACCATCTGTTTCAGCCCCTCTGTTTCTCGCCCTCTGTTTCAGCCCCTCTATTTCAGCCCCTCTGTTTCAGCCCCTCTGTTTCTCGCCCTCTGTTTCAGCCCCTCTGTTTCTCGCCCTCTGTTTCAGCCTCTCTGTTTCTCGCCCTCTTTTTCAGCCCCTCTGTTTCCACCCCTCTGATTCAGCCCCTCTGTTTCAGCCCCTCTGTTTCTCGCCCTCTGTTTCAGCCCCTCTGATTCAGCCCCTCTGTTTCAGCACCTCTGATTCAGCCCCTCTGTTTCAGACCCTCTATTTCAGCACCTCTGTTTCAGCCACTCTGTTTCAGGCTCTCTGTTTCAGCCCGTCTGTTTCAGCCCCTCTGTTTCAGCCCCTCTGTTTCAGCCCCTCTGATTCAGTACCTTCGTTTCTCGCCCTCTGTTTCAGCCCCTCTGTTTCAGCCCCTCTGATTCAGCCCCTCTGTTTCAGCCCCTCTGTTTCTCGCCCTCTGTTTCAGCCCCTCTGATTCAGCCCCTCTGTTTCAGCCCCTCTGATTCAGCCCCTCTGTTTCAGACCCTCTATTTCAGCACCTCTGTTTCAGCCACTCTGTTTCAGGCTCTCTGTTTCAGCCCGTCTGTTTCAGCCCCTCTGTTTCAGCCCCTCTGTTTCAGCCCCTCTGATTCAGTACCTTCGTTTCTCGCCCTCTGTTTCAGCCCCTCTGTTTCAGCGCCTCTGTTTCAGCCCCTCTGTTTCTCGCCCTCTTTTTCAGCACCTCTGTTTCTCGCCCTCTGTTTCAGCCCCTCTGTTTCTCGCCTTCTGTTTCAGCCCCTCTGTTTCAGCCCCTCTGATTCAGCCCCTCTGATTCAGCCCCTCTGTTCCTCGCCCTCTGTTTCAGCCCCTCTGTTTCAGCCCTTCTGTTTCAGCCACTCGGTTTCAGCCCCTCTGTTTCTTGCCCTCTGTTTCAGCCCCTCTGTTTCTCGCCCTCTGTTTCAGCCCCTCTGTTTCTCGCCCTCTGTTTCAGCCCCTCTGTTTCGCACTCTCTGTTTCAGCCCCTCTGTTTCAGCGCCTCTGTTTCAGCCCCTCTGTTTCTCGCCCTCTTTTTCAGCACCTCTGTTTCTCGCCCTCTGTTTCAGCCCCTCTGTTTCTCGCCTTCTGTTTCAGCCCCTCTGTTTCAGCCCCTCTGATTCAGCCCCTCTGATTCAGCCCCTCTGTTCCTCGCCCTCTGTTTCAGCCCCTCTGTTTCAGCCCTTCTGTTTCAGCCACTCGGTTTCAGCCCCTCTGTTTCTTGCCCTCTGTTTCAGCCCCTCTGTTTCTCGCCCTCTGTTTCAGCCCCTCTGTTTCTCGCCCTCTGTTTCAGCCCCTCTGTTTCGCACTCTCTGTTTCAGCCCCTCTGTTTCAGCCCCTCTGTTTCTCGCCCTCTGTTTCTGCTCCTCTGTTTCTCGCCGTCTGTTTCTGCCCCTCTGTTTCTCGCCCTCTGTTTCCGCCCCTCTGTTTCTCGCCCTCTGTTTCAGCCCCTCTGTTTCAGGCTCTCTGTTTCAGCCCATCTGTTTCAGCCCCTCTGTTTCAGCCCCTCTGTTTCAGCCCCTCTGATTCAGTACCTTCGTTTCTCGCCCTCTGTTTCAGCCCCTCTGTTTCAGCCCCTCTGATTCAGCCCGTCTGATTCAGCCCCTCTGTTTCTCGCCCTCTGTTTCAGCCCCTCTGATTCAGCCCCTCTGTTTCTCGCCCTCTGTTTCTCGCCCTCTGTTTCTACCCCTCTGTTTCAGCCCCACTGTTTCAGCCCCTCTGTTTTTTGCCTTCTGTTTCAGCCCCTCTGTTTCAGCCCCTCAGTTTCAGCCCCTCCGATTCAGCCCCTCTGTTTCAGCCCCTCTGGTTCAGCCCCTCTGTTTCAGCCCCTCTGTTTCTCGCCCTTTGTTTCACCCCTCTGTTTGTCGCCCTTGTTTCAGCCCCTCTGTTTCTCGCCCTCTGTTTCAGCCCCTCAGTTTCAGCCCCTCTGTTTCAGCCCCTCTGTTTCTCGCCCTCTGTTTCAGCCCCTCTGTTTCTTGCCCGCTGTTTCATCCCCTCTGTTTCAGCCCCTCTGTTTCTCGCCCTCTGTTTCAGCCCCTCTGTTTCTCGCCCTCTGTTTCAGCCCCTCTGTTTCTCGCCTTCTGTTTCAGCCCCTCTGATTCAGCCCCTCTGTTTCAGCCCCTCTGATTCAGCCCCTCTGATTCAGCCCCTCTGTTTCTCGCCCTCTGTTTCAGCCCCTCTGTTTCAGCCCTTCTGTTTCAGCCACTCGGTTTCAGCCCCTCTGTTTCTTGCCCTCTGTTTCAGCCCCTCTGTTTCTCGCCCTCTGTTTCAGCCCCTCTGTTTCTCGCCCTCTGTTTCAGCCCCTCTGTTTCGCACTCTCTGTTTCAGCCCCTCTGTTTCAGCCCCTCTGTTTCTCGCCCTCTGTTTCTGCTCCTCTGTTTCTCACCCTCTGTTTCTGCCCTTCTGTTTCTCGCCCTCTGTTTCAGCCCCTCTGTTTCTCGCCCTCTGTTTCAGCCCCTCTGTTTCAGGCTCTCTGTTTCAGCCCATCTGTTTCAGCCCCTATGTTTCAGCCCCTCTGTTTCAGCCCCTCTGATTCAGTACCTTCGTTTCTCGCCCTCTGTTTCAGCCCCTCTGTTTCAGCCCCTCTGATTCAGCCCGTCTGATTCAGCCCCTCTGTTTCTCGCCCTCTGTTTCAGCCCCTCTGATTCAGCCCCTCTGTTTCTCGCCCTCTGTTTCTCGCCCTCTGTTTCTGCCCCTCTGTTTCAGCCCCTCTGTTTTTTGCCTTCTGTTTCAGCCCCTCTGTTTCAGCCCCTCAGTTTCAGCCCCTCCGATTCAGCCCCTCTGTTTCAGCCCCTCTGGTTCAGCCCCTCTGTTTCAGCCCTTCTGTTTCTCGCCCTTTGTTTCACCCCTCAGTTTGTCGCCCCCTGTTTCAGCCCCTCTGTTTGTCGCCCTGTGTTTCTGCCCCTCTGTTTCAGCCCCTCTGATTCAGCCCCTCTGTTTCTCGCCCTCTGTTTCTCGCCCTCTGTTTCTGCCCCTCTGTTTCAGCCCCAATGTTTCAGCCCCTCTGTTTTTTGCCTTCTGTTTCAGCCCCTCTGTTTCAGCCCCTCTGTTTCAGCCCCTCTGTTTCAGCTCCTCTGTTTCTCGCCCACTGTTTCAGCCCCTCTGTTTCTTGCCCTCTGTTTCATCCCCTCTGTTTCAGCCCCTCTGTTTCTCGCCCTCTGTTTGTGGCCCTCTGTTTCTCGCCCTCTGTTTCAGCCCCTCTGTTTCTCGCCTTCTGTTTTAGCCCCTCTGATTCAGCCCCTCTGTTTCAGCCCCTCTGATTCAGCCCCTCGGATTCAGCCCCTCTGTTTCTCGCCCTCTGTTTCAGCCCCTCTGTTTCAGCCCTTCTGTTCCAACCACTCGGTTTCAGCCCCTCTGTTTCTCGCCCTCTGTTTCAGCCCCTCTGATTCAGCCCCTCTGTTTCTCGCCCTCTGTTTCAGCCCCTCTGTTTCTCGCCCTCTGTTTCAGCCCCTCTGTTTCATGCTCTCTGTTTCAGCCCATCTGTTTCAGCCCCTCTGTTTCAGCCCCTCTGTTTCAGCCCCTCTGATTCAGTACCTTCGTTTCTCGCCCTCTGTTTCAGCCCTTCTGTTCCAACCACTCGGTTTCAGCCCCTCTGTTTCTCGCCCTCTGTTTCAGCCCCTCTGATTCAGCCCCTCTGTTTCTCACCCTCTGTTTCAGCCCCTCTGTTTCTCGCCATCTGTTTCAGCCCCTCTGTTTCTCGCCCTCTGTTTCAGCCCCTCTGTTTCAGCCCCTCTGTTTCAGCCCCTCTGTTTCAGCCCCTCTGTTTCTCGCCCTCTGTTTCAGCCCCTCTGTTTCTCACCGTCTGTTTCAGCACCTCTGTTTCAGCCCCTCTGTTTCTCGCCCTCTGTTTCAGCCCCTCTGTTTCTCGCCCTCTGTTTCAGCCCCTCTGATTCAGCCCCTCTGTTTCTCGCCCTCTGTTTCAGCCCCTCTGTTTCTCGCCATCTGTTTCAGCCCCTCTGTTTCTCGCCCTCTGTTTCAGCCCCTCTGTTTCAGCCCCTCTGTTTCAGCCCCTCTGTTTCTCGCCCTCTGTTTCAGCCCCTCTGTTTCTCGCCCTCTGTTTCAGCCTCTCTGTTTCTCGCCCACTGTTTCAGCCCCTCTGTTTCAACCCCTCTGATTCAGCCCCTCTGTTTCAGCCCCTCTGTTTCTCGCCCTCTGTTTCAGCCCCTCTGATTCAGCCCGTCTGTTTCAGCCCCTCTGATTCAGCCCCTCTGTTTCAGCCCCTCTATTTCAGCCCCTCTGTTTCAGCCCCTCTGTTTCAGGCTCTCTGTTTCAGCCCGTCTGTTTCAGCCCCTCTGTTTCAGCCCCTCTGTTTCAGCCCCTCTGATTCAGTACCTTCGTTTCTCGCCCTCTGTTTCAGCCCCTCTGTTTCAGCCCCTCTGATTCAGCCCGTCTGATTCAGCCGCTCTGTTTCTCGCCCTCTGTTTCAGCCCCTCTGATTCAGCCCCTCTGTTTCTCGCCCTCTGTTTCTCGCCCTCTGTTTCTGCCCCTCTGTTTCAGCCCCACTGTTTCAGCCCCTCTGTTTCTTGTCCTCTGTTTCAGCCCCTCTGTTTCAGCCCCTCTGTTTCAGCCCCTCCGATTCAGACCTTCTTTTTCAGCCCCTCTGGTTCAGCCCCTCTGTTTCAGCCCCTCTGTTTCTCGCCCTTTGTTTCACCCCTCTGTTTGTTGCCCTCTGTTTCAGCCCCTCTGTTTCTCGCCCTCTGTTTCAGCCCCTCTGTTTCAGCCCCTCTGTTTCAGCCCCTCTGTTTCTCGCCCTCTGTTTCAGCCCCTCTGTTTCTTGCCCTCTGTTTCATCCCCTCTGTTTCAGCCCCTCTGTTTCTCGCCCTCTGTTTCTGGCCCTCTGTTTCTCGCCCTCTGTTTCAGCCCCTCTGTTTCTCGCCCTCTGTTTCAGCCCCTCTGTTTCTCGCCCTCTGTTTCAGCCCCTCTGTTTCTCGCCATCTGTTTCAGCCCCTCTGTTTCTCGCCCTCTGTTTCAGCCACTCTGTTTCAGCCCCTCTGTTTCAGCCCCTCTGTTTCTCGCCCTCTGTTTCAGCCCCTCTGTTTCTCGCCCTCTGTTTCAGCCTCTCTGTTTCTCGCCCTCTGTTTCAGCCCCTCTGTTTCAACCCCTCTGATTCAGCCCCTCTGTTTCAGCCCCTCTGTTTCTCGCCCTCTGTTTCAGCCCCTCTGATTCAGCCCGTCTGTTTCAGCCCCTCTGATTCAGCCCCTCTGTTTCAGCCCCTCTATTTCAGCCCCTCTGTTTCAGCCCCTCTGTTTCAGGCTCTCTGTTTCAGCCCATCTGTTTCAGCCCCTCTGTTTCAGCCCCTCTGTTTCAGCCCCTCTGATTCAGTACCTTCGTTTCTCGCCCTCTGTTTCAGCCCCTCTGTTTCAGCCCCTCTGATTCAGCCCGTCTGATTCAGCCGCTCTGTTTCTCGCCCTCTGTTTCAGCCCCTCTGATTCAGCCCCTCTGTTTCTCGCCCTCTGTTTCTCGCCCTCTGTTTCTGCCCCTCTGTTTCAGCCCCACTGTTTCAGCCCCTCTGTTTTTTGCCTTCTGTTTCAGCCCCTCTGTTTCAGCCCCTCAGTTTCAGCCCCTCCGATTCAGCCCCTCTGTTTCAGCCCCTCTGTTTCAGCCCCTCTGTTTCAGCCCCTCTGTTTCTCGCCCTTTGTTTCACCACTCTGTTTGTCGCCCTCTGTTTCAGCCCCTCTGTTTCTCGCCCTCTGTTTCAGCCCCTCTGTTTCAGCCCCTCTGTTTCAGCCCCTCTGTTTCTCGCCCTCTGTTTCAGCCCCTCTGTTTCTTGCCCTCTGTTTCTTCCCCTCTGTTTCTGCCCCTCTGTTTCTCGCCCTCTGTTTGTGGCCCTCTGTTTCTCGCCCTCTGTTTCAGCCCCTCTGTTTCTCGCCTTCTGTTTTAGCCCCTCTGATTCAACCCCTCTGTTTCAGCCCCTCTGATTCAGCCCCTCGGATTCAGCCCCTCTGTTTCTCGCCCTCTGTTTCAGCCCCTCTGTTTCACCCCTTCTGTTTCAACCACTCGGTTTCAGCCCCTCTGTTTCTTGCACTCTGTTTCAGCCCCTCTGTTTCTCGCCCTCTGTTTCAGCCCCTCTGTTTCTCGCCCTCTGTTTCAGCCCCTCTGTTTCGCACTCTCTGTTTCAGCCCCTCTGTTTCAGCCCCTCTGTTTCTCGCCCTCTGTTTCTGCTCCTCTGTTTCTCGCCCTCTGTTTCAGCCCCTCTGTTTCTCGCCCTCTGTTTCTGCCCCTCTGTTTCTCGCCCTCTGTTTCAGCCCCTCTGTTTCTCGCATTCTGTTTCAGCCCCTCTGATTCAGGCCCTCTGTTTCAGCCCCTCTGATTCAGCCCCTCTGATTCAGCCCCTCTGTTTCTCGCCCTCTGTTTCAGCCCCTCTGATTCAGGCTCTCTGTTTCAGCCCCTCTGATTCAGGCCCTCTGTTTCAGCCCCTCTGATTCAGCCCCTCTGTTTCTGCCCCTCTGTTTCTCGCCCTCTGTTTCAGCCCCTCTGTTTCTCGCCCTCTGTTTCAGCCCCTCTGTTTCAGCACTTCTGTTTCAGCCACTCGGTTTCAGCCCCTCTGTTTCTTGCCCTCTGTTTCAGCCCCTCTGTTTCTCGCCCTCTGTTTCAGCCCCTCTGTTTCTCGCCCACTGTTTCAGCCCCTCTGTTTCGCACTCTCTGTTTCAGCCCCTCTGTTTCAGCCCCTCTGTTTCTCGCCCTCTGTTTCTGCTCCTCTGTTTCTCGCCCTCTGTTTCAGCCCCTCTGTTTCTCGCCCTCTGTTTAAGCCCCTCTGATTCAGCCCCTCTGTTTCAGCACCTCTGAATCAGTCCCTCTGTTCCAGCCCCTCTGTTTCAGCCCCTCTGTTTCTCGCCCTCTGTTTCAGCCCCTCTGTTTCTCACCCTCTGTTTCAGCACCTCTGTTTCAGCCCCTCTGTTTCTCGCCCTCTGTTTCAGCCCCTCTGTTTCTCGCCATCTGTTTCAGCCCCTCTGTTTCTCGCCCTCTGTTTCAGCCCCTCTGTTTCAGCCCCTCTGTTTCTCGCCCTCTGTTTCAGCCCCTCTGTTTCGCACTCTCTGTTTCAGCCCCTCTGTTTCAGCCCCTCTGTTTCTCGCCCTCTGTTTCTGCTCCTCTGTTTCTCGCCCTCTGTTTCAGCCCCTCTGTTTCTCACCCTCTGTTTCAGCACCTCTGTTTCAGCCCCTCTGTTTCTCGCCCTCTGTTTCTGCTCCTCTGTTTCTCGCCCTCTGTTTCAGCCCCTCTGTTTCTCACCCTCTAATTCAGCCCCTCTGTTTCAGCCCCTCTGAATCAGTCCCTCTGTTTCAGCCCCTCTGTTTCAGCCCCTCTGTTTCTCGCCCTCTGTTTCAGCCCCTCTGTTTCTCACCCTCTGTTTCAGCACCTCTGTTTCAGCCCCTCTGTTTCTCGCCCTCTGTTTCAGCCCCTCTGTTTCTTGCCCTCTGTTTCTTCCCCTCTGTTTCAGCCCCTCTGTTTCTCGCCCTCTGTTTGTGGCCCTCTGTTTCTCGCCCTCTGTTTCAGCCCCTCTGTTTCTCGCCTTCTGTTTTAGCCCCTCTGATTCAGCCCCTCTGTTTCAGCCCCTCTGATTCAGCCCCTCGGATTCAGCCCCTCTGTTTCTCGCCCTCTGTTTCAGCCCCTCTGTTTCAGCCCTTCTGTTTCAACCACTCGGTTTCAGCCCCTCTGTTTCTTGCACTCTGTTTCAGCCCCTCTGTTTCTCGCCCTCTGTTTCAGCCCCTCTGTTTCTCGCCCTCTGTTTCAGCCCCTCTGTTTCGCACTCTCTGTTTCAGCCCCTCTGTTTCAGCCCCTCTGTTTCTCGCCCTCTGTTTCTGCTCCTCTGTTTCTCGCCCTCTGTTTCAGCCCCTCTGTTTCTCGCCCTCTGTTTCTGCCCCTCTGTTTCTCGCCCTCTGTTTCAGCCCCTCTGTTTCTCGCCTTCTGTTTCAGCCCCTCTGATTCAGGCCCTCTGTTTCAGCCCCTCTGATTCAGCCCCTCTGATTCAGCCCCTCTGTTTCTCGCCCTCTGTTTCAGCCCCTCTGTTTCAGCCCTTCTGTTTCAGCCACTCGGTTTCAGCCCCTCTGTTTCTTCCCCTCTGTTTCAGCCCCTCTGTTTCTCGCCCTCTGTTTCAGCCCCTCTGTTTCTCGCCCTCTGTTTCAGCCCCTCTGTTTCGCACTCTCTGTTTCAGCCCCTCTGTTCCAGCCCCTCTGTTTCTCGCCCTCTGTTTCTGCTCCTCTGTTTCTCGCCCTCTGTTTCAGCCCCTCTGTTTCTCGCCCTCTGTTTCAGCCCCTCTGATTCAGCCCCTCTGTTTCAGCACCTCTGAATCAGTCCCTCTGTTCCAGCCCCTCTGTTTCAGCCCCTCTGTTTCTCGCCCTCTGTTTCAGCCCCTCTGTTTCTCAACCTCTGTTTCAGCACCTCTGTTTCAGCCCCTCTGTTTCTCGCCCTCTGTTTCAGCCCCTCTGTTTCTCGCCATCTGTTTCAGCCCCTCTGTTTCTCGCCCTCTGTTTCAGCCCCTCTGTTTCAGCCCCTCTGTTTCAGCCCCTCTGTTTCTCGCCCTCTGTTTCAGCCCCTCTGTTTCGCACTCTCTGTTTCAGCCCCTCTGTTTCAGCCCCTCTGTTTCTCGCCCTCTGTTTCTGCTCCTCTGTTTCTCGCCCTCTGTTTCAGCCCCTCTGTTTCTCGCCCTCTGTTTCAGCCCCTCTGATTCAGCCCCTCTGTTTCAGCCCCTCTGAATCAGTCCCTCTGTTTCAGCCCCTCTGTTTCAGCCCCTCTGTTTCTCGCCCTCTGTTTCAGCCCCTCTGTTTCTCACCCTCTGTTTCAGCACCTCTGTTTCAGCCCCTCTGTTTCTCGCCCTCTGTTTCAGCCCCTCTGTTTCTCGCCCTCTGTTTCAGCCCCTCTGATTCAGCCCCTCTGTTTCTCGCCCTCTGTTTCAGCCCCTCTGTTTCTCACCATCTGTTTCAGCCCCTCTGTTTCTCGCCCTCTGTTTCAGCCCCTCTATTTCAGCCCCTCTGTTTCAGCCCCTCTGTTTCTCGCCCTCTGTTTCAGCCCCTCTGTTTCTCGCCCTCTGTTTCAGCCTCTCTGTTTCTCGCCCTCTTTTTCAGCCCCTCTGTTTCCACCCCTCTGATTCAGCCCCTCTGTTTCAGCCCCTCTGTTTCTCGCCCTCTGTTTCAGCCCCTCTGATTCAGCCCCTCTGTTTCAGCACCTCTGATTCAGCCCCTCTGTTTCAGACCCTCTATTTCAGCACCTCTGTTTCAGCCACTCTGTTTCAGGCTCTCTGTTTCAGCCCGTCTGTTTCAGCCCCTCTGTTTCAGCCCCTCTGTTTCAGCCCCTCTGATTCAGTACCTTCGTTTCTCGCCCTCTGTTTCAGCCCCTCTGTTTCAGCCCCTCTGATTCAGCCCCTCTGTTTCAGCCCCTCTGTTTCTCGCCCTCTGTTTCAGCCCCTCTGATTCAGCCCCTCTGTTTCAGCCCCTCTGATTCAGCCCCTCTGTTTCAGACCCTCTATTTCAGCACCTCTGTTTCAGCCACTCTGTTTCAGGCTCTCTGTTTCAGCCCGTCTGTTTCAGCCCCTCTGTTTCAGCCCCTCTGTTTCAGCCCCTCTGATTCAGTACCTTCGTTTCTCGCCCTCTGTTTCAGCCCCTCTGTTTCAGCGCCTCTGTTTCAGCCCCTCTGTTTCTCGCCCTCTTTTTCAGCACCTCTGTTTCTCGCCCTCTGTTTCAGCCCCTCTGTTTCTCGCCTTCTGTTTCAGCCCCTCTGTTTCAGCCCCTCTGATTCAGCCCCTCTGATTCAGCCCCTCTGTTCCTCGCCCTCTGTTTCAGCCCCTCTGTTTCAGCCCTTCTGTTTCAGCCACTCGGTTTCAGCCCCTCTGTTTCTTGCCCTCTGTTTCAGCCCCTCTGTTTCTCGCCCTCTGTTTCAGCCCCTCTGTTTCTCGCCCTCTGTTTCAGCCCCTCTGTTTCGCACTCTCTGTTTCAGCCCCTCTGTTTCAGCGCCTCTGTTTCAGCCCCTCTGTTTCTCGCCCTCTTTTTCAGCACCTCTGTTTCTCGCCCTCTGTTTCAGCCCCTCTGTTTCTCGCCTTCTGTTTCAGCCCCTCTGTTTCAGCCCCTCTGATTCAGCCCCTCTGATTCAGCCCCTCTGTTCCTCGCCCTCTGTTTCAGCCCCTCTGTTTCAGCCCTTCTGTTTCAGCCACTCGGTTTCAGCCCCTCTGTTTCTTGCCCTCTGTTTCAGCCCCTCTGTTTCTCGCCCTCTGTTTCAGCCCCTCTGTTTCTCGCCCTCTGTTTCAGCCCCTCTGTTTCGCACTCTCTGTTTCAGCCCCTCTGTTTCAGCCCCTCTGTTTCTCGCCCTCTGTTTCTGCTCCTCTGTTTCTCGCCGTCTGTTTCTGCCCCTCTGTTTCTCGCCCTCTGTTTCCGCCCCTCTGTTTCTCGCCCTCTGTTTCAGCCCCTCTGTTTCAGGCTCTCTGTTTCAGCCCATCTGTTTCAGCCCCTCTGTTTCAGCCCCTCTGTTTCAGCCCCTCTGATTCAGTACCTTCGTTTCTCGCCCTCTGTTTCAGCCCCTCTGTTTCAGCCCCTCTGATTCAGCCCGTCTGATTCAGCCCCTCTGTTTCTCGCCCTCTGTTTCAGCCCCTCTGATTCAGCCCCTCTGTTTCTCGCCCTCTGTTTCTCGCCCTCTGTTTCTACCCCTCTGTTTCAGCCCCACTGTTTCAGCCCCTCTGTTTTTTGCCTTCTGTTTCAGCCCCTCTGTTTCAGCCCCTCAGTTTCAGCCCCTCCGATTCAGCCCCTCTGTTTCAGCCCCTCTGGTTCAGCCCCTCTGTTTCAGCCCCTCTGTTTCTCGCCCTTTGTTTCACCCCTCTGTTTGTCGCCCTTGTTTCAGCCCCTCTGTTTCTCGCCCTCTGTTTCAGCCCCTCAGTTTCAGCCCCTCTGTTTCAGCCCCTCTGTTTCTCGCCCTCTGTTTCAGCCCCTCTGTTTCTTGCCCGCTGTTTCATCCCCTCTGTTTCAGCCCCTCTGTTTCTCGCCCTCTGTTTCAGCCCCTCTGTTTCTCGCCCTCTGTTTCAGCCCCTCTGTTTCTCGCCTTCTGTTTCAGCCCCTCTGATTCAGCCCCTCTGTTTCAGCCCCTCTGATTCAGCCCCTCTGATTCAGCCCCTCTGTTTCTCGCCCTCTGTTTCAGCCCCTCTGTTTCAGCCCTTCTGTTTCAGCCACTCGGTTTCAGCCCCTCTGTTTCTTGCCCTCTGTTTCAGCCCCTCTGTTTCTCGCCCTCTGTTTCAGCCCCTCTGTTTCTCGCCCTCTGTTTCAGCCCCTCTGTTTCGCACTCTCTGTTTCAGCCCCTCTGTTTCAGCCCCTCTGTTTCTCGCCCTCTGTTTCTGCTCCTCTGTTTCTCACCCTCTGTTTCTGCCCTTCTGTTTCTCGCCCTCTGTTTCAGCCCCTCTGTTTCTCGCCCTCTGTTTCAGCCCCTCTGTTTCAGGCTCTCTGTTTCAGCCCATCTGTTTCAGCCCCTATGTTTCAGCCCCTCTGTTTCAGCCCCTCTGATTCAGTACCTTCGTTTCTCGCCCTCTGTTTCAGCCCCTCTGTTTCAGCCCCTCTGATTCAGCCCGTCTGATTCAGCCCCTCTGTTTCTCGCCCTCTGTTTCAGCCCCTCTGATTCAGCCCCTCTGTTTCTCGCCCTCTGTTTCTCGCCCTCTGTTTCTGCCCCTCTGTTTCAGCCCCTCTGTTTTTTGCCTTCTGTTTCAGCCCCTCTGTTTCAGCCCCTCAGTTTCAGCCCCTCCGATTCAGCCCCTCTGTTTCAGCCCCTCTGGTTCAGCCCCTCTGTTTCAGCCCTTCTGTTTCTCGCCCTTTGTTTCACCCCTCAGTTTGTCGCCCCCTGTTTCAGCCCCTCTGTTTGTCGCCCTGTGTTTCTGCCCCTCTGTTTCAGCCCCTCTGATTCAGCCCCTCTGTTTCTCGCCCTCTGTTTCTCGCCCTCTGTTTCTGCCCCTCTGTTTCAGCCCCAATGTTTCAGCCCCTCTGTTTTTTGCCTTCTGTTTCAGCCCCTCTGTTTCAGCCCCTCTGTTTCAGCCCCTCTGTTTCAGCTCCTCTGTTTCTCGCCCACTGTTTCAGCCCCTCTGTTTCTTGCCCTCTGTTTCATCCCCTCTGTTTCAGCCCCTCTGTTTCTCGCCCTCTGTTTGTGGCCCTCTGTTTCTCGCCCTCTGTTTCAGCCCCTCTGTTTCTCGCCTTCTGTTTTAGCCCCTCTGATTCAGCCCCTCTGTTTCAGCCCCTCTGATTCAGCCCCTCGGATTCAGCCCCTCTGTTTCTCGCCCTCTGTTTCAGCCCCTCTGTTTCAGCCCTTCTGTTCCAACCACTCGGTTTCAGCCCCTCTGTTTCTCGCCCTCTGTTTCAGCCCCTCTGATTCAGCCCCTCTGTTTCTCGCCCTCTGTTTCAGCCCCTCTGTTTCTCGCCCTCTGTTTCAGCCCCTCTGTTTCATGCTCTCTGTTTCAGCCCATCTGTTTCAGCCCCTCTGTTTCAGCCCCTCTGTTTCAGCCCCTCTGATTCAGTACCTTCGTTTCTCGCCCTCTGTTTCAGCCCTTCTGTTCCAACCACTCGGTTTCAGCCCCTCTGTTTCTCGCCCTCTGTTTCAGCCCCTCTGATTCAGCCCCTCTGTTTCTCACCCTCTGTTTCAGCCCCTCTGTTTCTCGCCATCTGTTTCAGCCCCTCTGTTTCTCGCCCTCTGTTTCAGCCCCTCTGTTTCAGCCCCTCTGTTTCAGCCCCTCTGTTTCAGCCCCTCTGTTTCTCGCCCTCTGTTTCAGCCCCTCTGTTTCTCACCGTCTGTTTCAGCACCTCTGTTTCAGCCCCTCTGTTTCTCGCCCTCTGTTTCAGCCCCTCTGTTTCTCGCCCTCTGTTTCAGCCCCTCTGATTCAGCCCCTCTGTTTCTCGCCCTCTGTTTCAGCCCCTCTGTTTCTCGCCATCTGTTTCAGCCCCTCTGTTTCTCGCCCTCTGTTTCAGCCCCTCTGTTTCAGCCCCTCTGTTTCAGCCCCTCTGTTTCTCGCCCTCTGTTTCAGCCCCTCTGTTTCTCGCCCTCTGTTTCAGCCTCTCTGTTTCTCGCCCACTGTTTCAGCCCCTCTGTTTCAACCCCTCTGATTCAGCCCCTCTGTTTCAGCCCCTCTATTTCTCGCCCTCTGTTTCAGCCCCTCTGATTCAGCCCGTCTGTTTCAGCCCCTCTGATTCAGCCCCTCTGTTTCAGCCCCTCTATTTCAGCCCCTCTGTTTCAGCCCCTCTGTTTCAGGCTCTCTGTTTCAGCCCGTCTGTTTCAGCCCCTCTGTTTCAGCCCCTCTGTTTCAGCCCCTCTGATTCAGTACCTTCGTTTCTCGCCCTCTGTTTCAGCCCCTCTGTTTCAGCCCCTCTGATTCAGCCCGTCTGATTCAGCCGCTCTGTTTCTCGCCCTCTGTTTCAGCCCCTCTGATTCAGCCCCTCTGTTTCTCGCCCTCTGTTTCTCGCCCTCTGTTTCTGCCCCTCTGTTTCAGCCCCACTGTTTCAGCCCCTCTGTTTCTTTTCCTCTGTTTCAGCCCCTCTGTTTCAGCCCCTCTGTTTCAGCCCCTCCGATTCAGACCTTCTTTTTCAGCCCCTCTGGTTCAGCCCCTCTGTTTCAGCCCCTCTGTTTCTCGCCCTTTGTTTCACCCCTCTGTTTGTTGCCCTCTGTTTCAGCCCCTCTGTTTCTCGCCCTCTGTTTCAGCCCCTCTGTTTCAGCCCCTCTGTTTCAGCCCCTCTGTTTCTCGCCCTCTGTTTCAGCCCCTCTGTTTCTTGCCCTCTGTTTCATCCCCTCTGTTTCAGCCCCTCTGTTTCTCGCCCTCTGTTTCTGGCCCTCTGTTTCTCGCCCTCTGTTTCAGCCCCTCTGTTTCTCGCCCTCTGTTTCAGCCCCTCTGTTTCTCGCCCTCTGTTTCAGCCCCTCTGTTTCTCGCCATCTGTTTCAGCCCCTCTGTTTCTCGCCCTCTGTTTCAGCCACTCTGTTTCAGCCCCTCTGTTTCAGCCCCTCTGTTTCTCGCCCTCTGTTTCAGCCCCTCTGTTTCTCGCCCTCTGTTTCAGCCTCTCTGTTTCTCGCCCTCTGTTTCAGCCCCTCTGTTTCAACCCCTCTGATTCAGCCCCTCTGTTTCAGCCCCTCTGTTTCTCGCCCTCTGTTTCAGCCCCTCTGATTCAGCCCGTCTGTTTCAGCCCCTCTGATTCAGCCCCTCTGTTTCAGCCCCTCTATTTCAGCCCCTCTGTTTCAGCCCCTCTGTTTCAGGCTCTCTGTTTCAGCCCATCTGTTTCAGCCCCTCTGTTTCAGCCCCTCTGTTTCAGCCCCTCTGATTCAGTACCTTCGTTTCTCGCCCTCTGTTTCAGCCCCTCTGTTTCAGCCCCTCTGATTCAGCCCGTCTGATTCAGCCGCTCTGTTTCTCGCCCTCTGTTTCAGCCCCTCTGATTCAGCCCCTCTGTTTCTCGCCCTCTGTTTCTCGCCCTCTGTTTCTGCCCCTCTGTTTCAGCCCCACTGTTTCAGCCCCTCTGTTTTTTGCCTTCTGTTTCAGCCCCTCTGTTTCAGCCCCTCAGTTTCAGCCCCTCCGATTCAGCCCCTCTGTTTCAGCCCCTCTGTTTCAGCCCCTCTGTTTCAGCCCCTCTGTTTCTCGCCCTTTGTTTCACCACTCTGTTTGTCGCCCTCTGTTTCAGCCCCTCTGTTTCTCGCCCTCTGTTTCAGCCCCTCTGTTTCAGCCCCTCTGTTTCAGCCCCTCTGTTTCTCGCCCTCTGTTTCAGCCCCTCTGTTTCTTGCCCTCTGTTTCTTCCCCTCTGTTTCAGCCCCTCTGTTTCTCGCCCTCTGTTTGTGGCCCTCTGTTTCTCGCCCTCTGTTTCAGCCCCTCTGTTTCTCGCCTTCTGTTTTAGCCCCTCTGATTCAACCCCTCTGTTTCAGCCCCTCTGATTCAGCCCCTCGGATTCAGCCCCTCTGTTTCTCGCCCTCTGTTTCAGCCCCTCTGTTTCACCCCTTCTGTTTCAACCACTCGGTTTCAGCCCCTCTGTTTCTTGCACTCTGTTTCAGCCCCTCTGTTTCTCGCCCTCTGTTTCAGCCCCTCTGTTTCTCGCCCTCTGTTTCAGCCCCTCTGTTTCGCACTCTCTGTTTCAGCCCCTCTGTTTCAGCCCCTCTGTTTCTCGCCCTCTGTTTCTGCTCCTCTGTTTCTCGCCCTCTGTTTCAGCCCCTCTGTTTCTCGCCCTCTGTTTCTGCCCCTCTGTTTCTCGCCCTCTGTTTCAGCCCCTCTGTTTCTCGCATTCTGTTTCAGCCCATCTGATTCAGGCCCTCTGTTTCAGCCCCTCTGATTCAGCCCCTCTGATTCAGCCCCTCTGTTTCTCGCCCTCTGTTTCAGCCCCTCTGATTCAGGCTCTCTGTTTCAGCCCCTCTGATTCAGGCCCTCTGTTTCAGCCCCTCTGATTCAGCCCCTCTGTTTCTGCCCCTCTGTTTCTCGCCCTCTGTTTCAGCCCCTCTGTTTCTCGCCCTCTGTTTCAGCCCCTCTGTTTCAGCACTTCTGTTTCAGCCACTCGGTTTCAGCCCCTCTGTTTCTTGCCCTCTGTTTCAGCCCCTCTGTTTCTCGCCCTCTGTTTCAGCCCCTCTGTTTCTCGCCCACTGTTTCAGCCCCTCTGTTTCGCACTCTCTGTTTCAGCCCCTCTGTTTCAGCCCCTCTGTTTCTCGCCCTCTGTTTCTGCTCCTCTGTTTCTCGCCCTCTGTTTCAGCCCCTCTGTTTCTCGCCCTCTGTTTAAGCCCCTCTGATTCAGCCCCTCTGTTTCAGCACCTCTGAATCAGTCCCTCTGTTCCAGCCCCTCTGTTTCAGCCCCTCTGTTTCTCGCCCTCTGTTTCAGCCCCTCTGTTTCTCACCCTCTGTTTCAGCACCTCTGTTTCAGCCCCTCTGTTTCTCGCCCTCTGTTTCAGCCCCTCTGTTTCTCGCCATCTGTTTCAGCCCCTCTGTTTCTCGCCCTCTGTTTCAGCCCCTCTGTTTCAGCCCCTCTGTTTCTCGCCCTCTGTTTCAGCCCCTCTGTTTCGCACTCTCTGTTTCAGCCCCTCTGTTTCAGCCCCTCTGTTTCTCGCCCTCTGTTTCTGCTCCTCTGTTTCTCGCCCTCTGTTTCAGCCCCTCTGTTTCTCACCCTCTGTTTCAGCACCTCTGTTTCAGCCCCTCTGTTTCTCGCCCTCTGTTTCTGCTCCTCTGTTTCTCGCCCTCTGTTTCAGCCCCTCTGTTTCTCACCCTCTAATTCAGCCCCTCTGTTTCAGCCCCTCTGAATCAGTCCCTCTGTTTCAGCCCCTCTGTTTCAGCCCCTCTGTTTCTCGCCCTCTGTTTCAGCCCCTCTGTTTCTCACCCTCTGTTTCAGCACCTCTGTTTCAGCCCCTCTGTTTCTCGCCCTCTGTTTCAGCCCCTCTGTTTCTCGCCCTCTGTTTCAGCCCCTCTGTTTCTCGCCATCTGTTTCAGCCCCTCTGTTTCTCGCCCTCTGTTTCTGCTCCTCTGTTTCTCGCTCTCTGTTTCAGCCCCTCTGTTTCTCGCCCTCTGTTTCAGCCCCTCTGTTTCAGCCCCTCTGTTTCTCGCCCTCTGTTTCAGCCCCTCTGTTTCTCGCCCTCTGTTTCAGCCTCTCTGTTTCTCGCCCTCTGTTTCAGCCCCTCTGTTTCCACCCCTCTGATTCAGCCCCTCTGTTTCAGCCAATCTGTTTCTCGCCCTCTGTTTCAGCCCCTCTGATTCAGCCCCTCTGTTTCAGCCCCTCTGATTCAGCCCCTCTGTTTCAGACCCTCTATTTCAGCACCTCTGTTTCAGCCACTCTGTTTCAGGCTCTCTGTTTCAGCCCGTCTGTTTCAGCCCCTCTGTTTCAGCCCCTCTGTTTCAGCCCCTCTGATTCAGTACCTTCGTTTCTCGCCCTCTGTTTCAGCCCCTCTGCTTCAGCCCCTCTGATTCAGCCCGTCTGATTCAGCCCCTCTGTTTCTCGCCCTCTGTTTCAGCCCCTCTGATTCAGCCACTCTGTTTCTCGCCCTCTGTTTCAGCCCCACTGTTTCAGCCCCTCTGTTTTTTGCCTTCTGTTTCAGCCCCTCTGTTTCAGCCCCTCAGTTTCAGCCCCTCCGATTCAGCCCCTCTGTTTCAGCCCCTCTGGTTCAGCCCCTCTGTTTCAGCCCCTCTGTTTCTCGCCCATTGTTTCACCCCTCTGTTTGTCGCCCTCTGTTTCTGCCCCTCTGTTTCTCGCCCTCTGTTTCAGCCCCTCTGTTTCAGCCCCTCTGTTTCAGCCCCTCTGTTTCTCGCCCTCTGTTTCAGCCCCTCTGTTTCTTGCCCTCTGTTTCATCCCCTCTGTTTCAGCCCCCCTGTTTCTCGCCCTCTGTTTCAGCCCCTCTGTTTCTCGCCCTCTGTTTCAGCCCCTCTGTTTCTCGCCTTCTGTTTCAGCACCTCTGATTCAGCCCCTCTGTTTCAGCCCCTCTGATTCAGCCCCTCGGATTCAGCCCCTTTGTTTCTCGCCCTCTGTTTCAGCCCCTCTGTTTCAGCCCTTCTGTTTCAGCCACTCGGTTTCAGCCCCTCTGTTTCTTGCCCTCTGTTTCAGCCCCTCTGTTTCTCGCCCTCTGTTTCAGCCCCTCTGTTTCTCGCCCTCTGTTTCAGCCCCTCTGTTTCGCACTCTCTGTTTCAGCCCCTCTGTTTCAGCCCCTCTGTTTCTCGCCCTCTGTTTCTGCTCCTCTGTTACTCGCCCTCTGTTTCTGCCCCTCTGTTTCTCGCCCTCTGTTTCAGCCCCTCTGATTCAGCCCCTCTGTTTCAGCACGTCTGAATCAGTCCCTCTGTTTCAGCCCCTCTGTTTCAGCCCCTCTGTTTCTCGCCCTCTGTTTCAGCCCCTCTGTTTCTCGCCCTCTGTTTCAGCCACTCTGTTTCTCGCCTTCTGTTTCAGCCCCTCTGATTCAGGCCCTCTGTTTCAGCCCCTCTGATTCAGCCCCTCTGATTCAGCCCCTCTGATTCAGCCCCTCTGTTTCTCGCCCTCTGTTTCTGCCCCTCTGTTTCAGCCCCTCAGTTTCAGCCCCTCTGTTTCTTGCCCTCTGTTTCAGGCTCTCTGTTTCAGCCCGTCTGTTTCAGCCCCTCTGATTCAGCCCCTCTGTTTCAGCCCCTCTGATTCAGTACCTTAGTTTCTCGCCCTCTGTTTCAGCCCCTCTGTTTCAGCCCCTCTGATTCAGCCCCTCTGATTCAGCCCCTCTGTTTCTCGCCCTCTGTTTCAGCCCCTCTGATTCAGCCCCTCTGTTTCTCGCCCTCTGTTTCTCGCCCTCTGTTTCTGCCCCTCTGTTTCAGCCCCACTGTTTCAGCCCCTCTGTTTCTTGCCCTCTGTTTCAGCCCCTCTGTTTCAGCCCCTCTGTTTCAGCCCCTCCGCTTCAGCCCCTCTGTTTCAGCCTCTCTGGTTCAGCCCCTCCGTTTCAGCCCCTCTGTTTCTCGCCCTTTGTTTCAGCCCCTCTGTTTGTCGCCCTCTGTTTCAGCCCCTCTGTTTCTCGCCCTCTGTTTCAGCCCCTCTGTTTCATCCCCTCTGTTTCAGCCCCTCTGTTTCTCGCCCTCTGTTTCAGCCCTCTGTTTCTTGCCCTCTGTTTCATCCCCTCTGTTTCAGCTCCTCTGTTTCTCGCCCTCTGTTTCTGGCCCTCTGTTTCTCGCCCTCTGTTTCAGCCCCTCTGTTTCTCGCCTTCTGTTTCAGCCCCTCTGATTCAGCCCCTCTGTTTCAGCCCCTCTGATTCAGCCCCTCTGATTCAGCCCCTCTGTTTCTCGCCCTCTGTTTCAGCCCCTCTGTTTCAGCCCTTCTGTTTCAGCCACTCGGTTTCAGCCCCTCTGTTTCTAGCCCTCTGTTTCAGCCCCTCTGTTTCTCGCCCTCTGTTTCAGCCCCTCTGTTTCTCGCCCTCTGTTTCAGCCCCTCTGATTCAGCCACTCTGTTTCAGCCCCTCTGATTCAGCCCCTCTGTTTCAGCCCCTCTGATTCAGCCACTCTGTTTCAGCCCCTCTGATTCAGCCCTTCTGTTTCAGCCACTCGGTTTCAGGCCCTCTGTTTCTTGCCCTCTGTTTCAGCACCTCTGTTTCTCGCCCTCTGTTTCAGCCCCTCTGTTTCTCGCCCTCTGTTTCAGCCCCTCTGATTCAGCCCCTCTGTTTCAGCCCCTCTGAATCAGCCCCTCTGTTTCGCACTCTCTGTTTCAGCCCCTCTGTTTCAGCCCCTCTGTTTCTACCCCTCTCTTTCTGCCCCTCTGTTTCTCGCCCTCTGTTTCAGCCCCTCTGATTCAGCCCCTCTGTTTCAGCCCCTCTGAATCAGCCCCTCTGTTTCAGCCCCTCTGTTTCAGCCCCTCTGTTTCTCGCCCTCTGTTTCAGCCCCTCTGTTTCTCGCCTTCTGTTTCAGCCCATCTGTTTCTCGCCTTCTGTTTCAGCCCCTCTGATTCAGGCCCTCTGTTTCAGCCCCTCTGATTCAGCCCCTCTGATTCAGCCCCTCTGATTCAGCCCCTCTGTTTCTCGCCCTCTGTTTCTGCCCCTCTGTTTCAGCCCCTCTGTTCCAGCCCCTCTGTTTCTTGCCCTCTGTTTCAGCCCCTCTGTTTCAGCCCCTCTGTTTCAGCCCCTCCGATTCAGCCCCTCTGTTTCAGCCCCTCTGTTTCTGCCCCTCTGTTTCAGCCCCTCTGTTTCTCGCCCTTTGTTTCAGCCCCTCTGTTTCTCGCCCTCTGTTTCAGCCCCTCTGTTTCAGCACCTCTGTTTCAGCCCCTCTGTTTCTCGCCCTCTGTTTCAGCCCCTCTGTTTCTTGCCCTCTGTTTCAGCCCCTCTGTTTCAGCCCCACTGTTTCTCGCCCTCTGTTTCTGCCCCTCTGTTTCTCGCCCTCTGTTTCAGCCCCTCTATTTGTCGCCTACTGTTTCAGCCCCTCTAATTCAGGCCCTCTGTTTCAGCCCCTCTGATTCAGCCACTCTGATTCAGCCCCTCTGTTTCTCGCCCTCTGTTTCAGCCCCTCTGTTTCAGCCCCTCTGTTTCAGCCCCTCTGTTTCTCGCCCTCTGTTTCAGCCCCTCTGTTTCTTGCCCTCTCTTTCAGCCCCTCTGTTTCAGCCCCACTGTTTCTCGCCCTCTGTTTCTGCCCCTCTGTTTCTCTCCCTCTGTTTCAGCCCCTCTGTTTCAGCCCTTCTGTTTCAGCCACTCGGTTTCAGCCCCTCTGTTTCTTGCCCTCTGTTTCAGCCCCTCTGTTTCTCGCCCTCTGTTTCAGCCCCTCTTTTTCTCGCCCTCTGTTTCAGCCCCTCTGTTTCGCACTCTCTGTTTCAGCCCCTCTGTTTCAGCCCCTCTGTTTCTCGCCCTCTGTTTCTGCTCCTCTGTTTCTCGCCCTCTGTTTCAGCCCCTCTGTTTCTCGCCCTCTGTTTCAGCCCCTCTGATTCAGCCCCTCTGTTTCAGCCCCTCTGAATCAGTCCCTCTGTTTCAGCCCCTCTGTTTCAGCCCCTCTGTTTCTCGCCCTCTGTTTCAGCCCCTCTGTTTCTCACCCTCTGTTTCAGCACCTCTGTTTCAGCCCCTCTGTTTCTCGCCCTCTGTTTCAGCCCCTCTGTTTCTCGCCCTGTGTTTCAGCCCCTCTGTTTCTCGCCCTCTGTTTCAGCCCCTCTGTTTCTCGCCCTCTGATTCAGCCCCTCTGTTTCTCGCCCTCTGTTTCAGCCCCTCTGTTTCTCGACATCTGTTTCAGCCCCTCTGTTTCTCGCCCTCTGTTTCAGCCCCTCTGTTTCAGCCCCTCTGTTTCAGCCCCTCTGTTTCTCGCCCTCTGTTTCAGCCCCTCTGTTTCTCGCCCCCTGTTTCAGCCTCTCTGTTTCTCGCCCTCTGTTTCAGCCCCTCTGTTTCAACCCCTCTGATTCAGCCCCTCTGTTTCAGCCCCTCTGTTTCTCGCCCTCTGTTTCAGCCCCTCTGTTTCTCGCCCCCTGTTTCAGCCTCTCTGTTTCTCGCCCTCTGTTTCAGCCCCTCTGTTTCAACCCCTCTGATTCAGCCCCTCTGTTTCAGCCCCTCTGTTTCTCGCCCTCTGTTTCAGCCGCTCTGATTCAGCCCGTCTGTTTCAGCCCCTCTGATTCAGCCCCTCTGTTTCAGCCCCTCTATTTCAGCCCCTCTGTTTCAGCCCCTCTGATTCAGTACCTTAGTTTCTCGCCCTCTGTTTCAGCCCCTCTGTTTCAGCCCCTCTGATTCAGCCCGTCTGATTCAGCCCCTCTGTTTCTCGCCCTCTGTTTCAGCCCCTCTGATTCAGCCCCTCTGTTTCTCGCCCTCTGTTTCTCGCCCTCTGTTTCTGCCCCTCTGTTTCAGCCCCACTGTTTCAGCCCCTCTGTTTCTTGCCCTCTGTTTCAGCCCCTCTGTTTCAGCCCCTCTGTTTCAGCCACTCCGATTCAGCCCCTCTGTTTCAGCCCCTCTGGTTCAGCCCCTCTGTTTCAGCCCCTCTGTTTCTCGCCCTTTGTTTCACCCCTCTGTTTGTTGCCCTCTGTTTCAGCCCCTCTGTTTCTCCCCCTCTGTTTCAGCCCCTCTGTTTCAGCCCCTCTGTTTCTCGCCCTCTGTTTCAGCCCCTCTGTTTCTTGCCCTCTGTTTCATCCCCTCTGTTTCAGCCCCTCTGTTTCTCGCCCTCTGTTTCTGGCCCTCTGTTTCTCGCCCTCTGTTTCAGCCCCTCTGTTTCTCGCCTTCTGTTTCAGCCCCTCTGATTCAGCCCCTCTGTTTCAGCCCCTCTGATTCAGCCCCTCTGATTCAGCCCCTCTGTTTCTCGCCCTCTGTTTCAGCCCCTCTGTTTCAGCCCTTCTGTTTCAGCCACTCGGTTTCAGCCCCTCTGTTTCTTGCCCTCTGTTTCAGCTCCTCTGTTTCTCGCCCTCTGTTTCAGCCCCTCTGTTTCTCGCCCTCTGTTTCAGCCCCTCTGTTTCGCACTCTCTGTTTCAGCCCCTGTTTCAGCCCCTCTGTTTCTCGCCCTCTGTTTCTGCTCCTCTGTTTCTCGCCCTCTGTTTCAGCCCCTCTGTTTCTCGCCCTCTGTTTCTGCCCCTCTGTTTCTCACCTTCTGTTTCAGCCCCTCTGTTTCTCGCCTTCTGTTTCAGCCCCTCTGTTTCTCGCCCTCTGTTTCAGCCCCTCTGATTCAGCCCCTCTGTTTCTCGCCCTCTGTTTCAGCCCCTCTGTTTCTCGCCATCTGTTTCAGCCACTCTGTTTCTCGCCCTCTGTTTCAGCCCCTCTGTTTCAGCCCCTCTGTTTCAGCCCCTCTGTTTCTCGCCCTCTGTTTCAGCCCCTCTGTTTCTCGCCCTCTGTTTCAGCCTCTCTGTTTCTCGCCCTCTGTTTCCGCCCCTCTGTTTCAACCCCTCTGATTCAGCCCCTCTGTTTCAGCCCCTCTGTTTCTCGCCCTCTGTTTCAGCCCCTCTGTTTCGCACTGTCTGTTTCAGCCCCTGTTTCAGCCCCTCTGTTTCTCGCCCTCTGTTTCTGCTCCTCTGTTTCTCGCCCTCTGTTTCAGCCCCTCTGTTTCTCGCCCTCTGTTTCTGCCCCTCTGTTTCTCACCCTCTGTTTCAGCCCCTCTGTTTCTCGCCCTCTGTTTCTGCCCCTCTGTTTCTCGCCCTCTATTTCAGCCCCTCTGTTTCAGCCCCTCTGTTTCAGCCCCTCTGTTTCAGCCCCTCTGTTTCTCGCCCTCTGTTTCAGCCCCTCTGTTTCTCGCCCTCTGTTTCAGCCTCTCTGTTTCTCGCCCTCTGTTTCAGCCCCTCTGTTTCAACCCCTCTGATTCAGCCCCTCTGTTTCAGCCCCTCTGTTTCTCGCCCTCTGTTTCAGCCGCTCTGATTCAGCCCGTCTGTTTCAGCCCCTCTGATTCAGCCCCTCTGTTTCAGCCACTCTATTTCAGCCCCTCTGTTTCAGATACTCTGTTTCAGGCTCTCTGTTTCAGCCCGTCTGTTTCAGCCCCTCTGTTTCAGCCCCTCTGTTTCAGCCCCTCTGATTCAGTACCTTAGTTTCTCACCCTCTGTTTCAGCCCCTCTGTTTCAGCCCCTCTGATTCAGCCCGTCTGATTCAGCCCCTCTGTTTCTCGCCCTCTGTTTCAGCCCCTCTGATTCAGCCCCTCTGTTTCTCGCCCTCTGTTTCTCGCCCTCTGTTTCTGCCCCTCTGTTTCAGTCCCTCTGTTTCGCGCTCTCTGTTTCAGCCCCTCTGTTTCAGTCCCTCTGTTTCTCGCCCTCTGTTTCAGCCCCTCTGTTTCAGCCCCTCTGTTTCAGCCCCTCCGATTCAGCCCCTCTGTTTCAGCCCCTCTGGTTCAGCCCCTCTGTTTCAGCCCCTCTGTTTCTCGCCCTTTGTTTCACCCCTCTGTTTGTTGCCCTCTGTTTCAGCCCCTCTGTTTCTCGCCCTCTGTTTCAGCCCCTCTGTTTCAGCCCCTCTGTTTCAGCCCCTCTGTTTCTCGCCCTCTGTTTCAGCCCCTCTGTTTCTTGCCCTCTGTTTCATCCCCTCTGTTTCAGCCCCTCTGTTTCTCGCCCTCTGTTTCTGGCCCTCTGTTTCTCGCCCTCTGTTTCAGCCCCTCTGTTTCTCGCCTTCTGTTTCAGCCCCTCTGATTCAGCCCCTCTGTTTCAGCCCCTCTGATTCAGCCCCTCTGATTCAGCCCCTCTGTTTCTCGCCCTCTGTTTCAGCCCCTCTGTTTCAGCCCTTCTGTTTCAGCCACTCGGTTTCAGCCCCTCTGTTTCTTGCCCTCTGTTTCAGCTCCTCTGTTTCTCGCCCTCTGTTTCAGCCCCTCTGTTTCTCGCCCTCTGTTTCAGCCCCTCTGTTTCGCACTCTCTGTTTCAGCCCCTGTTTCAGCCCCTCTGTTTCTCGCCCTCTGTTTCTGCTCCTCTGTTTCTCGCCCTCTGTTTCAGCCCCTCTGTTTCTCGCCCTCTGTTTCTGCCCCTCTGTTTCTCACCCTCTGTTTCAGCCCCTCTGTTTCTCGCCTTCTGTTTCAGCCCCTCTGATTCAGGTCCTCTGTTTCAGCCCCTCTGATTCAGCCCCTCTGATTCAGCCCCTCTGTTTCTCGCCCTCTGTTTCAGCCCCTCTGTTTCAGCCCTTCTGTTTCAGCCACTCGGTTTCAGCCCCTTTGTTTCTTGCCCTCTGTTTCAGCCCCTCTGTTTCTTGCCCTCTGTTTCAGCCCCTCTGTTTCAGCCCCACTGTTTCTCGCCCTCTGTTTCTGCCCCTCTGTTTCTCGCCCTCTGTTTCAGCCCCTCTATTTGTCGCCTACTGTTTCAGCCCCTCTAATTCAGGCCCTCTGTTTCAGCCCCTCTGATTCAGCCACTCTGATTCAGCCCCTCTGTTTCTCGCCCTCTGTTTCAGCCCCTCTGTTTCAGCCCCTCTGTTTCAGCCCCTCTGTTTCTCGCCCTCTGTTTCAGCCCCTCTGTTTCTTGCCCTCTCTTTCAGCCCCTCTGTTTCAGCCCCACTGTTTCTCGCCCTCTGTTTCTGCCCCTCTGTTTCTCGCCCTCTGTTTCAGCCCCTCTGTTTCAGCCCTTCTGTTTCAGCCACTCGGTTTCAGCCCCTCTGTTTCTTGCCCTCTGTTTCAGCCCCTCTGTTTCTCGCCCTCTGTTTCAGCCCCTCTTTTTCTCGCCCTCTGTTTCAGCCCCTCTGTTTCGCACTCTCTGTTTCAGCCCCTCTGTTTCAGCCCCTCTGTTTCTCGCCCTCTATTTCTGCTCCTCTGTTTCTCGCCCTCTGTTTCAGCCCCTCTGTTTCTCGCCCTCTGTTTCAGCCCCTCTGATTCAGCCCCTCTGTTTCAGCCCCTCTGAATCAGTCCCTCTGTTTCAGCCCCTCTGTTTCAGCCCCTCTGTTTCTCGCCCTCTGTTTCAGCCCCTCTGTTTCTCACCCTCTGTTTCAGCACCTCTGTTTCAGCCCCTCTGTTTCTCGCCCTCTGTTTCAGCCCCTCTGTTTCTCGCCCTGTGTTTCAGCCCCTCTGTTTCTCGCCCTCTGTTTCAGCCCCTCTGTTTCTCGCCCTCTGATTCAGCCCCTCTGTTTCTCGCCCTCTGTTTCAGCCCCTCTGTTTCTCGACATCTGTTTCAGCCCCTCTGTTTCTCGCCCTCTGTTTCAGCCCCTCTGTTTCAGCCCCTCTGTTTCAGCCCCTCTGTTTCTCGCCCTCTGTTTCAGCCCCTCTGTTTCTCGCCCCCTGTTTCAGCCTCTCTGTTTCTCGCCCTCTGTTTCAGCCCCTCTGTTTCAACCCCTCTGATTCAGCCCCTCTGTTTCAGCCCCTCTGTTTCTCGCCCTCTGTTTCAGCCCCTCTGTTTCTCGCCCCCTGTTTCAGCCTCTCTGTTTCTCGCCCTCTGTTTCAGCCCCTCTGTTTCAACCCCTCTGATTCAGCCCCTCTGTTTCAGCCCCTCTGTTTCTCGCCCTCTGTTTCAGCCGCTCTGATTCAGCCCGTCTGTTTCAGCCCCTCTGATTCAGCCCCTCTGTTTCAGCCCCTCTATTTCAGCCCCTCTGTTTCAGCCCCTCTGATTCAGTACCTTAGTTTCTCGCCCTCTGTTTCAGCCCCTCTGTTTCAGCCCCTTTGATTCAGCCCGTCTGATTCAGCCCCTCTGTTTCTCGCCCTCTGTTTCAGCCCCTCTGATTCAGCCCCTCTGTTTCTCGCCCTCTGTTTCTCGCCCTCTGTTTCTGCCCCTCTGTTTCAGCCCCACTGTTTCAGCCCCTCTGTTTCTTGCCCTCTGTTTCAGCCCCTCTGTTTCAGCCCCTCTGTTTCAGCCACTCCGATTCAGCCCCTCTGTTTCAGCCCCTCTGGTTCAGCCCCTCTGTTTCAGCCCCTCTGTTTCTCGCCCTTTGTTTCACCCCTCTGTTTGTTGCCCTCTGTTTCAGCCCCTCTGTTTCTCCCCCTCTGTTTCAGCCCCTCTGTTTCAGCCCCTCTGTTTCTCGCCCTCTGTTTCAGCCCCTCTGTTTCTTGCCCTCTGTTTCATCCCCTCTGTTTCAGCCCCTCTGTTTCTCGCCCTCTGTTTCTGGCCCTCTGTTTCTCGCCCTCTGTTTCAGCCCCTCTGTTTCTCGCCTTCTGTTTCAGCCCCTCTGATTCAGCCCCTCTGTTTCAGCCCCTCTGATTCAGCCCCTCTGATTCAGCCCCTCTGTTTCTCGCCCTCTGTTTCAGCCCCTCTGTTTCAGCCCTTCTGTTTCAGCCACTCGGTTTCAGCCCCTCTGTTTCTTGCCCTCTGTTTCAGCTCCTCTGTTTCTCGCCCTCTGTTTCAGCCCCTCTGTTTCTCGCCCTCTGTTTCAGCCCCTCTGTTTCGCACTCTCTGTTTCAGCCCCTGTTTCAGCCCCTCTGTTTCTCGCCCTCTGTTTCTGCTCCTCTGTTTCTCGCCCTCTGTTTCAGCCCCTCTGTTTCTCGCCCTCTGTTTCTGCCCCTCTGTTTCTCACCTTCTGTTTCAGCCCCTCTGTTTCTCGCCTTCTGTTTCAGCCCCTCTGTTTCTCGCCCTCTGTTTCAGCCCCTCTGATTCAGCCCCTCTGTTTCTCGCCCTCTGTTTCAGCCCCTCTGTTTCTCGCCATCTGTTTCAGCCACTCTGTTTCTCGCCCTCTGTTTCAGCCCCTCTGTTTCAGCCCCTCTGTTTCAGCCCCTCTGTTTCTCGCCCTCTGTTTCAGCCCCTCTGTTTCTCGCCCTCTGTTTCAGCCTCTCTGTTTCTCGCCCTCTGTTTCCGCCCCTCTGTTTCAACCCCTCTGATTCAGCCCCTCTGTTTCAGCCCCTCTGTTTCTCGCCCTCTGTTTCAGCCCCTCTGTTTCGCACTGTCTGTTTCAGCCCCTGTTTCAGCCCCTCTGTTTCTCGCCCTCTGTTTCTGCTCCTCTGTTTCTCGCCCTCTGTTTCAGCCCCTCTGTTTCTCGCCCTCTGTTTCTGCCCCTCTGTTTCTCACCCTCTGTTTCAGCCCCTCTGTTTCTCGCCCTCTGTTTCAGCCCCTCTGTTTCTCGCCCTCTATTTCAGCCCCTCTGTTTCAGCCCCTCTGTTTCAGCCCCTCTGTTTCAGCCCCTCTGTTTCTCGCCCTCTGTTTCAGCCCCTCTGTTTCTCGCCCTCTGTTTCAGCCTCTCTGTTTCTCGCCCTCTGTTTCAGCCCCTCTGTTTCAACCCCTCTGATTCAGCCCCTCTGTTTCAGCCCCTCTGTTTCTCGCCCTCTGTTTCAGCCGCTCTGATTCAGCCCGTCTGTTTCAGCCCCTCTGATTCAGCCCCTCTGTTTCAGCCACTCTATTTCAGCCCCTCTGTTTCAGATACTCTGTTTCAGGCTCTCTGTTTCAGCCCGTCTGTTTCAGCCCCTCTGTTTCAGCCCCTCTGTTTCAGCCCCTCTGATTCAGTACCTTAGTTTCTCACCCTCTGTTTCAGCCCCTCTGTTTCAGCCCCTCTGATTCAGCCCGTCTGATTCAGCCCCTCTGTTTCTCGCCCTCTGTTTCAGCCCCTCTGATTCAGGCCCTCTGTTTCTCGCCCTCTGTTTCTCGCCCTCTGTTTCTGCCCCTCTGTTTCAGTCCCTCTGTTTCGCGCTCTCTGTTTCAGCCCCTCTGTTTCAGTCCCTCTGTTTCTCGCCCTCTGTTTCAGCCCCTCTGTTTCAGCCCCTCTGTTTCAGCCCCTCCGATTCAGCCCCTCTGTTTCAGCCCCTCTGGTTCAGCCCCTCTGTTTCAGCCCCTCTGTTTCTCGCCCTTTGTTTCACCCCTCTGTTTGTTGCCCTCTGTTTCAGCCCCTCTGTTTCTCGCCCTCTGTTTCAGCCCCTCTGTTTCAGCCCCTCTGTTTCAGCCCCTCTGTTTCTCGCCCTCTGTTTCAGCCCCTCTGTTTCTTGCCCTCTGTTTCATCCCCTCTGTTTCAGCCCCTCTGTTTCTCGCCCTCTGTTTCTGGCCCTCTGTTTCTCGCCCTCTGTTTCAGCCCCTCTGTTTCTCGCCTTCTGTTTCAGCCCCTCTGATTCAGCCCCTCTGTTTCAGCCCCTCTGATTCAGCCCCTCTGATTCAGCCCCTCTGTTTCTCGCCCTCTGTTTCAGCCCCTCTGTTTCAGCCCTTCTGTTTCAGCCACTCGGTTTCAGCCCCTCTGTTTCTTGCCCTCTGTTTCAGCTCCTCTGTTTCTCGCCCTCTGTTTCAGCCCCTCTGTTTCTCGCCCTCTGTTTCAGCCCCTCTGTTTCGCACTCTCTGTTTCAGCCCCTGTTTCAGCCCCTCTGTTTCTCGCCCTCTGTTTCTGCTCCTCTGTTTCTCGCCCTCTGTTTCAGCCCCTCTGTTTCTCGCCCTCTGTTTCTGCCCCTCTGTTTCTCACCCTCTGTTTCAGCCCCTCTGTTTCTCGCCTTCTGTTTCAGCCCCTCTGATTCAGGTCCTCTGTTTCAGCCCCTCTGATTCAGCCCCTCTGATTCAGCCCCTCTGTTTCTCGCCCTCTGTTTCAGCCCCTCTGTTTCAGCCCTTCTGTTTCAGCCACTCGGTTTCAGCCCCTCTGTTTCTTGCCCTCTGTTTCAGCCCCTCTGTTTCTCGCCCTCTGTTTCAGCCCCTCTGTTTCGCACTCTCTGTTTCAGCCCCTCTGTTTCAGCCCCTCTGTTTCTCGCCCTCTGTTTCTGCACCTCTGTTTCTCGCCCTCTGTTTCAGCCCCTCTGTTTCTCGCCCTCTCTTTCAGCCCCTCTGATTCAGCCCCTCTGTTTCAGCCCCTCTGAATCAGTCCCTCTTTCAGCCCCTGTGTTTCAGCCCCTCTGTTTCTCGCCCTCTGTTTCAGCCCCTCTGTTTCAGCCCCTCTGTTTCAGCCCCTCTGTTTCAGCCCCTCTGTTTCTCGCCCTCTGTTTCAGCCCCTCTGTTTCTCGCCCTCTGTTTCAGCCGCTCTGATTCAGCCCCTCTGTTTCTCGCCCTCTGTTTCAGCGCCTTTGTTTCTCGCCATCTGTTTCAGCCCCTCTGTTTCTCGCCCTCTGGTTCAGCCCCTCTGTTTCAGCCCCTCAGTTTCAGCCCCTCTGTTTCTCGCCCTCTGTTTCAGCCCCTCTGTTTCTCGCTCTCTGTTTCAGCCTCTCTGTTTCTCGCCTTCTGTTTCAGCCCCTCTGTTTCAACCCCTCTGATTCAGCCCCTCTGTTTCAGCCCCTCTGTTTCTCGCCCTCTGTTACAGCCCCTCTGATTCAGCCCCTCTGTTTCAGCCCCTCTGATTCAGCCCCTCTGTTTCAGACCCTCTATTTCAGCCCCTCTGTTTCAGCCACTCTGTTTCAGGCTCTCTGTTTCAGCCCGTCTGTTTCAGCCCCTCTGTTTCAGCCCCTCTGTTTCAGCCCCTCTGATTCAGTACCTTAGTTTCTTGCCCTCTGTTTCAGCCCCTCTGTTTCAGCCCCTCTGATTCAGCCCCTCTGATTCAGCCCCTCTGTTTCAGCCCCTCTGATTCAGCCCCTCTGTTTCTCGCTCTCTGTTTCTCGCCCTCTGTTTCAGCCCCTCTGTTTCAGCCCCACTGTTTCAGCCCCTCTGTTTCTTGCACTCTGTTTCAGCCCCTCTGTTTCAGCCCCTCTGTTCCAGCCCCTCCGCTTCAGCCCCTCTGTTTCAGCCCCTCTGGTTCAGCCCCTCTGTTTCAGCCCCTCTGTTTCTCGCCCTTTGTTTCAGCCCCTCTGTTTGTCGCCCTCTGTTTCAGCCCCTCTGTTTCTCGCCCTCTGTTTCAGCCCCTCTGTTTCATCCCCTCTGTTTCAGCCCCTCTGTTTCTCGCCCTCTGTTTCAGCCCTCTGTTTCTTGACCTCTGTTTCATCCCCTCTGTTTCAGCTCCTCTGTTTCTCGCCCTCTGTTTCTGGCCCTCTGTTTCTCGCCCTCTGTTTCAGCCCCTCTGTTTCTTGCCTTCTGTTTCAGCCCCTCTGATTCAGCCCCTCTGTTTCAGCCCCTCTGATTCAGCCCCTCTGATTCAGCCCCTCTGTTTCTCGCCCTCTGTTTCAGCCCCTCTGTTTCAGCCCTTCTGTTTCAGCCACTCGGTTTCAGCCCCTCTGTTTCTTGCCCTCTGTTTCAGCCCCTCTGTTTCTCGCCCTCTGTTTCAGCCCCTCTGTTTCTCGCCCTCTGTTTCAGCCCCTCTGATTCAGCCACTCTGTTTCAGCCCCTCTGATTCAGCCCCTCTGTTTCAGCCCCTCTATTTCAGCCCCTTTGTTTCAGCCCCTCTTTTTCATCCACTCTGTTTCTCGCCCTCTGTTTCTCACCCTCTGTTTCTCGCCCTCTGTTTCAGCCCCTCTGTTTTTCGCCCTCTGTTTCAGCCCCTCTGTTTCTCGCCCTCTGTTTCAGGCTCTCTGTTTCAGCCCGTCTGTTTCAGCCCCTCTGTTTCAGCCCCTCTGTTTCTCGCCCTCTGTTTCTCGCCCGCTGTTTCAGCCCCTTTGTTTCTCGCCCTCTGTTTCAGCCCCTCTGTTTCAGTCCCTCTGTTTCAGCCCCTCTGATTCAGCCCCTCTGTTTCTCGCCCTCTGTTTCAGTCCCTCTGTTTTTCGCCCTCTGTTTCAGGCCCTCTGTTTCTCGCCCTCTGTTTCAGGCTCTCTGTTTCAGCCCGTCTGTTTCAGCCCCTCTGTTTCTCGCCCTTTGTTTCTCGCCCGCTGTTTCAGCCCCTTAATTCTCGCCCTCTGTTTCAGCCCCTCTGTTTCAGCCCCTCTGATTCAGACCCTCTGTTTCTGCCCCTCTGTTTCAGCCCCTCTGTTTCAAGCCCTCAGTTTCTGCCCCTCTGTTTCTCGCCCTCTGTTTCAGCCCCTCTGTTTCAGCCCCTCTGTTTCAGCCCCTCTGTTTCTCGCCCTCTGTTTCAGCCCCTCTGTTTCTCGCCCTCTGTTTCAGACCCTCTGTTTCAGCCCCTCTGTTTCTCGCCCTCTGTTTCTGCCCCTCAGTTTCTCGCCCTCTGTTTCAGCCCCTCTGTTTCTCGCCTTCTGTTTCAGCCCCTCTGATTCAGCCCCTCTGTTTCTCGCCATCTGTTTCAGCCCCTCTGTTTCAGCCCTTCTGTTTCAGCCATTCTGTTTCAGCCCCTCTGTTTCTTGCCCTCTGTTTCAGCCCCTCTGTTTCCCGACCTCTGTTTCAGTCCCTCTGTTTCTCGCCATCTGTTTCAGCCCCTCTGTTTCGCGCTCTCTGTTTCAGCCCCTCTGTTTTAGCTCCTCTGTTTCTCGCCCTCTTTTTCTGCCCCTCTGTTTCTCGCCCTCTGTTTCAGCCCCTCTGTTTCTCGCCCTCTGATTAAGCCCCTCTGTTTCAGCCCCTCTGTTTCAGCCCCTCTGAATCAGCCCCTCTGATTCAGCCCCTCTGTTTCAGCCCCTCTGTTTCAGCCCCTCTGTTTCTCGCCCTCTGTTTCAGCCCCTCTGTTTCTCACCCTCTGTTTCAGCTCCTCTGTTTCAGCCCCTCTGTTTCTCGCCCTCTGTTTCAGCCCCTCTGTTTCTCGCCCTCTGTTTCAGCCCCTCTGATTCAGCCCATCTGTTTCTCGCCCTCTGTTTCAGCCCCTCTGTTTCTCGCCCTCTGTTTCAGCCCCTCTGTTTCTCGCCCTCTGTTTCAGCCCCTCTGTTTCAGCCCCTCAGTTTCAGCCCCTCAGTTTCTCCACCTCTGTTTCAGCCCCTCTATTTCTCGCCCTCTGTTTCAGCCCCTCTGTTTTAGCCCCACTGTTTCAGCCCCTCTATTTCTCGCCCTCTGCTTCAGCCCCTCTGTTTTAGCCCCACTGTTTCAGCCCCTTTGTTTCAGCCCCTCTGTTTCTCGCCCTCTGTTTCAGCCCCACTGTTTCAGTCCCTCTGTTTCTCACCCTCTGTTTCTGGACCTCTGTTTCAGCCCCTCTGTTTCTCGCTCTCTGTTTCAGCCCCACTGTTTCAGCCCCTCTGTTTCAGCCCCTCTGTTTCAGCCCCACTGTTTCTCGCCCTCTGTTTCAGCCCCTCTGTTTCTTGCCCTCTGTTTCAGCCACTCTGTTTCTCGCCCTCTGTTTCAGCCTCTCTGTTTCTCGCCCTCTGTTTCAGCCCCTCTGTTTCAGCCCCTCTGTTTCAGCCCCTCTGTTTCTCGCCCTCGGTTTCAGCCCCTCTGTTTCTCGCCCTCTGTTTCAGCCTCTCTGTTTCTCGCCCTCTGTTTCAGCCCCTCTGTTTCAGCCCCTCTGTTTCAGCCCCTCTATTTCTAGCCCTCTGCATCAGCCGCTTTGTTTCAGCCCCTCTGTTTCAGCCCCTCTTTTTCAGCCCCTCTGTTTCTCGCCCTCTGTTTCTCGCCCTCTGTTTCAGCCCCTCTGTTTCTCGCCCTCTGTTTCAGCCTCTCAGTTTCAGCCCCTCTGATTCAGCCCGTCTGATTCAGACCCTCTGTTTCTCGCCCTCTGTTCCAGCCACTCTGTTTCAGCCCCTCTGTTTCTGCCCTTCTGTTTCAGCCTCTCTGTTTCAGCCCCTCTGTTTCTTGCCCTCTGTTTCAGCCTCTCTGTTTCTCGACCTCTGTTTCAGTCCCTCTGTTTCTCGCCATCTGTTTCAGACCCTCTGTTTCGCGCTCTCTGTTTCAGCCCCTCTGTTTCTGCTCCTCTGTTTCTCGCCCTCTGTTTCAGACCCTCTGTTTCAGCCCCTCTGTTTCAGTCCCTCTGTTTCAGCCCCTCTGTTTCTGCCCTTCTGTTTCAGCCCCTCTGTTTCAGCCCCTCTGTTTCTCGCCCTCTGTTTCTGCCCCTCAGTTTCTCGCCCTCTGTTTCAGCCCCTCTGTTTCTCGCCTTCTGTTTCAGCCCCTCTGATTCAGCCCCTCTGTTTCAGCCCTTCTGATTCAGCCCCTCTGATTCAGCCCCTCTGTTTCTCGCCATCTGTTTCAGCCCCACTGTTTCTCGCCATCTGTTTCAGCCCCTCTGTTTCGCGCTCTCTGTTTCAGCCCCTCTGTTTCAGCTCCTCTGTTTCTCGCCCTCTTTTTCTGCCCCTCTGTTTCTCGCCCTCTGTTTCAGCCCCTCTGATTAAGCCCCTCTGTTTAAGCCCCTCTGAATCAGCCCCTCTGATTCAGCCCCTCTGTTTCAGCCCCTCTGTTTCAGCCCCTCTGTTTCTCGCCCTCTGTTTCAGCCCCTCTGTTTCTCACCCTCTGTTTCAGCCCCTCTGTTTCAGCCCCTCTGTTTCTCGCTCTCTGTTTCAGCCCCTCTGTTTATCGCCCTCTGTTTTAGCCCCTCTGATTCTGCCCCTCTGTTTCTCGCCCTCTGTTTCAGCCCCTCTGTTTCTCGCCCTCTGTTTCAGCCCCTCTGTTTCTCGCCCTCTGTTTCAGCCCCTCTGTTTCAGCCCCTCTGTTTCAGCCCCTCAGTTTCTCCACCTCTGTTTCAGCCCCTCTATTTCTCGCCCTCTGTTTCAGCCCCTCTGTTTTAGCCCCACTGTTTCAGCCCCTTTGTTTCAGCCACTCTGTTTCTTGCCCTCTGTTTAAGCCTCTCTGTTTCTCGCCCTCTGTTTCAGCCCCTCTGTTTCAGCCCCTCTGTTTCAGCCCCTCTGTTTCTCGCCCTCTGTTTCAGCCCCTCTGTTTCTCGCCCTCTGTTTCAGCCTCTCTGTTTCTCGCCCTCTGTTTCAGCCCCTCTGTTTCAGCCCCTCTGTTTCAGCCCCTCTATTTCTCGCCCTCTGCATCAGCCGCTTTGTTTCAGCCCCTCTGTTTCAGCCCCTCTTTTTCAGCCCCTCTGTTTCTCGCCCTCTGTTTCTCGCCCTCTCTTTCAGCCCCTCTGTTTCTCGCCCTTCTTTTCAGCCCCTCTGTTTCAGCCCCTCTGATTCAGCCCGTCTGATTCAGACCCTCTGTTTCTCGCCCTCTGTTCCAGGCACTCTGTTTCAGCCCCTCTGTTTCTGCCCTTCTGTTTCAGCCTCTCTGTTTCAGACCCTCTGTTTCTTGCCCTGTGTTTCAGCCTCTCTGTTTCTCGACCTCTGTTTCAGTCCCTCTGTTTCTCGCCATCTGTTTCAGACCCTCTGTTTCGCACTCTCTGTTTCAGCCCCTCTGTTTCTGCTCCTCTGTTTCTGGCCCTCTGTTTCAGACCCTCTGTTTCAGCCCCTCTGTTTCTCGCCCTCTGTTTCTGCCCCTCAGTTTCTCGCCCTCTGTTTCAGCCCCTCTGTTTCTCGCCTTCTGTTTCAGCCCCTCTGATTCAGCCCCTCTGTTTCAGCCCTTCTGATTCAGCCCCTCTGATTCAGCCCCTCTGTTTCTCGCCATCTGTTTCAGCCCCTCTGTTTCAGCCCGTCTGTTTCAGCCACTCTGTTTCAGCCCCTCTGTTTCTTGCCCTCTGTTTCAGCCCCTCTGTTTCTCGACCTCTGTTTCAGTCCCTCTGTTTCTCGCCATCTGTTTCAGCCCCTCTGTTTCGCGCTCTCTGTTTCAGCCCCTCTGATTCAGCCCCTCTGTTTCTCGCCATCTGTTTCAGCCCCTCTGTTTCAGCCCGTCTGTTTCAGCCACTCTGTTTCAGCCCCTCTGTTTCTTGCCCTCTGTTTCAGCCCCTCTGTTTCTTGACCTCTGTTTCAGTCCCTCTGTTTCTCGCCATCTGTTTCAGCCCCTCTGTTTCGCGCCCTCTGTTTCAGCCCCTCTGTTTCTCGCCCTCTGTTTCAGCCCCTCTGATTAAGCCCCTCTGTTTCAGCCCCTCTGAATCAACCCCTCTGATTCAGCCCCTCTGTTTCAGCCCCTCTGTTTCAGCCCCTCTGTTTCTCGCCCTCTGTTTCAGCCCCTTTGTTTCTCACCCTCTGTTTCAGCCCCTCTGTTTCAGCCCCTCTGTTTCTCGCTCTCTGTTTCAGCCCCTCTGTTTCTCGCCCTCTGTTTCAGCCCCTCTGATTCAGCCCCTCTGTTTCTCGCCCTCTGTTTCAGCCCCTCTGTTTCTCGCCCTCTGTTTCAGCCACTCTGTTTCTCGACCTCTGTTTCAGTCCCTCTGTTTCTCGCCATCTGTTTCAGCCCCTCTGTGTCGCGCTCTCTGTTTCAGCCCCTCTGTTTCAGCTCCTCTGTTTTTCGCCCTCTTTTTCTGCCCCTCTGTTTCTCGCCCTCTGTTTCAGCCCCTCTGTTTCTCGCCCTCTGCTTCAGCCCCTCTGATTAATCCCCTCTGTTTCAGCCCCTCTGAATCAGCCCCTCTGATTCAGCCCCTCTGTTTCAGCCCCTATGTTTCAGCCCCTCTGTTTCTCGCCCTCTGTTTCAGCCCCTCTGATTCTCACCCTCTGTTTCAGCCCCTCTGTTTCAGCCCCTCTGTTTCTCGCTCTCTGTTTCAGCCCCTCTGTTTCTCGCCCTCTGTTTCAGCCCCTCTGATTCAGCCCCTCTGTTTCTCGCCCTATGTTTCAGCCCCTCTGTTTCTCGCCCTCTGTTTCAGCCCCTCTGTTTCTCGCCCTCTGTTTCAGCCCCTCTGTTTCAACCCCTCTGTTTCAGCCCCTCAGTTTCTCCACCTCTGTTTCAGCCCCACTATTTCTCGCCCTCTGTTTCAGCCACTCTGTTTTAGCCCCACTGTTTCAGCCCCTCCATTTCTCGCCCTCTGTTTCAGCCCCTCTGTTTTAGCCCCACTGTTTCAGCCCCTTTGTTTCAGCCCCTCTGTTTCTCGCCCTCTGTATCAGCCCCTCTGTTTCAGCCCCACTGTTTCAGTCCCTCTGTTTCTCGCCCTCTGTTTCTGGCCCTCTGTTTCAGCCCCTCTGTTTCTCGCTCTCTGTTTCAGCCCCTCTGTTTCAGACCCTCTGTTTCAGTCCCTCTGTTTCTCGCCCTCTGTTTCTCGCCCTCTGTTTCAGCCCCTCTGTTTCTCGCCCTCTGTTTCAGCCCCTCTGTTTCTCGCCCTCTGTTTCAGCCCCTCTGTTTCTCGCCCTCTGTTTCAGCCCCTCTGTTTCTCGCCCTCTGTTTCAGCCCCTCTGTTTCTTGCCCTCTGTTTCAGCCCCTCTGTTTCTCGCCCTCTGTTTCTGGCCCTCTGTTTCAGCCCCTCTATTTCTCGCCCTCTGCATCAGCCGCTTTGTTTCAGCCCCTCTGTTTCAGCCCCTCTTTTTCAACCCCTCTGTTTCTCGCCCTCTGTTTCTCGCCCTCTGTTTCAGCCCGTCTGTTTCTCGCCCTCTGTTTCAGCCCCTCTGTTTCAGCCGCACTGATTCAGCCCGTCCGATTCAGACCCTCTGTTTCTCGCCCTCTGTTCCAGCCACTCTGTTTCAGCCCCTCTGTTTCTGCCCTTCTGTTTCAGCCTCTCTGTTTCAGCCCCTCTGTTTCTTGCCCTCTGTTTCAGCCTCTCTGTTTCTCGACCTCTGTTTCAGTCCCTCTGTTTCTCGCCATCTGTTTCAACCCCTCTGTTTTGCGCTCTCTGTTTCAGCCCCTCTGTTTCTGCTCCTCTGTTTCTCGCCCTCTGTTTCTGCCCCTCTGTTTCTCGCCCTCTGTTTCAGCCCCTCTGTTTCTTGCCCTCTGTTTCAGCCCCTCTGTTTAAGCCCCTCTGTTTCAGCCCCTATGAATAAGCCCCTCTGATTCAGCCCCTCTGAATCAGCCCCTCTGATTCAGCCCCTCTGTTTCAGCCCCTCAGTTTCAGCTCCTCTGTTTCTCGCCCTCTGTTTCAGCCCCTCTGTTTCTCACCCTCTGTTTCAGCCCCTCTGTTTCAGCCCCTCTGTTTCTCGCTCTCTGTTTCAGCCCCTCTGTTTCTCGCCCTCTGTTTCTCGCCCTCTGTTTCTCGCCCTCTGTTTCAGCCCCTCTGATTCAGCCCCTCTGTTTCTCGCACTCTGTTTCAGCCCCTCTGTTTCTCGCCCTCTGTTTCAGCCCCTCTGTTTCTCGCCCTCTGTTTCAGCCCCTCTGTTTCTCGCCCTCTGTTTCAGCCCCTCTGTTTCTCGCCCTCTGTTTCAGCCCCTCTGTTTCTCGCCCTCTGTTTCAGCCCCTCTGTTTTAGCCCCACTGTTTCAGCCCCTTTGTTTCAGCCCCTCTGTTTCTCGCCCTCTGTTTCAGCCGCTCTGTTTCTCGCCCTGTGTATCAGCCCCTCTGTTTCAGCCCCTCTGTTTCAGTCCCTCTGTTTCTCGCCCTCTGTTTCAGCCCCTCTGTTTCTCGCCCTCTGTTTCAGCCCCTCTGTTTCTTGCCCTCTGTTTCAGCCACTCTGTTTCTCGCCCTCTGTTTCAGCCTCTCTGTATCTCGCCCTCTGTTTCAGATCCTCTGTTTCAGCCCCTCTGTTTCAGCCCCTCTGTTTCAGTCCTCTGTTTCTCGCCCTCTGTTTCAGGCCCTCTGTTTCTCGCCCTCAGTTTCAGCCTCTCTGTTTCTCGCCCTCTGTTTCAGCCCCTCTCTTTCAGCCCCTCTGTATCTCGCCCTCTGTTTCAGCCCCTCTGTTTCTCGCCCTCTGTATCAGCCGCTTTGTTTCATCCCCACTGTTTCAGCCCCTCTTTTTCAGCCCCTCTGTTTCTCGCCCTCTGTTTCAGCCCCTCTGTTTCAGCCCCTCTGATTCAGCCCGTCTGATTCAGCCCCTCTGTTTCTCGCCCTCTGTTTCAGCCACTCTGTTTCAGCCCCTCTGTTTCTTGCCCTCTGTTTCAGCCCCTCTGTTTCTCGCCCTCTGTTTCAGCCCCTCTGTTTCTCGCCCTCTGTTTCAGCCCCTCTGTTTCTCTCCCTCTGTTTCGCGCTCTCTGTTCCAGCCCCAGTGTTTCAGTCCCTCTGTTTCTCACCCTCTGTTTCTGCACGTCTGTTTCTCGCCCTCTGTTTCAGCCCCTCTGTTTCTCGCCCTCTGTTTCAGCCCCTCTGTTTCTCGCCCTCTGTTTCAGCCCCTCTGATTCAGCCCCTCTGTTTCAGCCCCTCTGTTTCTGCCCCTCTGATTCAGCGCCTCTGTTTCAGCCCCTGTGTTTCAGCCCCTCTATTTCATCCCCTCTGTTTCTCACCCTCTGCTTCTCGCCCTCTGTTTCAGCCCCTCCCTTTTTCGCCCTCTGCTTCAGCCCCTCTGTTTCTCGCCCTCTGTTTCATCCCCTCTGTTTCTCGCCCTCTGTTTCAGCCCCTCTGTTTCAGCCCCTCTGTTTCAGCCCCTCTGTATCTCGCCCTCTGTTTCTCGCCCTCTGTTTCAGCCCCTCTGTTTCTCGCCCTCTGTTTCAGCCCCTCTGTTTCAGCCCCTCTGATTCAGCCCGTCTGATTCAGCCCCTCTGTTTCTCGCCCTCTGTTTCAGCCACTCTGTTTCAGCCCCTCTGTTTCTTGCCCTCTGTTTCAGCCCCTCTGTTTCTCGCCCTCTGTTTAAGCCCCTCTGTTTCTCGCCCTCTGTTTCAGCCCCTCTGTTTCTCGCCCTCTGTTTCAGTCCCTCTGTTTCGCGCTCTCTGTTTCTGCCCCTCTGTTTCAGTCCCTCTGTTTCTCGCCCTCTGTTTCTGCCCGTCTGTTTCTCGCCCTCTGTTTCAGCCCCTCTGTTTCTCGCCCTCTGTTTCAGCCCCTCTGTTTCTCGCCCTCTGTTTCAACCCCTCTGATTCAGCCCCTCTGTTTCAGCACCTCTGAATCAGCCCCTCTGATTCAGCCCCTCTGTTTCAGCCCCTCTGTTTCTCACCCTCTGTTTCAGCCCCTCTGTTTCAGCCCCTCTGTTTCTCGCCCTCTGTTTCAGCCCCTCTGTTTCTCGCCCTCTGTTTCAGACCCTCTGATTCAGCCCCTCTGTTTCTCGCCCTCTGTTTCAGCCCCTCTGTTTCTCGCCCTCTTTTTCAGCCCCTCTGTTTCTTGCCCTCTGTTTCAGCCCCTCTGTTTACGCCCCTCTGTTTCAGCCCCTCTGTTTCTATCCCTCTGTTTCAGCCCCTCTGTTTCTCACCCTCTGTTTCAGCCCCTCTGTTTCTCGAACTCTGTTTCAGCCCCTCTATTTCTCACCCTCTGTTTCAGCCCCTCTGTTTCAGCCCCACTGTGTCAGCCCCTCTGTTTCAGCCACTCTGTTTCTCGCCCTCTGTTTCAGCCCCTCTGTTTCTCGTCCTCTGTTTCAGTACCTCTGTTTCTCGCCCTCTGTTTCTCGCCCTCTGTTTCAGCCCCTCTGTTTCTCGTCCTCTGTTTCAGCCCCTCTGTTTCAGCACCTCTGTTTCAGCCCCTCTGTTTCAGCTCCTCTGTTTCCCGCCCTCTGTTTCAGCCCCTCTGTTTCTTGACCTCTGTTTCAGCCCCTCTGTTTCTCGCCCTCTGTTTCAGCCTCTCTGTTTCAGCCCCTCTGTTTCTCGCCCTCTGATTCAGCCCCTCTGTTTCAGCCCCTCTGTTTCAGTCCCTCTGTTTCTCGCCCTCTGTTTCTCACCCTCTGTTTCAGCCCCTCTGTTTCTCGCCCTCTGTTTCAGTCCCTCTGTTTCAGCCCCTCTATTTCTCGCCCTCTGTTTCAGCCCCTCTGTTTCAGCCCCACTGTGTCAGCCCCTCTGTTTCAGACCCTCTGTTTCTCGCCCTCTGTTTCAGCCCCTCTGTTTCTCGCCCTCTGTTTTAGCCCCTCTGTTTCTCGTCCTCTGTTTCAGCCCCTCTGTTTCAGCCCCTCTGTTTCAGTCCCTCTGTTTCAGCCCCTCTGTTTCTCGCCCTCTGTTTCAGCCCCTCTGTTTCTCGCCCTCTGTTTCAGCCCCTCTGTTTCTCGCCCTCTGTTTCAGCCCCTCTGTTTCAGCCCCTCTGTTTCAGCACCTCCGTTTCTCGCCCTCTGTTTCAGCTTCTCTGTTTCTCGCCCTCTGTTACAGCCCCTCTGTTTCTCACCCTCTGTTTCAGTCCCTCTGTTTCGCGCTCTCTGTTTCAGCCCCTCTGTTTCAGTCCCTCTGTTTCTCGCCCTCTGTTTCTGCCCGTCTGTTTCTCGCCCTCTGTTTCAGCCCCTCTGTTTCTCGACCTCTGTTTCAGCCCCTCTGTTTCTCGCCCTCTGTTTCAGACCCTCTGATTCAGCCCCTCTGTTTCAGCTCCTCTGAATCAGCCCCTCTGATTCAGCCCCTCTGTTTCAGCCCCTCTGTTTCAGCCCCTCTGTTTCTCGCCCTCTGTTTCAGCCCCTCTGTTTCAGCCCCACTGTGTCAGCCCCTCTGTTTCAGCACCTCTATTTCTCGCCCTCTGTTTCAGCCCCTCTGTTTCAGCCCCACTGTGTCAGCCCCTCTGTTTCAGCCCCTCTGTTTCTCGCCCTCTGTTTCAGCCCCTCTGTTTCTCGCCCTCTGTTTCAGCCCCTCTGTTTCAGCCCCTCTGTTTCAGCCCCTCTGTTTCAGTCCCTCTGTTTCTCGCCCTCTGTTTCTCGCTCTCTGTTTCAGCCCCTCTGTTTCTCGCCCTCTGTTTCAGCCCCTCTGTATCTCGCCCTCTGTTTCAGCCCCTCTGTTTCAGCTCCTCTGTTTCAGCCCCTCTGTTTCAGCCCCTCTGTTTCTCGCCCTCTGTTTCAGCCCCTCTGTTTCTCGCCCTCTGTTTCAGCCTCTCTGTTTCAGCCCCACTGTTTCAGCCCCTCTGTTTTTCGCCCTCTGTTTCAGCCCCTCTGTTTCTCGCCCTCTGTTTCAGCCCCTCTGTTTCAGCCCCTCTGTTTCAGTCCCTCTGTTTCTCGCCCTCTGTTTCTCGCCCTCTGTTTCAGACCCTCTGTTTCTCGCCCTCTGTTTCAGCCCCTCTGTTTCTCGCCCTCTTTTTCAGCCCCTCTGTTTCAGCCCCTCTGTTTCAGTCCCCCTGTTTCTCGCCCTCTGTTTCTCGCACTCTGTTTCAGCCCCTCTGTTTTTCGCCCTCTGTTTCAGCCCCTCTGTTTATCGCCCTCTGTTTCAGCCCCTCTGTTTCAGCCCCTCTGTTTCAGCCCCTCTGTTTCAGCCCCTCTGTTTCTCGCCCTCTGTTTCAGCCCCTCTGTTTCTTGCCCTCTGTTTCAGCCCCTCTGATTCTCGCCCTCTGTTTCAGCCTCTCTGTTTCTCGCCCTCGGATTCAGCCCCTCTGTTTCAGCCCCTCTATTTCAGCCCCTCTGTTTCAGCCCCTCTGTTTCTCGCCCTCTGTTTCAGCCCCTCTGTTTCTCGCCCTCTGTTTCAGCCCCTCGGATTCAGCCCCTCTGTTTCAGCCCCTCTGTTTCAGCCTATCTGTTTCAGCCCCTCTGTTTCTCGCCCTCTGTTTCAGCCCCTCTGTTTCTCGCCCTCTGTTTCAGCCCCTCTGATTCAGCCACTCTGTTTTAGCCCCTCTGATTCAGCCCCTCTGTTTCAGCCCCTCTATTTCAGCCCCTTTGTTTCAGCCCCTCTGTTTCATCCACTCTGTTTCTTGCCCTCTGTTTCTCACCCTCTGTTTCTCGCCCTCTGTTTCAGCCCTGCTGTTTTTCGCCCTCTGTTTCAGCCCCTCTGTTTCTCGCCCTCAGTTTCAGGTTCTCTGTTTCAGCCCGTCTGTTTCTGCCCCTCTGTTTCAGCCCCTCTGTTTCTCGCCCTCTGTTTCTCGCCCGCTGTTTCAGCCCCTTTGTTTCTCGCCCTCTGTTTCAGCCCCTCTGTTTCAGTCCCTCTGATTCAGCCCCTCTGATTCAGCCCCTCTGTTTCTCGCCCTCTGTTTCAGCCCCTCTGTTTCAGCCCCTCTGTTTCTGCCCCTCTGTTTCAGCCCCTCTGTTTCTCGCCCTCTGTTTCAGTCCCTCTGTTTTTCGCCCTCTGTTTCAGCCCCTCTGTTTCTCGCCCTCTGTTTCAGGCTCTTTGATTCAGCCCGTCTGTTTCAGCCCCTCTGTTTCAGCCCCTCTGTTTCTGGCCCTCTGTTTCTCGCCCGCTGTTTCAGCCCCTTTGTTTCTCGCCCTCTGTTTCAGCCCCTCTGTTTCAGCCACTCTGATTCAGACCCTCTGTTTCAGCCCCTCTGTTTCAGCCCCTCTGTTTCAAGCCCTCCGTTTCTGCCCCTCTGTTTCTCGCCCTCTGTTTCAGCCCCTCTGTTTCAGCCCCTCTGTTTCAGCCCCTCTGTTTCTCGCCCTCTGTTTCAGCCCCTCTGTTTCTCGCCCTCTGTTTCAGACCCTCTGTTTCAGCCCCTCTGTTTCTCGCCCTCTGTTTCTGCCCCTCAGTTTCTCGCCCTCTGTTTCAGCCCCTCTGTTTCTCGCCTTCTGTTTCAGCCCCTCTGATTCAGCCCCTCTGTTTCAGCCCTTCTGATTCAGCCCCTCTGATTCAGCCCCTCTGTTTCTCGCCATCTGTTTCAGCCCCTCTGTTTCAGCCCTTCTTTTTCAGCCACTCTGTTTCAGCCCCTCTGTTTCGCGCCCTCTGTTTCAGCCCCTTTGTTTCTCGACCTCTGTTTCAGCCCCTCTGTTTCGCGCTCTCTGTTTCAGCCCCTCTGTTTCAGCTCCTCTGTTTCTCGCCGTCTTTTTCTGCCCCTCTGTTTCTCGCCCTCTGTTTCAGCCCCTCTGTTTCTCGCCCTCTGTTTCAGCCCCTCTGATTCAGCCCCTCTGTTTCTCGCCCTCTGTTTCAGCCCCTCTGATTCAGCCCCTCTGTTTCTCGCCCTCTGTTTCAGCCCCTCTGTTTCTCGCCCTCTGTTTCAGCCCCTCTGTTTCAGCCCCTCTGTTTCTCGCCCTCTGTTTCAGCCCCTCTGTTTCTCGCCCTCTGTTTCAGCCCCTCTATTTCTCGCCCTCTGTTTCAGCCCCTCTGTTTTAGCCCCACTGTTTCAGCCCCTTTGTTTCAGCCCCTCTGTTTCTCTCCCTCTGTTTCAGCCGCTCTGTTTCTCGCCCTCTGTATCAGCCCCTCTGTTTCAGCCCCTCTGTTTCAGTCCCTCTGTTTCTCGCCCTCTGTTTCAGCACCTCTGTTTCAGCCCCTCTGTTTCTCGCCCTCTGTTTCAGCCCCTCTGTTTCTTGCCCTCTGTTTCAGCCACTTTGTTTCTCGCCCTCTGTTTCAGCCTCTCTGTATCTCGCCCTCTGTTTCTGCCCCTCTGTTTCAGCCCCTCTGTTTCAGCCCCTCTGTTTCAGTCCTCTGTTTCTCGCCCTCAGTTTCAGCCTCTCTGTTTCTCGCCCTCTGTTTCAGCCCCTCTGTTTCAGCCCCTCTGTTTCAGCCCCTCTGTTTCTCGCCCTCTGTTTCAGCCCCTCTGATTCAGCCACTCTGTTTTAGCCCCTCTGATTCAGCCCCTCTGTTTCAGCCCCTCTATTTCAGCCCCTTTGTTTCAGCCCCTCTGTTTCATCCACTCTGTTTCTTGCCCTCTGTTTCTCACCCTCTGTTTCTCGCCCTCTGTTTCAGCCCCTCTGTTTTTCGCCCTCTGTTTCAGCCCCTCTGTTTCTCGCCCTCAGTTTCAGATTCTCTGTTTCAGCCCGTCTGTTTCAGCCCCTCTGTTTCAGCCACTCTGTTTCTCGCCCTCTGTTTCTCGCCCGCTGTTTCAGCCCCTTTGTTTCTCGCCCTCTGTTTCAGCCCCTCTGTTTCAGTCCCTCTGATTCAGCCCCTCTGATTCAGCCCCTCTGTTTCTCGCCCTCTGTTTCAGCCCCTCTGTTTCAGCCCCTCTGTTTCTGCCCCTCTGTTTCAGCCCCTCTGTTTCTCGCCCTCTGTTTCAGTCCCTCTGTTTTTCGCCCTCTGTTTCAGCCCCTCTGTTTCTCGCCCTCTGTTTCAGGCTCTCTGATTCAGCCCGTCTGTTTCAGCCCCTCTGTTTCAGCCCCTCTGTTTCTGGCCCTCTGTTTCTCGCCCGCTGTTTCAGCCCCTTTGTTTCTCGCCCTCTGTTTCAGCCCCTCTGTTTCAGCCACTCTGATTCAGACCCTCTGTTTCAGCCCCTCTGTTTCAAGCCCTCCGTTTCTGCCCCTCTGTTTCTCGCCCTCTGTTTCAGCCCCTCTGTTTCAGCCCCTCTGTTTCAGCCCCTCTGTTTCTCGCCCTCTGTTTCAGCCCCTCTGTTTCTCGCCCTCTGTTTCAGACCCTCTGTTTCAGCCCCTCTGTTTCTCGCCCTCTGTTTCTGCCCCTCTGTTTCTCGCCCTCTGTTTCAGCCCCTCTGTTTCTCGCCTTCTGTTTCAGCCCCTCTGATTCAGCCCCTCTGTTTCAGCCCTTCTGATTCAGCCCCTCTGATTCAGCCCCTCTGATTCTCGCCATCTGTTTCAGCCCCTCTGTTTCAGCCACTCTGTTTCAGCCCCTCTGTTTCGCGCCCACTGTTTCAGCCCCTCTGTTTCTCGCCCTCTGTTTCAGCCCCTCTGTTTTTCGCCCTCTGTTTCAGCCCCTCTTTTTCTCGCCCTCAGTTTCAGGTTCTCTGTTTCAGCCCGTCTGTTTCAGCCCCTCTGTTTCTCGCCCTCTGTTTCTCACCCGCTGTTTCAGCCCCTTTGTTTCTCGCCCTCTGTTTCAGCCCCTCTGTTTCAGTCCCTCTGATTCAGCCCCTCTGATTCAGCCCCTCTGTTTCTCGCCCTCTGTTTCAGCCCCTCTGTTTCAGCCCCTCTGTTTCTGCCCCTCTGTTTCAGCCCCTCTGTTTCTCGCCCTCTGTTTCAGTCCCTCTGTTTTTCGCCCTCTGTTTCAGCCCCTCTGTTTCTCGCCCTCTGTTTCAGGCTCTCTGATTCAGCCCGTCTGTTTCAGCCCCTCTGTTTCAGCCCCTCTGTTTCTGGCCCTCTGTTACTCGCCCGCTGTTTCAGCCCCTTTGTTTCTCGCCCTCTGTTTCAGCCCCTCTGTTTCAGCCACTCTGATTCAGACCCTCTGTTTCAGCCCCTCTGTTTCAGCCCCTCTGTTTCAAGCCCTCCGTTTCTGCCCCTCTGTTTCTCGCCCTCTGTTTCAGCCCCTCTGTTTCAGCCCCTCTGTTTCAGCCCCTCTGTTTCTCGCCCTCTGTTTCAGCCCCTCTGTTTCTCGCCCTCTGTTTCAGACCCTCTGTTTCAGCCCCTCTGTTTCTCGCCCTCTGTTTCTGCCCCTCAGTTTCTCGCCCTCTGTTTCAGCCCCTCTGTTTCTCGCCTTCTGTTTCAGCCCCTCTGATTCAGCCCCTCTGTTTCAGCCCTTCTGATTCAGCCCCTCTGATTCAGCCCCTCTGTTTCTCGCCATTTGTTTCAGCCCCTCTGTTTCAGCCCTTCTTTTTCAGCCACTCTGTTTCAGCCCCTCTGTTTCGCGCCCTCTGTTTCAGCCCCTCTGTTTCTCGACCTCTGTTTCAGCCCCTCTGTTTCGCGCTCTCTGTTTCAGCCCCTCTGTTTCAGCTCCTCTGTTTCTCGCCGTCTTTTTCTGCCCCTCTGTTTCTCGCCCTCTGTTTCAGCCCCTCTGTTTCTCGCCCTCTTTTTCAGCTCCTCTGATTAAGCCCCTCTGTTTCAGCCACTCTGAATCAGCCCCTCTGATTCAGCCCCTCTGTTTCAGCCCCTCTGTTTCAGCCCCTCTGTTTCTCGCCCTCTGTTTCAGCCCCTCTGTTTCTCACCCTCTGTTTCAGCCCCTCTGTTTCAGCCCATCTGTTTCTCGCTCTCTGTTTCAGCCGCTCTGTTTCTCGCCCTCTGTTTTAGCCCCTCTGATTTAGCCCCTCTGTTTCTCGCCTTCTGTTTCAGCCCCTCTGTTTCTCGCCCTCTGTTTCAGCCCCTCTGTTTCTCGCCCTCTGTTTCAGCACCTCTGTTTCAGCCCCTCTGTTTCAGCCGCTCTGTTTCTCGCCCTCTGTTTTAGCCCCTCTGATTTAGCCCCTCTGTTTCTCGCCCTCTGTTTCAGCCCCTCTGTTTCTCGCCCTCTGTTTCAGCCCCTCTGTTTCTCGCCCTCTGTTTCAGCCCCTCTGTTTCAGCCCCTCTGTTTCAGCCCCTCTGTTTCTCGCCCTCTGTTTCAGCCGCTCTATTTCTCGCCCTCTGTTTCAGCCCCTCGGTTTCAGCCCCTCTGTTTCAGCCCCTCTGTTTCTCGCACTCTGTTTCAGCCCCTCTGTTTCTCACCCTCTGTTTCAGCCCCTCTGTTTCAGCCCATCTGTTTCTCGCTCTCTGTTTCAGCCGCTCTGTTTCTCGACCTCTGTTTTAGCCCCTCTGATTTAGCCCCTCTTTTTCTCGCCCTCTGTTTCAGCCCCTCTGTTTCTCGCCCTCTGTTTCAGCCCCTCTGTTTCTCGCCCTCAGTTTCAGCCCCTCTGTTTCAGCCCCTCTGTTTCAGCCCCTCTGTTTCTCGCCCTCTGTTTCAGCCCCTCTATTTCTCGCCCTCTGTTTCAGCCCCTCTGTTTTAGCCCCACTGTTTCAGCCCCTCTGTTTCTCGCCCTTTGTTTCAGCCACTCTGTTTCTTGCCCTCTGTTTCAGCCCCTCTGTTTCGCGCTCTCTGTTTCAGCCCCTCTGATTCTGCTCCTCTGTTTCTCGCCCTCTGTTTCTGCCCCTCTGTTTCAATCCCTCTGTTTCAGCCCCTCTGTTTCTCGCCCTCTGTTTCAGCCCCTCTGATTAAGCCCCTCTGTTTCAGCCCCTCTGTTTCAGCCCCTCTGTTTCTCGCCCTCTGTTTCAGCCCCTCTGTTTCGCGCTCTCTGTTTCAGCCCCTCTGATTCTGCTCCTCTGTTTCTCGCCCTCTGTTTCTGCCCCTCTGTTTCAATCCCTCTGTTTCAGCCCGTCTGTTTCTCGCCCTCTGTTTCAGCCCCTCTGATTAAGCCCCTCTGTTTCAGCCCCTCTGATTCAGCCCCTCTGTTTCAGCCCCTCTGTTTCAGCCCCTCTGTTTCTCGCCCTCTGTTTCAGCCCCTCTGTTTCTCACCCTCTGTTTCAGCCCCTCTGTTTCTCGCTCTCTGTTTCAGCCCATCTGTTTCTCCCCCTCTGTTTCAGCCCCTCTGATTCAGCCCCTCTGTTTCTCGCCCTCTGTTTCAGACCCTCTGATTCAGCCCCTCTGTTTCTCGCCCTCTGTTTCAGCCCCTCTGTTTCTCGCCCTCTGTTTCAGCCCCTCTGTTTCAGCCCCTCTGTTTCTCGCCCTCTGTTTCAGCCCCTCTGTTTCTCGCCCTCTGTTTCAGACCCTCTATTTCTCGCCCTCTGTTTCAGCCCCTCTGTTTTAGCCCCACTGTTTCAGCCCCTTTGTTTCAGCCCCTCTGTTTCTCGCCCTCTGTTTCAGCCGCTCTGTTTCTCGCCCTCTGTTTCAGCCCCTCTGTATCAGCCCCTCTGTTTCAGCCCCTCTGTTTCAGTCCCTCTGTTTCTCGCCCTCTGTTTCAGCCCCTCTGTTTCAGCACCTCTGTTTCTCGCCCTCTGTTTCAGCCCCTCTGTTTCTTGCCCTCTGTTTCAGCCACTTTGTTTCTCGCCCTCTGTTTCAGCCTCTCTGTATCTCGCCCTCTGTTTCTGCCCCTCTGTTTCAGCCCCTCTGTTTCAGCCCCTCTGTTTCAGTCCTCTGTTTCTCGCCCTCAGTTTCAGCCTCTCTGTTTCTCGCCCTCTGTTTCAGCCCCTCTGTTTCAGCCCCTCTGTTTCTCGCCCTCTGTTTCAGCCCCTCTGATTCAGCCACTCTGTTTTAGCCCCTCTGATTCAGCCCCTCTGTTTCAGCCCCTCTATTTCAGCCCCTTTGTTTCAGCCCCTCTGTTTCATCCACTCTGTTTCTTGCCCTCTGTTTCTCACCCTCTGTTTCTCGCCCTCTGTTTCAGCCCCTCTGTTTTTCGCCCTCTGTTTCAGCCCCTCTGTTTCTCGCCCTCTGTTTCAGGCTCTCTGTTTCAGCCCATCTGTTTCAGCCCCTCTGTTTCAGCCCCTCTGTTTCTCGCCCTCAGTTTCAGGTTCTCTGTTTCAGCCCGTCTGTTTCAGCCCCTCTGTTTCAGCCCCTCTGTTTCTCGCCCTCTGTTTCTCGCCCGCTGTTTCAGCCCCTTTGTTTCTCGCCCTCTGTTTCAGCCCCTCTGTTTCAGTCCCTCTGATTCAGCCCCTCTGATTCAGCCCCTCTGTTTCTCGCCCTCTGTTTCAGCCCCTCTGTTTCAGCCCCTCTGTTTCTGCCCCTCTGTTTCAGCCCCTCTGTTTCTCGCCCTCTGTTTCAGTCCCTCTGTTTTTCGCCCTCTGTTTCAGCCCCTCTGTTTCTCGCCCTCTGTTTCAGGCTCTCTGATTCAGCCCGTCTGTTTCAGCCCCTCTGTTTCAGCCCCTCTGTTTCTGGCCCTCTGTTTCTCGCCCGCTGTTTCAGCCCCTTTGTTTCTCGCCCTCTGTTTCAGCCCCTCTGTTTCAGCCACTCTGATTCAGACCCTCTGTTTCAGCACCTCTGTTTCAGCCCCTCTGTTTCAAGCCCTCCGTTTCTGCCCCTCTGTTTCTCGCCCTCTGTTTCAGCCCCTCTGTTTCAGCCCCTCTGTTTCAGCCCCTCTGTTTCTCGCCCTCTGTTTCAGCCCCTCTGTTTCTCGCCCTCTGTTTCAGACCCTCTGTTTCAGCCCCTCTGTTTCTCGCCCTCTGTTTCTGCCCCTCAGTTTCTCGCCCTCTGTTTCAGCCCCTCTGTTTCTCGCCTTCTGTTTCAGCCCCTCTGATTCAGCCCCTCTGTTTCAGCCCTTCTGATTCAGCCCCTCTGTTTCAGTCCCTCTGTTTCTCGCCCTCTGTTTCAGCCCCTCTGTTTCAGCCCCTCTGTTTCAGCCCCTCTGTTTCTCGCCCTCTGTTTCAGCCCCTCTGTTTCTCGCCCTCTGTTTCAGACCCTCTGTTTCAGCCCCTCTGTTTCTCGCCCTCTGTTTCTGCCCCTCAGTTTCTCGCCCTCTGTTTCAGCCCCTCTGTTTCTCGCCTTCTGTTTCAGCCCCTCTGATTCAGCCCCTCTGTTTCAGCCCTTCTGATTCAGACCCTCTGATTCAGCCCCTCTGATTCTCGCCATCTGTTTCAGCCCCTCTGTTTCAGCCACTCTGTTTCAGCCCCTCTGTTTCGCGCCCTCTGTTTCAGCCCCTCTGTTTCTCGACCTCTGTTTCAGCCCCTCTGTTTCGCGCTCTCTGTTTCAGCCCCTCTGTTTCAGCTCCTCTGTTTCTCGCCGTCTTTTTCTGCCCCTCTGTTTCTCGCCCTCTGTTTCAGCCCCTCTGTTTCTCGCCCTCTTTTTCAGCCCCTCTGATTAAGCCCCTCTGTTTCAGCCCCTCTAAATCAGCCCCTCTGATTCAGCTCCTCTGTTTCAGCCCCTCTGTTTCAGCCCCTCTGTTTCTCGCCCTCTGTATCCGCCCCTCTGTTTCTCACCCTCTGTTTCAGCCCCTCTGTTTCAGCCCATCTGTTTCTCGCTCTCTGTTTCAGCCGCTCTGTTTCTCGCCCTCTGTTTTAGCCCCTCTGATTTAGCCCCTCTGTTTCTCGCCCTCTGTTTCAGCCCCTCTGTTTCTCGCCCTCTGTTTCAGCCGCTCTGATTCTCGCCCTCTGTTTCAGCACCTCTGTTTCAGCCCCTCTGTTTCAGCCGCTCTGTTTCTCGCCCTCTGTTTTAGCCCCTCTGATTTAGCCCCTCTGTTTCTCGCCCTCTGTTTCAGCCCCTCTGTTTCTCGCCCTCTGTTTCAGCCCCTCTGTTTCTCGCCCTCTGTTTCAGCCCCTCTGTTTCAGCCCCTCTGTTTCAGCCCCTCTGTTTCTCGCCCTCTGTTTCAGCCGCTCTATTTCTCGCCCTCTGTTTCAGCCCCTCGGTTTTAGCCCCACTGTTTCAGCCCCTCTGTTTCAGCCCCTCTGTTTCAGCCCCTCTGTTTCTCGCACTCTGTTTCAGCCCCTCTGTTTCTCACCCTCTGTTTCAGCCCCTCTGTTTCAGCCCATCTGTTTCTCGCTCTCTGTTTCAGCCGCTCTGTTTCTCGACCTCTGTTTTAGCCCCTCTGATTTAGCCCCTCTTTTTCTCGCCCTCTGTTTCAGCCCCTCTGTTTCTCGCCCTCTGTTTCAGCCCCTCTGTTTCTCGCCCTCTGTTTCAGCCCCTCTGTTTCAGCCCCTCTATTTCTCGCCCACTGTTTCAGCCCCTCTGTTTTAGCCCCACTGTTTCAGCCCCTCTGTTTCTCGCCCTCTGTTTCAGCCCCTCTGTTTCTTGCCCTCTGTTTCAGCCCCTCTGTTTCGCGCTCTCTGTTTCAGCCCCTCTGATTCTGCTCCTCTGTTTCTCGCCCTCTGTTTCTGCCCCTCTGTTTCAATCCCTCTGTTTCAGCCCCTCTGTTTCTCGCCCTCTGTTTCAGCCCCTCTGAATAAGCCCCTCTGTTTCAGCCCCTCTGAATCAGCCCCTCTGTTTCAGCCCCTCTGTTTCGCGCTCTCTGTTTCAGCCCCTCTGATTCTGCTCCTCTGTTTCTCGCCCTCTGTTTCTGCCCCTCTGTTTCAATCCCTCTGTTTCAGCCCCTCTGTTTCTCGCCCTCTGTTTCAGCCCCTCTGATTAAGCCCCTCTGATTCAGCCCCTCTGAATCAGCCCCTCTGATTCAGCCCCTCTGTTTCAGCCCCTCTGTTTCAGCCCCTCTGTTTCTCGCCCTCTGTTTCAGCCCCTCTGTTTCTCACCCTCTGTTTCAGCCCCTCTGTTTCTCGCTCTCTGTTTCAGCCCATCTGTTTCTCCCCCTCTGTTTCAGCCCCTCTGATTCAGCCCCTCTGTTTCTCGCCCTCTGTTTCAGCCCCTCTGATTCAGCCCCTCTGTTTCTCGCCCTCTGTTTCAGCCCCTCTGTTTCTCGCCCTCTGTTTCAGCCCCTCTGTTTCAGCCCCTCTGTTTCTCGCCCTCTGTTTCAGCCCCTCTATTTCTCGCCCTCTGTTTCAGCCCCTCTGTTTTAGCCCCACTGTTTCAGCCCCTTTGTTTCAGCCCCTCTGTTTCTCGCCCTCTGTTTCAGCCGCTCTGTTTCTCGCCCTCTGTATCAGCTCCTCTGTTTCAGCCCCTCTGTTTCAGTCCCTCTGTTTCTCGCCCTCTGTTTCAGCCCCTCTGTTTCAGCCCCTCTGTTTCTCGCCCTCTGTTTCAGCCCCTCTGTTTCTTGCCCTCTGTTTCAGGCACTTTGTTTCTCGCCCTCTGTTTCAGCCTCTCTGTATCTCGCCCTCTGTTTCTGCCCCTCTGTTTCAGCCCCTCTGTTTCAGCCCCTCTGTTTCAGTCCTCTGTTTCTCGCCCTCAGTTTCAGCCTCTCTGTTTCTCGCCCTCTGTTTCAGCCCCTCTCTTTCAGCCCCTCTGTATCTCGCCCTCTGTTTCAGCCCCTCTGTTTCTCGCCCTCTGTATCAGCCGCTTTGTTTCAGCCCCGCTGTTTCTCGCCCTCTGTTTCAGCTCCTCTGTTTCTCGCCCTCTGTTTCAGCCCCTCTGTTTCAGCCCCTCTGATTCAGCCCGTCTGATTCAGCCCCTCTGTTTCTCGCCCTCTGTTTCAGCCACTCTGTTTTAGCCCCTCTGTTTCTTGCCCTCTGTTTCAGCCCCTCTGTTTCTCGCCCTCTGTTTCAGCCCCTATGTTTCTCGCCCTCTGTTTCAGCCCGTCTGTTTCTCGCCCTCTGTTTCAGTCCCTCTGTTTCGCGCTCTCTGTTCCAGCCCCTCTGTTTCAGTCCCTCTGTTTCTCGCCCTCTGTTTCTGCACGTCTGTTTCTCGCCCTCTGTTTCAGCCCCTCTGTTTCTCACCCTCTGTTTCAGCCCCTCTGTTTCTCGCCCTCTGTTTCAGCCCCTCTGATTCAGCCCCTCTGTTTCAGCCCCTCTGAATCAGCCCATCTGATTCAGCCCCTCTGTTTCAGCCCCTGTGTTTCAGCCCCTCTATTTCATCCCCTCTGTTTCTCGCCCTCTGTTTCTCACCCTCTGCTTCTCGCCCTCTCATTCAGCCCCTCTGATTAAGCCCCTCTGATTCAGCCCCTCTGAATCAGCCCCTCTGATTCAGCCCCTCTGTTTCAGCCCCTCTGTTTCAGCCCCTCTGTTTCTCGCCCTCTGTTTCAGCCCCTCTGTTTCTCACCCTCTGTTTCAGCCCCTCTGTTTCAGCCCCTCTGTTTCTCGCTCTCTGTTTCAGCCCATCTATTTCTCGCCCTCTGTTTCAGCCCCTCTGTTTCTCGCCCTCTGTTTCAGCCCCTCTGATTCAGCCCCTCAGTTTCTCGCCCTCTGTTGCAGCCCCTCTGTTTCTCGCCCTCTGTTTCAGCCCCTCTGTTTCTCGCCCTCTGTTTCAGCCCCTCTGTTTCAGCCCCTCTGTTTCTCGCCCTCTGTTTCAGCCCCTCTGTTTCTCGCCCTCTGTTTCAGCCCCTCTATTTCTCGCCCTCTGTTTCAGCCCCTCTGTTTTAGCCCCACTGTTTCAGCCCCTTTGTTTCAGCCCCTCTGTTTCTCGCCCTCTGTTTCAGCCGCTCTTTTTCTCGCCTTCTGTATCAGCCCCTCTGTTTCAGCCCCTCTGTTTCAGTCCCTCTGTTTCTCGCCCTCTGTTTCAGCCCCTCTGTTTCAGCCCCTCTGTTTCTCGCCCTCTGTTTCAGCCCCTCTGTTTCTTGCCCTCTGTTTCAGCCACTCTGTTTCTCGCCCTCTGTTTCAGCCTCTCTGTATCTCGCCCTCTGTTTCAGCCCCTCTGTTTCAGCCCCTCTGTTTCAGCCCCTCTGTTTCAGTCCTCTGTTTCTCGCCCTCAGTTTCAGCCTCTCTGTTTCTCGCCCTCTGTTTCAGCCCCTCTCTTTCAGCCCCTCTGTATCTCGCCCTCTGTTTCAGCCCCTCTGTTTCTCGCCCTCTGTATCAGCCGCTTTGTCTCAGCCCCTCTGTTTCAGCCCCTCTTTTTCAGCCCCTCTGTTTCTCGCCCTCTGTTTCTCGCCCTCTGTTTCAGCCCCTCTGTTTCTCGCCCTCTGTTTCAGCCCCTCTGTTTCAGCCCCTCTGATTCAGTCCATCTGATTCAGCCCCTCTGCTTGTCGCCCTCTGTTTCAGCCACTCTGTTTCAGCCCCTCTGTTTCTTGCCCTCTGTTTCAGCCCCTCTGTTTCTCGCCCTCTGTTTCAGCCCCTCTGTTTCTCGCCCTCTGTTTCAGCCCCTCTGTTTCTCGCCCTCTGTTTCAGTCCCTCTGTTTCGCGCTCTCTGTTCCAGCCCCTCTGTTTCTCGCCCTCTGTTTCTGCACGTCTGTTTCTCGCCCTCTGTTTCAGCCCCTCTGTTTCTCACCCTCTGTTTCAGCCCCTCTGTTTCTCGCCCTCTGTTTCAGCCCCTCTGATTCAGCCCCTCTGTTTCAGCCCCTCTGAATCAGCCCATCTGATTCAGCCCCTCTGTTTCAGCCCCTGTGTTTCAGCCCCTCTATTTCATCCCCTCTGTTTCTCGTCCTCTGTTTCTCACCCTCTGCTTCTCGCCCTCTGTTTCAGCCCCTCCCTTTTTCGCCCTCTGTTTCAGCCCCTCTGTTTCTCGCCCTCTGTTTCAGCCCCTCTGTTTCTCGCCCTCTGTTTCAGCCCCTCTGTTTCAGCCCCTCTGATTCAGCCCGTCTGATTCAGCCCCTCTGTTTCTCGCCCTTTGTTTCAGCCACTCTGTTTCAGCCCCTCTGTTTCTTGCCCTCTGTTTCAGCCCCTCTGTTTCTCGCCCTCTGCTTAAGCCCCTCTGTTTCTCGCCCTCTGTTTCAGCCCCTCTGTTTCTCACCCTCTATTTCATTCCCTCTGTTTCGCGCTCTCTGTTTCAGCCCCTCTGTTTCAGTCCCTCTGTTTCTCGCCCTCTGTTTCTGCCCGTCTGTTTCTCGCCCTCTGTTTCAGCCCCTCTGTTTCTCGCCCTCTGTTTCAGCCCCTCTGTTTCTCGCCCTCTGTTTCAGCCCCTCTGATTCAGCCCCTCTGTTTCAGCCCCTCTGTTTCTCACCCTCTGTTTCAGCCCCTCTGTTTCAGCCCCTCTGTTTCTCGCCCTCTGTTTCAGCCCCTCTGTTTCTCGCCCTCTGTTTCAGACCCTCTGATTCAGCCCCTCTGTTTCTCGCCCTCTGTTTCAGACCCTCTGATTCAGCCCCTCTGTTTCTGGCCCTCTTTTTCAGCCCCTCTGTTTCTTGCCCTCTGTTTCAGCGCCATTGTTTCAGCCCCTCTGTTTCAGCCCCTCTGTTTCTCGCCCTCTGTTTCAGCCCCTCTGTTTCTCACCCTCTGTTTCAGCCCCTCTGTTTCTCCCCCTCTGTTTCAGCCCCTCTATTTCTCGCCCTCTGTTTCAGCCCCTCTGTTTCAGCCCCTCTGTTTCAGTCCCTCTGTTTCTCGCCCTCTGTTTCTCGCCCTCTGTTTCAGCCCATCTGTTTCTCGCCCTCTGTTTCAGCCCCTCTGTTTCTCGCCCTCTGTTTTAGCCCCTCTGTTTCAGCCCCTCTGTTTCAGCCCCTCTGTTTCAGCCCCTCTGTTTCCCGCCCACTGTTTCAGCCCCTCTGTTTCTTGACCTCTGTTTCAGCCCCTCTGTTTCTCGCCCTCTGTTTCAGCCTCTCTGTTTCAGCCTCTCTGTTTCTCGCCCTCTGATTCAGCCCCTCTGTTTCAGCCCCTCTGCTTCAGTCACTCTGTTTCTCGCCCTCTGTTTCTAACCCTCTGTTTCAGCCCCTCTGTTTCTCGACCTCTGTTTCAGTCCCTCTGTTTCTCGCCCTCTGTTTCAGCCTCTCTATTTCTCGCACTCTGTTTCAGCCCATCTGTTTCAGCCCCACTGTGTCAGCCCCTCTGTTTCAGACCCTCTGTTTCTCGCCCTCTGTTTCAGCCCCTCTGTTTCTCGCCCTCTGTTTCAGCCCCTCTGTTTCTCGTCCTCTGTTTCAGCCCCTCTGTTTCAGCCCCTCTGTTTCAGTCCCTCTGTTTCTCGCCCTCTGTTTCTCGCCCTCTGTTTCAGCCCCTCTGTTTCTCGCCCTCTGTTTCAGCCCCTCTGTTTCTCGCCCTCTGTTTCAGCCCCTCTGTTTCAGCCCCTCTGTTTCAGCCCCTCCGTTTCTCGCCCTCTGTTTCAGCCCCTCTGTTTCTCGCCCTCTGTTACAGCCCCACTGTTTCTCGCCCTCTGTTTCAGCCCCTCTGTTTCAGCCCTTCTGTTTCAGTCCCTCTGTTTCTCGCCCTCTGTTTCTGCCCGTCTGTTTCTCGCCCTCTGTTTCATCCCCTCTGTTTCTCGCCCTCTGTTTCAGCCCCTCTGTTTCTCGCCCTCTGTTTCAGCCCCTCTGTTTCAGCCCCTCTGTTTCTTGCCCTCTGTTTCAGCCCCTCTGTTTCTCGCCCTCTGTTTCAGCCCCTCTGTTTCTCGCCCTCTGTTTCAGCCCCTCTGTTTCTCGCCCTCTGTTTCAGTCCCTCTGTTTCGCGCTCTCTGTTCCAGCCCCTCTGTTTCAGTCCCTCTGTTTCGCGCTCTCTGTTTCAGCCCCTCTGTTTCAGTCCCTCTGTTTCTCGCCCTCTGTTTCTGCCCGTCTGTTTCTCGCCCTCTGTTTCAGCCCCTCTGTTTCTCGCCCTCTGTTTCAGCCCCTCTGTTTCTCGCACTCTGTTTCAGACCCTCTGATTCAGCCCCTCTGTTTCAGCCCCTCTGAATCAGCCCCTCTGATTCAGCCCCTCTGTTTCAGCCCCTCTGTTTCAGCCCCTCTGTTTCTCGCCCTCTGTTTCAGCCCCTCTGTTTCAGCACCACTGTGTCAGCCCCTCTGTTTCAGCCCCTCTATTTCTCGCCCTCTGTTTCAGCCCCTCTGTTTCAGCCCCACTGTGTCAGCCCCTCTGTTTCTCGCCCTCTGTTTCAGCTCCTCTGTTTCTCGCCCTCTGTTTCAGCCCCTCTGTTTCTCGCCCTCTGTTTCAGACCCTCTGTTTCAGCCCCTCTGTTTCTCGCCCTCTGTTTCAGCCACTCTGTTTCAGCCCCTCTGTTTCTTGCCCTCTGTTTCAGCCCCTCTGTTTCTCGCCCTCTGTTTCAGCCCCTCTGTTTCTCGCCCTCTGTTTCAGCCCCTCTGTTTCTCGCCCTCTGTTTCAGTCCCTCTGTTTCGCGCTCTCTGTTCCAGCCCCTCTGTTTCAGTCCCTCTGTTTCTCGCCCTCTGTTTCTGCACGTCTGTTTCTCGCCCTCTGTTTCAGCCCCTCTGTTTCTCGCCCTCTGTTTCAGCCCCTCTGTTTCTCGCCCTCTGTTTCAGCCCCTCTGATTCAGCCCCTCTGTTTCAGCCCCTCTGAATCAGCCCATCTGATTCAGCCCCTCTGTTTCAGCCCCTGTGTTTCTGCCCCTCTATTTCATCCCCTCTGTTTCTCGTCCTCTGTTTCTCACCCTCTGCTTCTCGCCCTCTGTTTCAGCCCCTCCCTTTTTCGCCCTCTGTTTCAGCCCCTCTGTTTCTCGCCCTCTGTTTCAGCCCCTCTGTTTCTCGCCCTCTGTTTCAGCCCCTCTGTTTCAGCCCCTCTGATTCAGCCCGTCTGATTCAGCCCCTCTGTTTCTCGCCCTTTGTTTCAGCCACTCTGTTTCAGCCCCTCTGTTTCTTGCCCTCTGTTTCAGTCCCTCTGTTTCTCGCCCTCTGTTTCTGCCCGTCTGTTTCTCGCCCTCTGTTTCAGCCCCTCTGTTTCTCGCACTCTGTTTCAGCCCCTCTGTTTCTCGCCCTCTTTTTCAGCCCCTCTGTTTCTTGCCCTCTGTTTCAGCCCCTCTGTTTCAGCCCCTCTGTTTCAGCCCCTCTGTTTCTCGCCCTCTGTTTCAGCCCCTCTGTTTCTCACCCTCTGTTTCAGCCCCTCTGTTTCTCCCCCTCTGTTTCAGCCCCTCTATTTCTCGCCCTCTGTTTCAGCCCCTCTGTTTCAGCCCCACTGTGTCAGCCCCTCTGTTTCAGCCACTCTGTTTCTCGCCCTCTGTTTCAGCCCCTCTGTTTCAGCCCCTCTGTTTCAGTCCCTCTGTTTCTCGCCCTCTGTTTCTCGCCCTCTGTTTCAGCCCCTCTGTTTCTCACCCTCTGTTTCAGCCCCTCTGTTTCTCGCCCTCTGTTTTAGCCCCTCTGTTTCAGCCCCTCTGTTTCAGCCCCTCTGTTTCAGCCCCTCTGTTTCCCGCCCTCTGTTTCAGCCCCTCTGTTTCTTGACCTCTGTTTCAGCCCCTCTGTTTCTCGCCCTCTGTTTCAGCCTCTCTGTTTCAGCCCCTCTGTTTCTCGCCCTCTGATTCAGCCCCTCTGTTTCAGCCCCTCTGTTTCAGTCACTCTGTTTCTCGCCCTCTGTTTCTAACCCTCTGTTTCAGCCCCTCTGTTTCTCGCCCTCTGTTTCAGCCACTCTGTTTCAGCCCCTCTGATTCAGCCCGTCTGATTCAGCCCCTCTGTTTCTCGCCCTTTGTTTCAGCCACTCTGTTTCAGCCCCTCTGTTTCTTGCCCTCTGTTTCAGCCCCTCTGTTTCTCGCCCTCTGTTTAAGCCCCTCTGTTTCTCGCCCTCTGTTTCAGCCCCTCCGTTTCTCACCCTCTATTTCAGTCCCTCTGTTTCGCGCTCTCTGTTTCAGCCCCTCTGTTTCAGTCCCTCTGTTTCTCGCCCTCTGTTTCTGCCCGTCTGTTCCTCACCCTCTGTTTCAGCCCCTCTGTTTCTCGCCCTCTGTTTCAGCCCCACTGTTTCTCGCCCTCTGTTTCAGCCCAACTGATTCAGCCCCTCTGTTTCAGCCCCTCTGAATCAGCCCCTCTGATTCAGCCCCTCTGTTTCAGCCCCTCTGTTTCTCACCCTCTGTTTCAGCCCCTCTGTTTCAGCCCCTCTGTTTCTCGCCCTCTGTTTCAGCCCCTCTGTTTCTCGCCCTCTGTTTCAGACCCTCTGATTCAGCCCCTCTGTTTCTCGCCCTCTGTTTCAGCCCCTCTGTTTCTCGCCCTCTTTTTCAGCCCCTCTGTTTCTTGCCCTCTGTTTCAGCCCCTCTGTTTCAGACCCTCTGTTTCAGCCCCTCTGTTTCTCGGCCTCTGTTTCAGCCCCTCTGTTTCTCACCCTCTGTTTCAGCCCCTCTGTTTCTCCCCCTCTGTTTCAGCCCCTCTATTTCTCGCCCTCTGTTTCAGCCCCTCTGTTTCAGCCCCACTGTGTCAGCCCCTCTGTTTCAGCCACTCTGTTTCTCGCCCTCTGTTTCAGCCCCTCTGTTTCAGCCCCTCTGTTTCAGTCCCTCTGTTTCTCGCCCTCTGTTTCTCGCCCTCTGTTTCAGCCCCTCTGTTTCTCGCCCTCTGTTTCAGCCCCTCTGTTTCTCGCCCTCTGTTTTAGCCCCTCTGTTTCAGCCCCTCTGTTTCAGCCCCTCTGTTTCAGCCCCTCTGTTTCCCGCCCTCTGTTTCAGCCCCTCTGTTTCTTGACCTCTGTTTCAGCCCCTCTGTTTCTCGCCCTCTGTTTCAGCCTCTCTGTTTCAGCCCCTCTGTTTCTCGCCCTCTGATTCAGCCCCTCTGTTTCAGCCCCTCTGCTTCAGTCACTCTGTTTCTCGCCCTCTGTTTCTAACCCTCTGTTTCAGCCTCTCTATTTCTCGCACTCTGTTTCAGCCCATCTGTTTCAGCCCCACTGTGTCAGCCCCTCTGTTTCAGACCCTCTGTTTTTCGCCCTCTGTTTCAGCCCCTCTGTTTCTCGCCCTCTGTTTCTGCCCCTCTGTTTCTCGTCCTCTGTTTCAGCCCCTCTGTTTCAGCCCCTCTGTTTCAGTCCCTCTGTTTCTCGCCCTCTGTTTCTCGCCCTCTGTTTCAGCCCCTCTGTTTCTCGCCCTCTGTTTCAGCCCCTCTGTTTCTCGCCCTCTGTTTCAGCACCTCTGTTTCAGCCCCTCTGTTTCAGCCCCTCCGTTTCTCGCCCTCTGTTACAGCCCCTCTGTTTCTCACCCTCTGTTTCAGTCCCTCTGTTTCGCGCTCTCTGTTTCAGCCCCTCTGTTTCAGCCTCTCTGTTTCTCGCCCTCTGTTTCAGCCCCTCTCTTTCAGCCCCTCTGTATCTCGCCCTCTGTTTCAGCCCCTCTGTTTCTCGCCCTCTGTATCAGCCGCTTTGTTTCAGCCCCGCTGTTTCTCGCCCTCTGTTTCAGCCCCTCTGTTTCTCGCCCTCTGTTTCAGCCCCTCTGTTTCAGCCCCTCTGATTCAGCCCGTCTGATTCAGCCCCTCTGTTTCTCGCCCTCTGTTTCAGCCACTCTGTTTCAGCCCCTCTGTTTCTTGCCCTCTGTTTCAGCCCCTCTGTTTCTCGCCCTCTGTTTCAGCCCCTCTGTTTCTCGCCCTCTGTTTCAGCCCGTCTGTTTCTCGCCCTCTGTTTCAGTCCCTCTGTTTCGCGCTCTCTGTTCCAGCCCCTCTGTTTCAGTCCCTCTGTTTCTCGCCCTCTGTTTCTGCACGTCTGTTTCTCGCCCTCTGTTTCAGCCCCTCTGTTTCTCACCCTCTGTTTCAGCCCCTCTGTTTCTCGCCCTCTGTTTCAGCCCCTCTGATTCAGCCCCTCTGTTTCAGCCCCTCTGAATCAGCCCATCTGATTCAGCCCCTCTGTTTCAGCCCCTGTGTTTCAGCCCCTCTATTTCATCCCCTCTGTTTCTCGCCCTCTGTTTCTCACCCTCTGCTTCTCGCCCTCTCATTCAGCCCCTCTGATTAAGCCCCTCTGATTCAGCCCCTCTGAATCAGCCCCTCTGATTCAGCCCCTCTGTTTCAGCCCCTCTGTTTCAGCCCCTCTGTTTCTCGCCCTCTGTTTCAGCCCCTCTGTTTCTCACCCTCTGTTTCAGCCCCTCTGTTTCAGCCCCTCTGTTTCTCGCTCTCTGTTTCAGCCCATCTATTTCTCGCCCTCTGTTTCAGCCCCTCTGATTCAGCCCCTCTGTTTCTCGCCCTCTGTTTCAGCCCCTCTGATTCAGCCCCTCAGTTTCTCGCCCTCTGTTTCAGCCCCTCTGTTTCTCGCCCTCTGTTTCAGCCCCTCTGTTTCTCGCCCTCTGTTTCAGCCCCTCTGTTTCAGCCCCTCTGTTTCTCGCCCTCTGTTTCAGCCCCTCTGTTTCTCGCCCTCTGTTTCAGCCCCTCTATTTCTCGCCCTCTGTTTCAGCCCCTCTGTTTTAGCCCCACTGTTTCAGCCCCTTTGTTTCAGCCCCTCTGTTTCTCGCCCTCTGTTTCAGCCGCTCTTTTTCTCGCCTTCTGTATCAGCCCCTCTGTTTCAGCCCCTCTGTTTCAGTCCCTCTGTTTCTCGCCCTCTGTTTCAGCCCCTCTGTTTCAGCCCCTCTGTTTCTCGCCCTCTGTTTCAGCCCCTCTGTTTCTTGCCCTCTGTTTCAGCCACTCTGTTTCTCGCCCTCTGTTTCAGCCTCTCTGTATCTCGCCCTCTGTTTCAGCCCCTCTGTTTCAGCCCCTCTGTTTCAGCCCCTCTGTTTCAGTCCTCTGTTTCTCGCCCTCAGTTTCAGCCTCTCTGTTTCTCGCCCTCTGTTTCAGCCCCTCTCTTTCAGCCCCTCTGTATCTCGCCCTCTGTTTCAGCCCCTCTGTTTCTCGCCCTCTGTATCAGCCGCTTTGTCTCAGCCCCTCTGTTTCAGCCCCTCTTTTTCAGCCCCTCTGTTTCTCGCCCTCTGTTTCTCGCCCTCTGTTTCAGCCCCTCTGTTTCTCGCCCTCTGTTTCAGCCCCTCTGTTTCAGCCCCTCTGATTCAGTCCATCTGATTCAGCCCCTCTGCTTGTCGCCCTCTGTTTCAGCCACTCTGTTTCAGCCCCTCTGTTTCTTGCCCTCTGTTTCAGCCCCTCTGTTTCTCGCCCTCTGTTTCAGCCCCTCTGTTTCTCGCCCTCTGTTTCAGCCCCTCTGTTTCTCGCCCTCTGTTTCAGTCCCTCTGTTTCGCGCTCTCTGTTCCAGACCCTCTGTTTCTCGCCCTCTGTTTCTGCACGTCTGTTTCTCGCCCTCTGTTTCAGCCCCTCTGTTTCTCACCCTCTGTTTCAGCCCCTCTGTTTCTCGCCCTCTGTTTCAGCCCCTCTGATTCAGCCCCTCTGTTTCAGCCCCTCTGAATCAGCCCATCTGATTCAGCCCCTCTGTTTCAGCCCCTGTGTTTCAGCCCCTCTATTTCATCCCCTTTGTTTCTCGTCCTCTGTTTCTCACCCTCTGCTTCTCGCCCTCTGTTTCAGCCCCTCCCTTTTTCGCCCTCTGTTTCAGCCCCTCTGTTTCTCGCCCTCTGTTTCAGCCCCTCTGTTTCTCGCCCTCTGTTTCAGCCCCTCTGTTTCAGCCCCTCTGATTCAGCCCGTCTGATTCAGCCCCTCTGTTTCTCGCCCTTTGTTTCAGCCACTCTGTTTCAGCCCCTCTGTTTCTTGCCCTCTGTTTCAGCCCCTCTGTTTCTCGCCCTCTGCTTAAGCCCCTCTGTTTCTCGCCCTCTGTTTCAGCCCCTCTGTTTCTCACCCTCTATTTCATTCCCTCTGTTTCGCGCTCTCTGTTTCAGCCCCTCTGTTTCAGTCCCTCTGTTTCTCGCCCTCTGTTTCTGCCCGTCTGTTTCTCGCCCTCTGTTTCAGCCCCTCTGTTTCTCGCCCTCTGTTTCAGCCCCTCTGTTTCTCGCCCTCTGTTTCAGCCCCTCTGATTCAGCCCCTCTGTTTCAGCCCCTCTGTTTCTCACCCTCTGTTTCAGCCCCTCTGTTTCAGCCCCTCTGTTTCTCGCCCTCTGTTTCAGCCCCTCTGTTTCTCGCCCTCTGTTTCAGACCCTCTGATTCAGCCCCTCTGTTTCTCGCCCTCTGTTTCAGACCCTCTGATTCAGCCCCTCTGTTTCTGGCCCTCTTTTTCAGCCCCTCTGTTTCTTGCCCTCTGTTTCAGCCCCATTGTTTCAGCCCCTCTGTTTCAGCCCCTCTGTTTCTCGCCCTCTGTTTCAGCCCCTCTGTTTCTCACCCTCTGTTTCAGCCCCTCTGTTTCTCCCCCTCTGTTTCAGCCCCTCTATTTCTCGCCCTCTGTTTCAGCCCCTCTGTTTCAGCCCCACTGTGTCAGCCTATCTGTTTCAGCCACTCTGTTTCTCGCCCTCTGTTTCAGCCCCTCTGTTTCAGCCCCTCTGTTTCAGTCCCTCTGTTTCTCGCCCTCTGTTTCTCGCCCTCTGTTTCAGCCCATCTGTTTCTCGCCCTCTGTTTCAGCCCCTCTGTTTCTCGCCCTCTGTTTTAGCCACTCTGTTTCAGCCCCTCTGTTTCAGCCCCTCTGTTTCCCGCCCACTGTTTCAGCCCCTCTGTTTCTTGACCTCTGTTTCAGCCCCTCTGTTTCTCGCCCTCTGTTTCAGCCTCTCTGTTTCAGCCTCTCTGTTTCTCGCCCTCTGATTCAGCCCCTCTGTTTCAGCCCCTCTGCTTCAGTCACTCTGTTTCTCGCCCTCTGTTTCTAACCCTCTGTTTCAGCCCCTCTGTTTCTCGACCTCTGTTTCAGTCCCTCTGTTTCTCGCCCTCTGTTTCAGCCTCTCTATTTCTCGCACTCTGTTTCAGCCCATCTGTTTCAGCCCCACTGTGTCAGCCCCTCTGTTTCAGACCCTCTGTTTCTCGCCCTCTGTTTCAGCCCCTCTGTTTCTCGCCCTCTGTTTCAGCCCCTCTGTTTCTCGTCCTCTGTTTCAGCCCCTCTGTTTCAGCCCCTCTGTTTCAGTCCCTCTGTTTCTCGCCCTCTGTTTCTCGCCCTCTGTTTCAGCCCCTCTGTTTCTCGCCCTCTGTTTCAGCCCCTCTGTTTCTCGCCCTCTGTTTCAGCCCCTCTGTTTCAGCCCCTCTGTTTCAGCCCCTCCGTTTCTCGCCCTCTGTTTCAGCCCCTCTGTTTCTCGCCCTCTGTTACAGCCCCACTGTTTCTCGCCCTCTGTTTCAGCCCCTCTGTTTCAGCCCTTCTGTTTCAGTCCCTCTGTTTCTCGCCCTCTGTTTCTGCCCGTCTGTTTCTCGCCCTCTGTTTCAGCCCCTCTGTTTCTCGCCCTCTGTTTCAGCCCCTCTGTTTCTCGCCCTCTGTTTCAGCCCCTCTGTTTCAGCCCCTCTGTTTCTTGCCCTCTGTTTCAGCCCCTCTGTTTCTCACCCTCTGTTTCAGCCCCTCTGTTTCAGCCCCTCTGTTTCTCGCCCTCTGTTTCAGCCCCTCTGTTTCTCACCCTCTGTTTCAGTCCCTCTGTTTCGCGCTCTCTGTTTCAGCCCCTCTGTTTCAGTCCCTCTGTTTCTCGCCCTCTGTTTCTGCCCGTCTGTTTCTCGCCCTCTGTTTCAGCCCCTCTGATTCAGCCCCTCAGTTTCTCGCCCTCTGTTTCAGCCCCTCTGTTTCTCGCCCTCTGTTTCAGCCCCTCTGTTTCTCGCCCTCTGTTTCAGCCCCTCTGTTTCAGCCCCTCTGTTTCTCGCCCTCTGTTTCAGCCCCTCTGTTTCTCGCCCTCTGTTTCAGCCCCTCTATTTCTCGCCCTCTGTTTCAGCCCCTCTGTTTTAGCCCCACTGTTTCAGCCCCTTTGTTTCAGCCCCTCTGTTTCTCGCCCTCTGTTTCAGCCGCTCTTTTTCTCGCCTTCTGTATCAGCCCCTCTGTTTCAGCCCCTCTGTTTCAGTCCCTCTGTTTCTCGCCCTCTGTTTCAGCCCCTCTGTTTCAGCCCCTCTGTTTCTCGCCCTCTGTTTCAGCCCCTCTGTTTCTTGCCCTCTGTTTCAGCCACTCTGTTTCTCGCCCTCTGTTTCAGCCTCTCTGTATCTCGCCCTCTGTTTCAGCCCCTCTGTTTCAGCCCCTCTGTTTCAGCCCCTCTGTTTCAGTCCTCTGTTTCTCGCCCTCAGTTTCAGCCTCTCTGTTTCTCGCCCTCTGTTTCAGCCGTTCTCTTTCAGCCCCTCTGTATCTCGCCCTCTGTTTCAGCCCCTCTGTTTCTCGCCCTCTGTATCAGCCGCTTTGTCTCAGCCCCTCTGTTTCAGCCCCTCTTTTTCAGCCCCTCTGTTTCTCGCCCTCTGTTTCTCGCCCTCTGTTTCAGCCCCTCTGTTTCTCGCCCTCTGTTTCAGCCCCTCTGTTTCAGCCCCTCTGAATTCAGTCCATCTGATTCAGCCCCTCTGCTTGTCGCCCTCTGTTTCAGCCACTCTGTTTCAGCCCCTCTGTTTCTTGCCCTCTGTTTCAGCCCCTCTGTTTCTCGCCCTCTGTTTCAGCCCCTCTGTTTCTCGCCCTCTGTTTCAGCCCCTCTGTTTCTCGCCCTCTGTTTCAGTCCCTCTGTTTCGCGCTCTCTGTTCCAGACCCTCTGTTTCTCGCCCTCTGTTTCTGCACGTCTGTTTCTCGCCCTCTGTTTCAGCCCCTCTGTTTCTCACCCTCTGTTTCAGCCCCTCTGTTTCTCGCCCTCTGTTTCAGCCCCTCTGATTCAGCCCCTCTGTTTCAGCCCCTCTGAATCAGCCCATCTGATTCAGCCCCTCTGTTTCAGCCCCTGTGTTTCAGCCCCTCTATTTCATCCCCTTTGTTTCTCGTCCTCTGTTTCTCACCCTCTGCTTCTCGCCCTCTGTTTCAGCCCCTCCCTTTTTCGCCCTCTGTTTCAGCCCCTCTGTTTCTCGCCCTCTGTTTCAGCCCCTCTGTTTCTCGCCCTCTGTTTCAGCCCCTCTGTTTCAGCCCCTCTGATTCAGCCCGTCTGATTCAGCCCCTCTGTTTCTCGCCCTTTGTTTCAGCCACTCTGTTTCAGCCCCTCTGTTTCTTGCCCTCTGTTTCAGCCCCTCTGTTTCTCGCCCTCTGCTTAAGCCCCTCTGTTTCTCGCCCTCTGTTTCAGCCCCTCTGTTTCTCACCCTCTATTTCATTCCCTCTGTTTCGCGCTCTCTGTTTCAGCCCCTCTGTTTCAGTCCCTCTGTTTCTCGCCCTCTGTTTCTGCCCGTCTGTTTCTCGCCCTCTGTTTCAGCCCCTCTGTTTCTCGCCCTCTGTTTCAGCCCCTCTGTTTCTCGCCCTCTGTTTCAGCCCCTCTGATTCAGCCCCTCTGTTTCAGCCCCTCTGTTTCTCACCCTCTGTTTCAGCCCCTCTGTTTCAGCCCCTCTGTTTCTCGCCCTCTGTTTCAGCCCCTCTGTTTCTCGCCCTCTGTTTCAGACCCTCTGATTCAGCCCCTCTGTTTCTCGCCCTCTGTTTCAGACCCTCTGATTCAGCCCCTCTGTTTCTGGCCCTCTTTTTCAGCCCCTCTGTTTCTTGCCCTCTGTTTCAGCCCCATTGTTTCAGCCCCTCTGTTTCAGCCCCTCTGTTTCTCGCCCTCTGTTTCAGCCCCTCTGTTTCTCACCCTCTGTTTCAGCCCCTCTGTTTCTCCCCCTCTGTTTCAGCCCCTCTATTTCTCGCCCTCTGTTTCAGCCCCTCTGTTTCAGCCCCACTGTGTCAGCCTATCTGTTTCAGCCACTCTGTTTCTCGCCCTCTGTTTCAGCCCCTCTGTTTCAGCCCCTCTGTTTCAGTCCCTCTGTTTCTCGCCCTCTGTTTCTCGCCCTCTGTTTCAGCCCATCTGTTTCTCGCCCTCTGTTTCAGCCCCTCGGTTTCTCGCCCTCTGTTTTAGCCCCTCTGTTTCAGCCCCTCTGTTTCAGCCCCTCTGTTTCCCGCCCACTGTTTCAGCCCCTCTGTTTCTTGACCTCTGTTTCAGCCCCTCTGTTTCTCGCCCTCTGTTTCAGCCTCTCTGTTTCAGCCTCTCTGTTTCTCGCCCTCTGATTCAGCCCCTCTGTTTCAGCCCCTCTGCTTCAGTCACTCTGTTTCTCGCCCTCTGTTTCTAACCCTCTGTTTCAGCCCCTCTGTTTCTCGACCTCTGTTTCAGTCCCTCTGTTTCTCGCCCTCTGTTTCAGCCTCTCTATTTCTCGCACTCTGTTTCAGCCCATCTGTTTCAGCCCCACTGTGTCAGCCCCTCTGTTTCAGACCCTCTGTTTCTCGCCCTCTGTTTCAGCCCCTCTGTTTCTCGCCCTCTGTTTCAGCCCCTCTGTTTCTCGTCCTCTGTTTCAGCCCCTCTGTTTCAGCCCCTCTGTTTCAGTCCCTCTGTTTCTCGCCCTCTGTTTCTCGCCCTCTGTTTCAGCCCCTCTGTTTCTCGCCCTCTGTTTCAGCCCCTCTGTTTCTCGCCCTCTGTTTCAGCCCCTCTGTTTCAGCCCCTCTGTTTCAGCCCCTCCGTTTCTCGCCCTCTGTTTCAGCCCCTCTGTTTCTCGCCCTCTGTTACAGCCCCACTGTTTCTCGCCCTCTGTTTCAGCCCCTCTGTTTCAGCCCTTCTGTTTCAGTCCCTCTGTTTCTCGCCCTCTGTTTCTGCCCGTCTGTTTCTCGCCCTCTGTTTCAGCCCCTCTGTTTCTCGCCCTCTGTTTCAGCCCCTCTGTTTCTCGCCCTCTGTTTCAGCCCCTCTGTTTCAGCCCCTCTGTTTCTTGCCCTCTGTTTCAGCCCCTCTGTTTCTCACCCTCTGTTTCAGCCCCTCTGTTTCAGCCCCTCTGTTTCTCGCCCTCTGTTTCAGCCCCTCTGTTTCTCACCCTCTGTTTCAGTCCCTCTGTTTCGCGCTCTCTGTTTCAGCCCCTCTGTTTCAGTCCCTCTGTTTCTCGCCCTCTGTTTCTGCCCGTCTGTTTCTCGCCCTCTGTTTCAGCCCCTCTGTTTCTCGCCCTCTGTTTCAGCCCCTCTGTTTCTCGCACTCTGTTTCAGACCCTCTGATTCAGCCCCTCTGTTTCAGCCCCTCTGAATCAGCCCCTCTGTTTCAGCCCCTCTGTTTCTCGCCCTCTGTTTCAGCCCCTCTGTTTCAGCACCACTGTGTCTGCCCCTCTGTTTCAGCCCCTCTATTTCTCGCCCTCTGTTTCAGCCCCTCTGTTTCAGCCCCACTGTGTCAGCCCCTCTGTTTCTCGCCCTCTGTTTCAGCTCCTCTGTTTCTCGCCCTCTGTTTCAGCCCCTCTGTTTCTCGCCCTCTGTTTCAGACCCTCTGTTTCAGCCCCTCTGTTTCTCGCCCTCTGTTTCAGCCACTCTGTTTCTCGCCCTCTGTTTCTTGCCCTCTGTTTCAGCCCCTCTGTTTCTCGCCCTCTGTTTCAGCCCCTCTGTTTCTCGCCCTCTGTTTCAGCCCCTCTGTTTCTCGCCCTCTGTTTCAGTCCCTCTGTTTCGCGCTCTCTGTTCCAGCCCCTCTGTTTCAGTCCCTCTGTTTCTCGCCCTCTGTTTCTGCACGTCTGTTTCTCGCCCTCTGTTTCAGCCCCTCTGTTTCTCGCCCTCTGTTTCAGCCCCTCTGTTTCTCGCCCTCTGTTTCAGCCCCTCTGATTCAGCCCCTCTGTTTCAGCCCCTCTGAATCAGCCCATCTGATTCAGCCCCTCTGTTTCAGCCCCTGTGTTTCAGCCCCTCTATTTCATCCCCTCTGTTTCTCGTCCTCTGTTTCTCACCCTCTGCTTCTCGCCCTCTGTTTCAGCCCCTCCCTTTTTCGCCCTCTGTTTCAGCCCCTCTGTTTCTCGCCCTCTGTTTCAGCCCCTCTGTTTCTCGCCCTCTGTTTCAGCCCCTCTGTTTCAGCCCCTCTGATTCAGCCCGTCTGATTCAGCCCCTCTGTTTCTCGCCCTTTGTTTCAGCTACTCTGTTTCAGCCCCTCTGTTTCTTGCCCTCTGTTTCAGCCCCTCTGTTTCTCGCCCTCTGTTTAAGCCCCTCAGTTTCTCACCCTCTGTTTCAGCCCCTCTGTTTTTCGCCCTCTATTTCAGTCCCTCTGTTTCGCGCTCTCTGTTTCAGCCCCTCTGTTTCAGTCCCTCTGTTTCTCGCCCTCTGTTTCTGCCCGTCTGTTTCTCGCCCTCTGTTTCAGCCCCTCTGTTTCTCGCACTCTGTTTCAGCCCCTCTGTTTCTCGCCCTCTGTTTCAGCCCCTCTGATTCAGCCCCTCTGTTTCAGCACCTCTGAATCAGCCCCTCTGATTCAGCCCCTCTGTTTCAGCCCCTCTGTTTCTCACCCTCTGTTTCAGCCCCTCTGTTTCAGCCCCTCTGTTTCTCGCCCTCTGTTTCAGCCCCTCTGTTTCTCGCCCTCTGTTTCAGACCCTCTGTTTCAGCCCCTCTGTTTCAGCCCCTCTGTTTCAGCCCCTCTGTTTCTCGCCCTCTGTTTCAGCCCCTCTGTTTCTCACCCTCTGTTTCAGCCCCTCTGTTTCTCCCCCTCTGTTTCAGCCCCTCTATTTCTCGCCCTCTGTTTCAGCCCCTCTGTTTCAGCCCCACTGTGTCAGCCCCTCTGTTTCAGCCACTCTGTTTCTCGCCCTCTGTTTCAGCCCCTCTGTTTCAGCCCCTCTGTTTCAGTCCCTCTGTTTCTCGCCCTCTGTTTCTCGCCCTCTGTTTCAGCCCCTCTGTTTCTCACCCTCTGTTTCAGCCCCTCTGTTTCTCGCCCTCTGTTTTAGCCCCTCTGTTTCAGCCCCTCTGTTTCAGCCCCTCTGTTTCAGCCCCTCTGTTTCCCGCCCTCTGTTTCAGCCCCTCTGTTTCTTGACCTCTGTTTCAGCCCCTCTGTTTCTCGCCCTCTGTTTCAGCCTCTCTGTTTCAGCCCCTCTGTTTCTCGCCCTCTGATTCAGCCCCTCTGTTTCAGCCCCTCTGTTTCAGTCACTCTGTTTCTCGCCCTCTGTTTCTAACCCTCTGTTTCTCGCCCTCTGTTTCAGCCCCTCTGTTTCAGCCCCTCTGATTCAGCCCGTCTGATTCAGCCCCTCTGTTTCTCGCCCTTTGTTTCAGCCACTCTGTTTCAGCCCCTCTGTTTCTTGCCCTCTGTTTCAGCCCCTCTGTTTCTCGCCCTCTGTTTAAGCCCCTCTGTTTCTCGCCCTCTGTTTCAGCCCCTCCGTTTCTCACCCTCTATTTCAGTCCCTCTGTTTCGCGCTCTCTGTTTCAGCCCCTCTGTTTCAGTCCCTCTGTTTCTCGCCCTCTGTTTCTGCCCGTCTGTTCCTCACCCTCTGTTTCAGCCCCTCTGTTTCTCGCCCTCTGTTTCAGCCCCACTGTTTCTCGACCTCTGTTTCAGCCCAACTGATTCAGCCCCTCTGTTTCAGCCCCTCTGAATCAGCCCCTCTGATTCAGCCCCTCTGTTTCAGCCCCTCTGTTTCTCACCCTCTGTTTCAGCCCCTCTGTTTCAGCCCCTCTGTTTCTCGCCCTCTGTTTCAGCCCCTCTGTCTCTCGCCCTCTGTTTCAGACCCTCTGATTCAGCCCCTCTGTTTCTCGCCCTCTGTTTCAGCCCCTCTGTTTCTCGCCCTCTTTTTCAGCCCCTCTGTTTCTTGCCCTCTGTTTCAGCCCCTCTGTTTCAGACCCTCTGTTTCAGCCCCTCTGTTTCTCGGCCTCTGTTTCAGCCCCTCTGTTTCTCACCCTCTGTTTCAGCCCCTCTGTTTCTCCCCCTCTGTTTCAGCCCCTCTATTTCTCGCCCTCTGTTTCAGCCCCTCTGTTTCAGCCCCACTGTGTCAGCCCCTCTGTTTCAGCCACTCTATTTCTCGCCCTCTGTTTCAGCCCCTCTGTTTCAGCCCCTCTGTTTCAGTCCCTCTGTTTCTCGCCCTCTGTTTCTCGCCCTCTGTTTCAGCCCCTCTGTTTCTCGCCCTCTGTTTCAGCCCCTCTGTTTCTCGCCCTCTGTTTTAGCCCCTCTGTTTCAGCCCCTCTGTTTCAGCCCCTCTGTTTCAGCCCCTCTGTTTCCCGCCCTCTGTTTCAGCCCCTCTGTTTCTTGACCTCTGTTTCAGCCCCTCTGTTTCTCGCCCTCTGTTTCAGCCTCTCTGTTTCAGCCCCTCTGTTTCTCGCCCTCTGATTCAGCCCCTCTGTTTCAGCCCCTCTGCTTCAGTCACTCTGTTTCTCGCCCTCTGTTTCTAACCCTCTGTTTCAGCCTCTCTATTTCTCGCACTCTGTTTCAGCCCATCTGTTTCAGCCCCACTGTGTCAGCCCCTCTGTTTCAGACCCTCTGTTTTTCGCCCTCTGTTTCAGCCCCTCTGTTTCTCGCCCTCTGTTTCTGCCCCTCTGTTTCTCGTCCTCTGTTTCAGCCCCTCTGTTTCAGCCCCTCTGTTTCAGTCCCTCTGTTTCTCGCCCTCTGTTTCTCGCCCTCTGTTTCAGCCCCTCTGTTTCTCGCCCTCTGTTTCAGCCCCTCTGTTTCTCGCCCTCTGTTTCAGCACCTCTGTTTCAGCCCCTCTGTTTCAGCCCCTCCGTTTCTCGAGCTCTGTTACAGCCCCTCTGTTTCTCACCCTCTGTTTCAGTCCCTCTGTTTCGCGCTCTCTGTTTCAGCCCCTCTGTTTCAGTCCCTCTGTTTCTCGCCGTCTGTTTCTGCCCGTCTGTTTCTCGCCCTCTGTTTCAGCCCCTCTGTTTCTCGCTCTCTGTTTCAGCCCCTCTGTTTCTCGCCCTCTGTTTCAGCCCCTCTGTTTCAGCCCCTCTGTTTCTTGCCCTCTGTTTCAGCCCCTCTGTTTCTCGCCCTCTGTTTCAGCCCCTCTGTTTCTCGCCCTCTGTTTCAGCCCCTCTGTTTCTCACCCTCTGTTTCAGTCCCTCTGTTTCGCGGTCTCTGTTTCAGCCCCTCTGTTTCAGTCCCTCTGTTTCTCGCCCTCTGTTTCTGCCCGTCTGTTTCTCGCCCTCTGTTTCAGCCCCTCTGTTTCTCGCCCTCTGTTTCAGCCCCTCTTTTTCTCGCCCTCTGTTTCAGACCCTCTGATTCAGCCCCTCTGTTTCAGCCCCTCTGAATCAGCCCCTCTGATTCAGCCCCTCTGTTTCAGCCCCTCTGTTTCAGCCCCTCTGTTTCTCGCCCTCTGTTTCAGCCACTCTGTTTCAGCCCCACTGTGTCAGCCCCTCTGTTTCAGCCCCTCTATTTCTCGCCCTCTGTTTCAGACCCTCTGTTTCAGCCCCACTGTGTCAGCCCCTCTGTTTCTCGCCCTCTGTTTCAGCCCCTCTGTTTCAGCCCCTCTGTTTCTCGCCCTCTGTTTCAGCCCCTCTGTTTCAGCCCCTCTATTTCTCGCCCTCTGTTTCAGCCCCTCTGTTTCAGCCCCACTGTGTCAGCCCCTCTGTTTCTCGCCCTCTGTTTCAGCCCCTCTGTTTCTCGCCCTCTGTTTCAGCCCCTCTGTTTCTCGCCCTCTGTTTCAGCCCCTCTGTTTCAGCCCCACTGTGTCAGCCCCTCTGTTTCTCGCCCTCTGTTTCAGCCCCTCTGTTTCTCGCCCTCTGTTTCAGCCCCTCTGTTTCTCGCCCTCTGTTTCAGACCCTCTGTTTCAGCCCCTCTGTTTCTCGCCCTTTGTTTCAGCCACTCTGTTTCAGCCCCTCTGTTTCTTGCCCTCTGTTTCAGCCCCTCTGTTTCTCGCCCTCTGTTTCAGCCCCTCTGTTTCAGCCCCTCTGTTTCTCGCCCTCTGTTTCAGTCCCTCTGTTTCGCGCTCTCTGTTCCAGCCCCTCTGTTTCAGTCCCTCTGTTTCTCGCCCTCTGTTTCTGCACGTCTGTTTCTCGCCCTCTGTTTCAGCCCCTCTGTTTCTCGCCCTCTGTTTCAGCCCCTCTGTTTCTCGCCCTCTGTTTCAGCCCCTCTGATTCAGCCCCTCTGTTTCAGGCCCTCTGAATCAGCCCATCTGATTCAGCCCCTCTGTTTCAGCCCCTGTGTTTCAGCCCCTCTATTTCATCCCCTCTGTTTCTCGCCCTCTGTTTCAGTCCCTCTGTTTCGCGCTCTCTGTTCCAGCCCCTCTGTTTCTCGCCCTCTGTTTCTGCACGTCTGTTTCTCGCCCTCTGTTTCAGCCCCTCTGTTTCTCACCCTCTGTTTCAGCCCCTCTGTTTCTCGCCCTCTGTTTCAGCCCCTCTGATTCAGCCCCTCTGTTTCAGCCCCTCTTAATCAGCCCATCTGATTCAGCCCCTCTGTTTCAGCCCCTGTGTTTCAGCCCCTCTATTTCATCCCCTCTGTTTCTCGTCCTCTGTTTCTCACCCTCTGCTTCTCGCCCTCTGTTTCAGCCCCTCCCTTTTTCGCCCTCTGTTTCAGCCCCTCTGTTTCTCGCCCTCTGTTTCAGCCCCTCTGTTTCTCGCCCTCTGTTTCAGCCCCTCTGTTTCAGCCCCTCTGATTCAGCCCGTCTGATTCAGCCCCTCTGTTTCTCGCCCTTTGTTTCAGCCACTCTGTTTCAGCCCCTCTGTTTCTTGCCCTCTGTTTCAGCCCCTCTGTTTCTCGCCCTCTGCTTAAGCCCCTCTGTTTCTCGCCCTCTGTTTCAGCCCCTCTGTTTCTCACCCTCTCTTTCATTCCCTCTGTTTCGCGCTCTCTGTTTCAGCCCCTCTGTTTCAGTCCCTCTGTTTCTCGCCCTCTGTTTCTGCCCGTCTGTTTCTCGCCCTCTGTTTCAGCCCCTCTGTTTCTCGCCCTCTGTTTCAGCCCCTCTGTTTCTCGCCCTCTGTTTCAGCCCCTCTGATTCAGCCCCTCTGTTTCAGCCCCTCTGTTTCTCACCCTCTGTTTCAGCCCCTCTGTTTCAGCCCCTCTGTTTCTCGCCCTCTGTTTCAGCCCCTCTGTTTCTCGCCCTCTGTTTCAGACCCTCTGATTCAGCCCCTCTGTTTCTCGCCCTCTGTTTCAGACCCTCTGATTCAGCCCCTCTGTTTCTGGCCCTCTTTTTCAGCCCCTCTGTTTCTTGCCCTCTGTTTCAGCCCCATTGTTTCAGCCCCTCTGTTTCATCCCCTCTGTTTCTCGCCCTCTGTTTCAGCCCCTCTGTTTCTCACCCTCTGTTTCAGCCCCTCTGTTTCTCCCCCTCTGTTTCAGCCCCTCTATTTCTCGCCCTCTGTTTCAGCCCCTCTGTTTCAGCCCCACTGTGTCAGCCTATCTGTTTCAGCCACTCTGTTTCTCGCCCTCTGTTTCAGCCCCTCTGTTTCAGCCCCTCTGTTTCAGTCCCTCTGTTTCTCGCCCTCTGTTTCTCGCCCTCTGTTTCAGCCCATCTGTTTCTCGCCCTCTGTTTCAGCCCCTCTGTTTCTCGCCCTCTGTTTTAGCCCCTCTGTTTCAGCCCCTCTGTTTCAGCCCCTCTGTTTCAGCCCCTCTGTTTCCCGCCCACTGTTTCAGCCCCTCTGTTTCTTGACCTCTGTTTCAGCCCCTCTGTTTCTCGCCCTCTGTTTCAGCCTCTCTGTTTCAGCCTCTCTGTTTCTCGCCCTCTGATTCAGCCCCTCTGTTTCAGCCCCTCTGCTTCAGTCACTCTGTTTCTCGCCCTCTGTTTCTAACCCTCTGTTTCAGCCCCTCTGTTTCTCGACCTCTGTTTCAGTCCCTCTGTTTCTCGCCCTCTGTTTCAGCCTCTCTATTTCTCGCACTCTGTTTCAGCCCATCTGTTTCAGCCCCACTGTGTCAGCCCCTCTGTTTCAGACCCTCTGTTTCCCGCCCTCTGTTTCAGCCCCTCTGTTTCTCGCCCTCTGTTTCAGCCCCTCTGTTTCTCGTCCTCTGTTTCAGCCCCTCTGTTTCAGCCCCTCTGTTTCAGTCCCTCTGTTTCTCGCCCTCTGTTTCTCGCCCTCTGTTTCAGCCCCTCTGTTTCTCGCCCTCTGTTTCAGCCCCTCTGTTTCTCGCCCTCTGTTTCAGCCCCTCTGTTTCAGCCCCTCTGTTTCAGCCCCTCCGTTTCTCGCCCTCTGTTTCAGCCCCTCTGTTTCTCGCCCTCTGTTACAGCCCCACTGCTTCTCGCCCTCTGTTTCAGCTCCTCTGTTTCTGCCCGTCTGTTTCTCGCCCTCTGTTTCAGCCTCTCTGTTTCTCGCCCTCTGTTTCAGCCCCTCTGTTTCTCGCCCTCTGTTTCAGCCCCTCTGTTTCAGCCCCTCTGTTTCTTGCCCTCTGTTTCAGCCCCTCTGTTTCTCGCCCTCTGTTTCAGCCCCTCTGTTTCTCGCCCTCTGTTTCAGCCCCTCTGTTTCTCACCCTCTGTTTCAGTCCCTCTGTTTCGCGCTCTCTGTTTCAGCCCCTCTGTTTCAGTCCCTCTGTTTCTCGCCCTCTGTTTCTGCCCGTCTGTTTCTCGCCCTCTGTTTCAGCCCCTCTGTTTCTCGCCCTCTGTTTCAGCCCCTCTGTTTCTCGCACTCTGTTTCAGACCCTCTGATTCAGCCCCTCTGTTTCAGCCCCTCTGAATCAGCCCCTCTGATTCAGCCCCTCTGTTTCAGCCCCTCTGTTTCAGCCCCTCTGTTTCTCGCCCTCTGTTTCAGCCCCTCTGTTTCAGACCCTCTGATTCAGCCCCTCTGTTTCAGCCCCTCTGAATCAGCCCCTCTGATTCAGCCCCTCTGTTTCAGCCCCTCTGTTTCAGCCCCTCTGTTTCTCGCCCTCTGTTTCAGCCCCTCTGTTTCAGCACCACTGTGTCAGCCCCTCTGTTTCAGCCCCTCTATTTCTCGCCCTCTGTTTCAGCCCCTCTGTTTCAGCCCCACTGTGTCAGCCCCTCTGTTTCTCGCCCTCTGTTTCAGCTCCTCTGTTTCTCGCCCTCTGTTTCAGCCCCTCTGTTTCTCGCCCTCTGTTTCAGACCCTCTGTTTCAGCCCCTCTGTTTCTCGCCCTCTGTTTCAGCCACTCTGTTTCAGCCCCTCTGTTTCTTGCCCTCTGTTTCAGCCCCTCTGTTTCTCGCCCTCTGTTTCAGCCCCTCTGTTTCTCGCCCTCTGTTTCAGCCCCTCTGTTTCTCGCCCTCTGTTTCAGTCCCTCTGTTTCGCGCTCTCTGTTCCAGCCCCTCTGTTTCAGTCCCTCTGTTTCTCGCCCTCTGTTTCTGCACGTCTGTTTCTCGCCCTCTGTTTCAGCCCCTCTGTTTCTCGCCCTCTGTTTCAGCCCCTCTGTTTCTCGCCCTCTGTTTCAGCCCCTCTGATTCAGCCCCTCTGTTTCAGCCCCTCTGAATCAGCCCATCTGATTCAGCCCCTCTGTTTCAGCCCCTGTGTTTCAGCCCCTCTATTTCATCCCCTCTGTTTCTCGCCCTCTGTTTCTCACCCTCTGCTTCTCGCCCTCTGTTTCAGCCGCTCCCTTTTTCGCCCTCTGTTTCAGCCCCTCTGTTTCTCGCCCTCTGTTTCAGCCCCTCTGTTTCTCGGCCTCTGTTTCAGCCCCTCTGTTTCAGCCCCTCTGATTCAGCCCGTCTGATTCAGCCCCTCTGTTTCTCGCCCTTTGTTTCAGCCACTCTGTTTCAGCCCCTCTGTTTCTTGCCCTCTGTTTCAGCCCCTCTGTTTCTCGCCCTCTGTTTAAGCCCCTCAGTTTCTCACCCTCTGTTTCAGCCCCTCTGTTTTTCGCCCTCTATTTCAGTCCCTCTGTTTCGCGCTCTATGTTTCAGCCCCTCTGTTTCAGTCCCTCTGTTTCTCGCCCTCTGTTTCTGCCCGTCTGTTTCTCGCCCTCTGTTTCAGCCCCTCTGTTTCTCGCACTCTGTTTCAGCCCCTCTGTTTCTCGCCCTCTGTTTCAGCCCCTCTGATTCAGCCCCTCTGTTTCAGCACCTCTGAATCAGCCCCTCTGATTCAGCCCCTCTGTTTCAGCCCCTCTGTTTCTCACCCTCTGTTTCAGCCCCTCTGTTTCAGCCCGTCTGTTTCTCGCCCTCTGTTTCAGCCCCTCTGTTTCTCGCCCTCTGTTTCAGCCCCTCTTTTTCTCGCCCTCTGTTTCTCGCCCTCTGTTTCAGCCCCTCTGTTTCTCGCCCTCTTTTTCAGCCCCTCTGTTTCTTGCCCTCTGTTTCAGCCCCTCTGTTTCAGCCCCTCTGTTTCAGCCCCTCTGTTTCAGCCCCTCTGTTTCTCACCCTCTGTTTCAGCCCCTCTGTTTCTCCCCCTCTGTTTCAGCCCCTCTATTTCTCGCCCTCTGTTTCAGCCCCTCTGTTTCAGCCCCACTGTGTCAGCCCCTCTGTTTCAGCCACTCTGTTTCTCGCCCTCTGTTTCAGCCCCTCTGTTTCAGCCCCTCTGTTTCAGTCCCTCTGTTTCTCGCCCTCTGTTTCTCGCCCTCTGTTTCAGCCCCTCTGTTTCTCACCCTCTGTTTCAGCCCCTCTGTTTCTCGCCCTCTGTTTTAGCCCCTCTGTTTCAGCCCCTCTGTTTCAGCCCCTCTGTTTCAGCCCCTCTGTTTCCCGCCCTCTGTTTCAGCCCCTCTGTTTCTTGACCTCTGTTTCAGCCCCTCTGTTTCTCGCCCTCTGTTTCAGCCTCTCTGTTTCAGCCCCTCTGTTTCTCGCCCTCTGATTCAGCCCCTCTGTTTCAGCCCCTCTGTTTCAGACACTCTGTTTCTCGCCCTTTGTTTCAGCCACTCTGTTTCAGCCCCTCTGTTTCTTGCCCTCTGTTTCAGCCCCTCTGTTTCTCGCCCTCTGCTTAAGCCCCTCTGTTTCTCGCCCTCTGTTTCAGCCCCTCTGTTTCTCACCCTCTCTTTCATTCCCTCTGTTTCGCGCTCTCTGTTTCAGCCCCTCTGTTTCAGTCCCTCTGTTTCTCGCCCTCTGTTTCTGCCCGTCTGTTTCTCGCCCTCTGTTTCAGCCCCTCTGTTTCTCGCCCTCTGTTTCAGCCCCTCTGTTTCTCGCCCTCTGTTTCAGCCCCTCTGATTCAGCCCCTCTGTTTCAGCCCCTCTGTTTCTCACCCTCTGTTTCAGCCCCTCTGTTTCAGCCCCTCTGTTTCTCGCCCTCTGTTTCAGCCCCTCTGTTTCTCGCCCTCTGTTTCAGACCCTCTGATTCAGCCCCTCTGTTTCTCGCCCTCTGTTTCAGACCCTCTGATTCAGCCCCTCTGTTTCTGGCCCTCTTTTTCAGCCCCTCTGTTTCTTGCCCTCTGTTTCAGCCCCATTGTTTCAGCCCCTCTGTTTCATCCCCTCTGTTTCTCGCCCTCTGTTTCAGCCCCTCTGTTTCTCACCCTCTGTTTCAGCCCCTCTGTTTCTCCCCCTCTGTTTCAGCCCCTCTATTTCTCGCCCTCTGTTTCAGCCCCTCTGTTTCAGCCCCACTGTGTCAGCCTATCTGTTTCAGCCACTCTGTTTCTCGCCCTCTGTTTCAGCCCCTCTGTTTCAGCCCCTCTGTTTCAGTCCCTCTGTTTCTCGCCCTCTGTTTCTCGCCCTCTGTTTCAGCCCATCTGTTTCTCGCCCTCTGTTTCAGCCCCTCTGTTTCTCGCCCTCTGTTTTAGCCCCTCTGTTTCAGCCCCTCTGTTTCAGCCCCTCTGTTTCAGCCCCTCTGTTTCCCGCCCACTGTTTCAGCCCCTCTGTTTCTTGACCTCTGTTTCAGCCCCTCTGTTTCTCGCCCTCTGTTTCAGCCTCTCTGTTTCAGCCTCTCTGTTTCTCGCCCTCTGATTCAGCCCCTCTGTTTCAGCCCCTCTGCTTCAGTCACTCTGTTTCTCGCCCTCTGTTTCTAACCCTCTGTTTCAGCCCCTCTGTTTCTCGACCTCTGTTTCAGTCCCTCTGTTTCTCGCCCTCTGTTTCAGCCTCTCTATTTCTCGCACTCTGTTTCAGCCCATCTGTTTCAGCCCCACTGTGTCAGCCCCTCTGTTTCAGACCCTCTGTTTCTCGCCCTCTGTTTCAGCCCCTCTGTTTCTCGCCCTCTGTTTCAGCCCCTCTGTTTCTCGTCCTCTGTTTCAGCCCCTCTGTTTCAGCCCCTCTGTTTCAGTCCCTCTGTTTCTCGCCCTCTGTTTCTCGCCCTCTGTTTCAGCCCCTCTGTTTCTCGCCCTCTGTTTCAGCCCCTCTGTTTCTCGCCCTCTGTTTCAGCCCCTCTGTTTCAGCCCCTCTGTTTCAGCCCCTCCGTTTCTCGCCCTCTGTTTCAGCCCCTCTGTTTCTCGCCCTCTGTTACAGCCCCACTGTTTCTCGCCCTCTGTTTCAGCCCCTCTGTTTCTGCCCGTCTGTTTCTCGCCCTCTGTTTCAGCCCCTCTGTTTCTCGCCCTCTGTTTCAGCCCCTCTGTTTCAGCCCCTCTGTTTCTTGCCCTCTGTTTCAGCCCCTCTGTTTCTCGCCCTCTGTTTCAGCCCCTCTGTTTCTCGCCCTCTGTTTCAGCCCCTCTGTTTCTCACCCTCTGTTTCAGTCCCTCTGTTTCGCGCTCTCTGTTTCAGCCCCTCTGTTTCAGTCCCTCTGTTTCTCGCCCTCTGTTTCTGCCCGTCTGTTTCTCGCCCTCTGTTTCAGCCCCTCTGTTTCTCGCCCTCTGTTTCAGCCCCTCTGTTTCTCGCACTCTGTTTCAGACCCTCTGATTCAGCCCCTCAGTTTCAGCCCCTCTGAATCAGCCCCTCTGATTCAGCCCCTCTGTTTCAGCCCCTCTGTTTCAGCCCCTCTGTTTCTCGCCCTCTGTTTCAGCCCCTCTGTTTCAGCACCACTGTGTCAGCCCCTCTGTTTCAGCCCCTCTATTTCTCGCCCTCTGTTTCAGCCCCTCTGTTTCAGCCCCACTGTGTCAGCCCCTCTGTTTCTCGCCCTCTGTTTCAGCTCCTCTGTTTCTCGCCCTCTGTTTCAGCCCCTCTGTTTCTCGCCCTCTGTTTCAGACCCTCTGTTTCAGCCCCTCTGTTTCTCGCCCTCTGTTTCAGCCACTCTGTTTCAGCCCCTCTGTTTCTTGCCCTCTGTTTCAGCCCCTCTGTTTCTCGCCCTCTGTTTCAGCCCCTCTGTTTCTCGCCCTCTGTTTCAGCCCCTCTGTTTCTCGCCCTCTGTTTCAGTCCCTCTGTTTCGCGCTCTCTGTTCCAGCCCCTCTGTTTCAGTCCCTCTGTTTCTCGCCCTCTGTTTCTGCACGTCTGTTTCTCGCCCTCTGTTTCAGCCCCTCTGTTTCTCGCCCTCTGTTTCAGCCCCTCTGTTTCTCGCCCTCTGTTTCAGCCCCTCTGATTCAGCCCCTCTGTTTCAGCCCCTCTGAATCAGCCCATCTGATTCAGCCCCTCTGTTTCAGCCCCTGTGTTTCAGCCCCTCTATTTCATCCCCTCTGTTTCTCGCCCTCTGTTTCTCACCCTCTGCTTCTCGCCCTCTGTTTCAGCCGCTCCCTTTTTCGCCCTCTGTTTCAGCCCCTCTGTTTCTCGCCCTCTGTTTCAGCCCCTCTGTTTCTCGCCCTCTGTTTCAGCCCCTCTGTTTCAGCCCCTCTGATTCAGCCCGTCTGATTCAGCCCCTCTGTTTCTCGCCCTTTGTTTCAGCCACTCTGTTTCAGCCCCTCTGTTTCTTGCCCTCTGTTTCAGCCCCTCTGTTTCTCGCCCTCTGTTTAAGCCCCTCAGTTTCTCACCCTCTGTTTCAGCCCCTCTGTTTTTCGCCCTCTATTTCAGTCCCTCTGTTTCGCGCTCTATGTTTCAGCCCCTCTGTTTCAGTCCCTCTGTTTCTCGCCCTCTGTTTCTGCCCGTCTGTTTCTCGCCCTCTGTTTCAGCCCCTCTGTTTCTCGCACTCTGTTTCAGCCCCTCTGTTTCTCGCCCTCTGTTTCAGCCCCTCTGATTCAGCCCCTCTGTTTCAGCACCTCTGAATCAGCCCCTCTGATTCAGCCCCTCTGTTTCAGCCCCTCTGTTTCTCACCCTCTGTTTCAGCCCCTCTGTTTCAGCCCGTCTGTTTCTCGCCCTCTGTTTCAGCCCCTCTGTTTCTCGCCCTCTGTTTCAGACCCTCTGATTCAGCCCCTCTGTTTCTCGCCCTCTGTTTCAGCCCCTCTGTTTCTCGCTCTCTTTTTCAGCCCCTCTGTTTCTTGCCCTCTGTTTCAGCCCCTCTGTTTCAGCCCCTCTGTTTCAGCCCCTCTGTTTCTCGCCCTCTGTTTCAGCCCCTCTGTTTCTCACCCTCTGTTTCAGCCCCTCTGTTTCTCCCCCTCTGTTTCAGCCCCTCTATTTCTCGCCCTCTGTTTCAGCCCCTCTGTTTCAGCCCCACTGTGTCAGCCCCTCTGTTTCAGCCACTCTGTTTCTCGCCCTCTGTTTCAGCCCCTCTGTTTCAGCCCCTCTGTTTCAGTCCCTCTGTTTCTCGCCCTCTGTTTCTCGCCCTCTGTTTCAGCCCCTCTGTTTCTCACCCTCTGTTTCAGCCCCTCTGTTTCTCGCCCTCTGTTTTAGCCCCTCTGTTTCAGCCCCTCTGTTTCAGCCCCTCTGTTTCAGCCCCTCTGTTTCCCGCCCTCTGTTTCAGCCCCTCTGTTTCTTGACCTCTGTTTCAGCCCCTCTGTTTCTCGCCCTCTGTTTCAGCCTCTCTGTTTCAGCCCCTCTGTTTCTCGCCCTCTGATTCAGCCCCTCTGTTTCAGCCCCTCTGTTTCAGTCACTCTGTTTCTTGCCCTCTGTTTCTAACCCTCTGTTTCAGCCCCTCTGTTTCTCGCCCTCTGTTTCAGCCCCTCTGTTTCAGCCCCTCTGATTCAGCCCGTCTGATTCAGCCCCTCTGTTTCTCGCCCTTTGTTTCAGCCACTCTGTTTCAGCCCCTCTGTTTCTTGCCCTCTGTTTCAGCCCCTCTGTTTCTCGCCCTCTGTTTAAGCCCCTCTGTTTCTCGCCCTCTGTTTCAGCCCCTCCGTTTCTCACCCTCTATTTCAGTCCCTCTGTTTCGCGCTCTCTGTTTCAGCCCCTCTGTTTCAGTCCCTCTGTTTCTCGCCCTCTGTTTCTGCCCATCTGTTCCTCACCCTCTGTTTCAGCCCCTCTGTTTCTCGCCCTCTGTTTCAGCCCCACTGTTTCTCGCCCTCTGTTTCAGCCCCTCTGTTTCAGCCCCTCTGTTTCCCGCCCTCTGTTTCAGCCCCTCTGTTTCTTGACCTCTGTTTCAGCCCCTCTGTTTCTCGCCCTCTGTTTCAGCCTCTCTGTTTCAGCCCCTCTGTTTCTCGCCCTCTGATTCAGCCCCTCTGTTTCAGCCCCTCTGCTTCAGTCACTCGGTTTCTCGCCCTCTGTTTCTAACCCTCTGTTTCAGCCTCTCTATTTCTCGCACTCTGTTTCAGCCCATCTGTTTCAGCCCCACTGTGTCAGCCCCTCTGTTTCAGACCCTCTGTTTTTCGCCCTTTGTTTCAGCCCCTCTGTTTCTCGCCCTCTGTTTCTGCCCCTCTGTTTCTCGTCCTCTGTTTCAGCCCCTCTGTTTCAGCCCCTCTGTTTCAGTCCCTCTGTTTCTCGCCCTCTGTTTCTCGCCCTCTGTTTCAGCCCCTCTGTTTCTCGCCCTCTGTTTCAGCCCCTCTGTTTCGCGCCCTCTGTTTCAGCACCTCTGTTTCAGCCCCTCTGTTTCAGCCCCTCCGTTTCTCGCCCTCTGTTACAGCCCCTCTGTTTCTCACCCTCTGTTTCAGTCCCTCTGTTTCGCGCTCTCTGTTTCAGCCCCTCTGTTTCAGTCCCTCTGTTTCTCGCCGTCTGTTTCTGCCCGTCTGTTTCTCGCCCTCTGTTTCAGCCCCTCTGTTTCTCGCCCTCTGTTTCAGCCCCTCTGTTTCTCGCCCTCTGTTTCAGCCCCTCTGTTTCAGCCCCTCTGTTTCTCGGCCTCTGTTTCAGCCCCTCTGTTTCTCACCCTCTGTTTCAGCCCCTCTGTTTCTCCCCCTCTGTTTCAGCCCCTCTATTTCTCGCCCTCTGTTTCAGCCCCTCTGTTTCAGCCCCACTGTGTCAGCCCCTCTGTTTCAGCCACTCTGTTTCTCGCCCTCTGTTTCAGCCCCTCTGTTTCAGCCCCTCTGTTTCAGTCCCTCTGTTTCTCGCCCTCTGTTTCTCGCCCTCTGTTTCAGCCCCTCTGTTTCTCGCCCTCTGTTTCAGCCCCTCTGTTTCTCGCCCTCTGTTTTAGCCCCTCTGTTTCAGCCCCTCTGTTTCAGCCCCTCTGTTTCAGCCCCTCTGTTTCCCGCCCTCTGTTTCAGCCCCTCTGTTTCTTGACCTCTGTTTCAGCCCCTCTGTTTCTCGCCCTCTGTTTCAGCCTCTCTGTTTCAGCCCCTCTGTTTCTCGCCCTCTGATTCAGCCCCTCTGTTTCAGCCCCTCTGCTTCAGTCACTCTGTTTCTCGCCCTCTGTTTCTAACCCTCTGTTTCAGCCTCTCTATTTCTCGCACTCTGTTTCAGCCCATCTGTTTCAGCCCCACTGTGTCAGCCCCTCTGTTTCAGACCCTCTGTTTTTCGCCCTCTGTTTCAGCCCCTCTGTTTCTCGCCCTCTGTTTCTGCCCCTCTGTTTCTCGTCCTCTGTTTCAGCCCCTCTGTTTCAGCCCCTCTGTTTCAGTCCCTCTGTTTCTCGCCCTCTGTTTCTCGCCCTCTGTTTCAGCCCCTCTGTTTCTCGCCCTCTGTTTCAGCCCCTCTGTTTCGCGCCCTCTGTTTCAGCACCTCTGTTTCAGCCCCTCTGTTTCAGACCCTCCGTTTCTCGCCCTCTGTTACAGCCCCTCTGTTTCTCACCCTCTGTTTCAGTCCCTCTGTTTCGCGCTCTCTGTTTCAGCCCCTCTGTTTCAGTCCCTCTGTTTCTCGCCGTCTGTTTCTGCCCGTCTGTTTCTCGCCCTCTGTTTCAGCCCCTCTGTTTCTCGCCCTCTGTTTCAGCCCCTCTGTTTCTCGCCCTCTGTTTCAGCCCCTCTGTTTCAGCCCCTCTGTTTCTTGCCCTCTGTTTCAGCCCCTCTGTTTCTCGCCCTCTGTTTCAGCCCCTCTGTTTCTCGCCCTCTGTTTCAGCCCCTCTGTTTCTCACCCTCTGTTTCAGTCCCTCTGTTTCGCGCTCTCTGTTTCAGCCCCTCTGTTTCAGTCCCTCTGTTTCTCGCCCTCTGTTTCTGCCCGTCTGTTTCTCGCCCTCTGTTTCAGCCCCTCTGTTTCTCGCCCTCTGTTTCAGCCCCTCTGTTTCTCGCCCTCTGTTTTAGACCCTCTGATTCAGCCCCTCTGTTTCAGCCCCTCTGAATCAGCCCCTCTGATTCAGCCCCTCTGTTTAAGCCCCTCTGTTTCAGCCCCTCTGTTTCTCGCCCTCTGTTTCAGCCCCTCTGTTTCAGCCCCACTGTGTCAGCCCCTCTGTTTCAGCCCCTCTATTTCTCGCCCTCTGTTTCAGACCCTCTGTTTCAGCCCCACTGTGTCAGCCCCTCTGTTTCTCGCCCTCTGTTTCAGCCCCTCTGTTTCTCGCCCTCTGTTTCAGCCCCTCTGTTTCTCGCCCTCTGTTTCAGCCCCTCTGTTTCAGCCCCTCTGTTTCTCGCCCTCTGTTTCAGCCCCTCTGTTTCAGCCCCTCTATTTCTCGCCCTCTGTTTCAGCCCCTCTGTTTCAGCCCCACTGTGTCAGCCCCTCTGTTTCTCGCCCTCTGTTTCAGCCCCTCTGTTTCTCGCCCTCTGTTTCAGCCCCTCTGTTTCTCGCCCTCTGTTTCAGCCCCTCTGTTTCAGCCCCACTGTGTCATCCCCTCTGTTTCTCGCCCTCTGTTTCAGCCCCTCTGTTTCTCGCCCTCTGTTTCAGCCCCTCTGTTTCTCGCCCTCTGTTTCAGCCCCTCTGTTTCAGCCCCTCTGTTTCTCGCCCTTTGTTTCAGCCACTCTGTTTCAGCCCCTCTGTTTCTTGCCCTCTGTTTCAGCCCCTCTGTTTCTCGCCCTCTGTTTCAGCCCCTCTGTTTCTTGCCCTCTGTTTCAGCCCCTCTGTTTCTCGCCCTCTGTTTCAGTCCCTCTGTTTCGCGCTCTCTGTTCCAGCCCCTCTGTTTCAGTCCCTCTGTTTCTCGCCCTCTGTTTCTGCACGTCTGTTTCTCGCCCTCTGTTTCAGCCCCTCTGTTTCTCGCCCTCTGTTTCAGCCCCTCTGTTTCTCGCCCTCTGTTTCAGCCCCTCTGATTCAGCCCCTCTGTTTCAGCCCCTCTGAATCAGCCCATCTGATTCAGCCCCTCTGTTTCAGCCCCTGTGTTTCAGCCCCTCTATTTCATCCCCTCTGTTTCTCGCCCTCTGTTTCTCACCCTCTGCTTCTCGCCCTCTGTTTCAGCCCCTCCCTTTTTCGCCCTCTGTTTCAGCCCCTCTGTTTCTCGCCCTCTGTTTCAGCCCCTCTGTTTCTCGCCCTCTGTTTCAGCCCCTCTGTTTCAGCCCCTCTGATTCAGCCCGTCTGATTCAGCCCCTCTGTTTCTCGCCCTTTGTTTCAGCCACTCTGTTTCAGCCGCTCTGTTTCTTGCCCTCTGTTTCAGCCCCTCTGTTTCTCGCCCTCTGTTTAAGCCGCTCCATTTCTCGCCCTCTGTTTCAGCCCCTCTGTTTCTCGCCCTCTATTTCAGTCCCTCTGTTTCGCGCTCTCTGTTTCAGCCCCTCTGTTTCAGTCCCTCTGTTTCTCGCCCTCTGTTTCTGCCCGTCTGTTCCTCACCCTCTGTTTCAGCTCCTCTGTTTCTCGCCCTCTGTTTCAGCCCCACTGTTTCTCGCCCTCTGTTTCAGCCCCTCTGATTCAGCCCCTCTGTTTCAGCCCCTCTGTTTCTCGCCCTCTGTTTCTGCCCCTCTGTTTCTCGTCCTCTGTTTCAGCCCCTCTGTTTCAGCCCCTCTGTTTCAGTCCCTCTGTTTCTCGCCCTCTGTTTCTCGCCCTCTGTTTCAGGCCCTCTGTTTCTCGCCCTCTGTTTCAGCCCCTCTGTTTCTCGCCCTCTGTTTCAGCACCTCTGTTTCAGCCCCTCTGTTTCAGCCCCTCTGTTTCTCGCCCTCTGTTTCAGCCCCTCTGTTTCTCGCCCTCTGTTTCAGACCCTCTGATTCAGCCCCTCTGTTTCTCGCCCTCTGTTTCAGCCCCTCTGTTTCTCACCCTCTTTTTCAGCCCCTCTGTTTCTTGCCCTCTGTTTCAGCCCCTCTGTTTCAGCCCCTCTGTTTCAGCCCCTCTGTTTCTCGCCCTCTGTTTCAGCCCCTCTGTTTCTCACCCTCTGTTTCAGCCCCTCTGTTTCTCCCCCTCTGTTTCAGCCCCTCTATTTCTCGCCCTCTGTTTCAGCCCCTCTGTTTCAGCCCCACTGTGTCAGCCCCTCTGTTTCAGCCACTCTGTTTCTCGCCCTCTGTTTCAGCCCCTCTGTTTCAGCCCCTCTGTTTCAGTCCCTCTGTTTCTCGCCCTCTGTTTCTCGCCCTCTGTTTCAGCCCCTCTGTTTCTCGCCCTCTGTTTCAGCCCCTCTGTTTCTCGCCCTCTGTTTTAGCCCCTCTGTTTCAGCCCCTCTGTTTCAGCCCCTCTGTTTCAGCCCCTCTGTTTCCCGCCCTCTGTTTCAGCCCCTCTGTTTCTTGACCTCTGTTTCAGCCCCTCTGTTTCTCGCCCTCTGTTTCAGCCTCTCTGTTTCAGCCCCTCTGTTTCTCGCCCTCTGATTCAGCCCCTCTTTTTCAGCCCCTCTGCTTCAGTCACTCTGTTTCTCGCCCTCTGTTTCTAACCCTCTGTTTCAGCCCCTCTGTTTCTCGACCTCTGTTTCAGTCCCTCTGTTTCTCGCCCTCTGTTTCAGCCTCTCTATTTCTCGCACTCTGTTTCAGCCCATCTGTTTCAGCCCCACTGTGTCAGCCCCTCTGTTTCAGACCCTCTGTTTCTCGCCCTCTGTTTCAGCCCCTCTGTTTCTCGCTCTCTGTTTCAGCCCCTCTGTTTCTCATCCTCTGTTTCAGCCCCTCTGTTTCAGCCCCTCTGTTTCAGTCCCTCTGTTTCTCGCCCTCTGTTTCTCGCCCTCTGTTTCAGCCCCTCTGTTTCTCGCCCTCTGTTTCAGCCCCTCTGTTTCTCGCCCTCTGTTTCAGCACCTCTGTTTCAGCCCCTCTGTTTCAGCCCCTCCGTTTCTCGACCTCTGTTTCAGCCCCTCTGTTTCTCGCCCTCTGTTACAGCCCCTCTGTTTCTCACCCTCTGTTTCAGTCCCACTGTTTCGCGCTCTCTGTTTCAGCCCCTCTGTTTCAGTCCCTCTGTTTCTCGCCCTCTGTTTCTGCCCGTCTGTTTCTCGTCCTCTGTTTCAGCCCCTCTGTTTCTCGCCCTCTGTTTCAGCCCCTCTGTTTCTCGCCCTCTGTTTCAGCCCCTCTGTTTCTTGCCCTCTGTTTCAGCCCCTCTGTTTCTCGCCCTCTGTTTCAGCCCCTCTGTTTCTCGCCCTCTGTTTCAGCCCCTCTGTTTCTCACCCTCTGTTTCAGTCCCTCTGTTTCTCGCCCTCTGTTTCTCGCCCTCTGTTTCAGCCCCTCTGTTTCTCGCCCTCTGTTTCAGCCCCTCTGTTTCTCGCCCTCTGTTTTAGCCCCTCTGTTTCAGCCCCTCTGTTTCAGCCCCTCTGTTTCAGCCCCTCTGTTTCCCGCCCTCTGTTTCAGCCCCTCTGTTTCTTGACCTCTGTTTCAGCCCCTCTGTTTCTCGCCCTCTGTTTCAGCCTCTCTGTTTCAGCCCCTCTGTTTCTCGCCCTCTGATTCAGCCCCTCTGTTTCAGCCCCTCTGCTTCAGTCACTCTGTTTCTCGCCCTCTGTTTCTAACCCTCTGTTTCAGCCTCTCTATTTCTCGCACTCTGTTTCAGCCCATCTGTTTCAGCCCCACTGTGTCAGCCCCTCTGTTTCAGACCCTCTATTTTTCGCCCTCTGTTTCAGCCCCTCTGTTTCTCGCCCTCTGTTTCTGCCCCTCTGTTTATCGTCCTCTGTTTCAGCCCCTCTGTTTCAGCCCCTCTGTTTCAGTCCCTCTGTTTCTCGCCCTCTGTTTCTCGCCCTCTGTTTCAGCCCCTCTGTTTCTCGCCCTCTGTTTCAGCCCCTCTGTTTCTCGCCCTCTGTTTCAGCACCTCTGTTTCAGCCCCTCTGTTTCAGACCCTCCGTTTCTCGCCCTCTGTTACAGCCCCTCTGTTTCTCACCCTCTGTTTCAGTCCCTCTGTTTCGCGCTCTCTGTTTCAGCCCCTCTGTTTCAGTCCCTCTGTTTCTCGCCGTCTGTTTCTGCCCGTCTGTTTCTCGCCCTCTGTTTCAGCCCCTCTGTTTCTCGCCCTCTGTTTCAGCCCCTCTGTTTCTCGCCCTCTGTTTCAGACCCTCTGATTCAGCCCCTCTGTTTCTCGCCCTCTGTTTCAGCCCCTCTGTTTCTCACCCTCTTTTTCAGCCCCTCTGTTTCTTGCCCTCTGTTTCAGCCCCTCTGTTTCAGCCCCTCTGTTTCAGCCCCTCTGTTTCTCGCCCTCTGTTTCAGCCCCTCTGTTTCAGTCCCTCTGTTTCTCGCCCTCTGTTTCTGCCCGTCTGTTTCTCGCCCTCTGTTTCAGCCCCTCTGTTTCTCGCCCTCTGTTTCAGCCCCTCTGTTTCTCGCCCTCTGTTTCAGACCCTCTGATTCAGCCCCTCTGTTTCAGCCCCTCTGAATCAGCCCCTCTGATTCAGCCCCTCTGTTTCAGCCCCTCTGTTTCAGCCCCTCTGTTTCTCGCCCTCTGTTTCAGCCCCTCTGTTTCAGCCCCACTGTGTGAGCCCCTCTGTTTCAGCCCCTCTATTTCTCGCCCTCTGTTTCAGACCCTCTGTTTCAGCCCCACTGTGTCAGCCCCTCTGTTTCTCGCCCTCTGTTTCAGCCCCTCTGTTTCTCGCCCTCTGTTTCAGCCCCTCTGTTTCTCGCCCTCTGTTTCAGCCCCTCTGTTTCAGCCCCTCTGTTTCTCGCCCTCTGTTTCAGCCCCTCTGTTTCAGCCCCTCTATTTCTCGCCCTCTGTTTCAGCCCCTCTGTTTCAGCCCCACTGTGTCAGCCCCTCTGTTTCTCGCCCTCTGTTTCAGCCCCTCTGTTTCTCGCCCTCTGTTTCAGCCCCTCTGTTTCTCGCCCTCTGTTTCAGCCCCTCTGTTTCAGCCCCACTGTGTCATCCCATCTGTTTCTCGCCCTCTGTTTCAGCCCCTCTGTTTCTCGCCCTCTGTTTCAGCCCCTCTGTTTCTCGCCCTCTGTTTCAGCCCCTCTGTTTCAGCCCCTCTGTTTCTCGCCCTCTGTTTCAGCCACTCTGTTTCTCGCCCTCTGTTTCTTGCCCTCTGTTTCAGCCCCTCTGTTTCTCGCCCTCTGTTTCAGCCCCTCTGTTTCTTGCCCTCTGTTTCAGCCCCTCTGTTTCTCGCCCTCTGTTTCAGTCCCTCTGTTTCGCGCTCTCTGTTCCAGCCCCTCTGTTTCAGTCCCTCTGTTTCTCGCCCTCTGTTTCTGCACGTCTGTTTCTCGCCCTCTGTTTCAGCCCCTCTGTTTCTCGCCCTCTGTTTCAGCCCCTCTGTTTCTCGCCCTCTGTTTCAGCCCCTCTGATTCAGCCCCTCTGTTTCAGCCCCTCTGAATCAGCCCATCTGATTCAGCCCCTCTGTTTCAGCCCCTGTGTTTCAGCCCCTCTATTTCATCCCCTCTGTTTCTCGCCCTCTGTTTCTCACCCTCTGCTTCTCGCCCTCTGTTTCAGCCCCTCCCTTTTTCGCCCTCTGTTTCAGCCCCTCTGTTTCTCGCCCTCTGTTTCAGCCCCTCTGTTTCTCGCCCTCTGTTTCAGCCCCTCTGTTTCAGCCCCTCTGATTCAGCCCGTCTGATTCAGCCCCTCTGTTTCTCGCCCTTTGTTTCAGCCACTCTGTTTCAGCCCCTCTGTTTCTTGCCCTCTGTTTCAGCCCCTCTGTTTCTCGCCCTCTGTTTAAGCCGCTCCATTTCTCGCCCTCTGTTTCAGCCCCTCTGTTTCTCGCCCTCTATTTCAGTCCCTCTGTTTCGCGCTCTCTGTTTCAGCCCCTCTGTTTCAGTCCCTCTGTTTCTCGCCCTCTGTTTCTGCCCGTCTGTTCCTCACCCTCTGTTTCAGCTCCTCTGTTTCTCGCCCTCTGTTTCAGCCCCACTGTTTCTCGCCCTCTGTTTCAGCCCCTCTGATTCAGCCCCTCTGTTTCAGCCCCTCTGTTTCTCGCCCTCTGTTTCTGCCCCTCTGTTTCTCGTCCTCTGTTTCAGCCCCTCTGTTTCAGCCCCTCTGTTTCAGTCCCTCTGTTTCTCGCCCTCTGTTTCTCGCCCTCTGTTTCAGCCCCTCTGTTTCTCGCCCTCTGTTTCAGCCCCTCTGTTTCTCGCCCTCTGTTTCAGCACCTCTGTTTCAGCCCCTCTGTTTCAGCCCCTCTGTTTCTCGCCCTCTGTTTCAGCCCCTCTGTTTCTCGCCCTCTGTTTCAGACCCTCTGATTCAGCCCCTCTGTTTCTCGCCCTCTGTTTCAGCCCCTCTGTTTCTCACCCTCTTTTTCAGCCCCTCTGTTTCTTGCCCTCTGTTTCAGCCCCTCTGTTTCAGCCCCTCTGTTTCAGCCCGTCTGTTTCTCGCCCTCTGTTTCAGCCCCTCTGTTTCTCACCCTCTGTTTCAGCCCCTCTGTTTCTCCCCCTCTGTTTCAGCCCCTCTATTTCTCGCCCTCTGTTTCAGCCCCTCTGTTTCAGCCCCACTGTGTCAGCCCCTCTGTTTCAGCCACTCTGTTTCTCGCCCTCTGTTTCAGCCCCTCTGTTTCAGCCCCTCTGTTTCAGTCCCTCTGTTTCTCGCCCTCTGTTTCTCGCCCTCTGTTTCAGCCCCTCTGTTTCTCGCCCTCTGTTTCAGCCCCTCTGTTTCTCGCCCTCTGTTTTAGCCCCTCTGTTTCAGCCCCTCTGTTTCAGCCCCTCTGTTTCAGCCCCTCTGTTTCCCGCCCTCTGTTTCAGCCCCTCTGTTTCTTGACCTCTGTTTCAGCCCCTCTGTTTCTCGCCCTCTGTTTCAGCCTCTCTGTTTCAGCCCCTCTGTTTCTCGCCCTCTGATTCAGCCCCTCTTTTTCAGCCCCTCTGCTTCAGTCACTCTGTTTCTCGCCCTCTGTTTCTAACCCTCTGTTTCAGCCCCTCTGTTTCTCGACCTCTGTTTCAGTCCCTCTGTTTCTCGCCCTCTGTTTCAGCCTCTCTATTTCTCGCACTCTGTTTCAGCCCATCTGTTTCAGCCCCACTGTGTCAGCCCCTCTGTTTCAGACACTCTGTTTCTCGCCCTCTGTTTCAGCCCCTCTGTTTCTCGCCCTCTGTTTCAGCCCCTCTGTTTCTCATCCTCTGTTTCAGCCCCTCTGTTTCAGCCCCTCTGTTTCAGTCCCTCTGTTTCTCGCCCTCTGTTTCTCGCCCTCTGTTTCAGCCCCTCTGTTTCTCGCCCTCTGTTTCAGCCCCTCTGTTTCTCGCCCTCTGTTTCCGCACCTCTGTTTCAGCCCCTCTGTTTCAGCCCCTCCGTTTCTCGACCTCTGTTTCAGCCCCTCTGTTTCTCGCCCTCTGTTACAGCCCCTCTGTTTCTCACCCTCTGTTTCAGTCCCACTGTTTCGCGCTCTCTGTTTCAGCCCCTCTGTTTCAGTCCCTCTGTTTCTCGCCCTCTGTTTCTGCCCGTCTGTTTCTCGTCCTCATATTTCAGCCCCTCTGTTTCTCGCCCTCTGTTTCAGCCCCTCTGTTTCTCGCCCTCTGTTTCAGCCCCTCTGTTTCTTGCCCTCTGTTTCAGCCCCTCTGTTTCTCGCCCTCTGTTTCAGCCCCTCTGTTTCTCGCCCTCTGTTTCAGCCCCTCTGTTTCTCACCCTCTGTTTCAGTCCCTCTGTTTCGCGCTCTCTGTTTCAGCCCCTCTGTTTCAGTCCCTCTGTTTCTCGCCCTCTGTTTCTGCCCGTCTGTTTCTCGCCCTCTGTTTCAGCCCCTCTGTTTCTCGCCCTCTGTTTCAGCCCCTCTGTTTCTCGCCCTCTGTTTCAGACCCTCTGATTCAGCCCCTCTGATTCAGCCCCTCTGAATCAGCCCCTCTGATTCAGCCCCTCTGTTTCAGCCCCTCTGTTTCAGCCCCTCTGTTTCTCGCCCTCTGTTTCAGCCCCTCTGTTTCAGCCCCACTGTGTCAGCCCCACTGTTTCAGCCCCTCTATTTCTCGCCCTCTGTTTCAGCCCCTCTGTTTCAGCCCCACTGTGTCAGCCCCTCTGTTTCTCGCCCTCTGTTTCAGCCCCTCTGTTTCTCGCCCTCTGTTTCAGCCCCTCTGTTTCTCGCCCTCTGTTTCAGCCCCTCTGTTTCAGCCCCTCTGTTTCTCGCCCTCTGTTTCAGCCCCTCTGTTTCAGCCCCTCTGTTTCTTGCCCTCTGTTTCAGCCCCTCTGTTTCTCGCCCTCTGTTTCAGCCCCTCTGTTTCTCGCCCTCTGTTTCAGCCCCTCTGTTTCTCGCCCTCTGTTTCAGTCCCTCTGTTTCGCGCTCTCTGTTCCAGCCCCTCTGTTTCAGTCCCTCTGTTTCTCGCCCTCTGTTTCTGCACGTCTGTTTCTCGCCCTCTGTTTCAGCCCCTCTGTTTCTCGCCCTCTGTTTCAGCCCCTCTGTTTGTCGCCCTCTGTTTCAGCCCCTCTGATTCAGCCCCTCTGTTTCAGCCCCTCTGAATCAGCCCATCTGATTCAGCCCCTCTGTTTCAGCCCCTGTGTTTCAGCCCCTCTATTTCATCCCCTCTGTTTCTCGCCCTCTGTTTCTCACCCTCTGCTTCTCGCCCTCTGTTTCAGCCCCTCCCTTTTTCGCCCTCTGTTTCAGCCCCTCTGTTTCTCGCCCTCTGTTTCAGCCCCTCTGTTTCTCGCCCTCTGTTTCAGCCCCTCTGTTTCAGCCCCTCTGATTCAGCCCGTCTGATTCAGCCCCTCTGTTTCTCGCCCTTTGTTTCAGCCACTCTGTTTCAGCCCCTCTGTTTCTTGCCCTCTGTTTCAGCCCCTCTGTTTCTCGCCCTCTGTTTAAGCCCCTCTGTTTCTCGCCCTCTGTTTCAGCCCCTCTGTTTCTCGCCCTCTATTTCAGTCCCTCTGTTTCGCGCTCTCTGTTTCAGCCCCTCTGTTTCAGTCCCTCTGTTTCTCGCCCTCTGTTTCTGCCCGTCTGTTTCTCGCCCTCTGTTTCAGCCCCTCTGTTTCTCGCCCTCTGTTTCAGCCCCTCTGTTTCTCGCCCTCTGTTTCAGCCCCTCTGATTCAGCCCCTCTGTTTCAGCACCTCTGAATCAGCCCCTCTGATTCAGTCCCTCTGTTTCAGCCCCTCTGTTTCTCACCCTCTGTTTCAGCCCCTCTGTTTCAGCCCCTCTGTTTCTCGCCCTCTGTTTCAGAACCTCTGTTTCTCGCCCTCTGTTTCAGACCCTCTGATTCAGCCCCTCTGTTTCTCGCCCTTTTTTTTAGCCCCTCTGTTTCTCGCCCTCTTTTTCAGCCCCTCTGTTTCTTGCCCTCTGTTTCAGCCCCTCTGTTTCTCGCCCTCTGTTTCAGCCCCTCTGTTTCTCACCCTCTGTTTCAGCCCCTCTGTTTCTCCCCCTCTGTTTCAGCCCCTCTATTTCTCGCCCTCTGTTTCAGCCCCTCTGTTTCAGCCCCACTGTGTCAGCCCCTCTGTTTCAGCCACTCTGTTTCTCGCCCTCTGTTTCAGCCCCTCTGTTTCAGCCCCTCTGTTTCAGTCACTCTGTTTCTCGCCCTCTGTTTCTCGCCCTCTGTTTCAGCCCCTCTGTTTCTCGCCCTCTATTTCAGTCCCTCTGTTTCGCGCTCTCTGTTTCAGCCCCTCTGTTTCAGTCCCTCTGTTTCTCGCCCTCTGTTTCTGCCCGTCTGTTCCTCACCCTCTGTTTCAGCTCCTCTGTTTCTCGCCCTCTGTTTCAGCCCCACTGTTTCTCGCCCTCTGTTTCAGCCCCTCTGATTCAGCCCCTCTGTTTCAGCCCCTCTGTTTCTCGCCCTCTGTTTCTGCCCCTCTGTTTCTCGTCCTCTGTTTCAGCCCCTCTGTTTCAGCCCCTCTGTTTCAGTCTCTCTGTTTCTCGCCCTCTGTTTCTCGCCCTCTGTTTCAGCCCCTCTGTTTCTCGCCCTCTGTTTCAGCCCCTCTGTTTCTCGCCCTCTGTTTCAGCACCTCTGTTTCAGCCCCTCTGTTTCAGCCCCTCTGTTTCTCGCCCTCTGTTTCAGCCCCTCTGTTTCTCGCCCTCTGTTTCAGACCCTCTGATTCAGCCCCTCTGTTTCTCGCCCTCTGTTTCAGCCCCTCTGTTTCTCACCCTCTTTTTCAGCCCCTCTGTTTCTTGCCCTCTGTTTCAGCCCCTCTGTTTCAGCCCCTCTGTTTCAGCCCGTCTGTTTCTCGCCCTCTGTTTCAGCCCCTCTGTTTCTCACCCTCTGTTTCAGCCCCTCTGTTTCTCCCCCTCTGTTTCAGCCCCTCTATTTCTCGCCCTCTGTTTCAGCCCCTCTGTTTCAGCCCCACTGTGTCAGCCCCTCTGTTTCAGCCACTCTGTTTCTCGCCCTCTGTTTCAGCCCCTCTGTTTCAGCCCCTCTGTTTCAGTCCCTCTGTTTCTCGCCCTCTGTTTCTCGCCCTCTGTTTCAGCCCCTCTGTTTCTCGCCCTCTGTTTCAGCCCCTCTGTTTCTCGCCCTCTGTTTTAGCCCCTCTGTTTCAGCCCCTCTGTTTCAGCCCCTCTGTTTCAGCCCCTCTGTTTCCCGCCCTCTGTTTCAGCCCCTCTGTTTCTTGACCTCTGTTTCAGCCCCTCTGTTTCTCGCCCTCTGTTTCAGCCTCTCTGTTTCAGCCCCTCTGTTTCTCGCCCTCTGATTCAGCCCCTCTTTTTCAGCCCCTCTGCTTCAGTCACTCTGTTTCTCGCCCTCTGTTTCTAACCCTCTGTTTCAGCCCCTCTGTTTCTCGACCTCTGTTTCAGTCCCTCTGTTTCTCGCCCTCTGTTTCAGCCTCTCTATTTCTCGCACTCTGTTTCAGCCCATCTGTTTCAGCCCCACTGTGTCAGCCCCTCTGTTTCAGACACTCTGTTTCTCGCCCTCTGTTTCAGCCCCTCTGTTTCTCGCCCTCTGTTTCAGCCCCTCTGTTTCTCATCCTCTGTTTCAGCCCCTCTGTTTCAGCCCCTCTGTTTCAGTCCCTCTGTTTCTCGCCCTCTGTTTCTCGCCCTCTGTTTCAGCCCCTCTGTTTCTCGCCCTCTGTTTCAGCCCCTCTGTTTCTCGCCCTCTGTTTCAGCACCTCTGTTTCAGCCCCTCTGTTTCAGCCCCTCCGTTTCTCGACCTCTGTTTCAGCCCCTCTGTTTCTCGCCCTCTGTTACAGCCCCTCTGTTTCTCACCCTCTGTTTCAGTCCCACTGTTTCGCGCTCTCTGTTTCAGCCCCTCTGTTTCAGTCCCTCTGTTTCTCGCCCTCTGTTTCTGCCCGTCTGTTTCTCGTCCTCATATTTCAGCCCCTCTGTTTCTCGCCCTCTGTTTCAGCCCCTCTGTTTCTCGCCCTCTGTTTCAGCCCCTCTGTTTCTTGCCCTCTGTTTCAGCCCCTCTGTTTCTCGCCCTCTGTTTCAGCCCCTCTGTTTCTCGCCCTCTGTTTCAGCCCCTCTGTTTCTCACCCTCTGTTTCAGTCCCTCTGTTTCGCGCTCTCTGTTTCAGCCCCTCTGTTTCAGTCCCTCTGTTTCTCGCCCTCTGTTTCTGCCCGTCTGTTTCTCGCCCTCTGTTTCAGCCCCTCTGTTTCTCGCCCTCTGTTTCAGCCCCTCTGTTTCTCGCCCTCTGTTTCAGACCCTCTGATTCAGCCCCTCTGATTCAGCCCCTCTGAATCAGCCCCTCTGATTCAGCCCCTCTGTTTCAGCCCCTCTGTTTCAGCCCCTCTGTTTCTCGCCCTCTGTTTCAGCCCCTCTGTTTCAGCCCCACTGTGTCAGCCCCACTGTTTCAGCCCCTCTATTTCTCGCCCTCTGTTTCAGCCCCTCTGTTTCAGCCCCACTGTGTCAGCCCCTCTGTTTCTCGCCCTCTGTTTCAGCCCCTCTGTTTCTCGCCCTCTGTTTCAGCCCCTCTGTTTCTCGCCCTCTGTTTCAGCCCCTCTGTTTCAGCCCCTCTGTTTCTCGCCCTCTGTTTCAGCCCCTCTGTTTCAGCCCCTCTGTTTCTTGCCCTCTGTTTCAGCCCCTCTGTTTCTCGCCCTCTGTTTCAGCCCCTCTGTTTCTCGCCCTCTGTTTCAGCCCCTCTGTTTCTCGCCCTCTGTTTCAGTCCCTCTGTTTCGCGCTCTCTGTTCCAGCCCCTCTGTTTCAGTCCCTCTGTTTCTCGCCCTCTGTTTCTGCACGTCTGTTTCTCGCCCTCTGTTTCAGCCCCTCTGTTTCTCGCCCTCTGTTTCAGCCCCTCTGTTTGTCGCCCTCTGTTTCAGCCCCTCTGATTCAGCCCCTCTGTTTCAGCCCCTCTGAATCAGCCCATCTGATTCAGCCCCTCTGTTTCAGCCCCTGTGTTTCAGCCCCTCTATTTCATCCCCTCTGTTTCTCGCCCTCTGTTTCTCACCCTCTGCTTCTCGCCCTCTGTTTCAGCCCCTCCCTTTTTCGCCCTCTGTTTCAGCCCCTCTGTTTCTCGCCCTCTGTTTCAGCCCCTCTGTTTCTCGCCCTCTGTTTCAGCCCCTCTGTTTCAGCCCCTCTGATTCAGCCCGTCTGATTCAGCCCCTCTGTTTCTCGCCCTTTGTTTCAGCCACTCTGTTTCAGCCCCTCTGTTTCTTGCCCTCTGTTTCAGCCCCTCTGTTTCTCGCCCTCTGTTTAAGCCCCTCTGTTTCTCGCCCTCTGTTTCAGCCCCTCTGTTTCTCGCCCTCTATTTCAGTCCCTCTGTTTCGCGCTCTCTGTTTCAGCCCCTCTGTTTCAGTCCCTCTGTTTCTCGCCCTCTGTTTCTGCCCGTCTGTTTCTCGCCCTCTGTTTCAGCCCCTCTGTTTCTCGCCCTCTGTTTCAGCCCCTCTGTTTCTCGCCCTCTGTTTCAGCCCCTCTGATTCAGCCCCTCTGTTTCAGCACCTCTGAATCAGCCCCTCTGATTCAGTCCCTCTGTTTCAGCCCCTCTGTTTCTCACCCTCTGTTTCAGCCCCTCTGTTTCAGCCCCTCTGTTTCTCGCCCTCTGTTTCAGAACCTCTGTTTCTCGCCCTCTGTTTCAGACCCTCTGATTCAGCCCCTCTGTTTCTCGCCCTTTTTTTTAGCCCCTCTGTTTCTCGCCCTCTTTTTCAGCCCCTCTGTTTCTTGCCCTCTGTTTCAGCCCCTCTGTTTCTCGCCCTCTGTTTCAGACCCTCTGTTTCTCACCCTCTGTTTCAGCCCCTCTGTTTCTCCCCCTCTGTTTCAGCCCCTCTATTTCTCGCCCTCTGTTTCAGCCCCTCTGTTTCAGCCCCACTGTGTCAGCCCCTCTGTTTCAGCCACTCTGTTTCTCGCCCTCTGTTTCAGCCCCTCTGTTTCAGCCCCTCTGTTTCAGTCACTCTGTTTCTCGCCCTCTGTTTCTCGCCCTCTGTTTCAGCCCCTCTGTTTCTCGCCCTCTGTTTCAGCCCCTCTGTTTCTCGCCCTCTGTTTTAGCCCCTCTGTTTCAGCCCCTCTGTTTCAGCCCCTCTGTTTCAGCCCCTCTGTTTCCCGCCCTCTGTTTCAGCCCCTCTGTTTCTTGACCTCTGTTTCAGCCCCTCTGTTTCTCGCCCTCTGTTTCAGCCTCTCTGTTTCAGCCCCTCTGTTTCTCGCCCTCTGATTCAGTCCCTCTGTTTCAGCCCCTCTGTTTCAGTCACTCTGTTTCTCGCCCTCTGTTTCTAACCCTCTGTTTCAGCCCCTCTGTTTCTCGACCTCTGTTTCAGTCCCTCTGTTTCTCGCCCTCTGTTTCAGCCTCTCTATTTCTCGCACTCTGTTTCAGCCCATCTGTTTCAGCCCCACTGTGTCAGCCCCTCTGTTTCAGACCCTCTGTTTCTCGCCCTCTGTTTCAGCCCCTCTGTTTCTCGCCCTCTGTTTCAGCCCCTCTGTTTCTCGTCCTCTGTTTCAGCCCCTCTGTTTCAGCCCCTCTGTTTCAGTCCCTCTGTTTCTCGCCCTCTGTTTCCCGCCCTCTGTTTCAGCCCCTCTGTTTCAGCCCCTCTGTTTCAGCCCCTCCGTTTCTCGCCCTCTGTTTCAGCCCCTCTGTTTCTCGTCCTCTGTTACAGCCCCTCCGTTTCTCGCCCTCTGTTTCAGCCCCTCTGTTTCTCGTCCTCTGTTACAGCCCCTCTGTTTCTCACCCTCTGTTTCAGTCCCTCTGTTTCGCGCTCTCTGTTTCAGCCCCTCTGTTTCAGTCCCTCTGTTTCTCGCCCTCTGTTTCTGCCCGTCTGTTTCTCGCCCTCTGTTTCAGCCCCTCTGTTTCTCGCCCTCTGTTTCAGCCCCTCTGTTTCTCGCCCTCTGTTTCAGACCCTCTGATTCAGCCCCTCTGTTTCAGCCCCTCTGAATCAGCCCCACTGATTCAGCCCCACTGTTTCAGCCCCTTTGTTTCAGCCCCTCTGTTTCTCGCCCTCTGTTTCAGCCGCTCTGTTTCTCGCCTTCTGTATCAGCCCCTCTGTTTCAGCCCCTCTGTTTCAGTCCCTCTGTTTCTCGCCCTCTGTTTCAGCCCCTCTGTTTCAGCCCCTCTGTTTCTCGCCCTCTGTTTCAGCCCCTCTGTTTCTTGCCCTCTGTTTCAGCCACTCTGTTTCTCGCCCTCTGTTTCAGCCTCTCTGTATCTCGCCCTCTGTTTCAGCCCCTCTGTTTCAGCCCCTCTGTTTCAGCCCCTCTGTTTCAGTCCTCTGTTTCTCGCCCTCAGTTTCAGCCTCTCTGTTTCTCGCCCTCTGTTTCAGCCCCTCTCTTTCTGCCCCTCTGTATCTCGCCCTCTGTTTCAGCCCCTCTGTTTCTCACCCTCTGTATCAGCCGCTTTGTTTCAGCCCCTCTGTTTCAGCCCCTCTGTTTCAGCCCCTCTGTTTCTCGCCCTCTGTTTCTCGCCCTCTGTTTCAGCCCCTCTGTTTCTCGCCCTCTGTTTCAGCCCCTCTGTTTCAGCCCCTCTGATTCAGCCCGTCTGATTCAGCCCCTCTGTTTCTCGCCCTCTGTTTCAGCCACTCTGTTTCAGCCCCTCTGTTTCTTGCCCTCTGTTTCAGCCCCTCTGTTTCTCGCCCTCTGTTTCAGCCCCTCTGTTTCTCGCCCTCTGTTCCAGGCCCTCTGTTTCTCGCCCTCTGTTTCAGTCCCTCTGTTTCGCGCTCTCTGTTCCAGCCCCTCTGTTTCAGTCCCTCTGTTTCTCGCCCTCTGTTTCTGCACGTCTGTTTCTCGCCCTCTGTTTCAGCCCCTCTGTTTCTCACCCTCTGTTTCAGCCCCTCTGTTTCTCGCCCTCTGTTTCAGCCCCTCTGATTCAGCCCCTCTGTTTCAGCCCCTCTGAATCAGCCCATCTGATTCAGCCCCTCTGTTTCAGCCCCTGTGTTTCAGCCCCTCTATTTCATCCCCTCTGTTTCTCGCCCTCTGTTTCTCACCCTCTGCTTCTCGCCCTCTGTTTCAGCCCCTCCCTTTTTCGCCCTCTGTTTCAGCCCCTCTGTTTCTCGCCCTCTGTTTCAGCCCCTCTGTTTCTCGCCCTCTGTTTCAGCCCCTCTGTTTCAGCCCCTCTGATTCAGCCCGTCTGATTCAGCCCCTCTGTTTCTCGCCCTTTGTTTCAGCCACTCTGTTTCAGCCCCTCTGTTTCTTGCCCTCTGTTTCAGCCCCTCTGTTTCTCGCCCTCTGTTTCAGCCCCTCTGTTTCTCGCCCTCTATTTCAGTCCCTCTGTTTCGCGCTCTCTGTTTCAGCCCCTCTGTTTCAGTCCCTCTGTTTCTCGCCCTCTGTTTCTGCCCGTCTGTTTCTCGCCCTCTGTTTCAGCCCCTCTGTTTCTCGCCCTCTGTTTCAGCCCCTCTGTTTCTCGCCCTCTGTTTCAGCCCCTCTGATTCAGCCCCTCTGTTTCAGCACCTCTGAATCAGCCCCTCTGATTCAGCCCCTCTGTTTCAGCCCCTCTGTTTCTCACCCTCTGTTTCAGCCCCTCTGTTTCAGCCCCTCTGTTTCTCGCCCTCTGTTTCAGAACCTCTGTTTCTCGCCCTCTGTTTCAGACCCTCTGATTCAGCCCCTCTGTTTCTCGCCCTTTTTTTTTAGCCCCTCTGTTTCTCGCCCTCTTTTTCAGCCCCTCTGTTTCTTGCCCTCTGTTTCAGCCCCTCTGTTTCTCGCCCTCTGTTTCAGCCCCTCTGTTTCTCACCCTCTGTTTCAGCCCCTCTGTTTCTACCCCTCTGTTTCAGCCCCTCTATTTCTCGCCCTCTGTTTCAGCCCCTCTGTTTCAGCCCCACTGTGTCAGCCCCTCTGTTTCAGCCACTCTGTTTCTCGCCCTCTGTTTCAGCCCCTCTGTTTCAGCCCCTCTGTTTCAGTCACTCTGTTTCTCGCCCTCTGTTTCTCGCCCTCTGTTTCAGCCCCTCTGTTTCTCGCCCTCTGTTTCAGCCCCTCTGTTTCTCGCCCTCTGTTTTAGCCCCTCTGTTTCAGCCCCTCTGTTTCAGCCCCTCCGTTTCAGCCCCTCTGTTTCCCGCCCTCTGTTTCAGCCCCTCTGTTTCTCGCCCTCTGTTTCAGCCTCTCTGTTTCAGCCCCTCTGTTTCTCGCCCTCTGTTTCAGCCCCTCTGTTTCAGCCCCTCTGTTTCAGTCACTCTGTTTCTCGCCCTCTGTTTCTAACCCTCTGTTTCAGCCCCTCTGTTTCTCGACCTCTGTTTCAGTCCCTCTGTTTCTCGCCCTCTGTTTCACCCTCTCTATTTCTCGCACTCTGTTTCAGCCCATCTGTTTCAGCCCCACTGTGTCAGCCCCTCTGTTTCAGACCCTCTGTTACTCGCCCTCTGTTTCAGCCCCTCTGTTTCTCGCCCTCTGTTTCAGCCCCTCTGTTTCTCGTCCTCTGTTTCAGCCCCTCTGTTTCAGCCCCTCTGTTTCAGTCCCTCTGTTTCTCGCCCTCTGTTACCCGCCCTCTGTTTCAGCCCCTCTGTTTCTCGCCCTCTGTTTCAGCACCTCTATTTCAGCCTCTCTGTTTCTGTCCCTCCGTTTCTCGCCATCTGTTTCAGCCCCTCTGTTTCTCGTCCTCTGTTACAGCCCCTCCGTTTCTCGCCCTCTGTTTCAGCCCCTCTGTTTCTCGTCCTCTGTTACAGCCCCTCTGTTTCTCACCCTCTGTTTCAGTCCCTCTGTTTCGCGCTCCCTGTTTCAGCCCCTCTGTTTCAGTCCCTCTGTTTCTCGCCCTCTGTTTCTGCCCGTCTGTTTCTCGCCCTCTGTTTCAGCCCCTCTGTTTCTCGCCCTCTGTTTCAGCCCCTCTGTTTCTCGCCCTCTGTTTCAGACCCTCTGATTCAGCCCCTCTGTTTCAGCCCCTCTGAATCAGCCCCTCTGATTCAGCCCCACTGTTTCAGCCCCTTTGTTTCAGCCCCTCTGTTTCTCGCCCTCTGTTTCAGCCGCTCTGTTTCTCGCCTTCTGTATCAGCCCCTCTGTTTCAGCCCCTCTGTTTCAGTCCCTCTGTTTCTCGCCCTCTGTTTCAGCCCCTCTGTTTCAGCCCCTCTGTTTCTCGCCCTCTGTTTCAGCCCCTCTGTTTCTTGCCCTCTGTTTCAGCCACTCTGTTTCTCGCCCTCTGTTTCAGCCTCTCTGTATCTCGCCCTCTGTTTCAGCCCCTCTGTTTCAGCCCCTCTGTTTCAGCCCCTCTGTTTCAGTCCTCTGTTTCTCGCCCTCAGTTTCAGCCTCTCTGATTCTCGCCCTCTGTTTCAGCCCCTCTCTTTCAGCCCCTCTGTATCTCGCCCTCTGTTTCAGCCCCTCTGTTTCTCGCCCTCTGTATCAGCCGCTTTGTTTCAGCCCCTCTGTTTCAGCCCCTCTTTTTCAGCCCCTCTGTTTCTCGCCCTCTGTTTCTCGCCCTCTGTTTCAGCCCCTCTGTTTCTCGCCCTCTGTTTCAGCCCCTCTGTTTCAGCCCCTCTGATTCAGCCCGTCTGATTCAGCCCCTCTGTTTCTCGCCCTCTGTTTCAGCCACTCTGTTTCAGCCCCTCTGTTTCTTGCCCTCTGTTTCAGCCCCTCTGTTTCTCGCCCTCTGTTTCAGCCCCTCTGTTTCTCGCCCTCTGTTTCAGCCCCTCTGTTTCTCGCCCTCTGTTTCAGTCCCTCTGTTTCGCGCTCTCTGTTCCAGCCCCTCTGTTTCAGTCCCTCTGTTTCTCGCCCTCTGTTTCTGCACGTCTGTTTCTCGCCCTCTGTTTCAGCCCCTCTGTTTCTCACCCTCTGTTTCAGCCCCTCTGTTTCTCGCCCTCTGTTTCAGCCCCTCTGATTCAGCCCCTCTGTTTCAGCCCCTCTGAATCAGCCCATCTGATTCAGCCCCTCTGTTTCAGCCCCTGTGTTTCAGCCCCTCTATTTCATCCCCTCTGTTTCTCGCCCTCAGTTTCTCACCCTCTGCTTCTCGCCCTCTGTTTCAGCCCCTCCCTTTTTCGCCCTCTGTTTCAGCCCCTCTGTTTCTCGCCCTCTGTTTCAGCCCCTCTGTTTCTCGCCCTCTGTTTCAGCCCCTCTGTTTCAGCCCCTCTGATTCAGCCCGTCTGATTCAGCCCCTCTGTTTTTCGCCCTCTGTTTCAGCCCCTCTGTTTCTCGCCCTCTGTTTCAGCCCCTCTGTTTCTCACCCTCTGTATCAGCCGCTTTGTTTCAGCCCCTCTGTTTCAGCCCCTCTTTTTCAGCCCCTCTGTTTCTCGCCCTCTGTTTCTCGCCCTCTGTTTCAGCCCCTCTGTTTCTCGCCCTCTGTTTCAGCCCCTCTGTTTCAGCCCCTCTGATTCAGCCCGTCTGATTCAGCCCCTCTGTTTCTCGCCCTCTGTTTCAGCCACTCTGTTTCAGCCCCTCTGTTTCTTGCCCTCTGTTTCAGCCCCTCTGTTTCTCGCCCTCTGTTTCAGCCCCTCTGTTTCTCGCCCTCTGTTTCAGCCCCTCTGTTTCTCGCCCTCTGTTTCAGTCCCTCTGTTTCGCGCTCTCTGTTCCAGCCCCTCTGTTTCAGTCCCTCTGTTTCTCGCCCTCTGTTTCTGCACGTCTGTTTCTCGCCCTCTGTTTCAGCCCCTCTGTTTCTCACCCTCTGTTTCAGCCCCTCTGTTTCTCGCCCTCTGTTTCAGCCCCTCTGATTCAGCCCCTCTGTTTCAGCCCCTCTGAATCAGCCCATCTGATTCAGCCCCTCTGTTTCAGCCCCTGTGTTTCAGCCCCTCTATTTCATCCCCTCTGTTTCTCGCCCTCTGTTTCTCACCCTCTGCTTCTCGCCCTCTGTTTCAGCCCCTCCCTTTTTCGCCCTCTGTTTCAGCCCCTCTGTTTCTCGCCCTCTGTTTCAGCCCCTCTGTTTCTCGCCCTCTGTTTCAGACCCTCTGTTTCAGCCCCTCTGATTCAGCCCGTCTGATTCAGCCCCTCTGTTTTTCGCCCTCTGTTTCAGCCCCGCTGTTTCTCGCCCTCTGTTTCAGCCCCTCTGTTTCTCGTCCTCTGTTTCAGCCCCTCTGTTTCAGCCCCTCTGTTTCAGTCCCTCTGTTTCTCGCCCTCTGTTTCTCGCACTCTGTTTCAGCCCCTCTGTTTCTCGCCCTCTGTTTCAGCCCCTCTGTTTCTCGCCCTCTGTTTCAGCCCCTCTGTTTCAGCCCCTCTGTTTCAGCCCCTCCGTTTCTCGCCCTCTGTTTCAGCCCCTCTGTTTCTCGCCCTCTGTTACAGCCCCTCTGTTTCGCACCCTCTGTTTCAGTCCCTCTGTTTCGCGCTCTCTGTTTCAGCCCCTCTGTTTCAGTCCCTCTGTTTCTCGCCCTCTGTTTCTGCCCGTCTGTTTCTCGCCCTCTGTTTCAGCTCCTCTGTTTCTCGCCCTCTGTTTCAGCCCCTCTGTTTCTCGCCCTCTGTTTCAGCCCCTCTGTTTCAGCCCCTCTGTTTCTTGCCCTCTGTTTCATCCCCTCTGTTTCTCGCCCTCTGTTTCAGCCCCTCTGTTTCTCGCCCTCTGTTTCAGCCCCTCTGTTTCTCACCCTCTGTTTCAGTCCCTGTGTTTCGCGCTCTCTGTTTCAGCCCCTCTGTTTCAGTCCCTCTGTTTCTCGCCCTCTGTTTCTGCCCGTCTGTTTCTCGCCCTCTGTTTCAGCCCCTCTGTTTCAGCCCCTCTGTTTCTCGCCCTCTGTTTCAGACCCTCTGATTCCGCCCCTCTGTTTCAAACCCTCTGAATCAGCCCCTCTGATTCAGCCCCTCTGATTCAGCCCCTCTGTTTCAGCCCCTCTGTTTCAGCCCCTCTGTTTCTCGCCCTCTGTTTCAGCCCCTCTGTTTCAGCCCCACTGTGTCAGCCCCTCTGTTTCAGCCCCTCTATTTCTCGCCCTCTGTTTCAGCCCCTCTGTTTCAGCCCCACTGTGTCAGCCCCTCTGTTTCTCGCCCTCTGTTTCAGCCCCTCTGTTTCTCGCCCTCTGTTTCAGCCCCTCTGTTTCTCGCCCTCTGTTTCAGCCCCTCTGTTTCAGCCCCTCTGTTTCAGCACCTCTGAATCAGCCCCTCTGATTCAGCCCCACTGTTTCAGCCCCTTTGTTTCAGCCCCTCTGTTTCTCGCCCTCTGTTTCAGCCGCTCTGTTTCTCTCCTTCTGTATCAGCCCCTCTGTTTCAGCCCCTCTGTTTCAGTCCCTCTGTTTCTCGCCCTCTGTTTCAGCCCCTCTGTTTCAGCCCCTCTGTTTCTCGCCCTCTGTTTCAGCCCCTCTGTTTCTTGCCCTCTGTTTCAGCCACTCTGTTTCTCGCCCTCTGTTTCAGCCTCTCTGTATCTCGCCCTCTGTTTCAGCCCCTCTGTTTCAGCCCCTCTGTTTCAGCCCCTCTGTTTCAGTCCTCTGTTTCTCGCCCTCAGTTTCAGCCTCTGTTTCTCGCCTTCTGTTTCAGCCCCTCTCTTTCAGCCCCTCTGTTTCTCGCCCTCTGTTTCTGCCCGTCTGTTTCTCGCCCTCTGTTTCAGCCCCTCTGTTTCTCGCCCTCTGTTTCAGCCCCTCTGTTTCTCGCCCTCTGTTTCAGACCCTCTGATTCAGCCCCTCTGTTTCAGCCCCTCTGAATCAGCCCCTCTGATTCAGCCCCACTGTTTCAGCCCCTTTGTTTCAGCCCCTCTGTTTCTCGCCCTCTGTTTCAGCCGCTCTGTTTCTCGCCTTCTGTATCAGCCCCTCTGTTTCAGCCCCTCTGTTTCAGTCCATCTGTTTCTCGCCCTCTGTTTCAGCCCCTCTGTTTCAGCCCCTCTGTTTCTCGCCCTCTGTTTCAGCCCCTCTGTTTCTTGCCCTCTGTTTCAGCCACTCTGTTTCTCGCCCTCTGTTTCAGCCTCTCTGTATCTCGCCCTCTGTTTCAGCCCCTCTGTTTCAGCCCCTCTGTTTCAGCCCCTCTGTTTCAGTCCTCTGTTTCTCGCCCTCAGTTTCAGCCTCTCTGTTTCTCGCCCTCTGTTTCAGCCCCTCTCTTTCAGCCCCTCTGTATCTCGCCCTCTGTTTCAGCCCCTCTGTTTCTCGCCCTCTGTATCAGCCGCTTTGTTTCAGCCCCTCTGTTTCAGCCCCTCTTTTTCAGCCCCTCTGTTTCTCGCCCTCTGTTTCTCGCCCTCTGTTTCAGCCCCTCTGTTTCTCGCCCTCTGTTTCAGCCCCTCTGTTTCAGCCCCTCTGATTCAGCCCGTCTGATTCAGCCCCTCTGTTTCTCGCCCTCTGTTTCAGCCACTCTGTTTCAGCCCCTCTGTTTCTTGCCCTCTGTTTCAGCCCCTCTGTTTCTCGCCCTCTGTTTCAGCCCCTCTGTTTCTCGCCCTCTGTTTCAGCCCCTCTGTTTCTCGTCCTCTGTTTCAGCCCCTCTGTTTCAGCCACTCTGTTTCAGTCCCTCTGTTTCTCGCCCTCTGTTTCCCGCCCTCTGTTTCAGCCCCTCTGTTTCTCGCCCTCTGTTTCAGCCCCTCTGTTTCAGCCTCTCTGTTTCTGCCCCTCCGTTTCTCGCCCTCTGTTTCAGCCCCTCTGTTTCTCGTCCTCTGTTACAGCCCCTCCGTTTCTCGCCCTCTGTTTCAGCCCCTCTGTTTCTCGTCCTCTGTTACAGCCCCTCTGTTTCTCACCCTCTGTTTCAGTCCCTCTGTTTCGCGCTCCCTGTTTCAGCCCCTCTGTTTCAGTCCCTCTGTTTCTCGCCCTCTGTTTCTGCCCGTCTGTTTCTCGCCCTCTGTTTCAGCCCCTCTGTTTCTCGCCCTCTGTTTCAGCCCCTCTGTTTCTCGCCCTCTGTTTCAGACCCTCTGATTCAGCCCCTCTGTTTCAGCCCCTCTGAATCAGCCCCTCTGATTCAGCCCCACTGTTTCAGCCCCTTTGTTTCAGCCCCTCTGTTTCTCGCCCTCTGTTTCAGCCGCTCTGTTTCTCGCCTTCTGTATCAGCCCCTCTGTTTCAGCCCCTCTGTTTCAGTCCCTCTGTTTCTCGCCCTCTGTTTCAGCCCCTCTGTTTCAGCCCCTCTGTTTCTCGCCCTCTGTTTCAGCCCCTCTGTTTCTTGCCCTCTGTTTCAGCCACTCTGTTTCTCGCCCTCTGTTTCAGCCTCTCTGTATCTCGCCCTCTGTTTCAGCCCCTCTGTTTCAGCCCCTCTGTTTCAGCCCCTCTGTTTCAGTCCTCTGTTTCTCGTCCTCAGTTTCAGCCTCTCTGTTTCTCGCCCTCTGTTTCAGCCCCTCTCTTTCAGCCCCTCTGTATCTCGCCCTCTGTTTCAGCCCCTCTGTTTCTCGCCCTCTGTATCAGCCGCTTTGTTTCAGCCCCTCTGTTTCAGCCCCTCTTTTTCAGCCCCTCTGTTTCTCGCCCTCTGTTTCTCGCCCTCTGTTTCAGCCCCTCTGTTTCTCGCCCTCTGTTTCAGCCCCTCTGTTTCAGCCCCTCTGATTCAGCCCGTCTGATTCAGCCCCTCTGTTTCTCGCCCTCTGTTTCAGCCACTCTGTTTCAGCCCCTCTGTTTCTTGCCCTCTGTTTCAGCCCCTCTGTTTCTCGCCCTCTGTTTCAGCCCCTCTGTTTCTCGCCCTCTGTTTCAGCCCCTCTGTTTCTCGCCCTCTGTTTCAGTCCCTCTGTTTCGCGCTCTCTGTTCCAGCCCCTCTGTTTCAGTCCCTCTGTTTCTCGCCCTCTGTTTCTGCACGTCTGTTTCTCGCCCTCTGTTTCAGCCCCTCTGTTTCTCACCCTCTGTTTCAGCCCCTCTGTTTCTCGCCCTCTGTTTCAGCCCCTCTGATTCAGCCCCTCTGTTTCAGCCCCTCTGAATCAGCCCATCTGATTCAGCCCCTCTGTTTCAGCCCCTGTGTTTCAGCCCCTCTATTTCATCCCCTCTGTTTCTCGCCCTCTGTTTCTCACCCTCTGCTTCTCGCCCTCTGTTTCAGCCCCTCCCTTTTTCGCCCTCTGTTTCAGCCCCTCTGTTTCTCGCCCTCTGTTTCAGCCCCTCTGTTTCTCGCCCTCTGTTTCAGCCCCTCTGTTTCAGCCCCTCTGATTCAGCCCGTCTGATTCAGCCCCTCTGTTTTTCGCCCTCTGTTTCAGCCCCTCTGTTTCTCGCCCTCTGTTTCAGCCCCTCTGTTTCTTACCCTCTGTATCAGCCGCTTTGTTTCAGCCCTTCTGTTTCAGCCCCTCTTTTTCAGCCCCTCTGTTTCTCGCCCTCTGTTTCTCGCCCTCTGTTTCAGCCCCTCTGTTTCTCGCCCTCTGTTTCAGCCCCTCTGTTTCAGCCCCTCTGATTCAGCCCGTCTGATTCAGCCCCTCTGTTTCTCGCCCTCTGTTTCAGCCACTCTGTTTCAGCCCCTCTGTTTCTTGCCCTCTGTTTCAGCCCCTCTGTTTCTCGCCCTCTGTTTCAGCCCCTCTGTTTCTCGCCCTCTGTTTCAGCCCCTCTGTTTCTCGCCCTCTGTTTCAGTCCCTCTGTTTCGCGCTCTCTGTTCCAGCCCCTCTGTTTCAGTCCCTCTGTTTCTCGCCCTCTGTTTCTGCACGTCTGTTTCTCGCCCTCTGTTTCAGCCCCTCTGTTTCTCACCCTCTGTTTCAGCCCCTCTGTTTCTCGCCCTCTGTTTCAGCCCCTCTGATTCAGCCCCTCTGTTTCAGCCACTCTGAATCAGCCCATCTGATTCAGCCCCTCTGTTTCAGCCCCTGTGTTTCAGCCCCTCTATTTCATCCCCTCTGTTTCTCGCCCTCTGTTTCTCACCCTCTGCTTCTCGCCCTCTGTTTCAGCCCCTCCCTTTTTCGCCCTCTGTTTCAGCCCCTCTGTTTCTCGCCCTCTGTTTCAGCCCCTCTGTTTCTCGCCCTCTGTTTCAGACCCTCTGTTTCAGCCCCTCTGATTCAGCCCGTCTGATTCAGCCCCTCTGTTTTTCGCCCTCTGTTTCAGCCCCGCTGTTTCTCGCCCTCTGTTTCAGCCCCTCTGTTTCTCGTCCTCTGTTTCAGCCCCTCTGTTTCAGCCCCTCTGTTTCAGTCCCTCTGTTTCTCGCCCTCTGTTTCTCGCCCTCTGTTTCAGCCCCTCTGTTTCTCGCCCTCTGTTTCAGCCCCTCTGTTTCTCGCCCTCTGTTTCAGCCCCTCTGTTTCAGCCCCTCTGTTTCAGCCCCTCCGTTTCTCGCCCTCTGTTTCAGCCCCTCTGTTTCTCGCCCTCTGTTACAGCCCCTCTGTTTCGCACCCTCTGTTTCAGTCCCTCTGTTTCGCGCTCTCTGTTTCAGCCCCTCTGTTTCAGTCCCTCTGTTTCTCGCCCTCTGTTTCTGCCCGTCTGTTTCTCGCCCTCTGTTTCAGCTCCTCTGTTTCTCGCCCTCTGTTTCAGCCCCTCTGTTTCTCGCCCTCTGTTTCAGCCCCTCTGTTTCAGCCCCTCTGTTTCTTGCCCTCTGTTTCATCCCCTCTGTTTCTCGCCCTCTGTTTCAGCCCCTCTGTTTCTCGCCCTCTGTTTCAGCCCCTCTGTTTCTCACCCTCTGTTTCAGTCCCTGTGTTTCGCGCTCTCTGTTTCAGCCCCTCTGTTTCAGTCCCTCTGTTTCTCGCCCTCTGTTTCTGCCCGTCTGTTTCTCGCCCTCTGTTTCAGCCCCTCTGTTTCAGCCCCTCTGTTTCTCGCCCTCTGTTTCAGACCCTCTGATTCCGCCCCTCTGTTTCAAACCCTCTGAATCAGCCCCTCTGATTCAGCCCCTCTGATTCAGCCCCTCTGTTTCAGCCCCTCTGTTTCAGCCCCTCTGTTTCTCGCCCTCTGTTTCAGCCCCTCTGTTTCAGCCCCACTGTGTCAGCCCCTCTGTTTAAGCCACTCTATTTCTCGCCCTCTGTTTCAGCCCCTCTGTTTCAGCCCCACTGTGTCAGCCCCTCTGTTTCTCGCCCTCTGTTTCAGCCCCTCTGTTTCTCGCCCTCTGTTTCAGCCCCTCTGTTTCAGCCCCTCTGTTTCAGCACCTCTGAATCAGCCCCTCTGATTCAGCCCCACTGTTTCAGCCCCTTTGTTTCAGCCCCTCTGTTTCTCGCCCTCTGTTTCAGCCGCTCTGTTTCTCTCCTTCTGTATCAGCCCCTCTGTTTCAGCCCCTCTGTTTCAGTCCCTCTGTTTCTCGCCCTCTGTTTCAGCCCCTCTGTTTCAGCCCCTCTGTTTCTCGCCCTCTGTTTCAGCCCCTCTGTTTCTTGCCCTCTGTTTCAGCCACTCTGTTTCTCGCCCTCTGTTTCAGCCTCTCTGTATCTCGCCCTCTGTTTCAGCCCCTCTGTTTCAGCCCCTCTGTTTCAGCCCCTCTGTTTCAGTCCTCTGTTTCTCGCCCTCAGTTTCAGCCTCTGTTTCTCGCCTTCTGTTTCAGCCCCTCTCTTTCAGCCCCTCTGTTTCTCGCCCTCTGTTTCTGCCCGTCTGTTTCTCGCCCTCTGTTTCAGCCCCTCTGTTTCTCGCCCTCTGTTTCAGCCCCTCTGTTTCTCGCCCTCTGTTTCAGACCCTCTGTTTCAGCCCCTCTGATTCAGCCCGTCTGATTCAGCCCCTCTGTTTTTCGCCCTCTGTTTCAGCCCCGCTGTTTCTCGCCCTCTGTTTCAGCCCCTCTGTTTCTCGTCCTCTGTTTCAGCCCCTCTGTTTCAGCCCCTCTGTTTCAGTCCCTCTGTTTCTCGCCCTCTGTTTCTCGCCCTCTGTTTCAGCCCCTCTGTTTCTCGCCCTCTGTTTCAGCCCCTCTGTTTCTCGCCCTCTGTTTCAGCCCCTCTGTTTCAGCCCCTCTGTTTCAGCCCCTCCGTTTCTCGCCCTCTGTTTCAGCCCCTCTGTTTCTCGCCCTCTGTTACAGCCCCTCTGTTTCGCACCCTCTGTTTCAGTCCCTCTGTTTCGCGCTCTCTGTTTCAGCCCCTCTGTTTCAGTCCCTCTGTTTCTCGCCCTCTGTTTCTGCCCGTCTGTTTCTCGCCCTCTGTTTCAGCTCCTCTGTTTCTCGCCCTCTGTTTCAGCCCCTCTGTTTCTCGCCCTCTGTTTCAGCCCCTCTGTTTCAGCCCCTCTGTTTCTTGCCCTCTGTTTCATCCCCTCTGTTTCTCGCCCTCTGTTTCAGCCCCTCTGTTTCTCGCCCTCTGTTTCAGCCCCTCTGTTTCTCACCCTCTGTTTCAGTCCCTGTGTTTCGCGCTCTCTGTTTCAGCCCCTCTGTTTCAGTCCCTCTGTTTCTCGCCCTCTGTTTCTGCCCGTCTGTTTCTCGCCCTCTGTTTCAGCCCCTCTGTTTCAGCCCCTCTGTTTCTCGCCCTCTGTTTCAGACCCTCTGATTCCGCCCCTCTGTTTCAAACCCTCTGAATCAGCCCCTCTGATTCAGCCCCTCTGATTCAGCCCCTCTGTTTCAGCCCCTCTGTTTCAGCCCCTCTGTTTCTCGCCCTCTGTTTCAGCCCCTCTGTTTCAGCCCCACTGTGTCAGCCCCTCTGTTTAAGCCACTCTATTTCTCGCCCTCTGTTTCAGCCCCTCTGTTTCAGCCCCACTGTGTCAGCCCCTCTGTTTCTCGCCCTCTGTTTCAGCCCCTCTGTTTCTCGCCCTCTGTTTCAGCCCCTCTGTTTCAGCCCCTCTGTTTCAGCACCTCTGAATCAGCCCCTCTGATTCAGCCCCACTGTTTCAGCCCCTTTGTTTCAGCCCCTCTGTTTCTCGCCCTCTGTTTCAGCCGCTCTGTTTCTCTCCTTCTGTATCAGCCCCTCTGTTTCAGCCCCTCTGTTTCAGTCCCTCTGTTTCTCGCCCTCTGTTTCAGCCCCTCTGTTTCAGCCCCTCTGTTTCTCGCCCTCTGTTTCAGCCCCTCTGTTTCTTGCCCTCTGTTTCAGCCACTCTGTTTCTCGCCCTCTGTTTCAGCCTCTCTGTATCTCGCCCTCTGTTTCAGCCCCTCTGTTTCAGCCCCTCTGTTTCAGCCCCTCTGTTTCAGTCCTCTGTTTCTCGCCCTCAGTTTCAGCCTCTGTTTCTCGCCTTCTGTTTCAGCCCCTCTCTTTCAGCCCCTCTGTTTCTCGCCCTCTGTTTCTGCCCGTCTGTTTCTCGCCCTCTGTTTCAGCCCCTCTGTTTCTCGCCCTCTGTTTCAGCCCCTCTGTTTCTCGCCCTCTGTTTCAGACCCTCTGATTCAGCCCCTCTGTTTCAGCCCCTCTGAATCAGCCCCTCTGATTCAGCCCCACTGTTTCAGCCCCTTTGTTTCAGCCCCTCTGTTTCTCGCCCTCTGTTTCAGCCGCTCTGTTTCTCGCCTTCTGTATCAGCCCCTCTGTTTCAGCCCCTCTGTTTCAGTCCATCTGTTTCTCGCCCTCTGTTTCAGCCCCTCTGTTTCAGCCCCTCTGTTTCTCGCCCTCTGTTTCAGCCCCTCTGTTTCAGTCCTCTGTTTCTCGCCCTCAGTTTCAGCCTCTGTTTCTCGCCTTCTGTTTCAGCCCCTCTCATTCAGCCCCTCTGTTTCTCGCCCTCTGTTTCTGCCCGTCTGTTTCTCGCCCTCTGTTTCAGCCCCTCTGTTTCTCGCCCTCTGTTTCAGCCCCTCTGTTTCTCGCCCTCTGTTTCAGACCCTCTGATTCAGCCCCTCTGTTTCAGCCCCTCTGAATCAGCCCCTCTGATTCAGCCCCACTGTTTCAGCCCCTTTGTTTCAGCCCCTCTGTTTCTCGCCCTCTGTTTCAGCCGCTCTGTTTCTCGCCTTCTGTATCAGCCCCTCTGTTTCAGCCCCTCTGTTTCAGTCCATCTGTTTCTCGCCCTCTGTTTCAGCCCCTCTGTTTCAGCCCCTCTGTTTCTCGCCCTCTGTTTCAGCCCCTCTGTTTCTTGCCCTCTGTTTCAGCCACTCTGTTTCTCGCCCTCTGTTTCAGCCTCTCTGTATCTCGCCCTCTGTTTCAGCCCCTCTGTTTCAGCCCCTCTGTTTCAGCCCCTCTGTTTCAGTCCTCTGTTTCTCGCCCTCAGTTTCAGCCTCTCTGTTTCTCGCCCTCTGTTTCAGCCCCTCTCTTTCAGCCCCTCTGTATCTCGCCCTCTGTTTCAGCCCCTCTGTTTCTCGCCCTCTGTATCAGCCGCTTTGTTTCAGCCCCTCTATTTCAGCCCCTCTTTTTCAGCCCCTCTGTTTCTCGCCCTCTGTTTCTCGCCCTCTGTTTCAGCCCCTCTGTTTCTCGCCCTCTGTTTCAGCCCCTCTGTTTCAGCCCCTCTGATTCAGCCCGTCTGATTCAGCCCCTCTGTTTCTCGCCCTCTGTTTCAGCCACTCTGTTTCAGCCCCTCTGTTTCTTGCCCTCTGTTTGAGCCCCTCTGTTTCTCGCCCTCTGTTTCAGCCCCTCTGTTTCTCGCCCTCTGTTTCAGCCCCTCTGTTTCTCGCCCTCTGTTTCAGTCCCTCTGTTTCGCGCTCTCTGTTCCAGCCCTTCTGTTTCAGTCCCTCTGTTTCTCGCCCTCTGTTTCTGCACGTCTGTTTCTCGCCCTCTGTTTCAGCCCCTCTGTTTCTCACCCTCTGTTTCAGCCCCTCTGTTTCTCGCCCTCTGTTTCAGCCCCTCTGATTCAGCCCCTCTGTTTCAGCCCCTCTGAATCAGCCCATCTGATTCAGCCCCTCTGTTTCAGCCCCTGTGTTTCAGCCCCTCTATTTCATCCCCTCTGTTTCTCGCCCTCTGTTTCTCACCCTCTGCTTCTCGCCCTCTGTTTCAGCCCCTCCCTTTTTCGCCCTCTGTTTCAGCCCCTCTGTTTCTCGCCCTCTGTTTCAGCCCCTCTGTTTCTCGCCCTCTGTTTCGTCCCCTCTGTTTCAGCCCCTCTGATTCAGCCCGTCTGATTCAGCCCCTCTGTTTTTCGCCCTCTGTTTCAGCCCCTCTGTTTCTCGCCCTCTGTTTCAGCCCCTCTGTTTCTCGTCCTCTGTTTCAGCCCCTCTGTTTCAGCCCCTCTGTTTCAGTCCCTCTGTTTCTCGCCCTCTGTTTCTCGCCCTCTGTTTCAGCCCCTCTGTTTCTCGCCCTCTGTTTCAGCCCCTCTGTTTCTCGCCCTCTGTTTCAGCCCCTCTGTTTCAGCCCCTCTGTTTCAGCCCCTCCGTTTCTCGCCCTCTGTTTCAGCCCCTCTGTTTCTCGCCCTCTGTTACAGCCCCTCTGTTTCTCACCCTCTGTTTCAGTCCCTCTGTTTCGCGCTCTCTGTTTCAGCCCCTCTGTTTCAGTCCCTCTGTTTCTCGCCCTCTGTTTCTGCCCGTCTGTTTCTCGCCCTCTGTTTCAGCTCCTCTGTTTCTCGCCCTCTGTTTCAGCCCCTCTGTTTCTCGCCCTCTGTTTCAGCCCCTCTGTTTCAGCCCCTCTGTTTCTTGCCCTCTGTTTCATCCCCTCTGTTTCTCGCCCTCTGTTTCAGCCCCTCTGTTTCTCGCCCTCTGTTTCAGCCCCTCTGTTTCTCACCCTCTGTTTCAGTCCCTGTGTTTCGCGCTCTCTGTTTCAGCCCCTCTGTTTCAGTCCCTCTGTTTCTCGCCCTCTGTTTCTGCCCGTCTGTTTCTCGCCCTCTGTTTCAGCCCCTCTGTTTCAGCCCCTCTGTTTCTCGCCCTCTGTTCCAGACCCTCTGATTCCGCCCCTCTGTTTCAAACCCTCTGAATCAGCCCCTCTGATTCAGCCCCTCTGATTAAGCCCCTCTGTTTCAGCCCCTCTGTTTCAGCCCCTCTGTTTCTCGCCCTCTGTTTCAGCCCCTCTGTTTCAGCCCCACTGTGTCAGCCCCTCTGTTTCAGCCCCTCTATTTCTCGCCCTCTGTTTCAGCCCCTCTGTTTCAGCCCCACTGTGTCAGCCCCTCTGTTTCTCGCCCTCTGTTTCAGCCCCTCTGTTTCTCGCCCTCTGTTTCAGCCCCTCTGTTTCTCGCCCTCTGTTTCAGCCCCTCTGTTTCAGCCCCTCTGTTTCAGCACCTCTGAATCAGCCCCTCTGATTCAGCCCCACTGTTTCAGCCCCTTTGTTTCAGCCCCTCTGTTTCTCGCCCTCTGTTTCAGCCGCTCTGTTTCTCTCCTTCTGTATCAGCCCCTCTGTTTCAGCCCCTCTGTTTCAGTCCCTCTGTTTCTCGCCCTCTGTTTCAGCCCCTCTGTTTCAGCCCCTCTGTTTCTCGCCCTCTGTTTCAGCCCCTCTGTTTCTTGCCCTCTGTTTCAGCCACTCTGTTTCTCGCCCTCTGTTTCAGCCTCTCTGTATCTCGCCCTCTGTTTCAGCCCCTCTGTTTCAGCCCCTCTGTTTCAGCCCCTCTGTTTCAGTCCTCTGTTTCTCGCCCTCAGTTTCAGCCTCTGTTTCTCGCCTTCTGTTTCAGCCCCTCTCTTTCAGCCCCGCTGTATCTCGCCCTCTGTTTCAGCCCCTCTGTTTCTCGCCCTCTGTATCAGCCGCTTTGTTTCAGCCCCTCTGTTTCAGCCCCTCTTTTTCAGCCCCTCTGTTTCTCGCCCTCTGTTTCTCGCCCTCTGTTTCAGCCGCTCTGTTTCTCGCCCTCTGTTTCAGCCCCTCTGTTTCAGCCCCTCTGATTCAGCCCGTCTGATTCAGCCCCTCTGTTTCTCGCCCTCTGTTTCAGCCACTCTGTTTCAGCCCCTCTGTTTCTTGCCCTCTGTTTCAGCCCCTCTGTTTCTCGCCCTCTGTTTCAGCCCCTCTGTTTCTCGCCCTCTGTTTCAGCCCCTCTGTTTCTCGCCCTCTGTTTCAGCCCCTCTGTTTCTCGCCCTCTGTTTCAGTCCCTCTGTTTCGCGCTCTCTGTTCCAGCCCCTCTGTTTCAGTCCCTCTGTTTCTCGCCCTCTGTTTCTGCACGTCTGTTTCTCACCCTCTGTTTCAGCCCCTCTGTTTCTCGCCCTCTGTTTCAGCCCCTCTGATTCAGCCCCTCTGTTTCAGCCCCTCTGAATCAGCCCATCTGATTCAGCCCCTCTGTTTCAGCCCCTGTGTTTCAGCCCCTCTATTTCATCCCCTCTGTTTCTCGCCCTCTGTTTCTCACCCTCTGCTTCTCGCCCTCTGTTTCAGCCCCTCCCTTTTTCGCCCTCTGTTTCAGCCCCTCTGTTTCTCGCCCTCTGTTTCAGCCCCTCTGTTTCTCGCCCTCTGTTTCAGCCCCTCTGATTCAGCCCCTCTGTTTCAGCACCTCTGAATCAGCCCCTCTGATTCAGCCCCTCTGTTTCAGCCCCTCTGTTTCTCACCCTCTGTTTCAGCCCCTCTGTTTCAGCCCCTCTGTTTCTCGCCCTCTGTTTCAGAACCTCTGTTTCTCGCCCTCTGTTTCAGACCCTCTGATTCAGCCCCTCTGTTTCTCGCCCTTTTTTTTTAGCCCCTCTGTTTCTCGCCCTCTTTTTCAGCCCCTCTGTTTCTTGCCCTCTGTTTCAGCCCCTCTGTTTCTCGCCCTCTGTTTCAGCCCCTCTGTTTCTCACCCTCTGTTTCAGCCCCTCTGTTTCTCCCCCTCTGTTTCAGCCCCTCTATTTCTCGCCCTCTGTTTCAGCCCCTCTGTTTCAGCCCCACTGTGTCAGCCCCTCTGTTTCAGCCACTCTGTTTCTCGCCCTCTGTTTCAGCCCCTCTGTTTCAGCCCCTCTGTTTCAGTCACTCTGTTTCTCGCCCTCTGTTTCTCGCCCTCTGTTTCAGCCCCTCTGTTTCTCGCCCTCTGTTTCAGCCCCTCTGTTTCTCGCCCTCTGTTTTAGCCCCTCTGTTTCAGCCCCTCTGTTTCAGCCCCTCCGTTTCAGCCCCTCTGTTTCCCGCCCTCTGTTTCAGCCCCTCTGTTTCTTGACCTCTGTTTCAGCCCCTCTGTTTCTCGCCCTCTGTTTCAGCCTCTCTGTTTCAGCCCCTCTGTTTCTCGCCCTCTGATTGAGCCCCTCTGTTTCAGCCCCTCTGTTTCAGTCACTCTGTTTCTCGCCCTCTGTTTCTAACCCTCTGTTTCAGCCCCTCTGTTTCTCGACCTCTGTTTCAGACCCTCTGTTTCTCGCCCTCTGTTTCAGCCCCTCTGTTTCTCGTCCTCTGTTTCAGCCCCTCTGTTTCAGCCCCTCTGTTTCAGTCCCTCTGTTTCTCGCCCTCTGTTTCCCGCCCTCTGTTTCAGCCCCTCTGTTTCTCGCCCTCTGTTTCAGCCCCTCTGTTTCAGCCTCTCTGTTTCTGCCCCTCCGTTTCTCGCCCTCTGTTTCAGCCCCTCTGTTTCTCGTCCTCTGTTACAGCCCCTCCGTTTCTCGCCCTCTGTTTCAGCCCCTCTGTTTCTCGTCCTCTGTTACAGCCCCTCTGTTTCTCACCCTCTGTTTCAGTCCCTCTGTTTCGCGCTCTCTGTTTCAGCCCCTCTGTTTCAGTCCCTCTGTTTCTCGCCCTCTGTTTCTGCCCGTCTGTTTCTCGCCCTCTGTTTCAGCCCCTCTGTTTCTCGCCCTCTGTTTCAGCCCCTCTGTTTCTCGCCCTCTGTTTCAGACCCTCTGATTCAGCCCCTCTGTTTCAGCCCCTCTGAATCAGCCCCTCTGATTCAGCCTCACTGTTTCAGCCCCTTTGTTTCAGCCCCTCTGTTTCTCGCCCTCTGTTTCAGCCGCTCTGTTTCTCGCCTTCTGTATCAGCCCCTCTGTTTCAGCCCCTCTGTTTCAGTCCCTCTGTTTCTCGCCCTCTGTTTCAGCCCCTCTGTTTCAGCCCCTCTGTTTCTCGCCCTCTGTTTCAGCCCCTCTGTTTCTTGCCCTCTGTTTCAGCCACTCTGTTTCAGTCCCTCTGTTTCAGCCTCTCTGTATCTCGCCCTCTGTTTCAGCCCCTCTGTTTCAGCCCCTCTGTTTCAGCCCCTCTGTTTCAGTCCTCTGTTTCTCGCCCTCAGTTTCAGCCTCTCTGTTTCTCGCCCTCTGTTTCAGCCCCTCTCTTTCAGCCCCTTTGTATCTCGCCCTCTGTTTCAGCCCCTCTGTTTCTCGCCCTCTGTATCAGCCGCTTTGTTTCAGCCCCTCTGTTTCAGCCCCTCTTTTTCAGCCCCTCTGTTTCTCGCCCTCTGTTTCTCGCCCTCTGTTTCAGCCCCTCTGTTTCTCGCCCTCTGTTTCAGCCCCTCTGTTTCAGCCCCTCTGATTCAGCCCGTCTGATTCAGCCCCTCTGTTTCTCGCCCTCTGTTTCAGCCACTCTGTTTCAGCCCCTCTGTTTCTTGCCCTCTGTTTCAGCCCCTCTGTTTCTCGCCCTCTGTTTCAGCCCCTCTGTTTCTCGCCCTCTGTTTCAGCCCCTCTGTTTCTCGCCCTCTGTTTCAGTCCCTCTGTTTCGCGCTCTCTGTTCCAGCCCCTCTGTTTCAGTCCCTCTGTTTCTCGCCCTCTGTTTCTGCACGTCTGTTTCTCGCCCTCTGTTTCAGCCCCTCTGTTTCTCACCCTCTGTTTCAGCCCCTCTGTTTCTCGCCCTCTGTTTCAGCCCCTCTGATTCAGCCCCTCTGTTTCAGCCCCTCTGAATCAGCCCATCTGATTCAGCCCCTCTGTTTCAGCCCCTGTGTTTCAGCCCCTCTATTTCATCCCCTCTGTTTCTCGCCCTCTGTTTCTCACCCTCTGCTTCTCGCCCTCTGTTTCAGCCCCTCCCTTTTTCGCCCTCTGTTTCAGCCCCTCTGTTTCTCGCCCTCTGTTTCAGCCCATCTGTTTCAGCCCCTCTGTTTCAGCCCCTCTGATTCAGCCCGTCTGATTCAGCCCCTCTGTTTTTCGCCCTCTGTTTCAGCCCCTCTGTTTCTCGCCCTCTGTTTCAGCCCCTCTGTTTCTCGTCCTCTGTTTCAGCCCCTCTGTTTCAGCCCCTCTGTTTCAGTCCCTCTGTTTCTCGCCCTCTGTTTCTCGCCCTCTGTTTCAGCCCCTCTGTTTCTCGCCCTCTGTTTCAGCCCCTCTGTTTCTCGCCCTCTGTTTCAGCCCCTCTGTTTCAGCCCCTCTGTTTCAGCCCCTCCGTTTCTCGCCCTCTGTTTCAGCCCCTCTGTTTCTCGCCCTCTGTTACAGCCCCTCTGTTTCTCACCCTCTGTTTCAGTCCCTCTGTTTCGCGCTCTCTGTTTCAGCCCCTCTGTTTCAGTCCCTCTGTTTCTCGCCCTCTGTTTCTGCCCGTCTGTTTCTCGCCCTCTGTTTCAGCTCCTCTGTTTCTCGCCCTCTGTTTCAGCCCCTCTGTTTCTCGCCCTCTGTTTCAGCCCCTCTGTTTCAGCCCCTCTGTTTCTTGCCCTCTGTTTCATCCCCTCTGTTTCTCGCCCTCTGTTTCAGCCCCTCTGTTTCTCGCCCTCTGTTTCAGCCCCTCTGTTTCTCACCCTCTGTTTCAGTCCCTGTGTTTCGCGCTCTCTGTTTCAGCCCCTCTGTTTCAGTCCCTCTGTTTCTCGCCCTCTGTTTCTGCCCGTCTGTTTCTCGCCCTCTGTTTCAGCCCCTCTGTTTCAGCCCCTCTGTTTCTCGCCCTCTGTTTCAGACCCTCTGATTCCGCCCCTCTGTTTCAAACCCTCTGAATCAGCCCCTCTGATTCAGCCCCTCTGATTCAGCCCCTCTGTTTCAGCCCCTCTGTTTCAGCCCCTCTGTTTCTCGCCCTCTGTTTCAGCCCCTCTGTTTCAGCCCCACTGTGTCAGCCCCTCTGTTTCAGCCCCTCTATTTCTCGCCCTCTGTTTCAGCCCCTCTGTTTCAGCCCCACTGTGTCAGCCCCTCTGTTTCTCGCCCTCTGTTTCAGCCCCTCTGTTTCTCGCCCTCTGTTTCAGCCCCTCTGTTTCTCGCCCTCTGTTTCAGCCCCTCTGTTTCAGCCCCTCTGTTTCAGCACCTCTGAATCAGCCCCTCTGATTCAGCCCCACTGTTTCAGCCCCTTTGTTTCAGCCCCTCTGTTTCTCGCCCTCTGTTTCAGCCGCTCTGTTTCTCTCCTTCTGTATCAGCCCCTCTGTTTCAGCCCCTCTGTTTCAGTCCCTCTGTTTCTCGCCCTCTGTTTCAGCCCCTCTGTTTCAGCCCCTCTGTTTCTCGCCCTCTGTTTCAGCCCCTCTGTTTCTTGCCCTCTGTTTCAGCCACTCTGTTTCTCGCCCTCTGTTTCAGCCTCTCTGTATCTCGCCCTCTGTTTCAGCCCCTCTGTTTCAGCCCCTCTGTTTCAGCCCCTCTGTTTCAGTCCTCTGTTTCTCGCCCTCAGTTTCAGCCTCTGTTTCTCGCCTTCTGTTTCAGCCCCTCTCTTTCAGCCCCTCTGTATCTCGCCCTCTGTTTCAGCCCCTCTGTTTCTCGCCCTCTGTATCAGCCGCTTTGTTTCAGCCCCTCTGTTTCAGCCCCTCTTTTTCAGCCCCTCTGTTTCTCGCCCTCTGTTTCTCGCCCTCTGTTTCAGCCCCTCTGTTTCTCGCCCTCTGTTTCAGCCCCTCTGTTTCAGCCCCTCTGATTCAGCCCGTCTGATTCAGCCCCTCTGTTTCTCGCCCTCTGTTTCAGCCACTCTGTTTCAGCCCCTCTGTTTCTTGCCCTCTGTTTCAGCCCCTCTGTTTCTCGCCCTCTGTTTCAGCCCCTCTGTTTCTCGCCCTCTGTGTCAGCCCCTCTGTTTCTCGCCCTCTGTTTCAGCCCCTCTGTTTCTCGCCCTCTGTTTCAGCCCCTCTGTTTCTCGCCCTCTGTTTCAGTCCCTCTGTTTCGCGCTCTCTGTTCCAGCCCCTCTGTTTCAGTCCCTCTGTTTCTCGCCCTCTGTTTCTGCACGTCTGTTTCTCACCCTCTGTTTCAGCCCCTCTGTTTCTCGCCCTCTGTTTCAGCCCCTCTGATTCAGCCCCTCTGTTTCAGCCCCTCTGAATCAGCCCATCTGATTCAGCCCCTCTGTTTCAGCCCCTGTGTTTCAGCCCCTCTATTTCATCCCCTCTGTTTCTCGCCCTCTGTTTCTCACCCTCTGCTTCTCGCCCTCTGTTTCAGCCCCTCCCTTTTTCGCCCTCTGTTTCAGACCCTCTGTTTCTCGCCCTCTGTTTCAGCCCCTCTGTTTCTTGCCCTCTGTTTCAGCCCCTCTGTTTCAGCCCCTCTGATTCAGCCCGTCTGATTCAGCCCCTCTGTTTCTCGCCCTCTGTTTCAGCCCCTCTGTTTCTCGCCCTCTGTTTCAGCCCCTCTGTTTCTCGTCCTCTGTTTCAGCCCCTCTGTTTCAGCCCCTCTGTTTCAGTCCCTCTGTTTCTCGCCCTCTGTTTCTCGCCCTCTGTTTCAGCCCCTCTGTTTCTCGCCCTCTGTTTCAGCCCCTCTGTTTCTCTTCTGTTTCAGCCCCTCTGTTTCAGCCCCTCTGTTTCAGCCCCTCCGTTTCTCGCCCTCTGTTTCAGCCCCTCTGTTTCTCGCCCTCTGTTTCAGACCCTCTGATTCAGCCCCTCTGTTTCAGCCCCTCTGAGTCAGCCCCTCTGATTCAGCCCCTCTGTTTCAGCCCCTCTGTTTCAGTCCCTCTGTTTCTCGCCCTCTGTTTCAGACCCTCTGTTTCAGCCCCACTGTGTCAGCCACTCTGTTTCAGCCCCTCTATTTCTCGCCCTCTGTTTCAGCCCCTCTGTTTCAGCCCCTCTGTTTCAGCCCCTCTGTTTCAGCCCCTCTGTTTCAGCCCCTCTGTTTCTTGCCCTCTGTTTCAGCCCCTCTGTTTCTCGCCCTCTGTTTCAGCCCCTCTGTTTCTCGCCCTCTGTATCAGGACCTCTGTTTCTCGCCCTCTGTTTCAGTCCCTCTGTTTCGCGCTCTCTGTTCCAGCCCCTCTGTTTCAGTCCCTCTGTTTCTCGCCCTCTGTTTCTGCACATCTGTTTCTCGCCCTCTGTTTCAGCCCCTCTGTTTCTCGCCCTCTGTTTCAGCCCCTCTGTTTCTCGCCCTCTGTTTCAGCCCCTCTGATTCAGCCCCTCTGTTTCAGCCCCTCTGAATCAGCCCATCTGATTCAGCCCCTCTGTTTCAGCCCCTGTGTTTCAGCCCCTCTATTTCATCCCCTCTGTTTCTCGCCCTCTGTTTCTCACCCTCTGCTTCTCGCCCTCTGTTTCAGCCCCTCCCTTTTTCGCCCTCTGTTTCAGCCCCTCTGTTTCTCGCCCTCTGTTTCAGCCCCTCTGTTTCTCGCCCTCTGTTTCAGCCCCTCTGTTTCAGCCCCTCTGATTCAGCACGTCTGATTCAGCCCCTCTGTTTCTCGCCCTCTGTTTCAGCCCCTCTGTTTCTCGCCCTCTGTTTCAGCCCCTCTGTGTCTCGTCCTCTGTTTCAGCCCCTCTGTTTCAGTCCCTCTGTTTCTCGCCCTCTGTTTCTCGCCCTCTGTTTCAGCCCCTCTGTTTCTCGCCCTCTGTTTCAGCCCCTCTGTTTCTCGCCCTCTGTTTCAGCCCCTCTCTTTCAGCCCCTCCGTTTCTCGCCCTCTGTTTCAGCCCCTCTGTTTCTCGCCCTCTGTTACAGCCCCTCTGTTTATCACCCTCTGTTTCAGTCCCTCTGTTTCGCGCTCTCTGTTTCAGCCCCTCTGTTTCAGTCCCTCTGTTTCTCGCCCTCTGTTTCTGCCCATCTGTTTCTCGCCCTCTGTTTCAGCCCCTCTGTTTCTCGCCCTCTGTTTCAGCCCCTCTGTTTCTCGCCCTCTGTTTCAGCCCCTCTGTTTCAGCCCCTCTGTTTCTTGCCCTCTGTTTCAGCCCCTCTGTTTCTCGCCCTCTGTTTCAGCCCCTCTGTTTCTCGCCCTCTGTTTCAGCCCCTCTGTTTCTCACCCTCTGTTTCAGTCCCTCTGTTTCGCGCTCTCTGTTTCAGCCCCTCTGTTTCAGTCCCTCTGTTTCTCGCCCTCTGTTTCTGCCCGTCTGTTTCTCGCCCTCTGTTTCAGCCCCTCTGTTTCAGCCCCTCTGTTTCAGCCCCTCTGTTTCTCGCCCTCTGTTTCAGCCCCTCTGTTTCTCGCCCTCTGTTTCAGCCCCTCTGTTTCTCGCCCTCTGTTTCAGCCCCTCTGTTTCTCGCCCTCTGTTTCAGCCCCTCTGTTTCAGCCCCTCTGATTCAGCCCGTCTGATTCAGCCCCTCTGTTTCTCGCCCTTTGTTTCAGCCACTCTGTTTCAGCCCCTCTGTTTCTTGCCCTCTGTTTCAGCCCCTCTGTTTCTCGCCCTCTGTTTAAGCCCCTCTGTTTCTCGCCCTCTGTTTCAGACCCTCTGTTTCTCGCCCTCTATTTCAGTCCCTCTGTTTCGCGCTCTCTGTTTCAGCCCCTCTGTTTCAGTCCCTCTGTTTCTCGCCCTCTGTTTCTGCCCGTCTGTTTCTCGCCCTCTGTTTCAGCCCCTCTGTTTCTCGCCCTCTGTTTCAGCCCCTCTGTTTCTCGCCCTCTGTTTCAGCCCCTCTGATTCAGCCCCTCTGTTTCAGCACCTCTGAATCAGCCCCTCTGATTCAGCCCCTCTGTTTCAGCCCCTCTGTTTCTCACCCTCTGTTTCAGCCCCTCTGTTTCAGCCCCTCTGTTTCTCGCCCTCTGTTTCAGAACCTCTGTTTCTCGCCCTCTGTTTCAGACCCTCTGATTCAGCCCCTCTGTTTCTCGCCCTTTTTTTTTAGCCCCTCTGTTTCTCGCCCTCTTTTTCAGCCCCTCTGTTTCTTGCCCTCTGTTTCAGCCCCTCTGTTTCTCGCCCTCTGTTTCAGCCCCTCTGTTTCTCACCCTCTGTTTCAGCCCCTCTGTTTCTCCCCCTCTGTTTCAGCCCCTCTATTTCTCGCCCTCTGTTTCAGCCCCTCTGTTTCAGCCCCACTGTGTCAGCCCCTCTGTTTCAGCCACTCTGTTTCTCGCCCTCTGTTTCAGCCCCTCTGTTTCTCGCCCTCTGTTTCAGCCCCTCTGTTTCAGCCCCTCTGATTCAGCACGTCTGATTCAGCCCCTCTGTTTCTCGCCCTCTGTTTCAGCCCCTCTGTTTCTCGCCCTCTGTTTCAGCCCCTCTGTGTCTCGTCCTCTGTTTCAGCCCCTCTGTTTCAGTCCCTCTGTTTCTCGCCCTCTGTTTCTCGCCCTCTGTTTCAGCCCCTCTGTTTCTCGCCCTCTGTTTCAGCCCCTCTGTTTCTCGCCCTCTGTTTCAGCCCCTCTCTTTCAGCCCCTCCGTTTCTCGCCCTCTGTTTCAGCCCCTCTGTTTCTCGCCCTCTGTTACAGCCCCTCTGTTTCTCACCCTCTGTTTCAGTCCCTCTGTTTCGCGCTCTCTGTTTCAGCCCCTCTGTTTCAGTCCCTCTGTTTCTCGCCCTCTGTTTCTGCCCATCTGTTTCTCGCCCTCTGTTTCAGCCCCTCTGTTTCTCGCCCTCTGTTTCAGCCCCTCTGTTTCTCGCCCTCTGTTTCAGCCCCTCTGTTTCAGCCCCTCTGTTTCTTGCCCTCTGTTTCAGCCCCTCTGTTTCTCGCCCTCTGTTTCAGCCCCTCTGTTTCTCGCCCTCTGTTTCAGCCCCTCTGTTTCTCACCCTCTGTTTCAGTCCCTCTGTTTCGCGCTCTCTGTTTCAGCCCCTCTGTTTCAGTCCCTCTGTTTCTCGCCCTCTGTTTCTGCCCGTCTGTTTCTCGCCCTCTGTTTCAGCCCCTCTGTTTCAGCCCCTCTGTTTCAGCCCCTCTGTTTCTCGCCCTCTGTTTCAGCCCCTCTGTTTCTCGCCCTCTGTTTCAGCCCCTCTGTTTCTCGCCCTCTGTTTCAGCCCCTCTGTTTCTCGCCCTCTGTTTCAGCCCCTCTGTTTCAGCCCCTCTGATTCAGCCCGTCTGATTCAGCCCCTCTGTTTCTCGCCCTTTGTTTCAGCCACTCTGTTTCAGCCCCTCTGTTTCTTGCCCTCTGTTTCAGCCCCTCTGTTTCTCGCCCTCTGTTTAAGCCCCTCTGTTTCTCGCCCTCTGTTTCAGACCCTCTGTTTCTCGCCCTCTATTTCAGTCCCTCTGTTTCGCGCTCTCTGTTTCAGCCCCTCTGTTTCAGTCCCTCTGTTTCTCGCCCTCTGTTTCTGCCCGTCTGTTTCTCGCCCTCTGTTTCAGCCCCTCTGTTTCTCGCCCTCTGTTTCAGCCCCTCTGTTTCTCGCCCTCTGTTTCAGCCCCTCTGATTCAGCCCCTCTGTTTCAGCACCTCTGAATCAGCCCCTCTGATTCAGCCCCTCTGTTTCAGCCCCTCTGTTTCTCACCCTCTGTTTCAGCCCCTCTGTTTCAGCCCCTCTGTTTCTCGCCCTCTGTTTCAGAACCTCTGTTTCTCGCCCTCTGTTTCAGACCCTCTGATTCAGCCCCTCTGTTTCTCGCCCTTTTTTTTTAGCCCCTCTGTTTCTCGCCCTCTTTTTCAGCCCCTCTGTTTCTTGCCCTCTGTTTCAGCCCCTCTGTTTCTCGCCCTCTGTTTCAGCCCCTCTGTTTCTCACCCTCTGTTTCAGCCCCTCTGTTTCTCCCCCTCTGTTTCAGCCCCTCTATTTCTCGCCCTCTGTTTCAGCCCCTCTGTTTCAGCCCCACTGTGTCAGCCCCTCTGTTTCAGCCACTCTGTTTCTCGCCCTCTGTTTCAGCCCCTCTGTTTCAGCCCCTCTGTTTCAGTCACTCTGTTTCTCGCCCTCTGTTTCTCGCCCTCTGTTTCAGCCCCTCTGTTTCTCGCCCTCTGTTTCAGCCCCTCTGTTTCTCGCCCTCTGTTTTAGCCCCTCTGTTTCAGCCCCTCTGTTTCAGCCCCTCTGTTTCCCGCCCTCTGTTTCAGCCCCTCTGTTTCTTGACCTCTGTTTCAGCCCCTCTGTTTCTCGCCCTCTGTTTCAGCCTCTCTGTTTCAGCCCCTCTGTTTCTCGCCCTCTGATTCAGCCCCTCTGTTTCAGCCCCTCTGTTTCAGTCACTCTGTTTCTCGCCCTCTGTTTCTAACCCTCTGTTTCAGCCCCTCTGTTTCTCGACCTCTGTTTCAGTCCCTCTGTTTCTCGCCCTCTGTTTCAGCCTCTCTATTTCTCGCACTCTGTTTCAGCCCATCTGTTTCAGCCCCACTGTGTCAGCCCCTCTGTTTCAGACCCTCTGTTTCTCGCCCTCTGTTTCAGCCCCTCTGTTTCTCGCCCTCTGTTTCAGCCCCTCTGTTTCTCGTCCTCTGTTTCAGCCCCTCTGTTTCAGCCCCTCTGTTTCAGTCCCTCTGTTTCTCGCCCTCTGTTTCCCGCCCTCTGTTTCAGCCCCTCTGTTTCTCGCCCTCTGTTTCAGCCCCTCTGTTTCAGCCCCTCTGTTTCAGCCCCACCATTTCTCGCCCTCTGTTTCAGCCCCTCTGTTTCTCGTCCTCTGTTACAGCCCCTCCGTTTCTCGCCCTCTGTTTCAGCCCCTCTGTTTCTCGTCCTCTGTTACAGCCCCTCTGTTTCTCACCCTCTGTTTCAGTCCCTCTGTTTCGCGCTCTCTGTTTCAGCCCCTCTGTTTCAGCCCGTCTGTTTCTCGCCCTCTGTTTCAGCCCCTCTGTTTCTCGCCCTCTGTTTCAGCCCCTCTGTTTCTCGCCCTCTGTTTCAGACCCTCTGATTCAGCCCCTCTGTTTCAGCCCCTCTGAATCAGCCCCTCTGATTCAGCCCCACTGTTTCAGCCCCTTTGTTTCAGCCCCTCTGTTTCTCGCCCTCTGTTTCAGCCGCTCTGTTTCTCGCCTTCTGTATCAGCCCCTCTGTTTCAGCCCCTCTGTTTCAGTCCCTCTGTTTCTCGCCCTCTGTTTCAGCCCCTCTGTTTCAGCCCCTCTGTTTCTCGCCCTCTGTTTCAGCCCCTCTGTTTCTTGCCCTCTGTTTCAGCCACTCTGTTTCTCGCCCTCTGTTTCAGCCTCTCTGTATCTCGCCCTCTGTTTCAGCCCCTCTGTTTCAGCCCCTCTGTTTCAGTCCTCTGTTTCTCGCCCTCAGTTTCAGCCTCTCTGTTTCTCGCCCTCTGTTTCAGCCCCTCTCTTTCAGCCCCTCTGTATCTCGCCCTCTGTTTCAGCCCCTCTGTTTCTCACCCTCTGTATCAGCCGCTTTGTTTCAGCCCCTCTGTTTCAGCCCCTCTTTTTCAGCCCCTCTGTTTCTCGCCCTCTGTTTCTCGCCCTCTGTTTCAGCCCCTCTGTTTCTCGCCCTCTGTTTCAGCCCCTCTGTTTCAGCCCCTCTGATTCAGCCCGTCTGATTCAACCCCTCTGTTTCTCGCCCTCTGTTTCAGCCACTCTGTTTCAGCCCCTCTGTTTCTTGCCCTCGGTTTCAGCCCCTCTGTTTCTCTTCCTCTGTTTCAGCCCCTCTGTTTCTCGCCCTCTGTTTCAGCCCCTCTGTTTCTCGCCCTCTGTTTCAGTCCCTCTGTTTCGCGCTCTCTGTTCCAGCCCCTCTGTTTCAGTCCCTCTGTTTCTCGCCCTCTGTTTCTGCACGTCTGTTTCTCGCCCTCTGTTTCAGCCCCTCTGTTTCTCACCCTCTGTTTCAGCCCCTCTGTTTCTCGCCCTCTGTTTCAGCCCCTCTGATTCAGCCCCTCTGTTTCAGCCCTTCTGAATCAGCCCATCTGATTCAGCCCCTCTGTTTCAGCCCCTGTGTTTCAGCCCCTCTATTTCATCCCCTCTGTTTCTCGCCCTCTGTTTCTCGCCCTCTGTTTCTGCACGTCTGTTTCTCGCCCTCTGTTTCAGCCCCTCTGTTTCTCACCCTCTGTTTCAGCCCCTCTGTTTCTCGCCCTCTGTTTCAGCCCCTCTGATTCAGCCCCTCTGTTTCAGCCCCTCTGAATCAGCCCATCTGATTCAGCCCCTCTGTTTCAGCCCCTGTGTTTCAGCCCCTCTATTTCATCCCCTCTGTTTCTCGCCCTCTGTTTCTCACCCTCTGCTTCTCGCCCTCTGTTTCAGCCCCTCCCTTTTTCGCCCTCTGTTTCAGCCCCTCTGTTTCTCGCCCTCTGTTTCAGCCCCTCTGTTTCTCGCCCTCTGTTTCAGCACCTCTGTTTCAGCCCCTCTGATTCAGCCCGTCTGATTCAGCCCCTCTGTTTCTCGCCCTTTGTTTCAGCCACTCTGTTTCAGCCCCTCTGTTTCTTGCCCTCTGTTTCAGCCCCTCTGTTTCTCGCCCTCTGTTTAAGCCCCTCTGTTTCTCGCCCTCTGTTTCAGCCCCTCTGTTTCTCGCCCTCTATTTCAGTCCCTCTGTTTCGCGCTCTCTGTTTCAGCCCCTCTGTTTCAGTCCCTCTGTTTCTCGCCCTCTGTTTCTGCCCGTCTGTTTCTCGCCGTCTGTTTCAGCCCCTCTGTTTCTCGCCCTCTGTTTCAGCCCCTCTGTTTCTCGCCCTCTGTTTCAGCCCCTCTGATTCAGCCCCTCTGTTTCAGCACCTCTGAATCAGCCCCTCTGATTCAGCCCCTCTGTTTCAGCCCCTCTGTTTCTCACCCTCTGTTTCAGCCCCTCTGTTTCAGCCCCTCTGTTTCTCGCCCTCTGTTTCAGAACCTCTGTTTCTCGCCCTCTGTTTCAGACCCTCTGATTCAGCCCCTCTGTTTCTCGCCCTTTTTTTTTAGCCCCTCTGTTTCTCGCCCTCTTTTTCAGCCCCTCTGTTTCTTGCCCTCTGTTTCAGCCCCTCTGTTTCTCGCCCTCTGTTTCAGCCCCTCTGTTTCTCACCCTCTGTTTCAGCCCCTCTGTTTCTCCCCCTCTGTTTCAGTCCCTCTATTTCTCGCCCTCTGTTTCAGCCCCTCTGTTTCAGCCCCACTGTGTCAGCCCCTCTGTTTCAGCCACTCTGTTTCTCGCCATCTGTTTCAGCCCCTCTGTTTCAGCCCCTCTGTTTCAGTCACTCTGTTTCTCGCCCTCTGTTTCTCGCCCTCTGTTTCAGCCCCTCTGTTTCTCGCCCTCTGTTTCAGCCCCTCTGTTTCTCGCCCTCTGTTTTAGCCCCTCTGTTTCAGCCCCTCTGTTTCAGCCCCTCCGTTTCAGCCCCTCTGTTTCCCGCCCTCTGTTTCAGCCCCTCTGTTTCTTGACCTCTGTTTCAGCCCCTCTGTTTCTCGCCCTCTGTTTCAGCCTCTCTGTTTCAGCCCCTCTGTTTCTCGCCCTCTGATTGAGCCCCTCTGTTTCAGCCCCTCTGTTTCAGTCACTCTGTTTCTCGCCCTCTGTTTCTAACCCTCTGTTTCAGCCCCTCTGTTTCTCGACCTCTGTTTCAGTCCCTCTGTTTCTCGCCCTCTGTTTCAGCCTCTCTATTTCTCGCACTCTGTTTCAGCCCATCTGTTTCAGCCCCACTGTGTCAGCCCCTCTGTTTCAGACCCTCTGTTTCTCGCCCTCTGTTTCAGCCCCTCTGTTTCTCGCCCTCTGTTTCAGCCCCTCTGTTTCTCGTCCTCTGTTTCAGCCCCTCTGTTTCTCGCCCTCTGTTTCAGTCCCTCTGTTTCTTGCCCTCTGTTTCCCGCCCTCTGTTTCAGCCCCTCTGTTTCTTGCCCTCTGTTTCAGCCCCTCTGTTTCAGCCCCTCTGTTTCAGCCCCTCCGTTTCTCGCCCTCTGTTTCAGCCCCTCTGTTTCTCGTCCTCTGTTACAGCCCCTCCGTTTCTCGCCCTCTGTTTCAGCCCCTCTGTTTCTCGTCCTCTGTTACAGCCCCTCTGTTTCTCACCCTCTGTTTCACTCCCTCTGTTTCGCGCTCTCTGTTTCAGCCCCTCTGTTTCAGTCCCTCTGTTTCTCGCCCTCTGTTTCTGCCCGTCTGTTTCTCGCCCTCTGTTTCAGCCCCTCTGTTTCTCGCCCTCTGTTTCAGCCCCTCTGTTTCTCGCCCTCTGTTTCAGACCCTCTGATTCAGCCCCTCAGTTTCAGCCCCTCTGAATCAGCCCCTCTGATTCAGCCCCACTGTTTCAGCCCCTTTGTTTCAGCCCCTCTGTTTCTCGCCCTCTGTTTCAGCCGCTCTGTTTCTCGCCTTCTGTATCAGCCCCTCTGTTTCAGCCCCTCTGTTTCAGTCCCTCTGTTTCTCGCCCTCTGTTTCAGCCCCTCTGTTTCAGCCCCTCTGTTTCTTGCCCTCTGTTTCAGCCACTCTGTTTCTCGCCCTCTGTTTCAGCCTCTCTGTATTTGGCCCTCTGTTTCAGCCCCTCTGTTTCAGCCCCTCTGTTTCAGCCCCTCTGTGTCAGTCCTCTGTTTCTCGCCCTCAGTTTCAGCCTCTCTGTTTCTCGCCCTCTGTTTCAGCCCCTCTCTTTCAGCCCCTCTGTATCTCGCCCTCTGTTTCAGCCCCTCTGTTTCTCGCCCTCTGTATCAGCCGCTTTGTTTCAGCCCCTCTGTTTCAGCCCCTCTTTTTCAGCCCCTCTGTTTCTCGCCCTCTGTTTCTCGCCCTCTGTTTCAGCCCCTCTGTTTCTCGCCCTCTGTTTCAGCCCCTCTGTTTCAGCCCCTCTGATTCAGCCCGTCTGATTCAGCCCCTCTGTTTCTCGCCCTCTGTTTCAGCCACTCTGTTTCAGCCCCTCTGTTTCTTGCCCTCTGTTTCAGCCCCTCTGTTTCTCGCCCTCTGTTTCAGCCCCTCTGTTTCAGCCCCTCTGTTTCAGCCCCTCTGTTTCTCGCCCTCTGTTTCAGTCCCTCTGTTTCGCGCTCTCTGTTCCAGCCCCTCTGTTTCAGTCCCTCTGTTTCTCGCCCTCTGTTTCTGCCCGTCTGTTTCTCGCCCTCTGTTTCAGCCCCTCTGTTTCTCACCCTCTGTTTCAGCCCCTCTGTTTCTCGCCCTCTGTTTCAGCCCCTCTGATTCAGCCCCTCTGTTTCAGCCCCTCTGAATCAGCCCATCTGATTCAGCCCCTCTGTTTCAGCCCCTGTGTTTCAGCCCCTCTATTTCATCCCCTCTGTTTCTCGCCCTCTGTTTCTCACCCTCTGCTTCTCGCCCTCTGTTTCAGCCCCTCCCTTTTTCGCCCTCTGTTTCAGCCCCTCTGTTTCTCGCCCTCTGTTTCAGCCCCTCTGTTTCTCGCCCTCTGATTCAGCCCCTCTGTTTCAGCCCCTCTGATTCAGCCCGTCTGATTCAGCCCCTCTGTTTCTCGCCCTCTGTTTCAGCCCCTCTGTTTCTCGCCCTCTGTTTCAGCCCCTCTGTTTCTCGTCCGCTGTTTCAGCCCCTCTGTTTCAGCCCCTCTGTTTCAGTCCCTCTGTTTCTCGCCCTCTGTTTCTCGCCCTCTGTTTCAGCCCCTCTGTTTCTCGCCCTCTGTTTCAGCCCCTCTGTTTCTCGCCCTCTGTTTCAGCCCCTCTGTTTCAGCCCCTCTGTTTCAGCCCCTCCGTTTCTCGCCCTCTGTTTCAGCCCCTCTGTTTCTCGCCCTCTGTTACAGCCCCTCTGTTTCTCACCCTCTGTTTCAGTCCCTCTGTTTCGCGCTCTCTGTTTCAGCCCCTCTGTTTCAGTCCCTCTGTTTCTCGCCCTCTGTTTCTGCCCGTCTGTTTCTCGCCCTCTGTTTCAGCCCCTCTGTTTCTCGCCCTCTGTTTCAGCCCCTCTGTTTCTCGCCCTCTGTTTCAGCCCCTCTGTTTCAGCCCCTCTGTTTCTTGCCCTCTGTTTCATCCCCTCTGTTTCTCGCCCTCTTTTTCAGCCCCTCTGTTTCTCGCCCTCTGTTTAAGCCCCTCTGTTTCTCACCCTCTGTTTCAGTCCCTCTGTTTCGCGCTCTCTGTTTCAGCCCCTCTGTTTCAGTCCCTCTGTTTCTCGCCCTCTGTTTCTGCCCGTCTGTTTCTCGCCCTCTGTTTCAGCCCCTCTGTTTCAGCCCCTCTGTTTCTCGCCCTCTGTTTCAGACCCTCTGATTCCGCCCCTCTGTTTCAAACCCTCTGAATCAGCCCCTCTGTTTCTCACCCTCTGTATCAGCCGCTTTGTTTCAGCCCCTCTGTTTCAGCCCCTCTGTTTCAGCCCCACTGTGTCAGCCCCTCTGTTTCTGCCCCTCTATTTCTCGCCCTCTGTTTCAGCCCCTCTGTTTCTCGCCCTCTGTTTCAGCCCCTCTGTTTCAGCCCCTCTGTTTCAGCCCCTCTGTTTCTCGCCCTCTATTTCAGTCCCTCTGTTTCGCGCTCTCTGTTCCAGCCCCTCTGTTTCAGTCCCTCTGTTTCTCGCCCTCTGTTTCTGCACGTCTGTTTCTCGCCCTCTGTTTCAGCCCCTCTGTTACTCACCCTCTGTTTCAGCCCCTCTGTTTCTCGCCCTCTGTTTCAGCCCCTCTGATTCAGCCCCTCTGTTTCAGCCCCTCTGAATCAGCCCCTCTGTTTCAGCCCCTCTGTTTCAGCCCCTCTGTTTCTCGCCCTCTGTTTCAGCCCCTCTGTTTCAGCCCCACTGTGTCAGCCCCTCTGTTTCAGCCCCTCTATTTCTCGCCCTCTGTTTCAGCCCCTCTGTTTCAGCCGCACTGTGTCAGCCCCTCTGTTTCTCGCCCTCTGTTTCAGCCCCTCTGTTTCTCGCCCTCTGTTTCAGTCCCTCTGTTTCTCGCCCTCTGTTTCAGCCCCTCTGTTTCAGCCCCTCTGTTTCAGCACCTCTGAATCAGCCCCTCTGATTCAGCCCCACTGTTTCAGCCCCTTTGTTTCAGCCCCTCTGTTTCTCGTCCTCTGTTTCAGCCGCTCTGTTTCTCTCCTTCTGTATCAGCCCCTCTGTTTCAGCCCCTCTGTTTCAGTCCCTCTGTTTCTCGCCCTCTGTTTCAGCCCCTCTGTTTCAGCCCCTCTGTTTCTCGCCCTCTGTTTCAGCCCCTCTGTTTCTTGCCCTCTGTTTCAGCCACTCTGTTTCTCGCCCTCTGTTTCAGCCTCTCTGTATCTCGCCCTCTGTTTCAGCCCCTCTGTTTCAGCCCCTCTGTTTCAGCCCCTCTGTTTCAGTCCTCTGTTTCTCGCCCTCAGTTTCAGCCTCTGTTTCTCGCCTTCTGTTTCAGCCCCTCTCTTTCAGCCCCTCTGTATCTCGCCCTCTGTTTCAGCCCCTCTGTTTCTCGCCCTCTGTATCAGCCGCTTTGTTTCAGCCCCTCTGTTTCAGCCCCTCTTTTTCAGCCCCTCTGTTTCTCGCCCTCTGTTTCTCGCCCTCTGTTTCAGCCCCTCTGTTTCTCGCCCTCTGTTTCAGCCCCTCTGGTTCAGCCCCTCTGATTCAGCCCGTCTGATTCAGCCCCTCTGTTTCTCGCCCTCTGTTTCAGGCACTCTGTTTCAGCCCCTCTGTTTCTTGCCCTCTGTTTCAGCCCCTCTGTTTCTCGCCCTCTGTTTCAGCCCCTCTGTTTCTCGCCCTCTGTTTCAGCCCCTCTGTTTCTCGCCCTCTGTTTCAGCCCCTCTGTTTCTCGCCCTCTGTTTCAGCCCCTCTGTTTCTCGCCCTCTGTTTCAGTCCCTCTGTTTCGCGCTCTCTGTTCCAGCCCCTCTGTTTCAGTCCCTCTGTTTCTCGCCCTCTGTTTCTGCACGTCTGTTTCTCGCCCTCTGTTTCAGCCCCTCTGTTTCTCACCCTCTGTTTCAGCCCCTCTGTTTCTCGCCCTCTGTTTCAGCCCCTCTGATTCAGCCCCTCTGTTTCAGCCCCTCTGAATCAGCCCATCTGATTCAGCCCCTCTGTTTCAGCCCCTGTGTTTCAGCCCCTCTATTTCATCCCCTCTGTTTCTCGCCCTCTGTTTCTCACCCTCTGCTTCTCGCCCTCTGTTTCAGCCACTCCCGTTTTCGCCCTCTGTTTCAGACCCTCTGTTTCTCGCCCTCTGTTTCAGCCCCTCTGTTTCTCGCCCTCTGTTTCAGCCCCTCTGTTTCAGCCCCTCTGATTCAGCCCGTCTGATTCAGCCCCTCTGTTTCTCGCCCTCTGTTTCAGCCCCTCTGTTTCTCGCCCTCTGTTTCAGCCCCTCTGTTTCTCGTCCTCTGTTTCAGCCCCTCTGTTTCAGCCCCTCTGTTTCAGTCCCTCTGTTTCTCGCCCTCTGTTTCTCGCCCTCTGTTTCAGCCCCTCTGTTTCTCGCCCTCTGTTTCAGCCCCTCTGTTTCTCTTCTGTTTCAGCCCCTCTGTTTCAGCCCGTCTGTTTCAGACCCTCCGTTTCTCGCCCTCTGTTTCAGCCCCTCTGTTTCTCGCCCTCTGTTTCAGACCCTCTGATTCAGCCCCTCTGTTTCAGCCCCTCTGAGTCAGCCCCTCTGATTCAGCCCCTCTGTTTCAGCCCCTCTGTTTCAGCCCCTCTGTTTCTCGCCCTCTGTTTCAGACCCTCTGTTTCAGCCCCACTGTGTCAGCCCCTCTGTTTCAGCCCCTCTATTTCTCGCCCTCTGTTTCAGCCCCTCTGTTTCAGCCCCTCTGTTTCAGCCCCTCTGTTTCAGCCCCTCTGTTTCAGCCCCTCTGTTTCTTGCCCTCTTTTTCAGCCCCTCTGTTTCTCGCCCTCTGTTTCAGCCCCTCTGTTTCTCGCCCTCTGTTTCAGCCCCTCTGTTTCTCGCCCTCTGTTTCAGTCCCTCTGTTTCGCGCTCTCTGTTCCAGCCCCTCTGTTTCAGTCCCTCTGTTTCTCGCCCTCTGTTTCTGCACATCTGTTTCTCGCCCTCTGTTTCAGCCCCTCTGTTTCTCGCCCTCTGTTTCAGCCCCTCTGTTTCTCGCCCTCTGTTTCAGCCCCTCTGATTCAGCCCCTCTGTTTCAGCCCCTCTGAATCAGCCCATCTGGTTCAGCCCCTCTGTTTCAGCCCCTGTCTTTCAGCCCCTCTATTTCATTTCCTCTGTTTCTCGCCCTCTGTTTCTCACCCTCTGCTTCTCGCCCTCTGTTTCAGCCCCTCCCTTTTTCGCTCTCTGTTTCAGCCCCTCTGTTTCTCGCCCTCTGTTTCAGCCCCTCTGTTTCTCGCCCTCTGTTTCAGCCCCTCTGTTTCAGCCCCTCTGATTCAGCACGTCTGATTCAGCCCCTCTGTTTCTCGCCCTCTGTTTCAGTCCCTCTGTTTCTCGCCCTCTGTTTCAGCCCCTCTGTGTCTCGTCCTCTGTTTCAGCCCCTCTGTTTCAGCCCCTCTGTTTCAGTCCCTCTGTTTCTCGCCCTCTGTTTCTCGCCCTCTGTTTCAGCCCCTCTGTTTCTCGCCCTCTGTTTCAGCCCCTCTGTTTCTCGCCCTCTGTTTCAGCCCCTCTCTTTCAGCCCCTCCGTTTCTCGCCCTCTGTTTCAGCCCCTCTGTTTCTCGCCCTCTGTTACAGCCCCTCTGTTTCTCACCCTCTGTTTCAGTCCCTCTGTTTCGCGCTCTCTGTTTCAGCCCCTCTGTTTCAGTCCCTCTGTTTCTCGCCCTCTGTTTCTGCCCATCTGTTTCTCGCCCTCTGTTTCAGCCCCTCTGTTTCTCGCCCTCTGTTTCAGCCCCTCTGTTTCTCGCCCTCTGTTTCAGCCCCTCTGTTTCAGCCCCTCTGTTTCTTGCCCTCTGTTTCAGCCCCTCTGTTTCTCGCCCTCTGTTTCAGCCCCTCTGTTTCTCGCCCTCTGTTTCAGCCCCTCTGTTTCTCACCCTCTGTTTCAGTCCCTCTGTTTCGCGCTCTCTGTTTCAGCCCCTCTGTTTCAGTCCCTCTGTTTCTCGCCCTCTGTTTCAGCCCCTCTGTTTCTCGCCCTCTGTTTCAGCCCCACTGTTTCTCACCCTCTGTTTCAGTCCCTCTGTTTCAGCCCCTCTGTTTCTCGCCCTCTGTTTCAGCCCCTCTGTTTCTCGCCCTCTGTTTCAGACCCTCTGATTCAGCCCCTCTGTTTCAGCCCCTCTGAATCAGCCCCTCTGATTCAGCCCCTCTGTTTCAGCCCCTCTGTTTCAGCCCCTCTGTTTCTCGCCCTCTGTTTCAGCCCCTCTGTTTCAGCCCCACTGTGTCAGCCCCTCTGTTTCAGCCCCTCTATTTCAAGCCCTCTGTTTCAGCCCCTCTGTTTCAGCCCCACTGTGTCAGCCCCTCTGTTTCAGCCCCTCTGATTCAGCCCCTCTGTTTCAGCCCCTCTTAATCAGCCCCTCTGTTTCTCGCCCTCTGTTTCAGCCCCTCTGTTTCAGCCCCTCTGTTTCTCGCCCTCTGTTTCAGCCCCTCTGTTTCAGCCCCTCTGTTTCTTGCCCTCTGTTTCAGCCCCTCTGTTTCTCGCCCTCTGTTTCAGCCCCTCTGTTTCTCGCCCTCTGTTTCAGCCCCTCTGTTTCTCGCCCTCTGTTTCAGCCCCTCTGTTTCTCGCCCTCTGTTCCTGCACGTCTGTTTCTCGCCCTCTGTTTCAGCCCCTCTGTTTCTCGCCCTCTGTTTCAGCCCCTCTGTTTCTCGCCCTCTGTTTCAGCCCCTCTGTTTCAGCCCCACTGGGTCAGCCCCTCTGTTTCAGCCCCTCTGTTTCAGCCCCTCTGAATCAGCCCATCTGATTCAGCCCCTCTGTTTCAGCCCCTGTGTTTCAGCCCCTCTATTTCATCCCCTCTGTTTCTCACCCTCTGTTTCTCACCCTCTGCTTCTCGCCCTCTGTTTCAGCCCCTCCCTTTTTCGCCCTCTGTTTCAGCCCCTCTGTTTCTCGCCCTCTGTTTCAGCCCCTCTGTTTCTCGCCCTCTGTTTCAGCCCCTCTGTTTCAGCCCCTCTGATTCAGCCCGTCTGATTCAGCCCCTCTGTTTTTCGCCCTTTGTTTCAGCAACTCTGTTTCAGCCCCTCTGTTTCTTGCCCTCTGTTTCAGCCCCTCTGTTTCTCGCCCTCTGTTTAAGCCCCTCTGTTTCTCGCCCTCTGTTTCAGCCCCTCTGTTTCTTGCCCTCTATTTCAGTCCCTCTGTTTCGCGCTCTCTGTTTCAGCTCCTCTGTTTCAGTCCCTCTGTTTCTCGCCCTCTGTTTCTGCCCGTCTGTTTCTCGCCCTCTGTTTCAGCCCCTCTGTTTCTCGCCCTCTGTTTCAGCCCCTCTGTTTCTCGCCCTCTGTTTCAGACCCTCTGATTCAGCCCCTCTGTTTCAGCACCTCTGAATCAGCCCCTCTGATTCAGCCCCTCTGTTACAGCCCCTCTGTTTTTCACCCTCTGTTTCAGCCCCTCTGTTTCAGCCCCTCTGTTTCTCGCCCTCTGTTTCAGCCCCTCTGTTTCTCGCCCTCTGTTTCAGACCCTCTGATTCAGCCCCTCTGTTTCTCGCCCTCTGTTTCAGCCCCTCTGTTTCTCGCCCTCTTTTTCAGCCCCTCTGTTTCTTGCCCTCTGTTTCAGCCCCTCTGTTTCTCGCCCTCTGTTTCAGCCCCTCTGTTTCTCACCCTCTGTTTCAGCCCCTCTGTTTCTCCCCCTCTGTTTCAGCCCCTCTATTTCTCGCCCTCTGTTTCAGCCCCTCTGTTTCAGCCCCACTGTGTCAGCCCCTCTGTTTCAGCCACTCTGTTTCTCGCCCTCTGTTTTAGCCCCTCTGTTTCAGCCCCTCTGTTTCAGTCCGTCTGTTTCTCGCCCTCTGTTTCTCGCCCTCTGTTTCAGCTCCTCTGTTTCTCGCCCTCTGTTTTAGCCCCTCTGTTTCAGCCCCTCTGTTTCAGCCCCTCTGTTTCAGCCCCTCTGTTTCCCGCCCTCTGTTTCAGCCCCTCTGTTTCTTGACCTCTGTTTCAGCCCCTCTGTTTCTCGCCCTCTGTTTCAGCCTCTCTGTTTCAGCCCCTCTGTTTCTCGCCCTCTGATTCAGCCCCTCTGTTTCAGCCCCTGTGTTTCAGCCCCTCTATTTCATCCCCTCTGTTTCTCGCCCTCTGTTTCTCACCCTCTGCTTCTCGCCCTCTGTTTCAGCCCCTCCCTTTTTCGCCCTCTGTTTCAGCCCCTCTGTTTCTCGCCCTCTGTTTCAGCCCCTCTGTTTCTCGCCCTCTGTTTCAGCCCCTCTGTTTCAGCCCCTCTGATTCAGCCCGTCTGATTCAGCCCCTCTGTTTCTCGCCCTTTGTTTCAGCCACTCTGTTTCAGCCCCTCTGTTTCTTGCCCTCTGTTTCAGCCCCTCTGTTTCTCGCCCTCTGTTTAAGCCCCTCTGTTTCTCGCCCTCTGTTTCAGCCCCTCTGTTTCTTGCCCTCTATTTCAGTCCCTCTGTTTCGCGCTCTCTGTTTCAGCTCCTCTGTTTCAGTCCCTCTGTTTCTCGCCCTCTGTTTCTGCCCGTCTGTTTCTCGCCCTCTGTTTCAGCCCCTCTGTTTCTCGCCCTCTGTTTCAGCCCCTCTGTTTCTCACCCTCTGTTTCAGCCCCTCTGTTTCAGCCCCTCTGTTTCTCGCCCTCTGTTTCAGCCCCTCTGTTTCTCGCCCTCTGTTTCAGACCCTCTGATTCAGCCCCTCTGTTTCTCGCCCTCTGTTTCAGCCCCTCTGTTTCTCGCCCTCTTTTTCAGCCCCTCTGTTTCTTGCCCTCTGTTTCAGCCCCTCTGTTTCTCGCCCTCTGTTTCAGCCCCTCTGTTTCTCACCCTCTGTTTCAGCCCCTCTGTTTCTCCCCCTCTGTTTCAGCCCCTCTATTTCTCGCCCTCTGTTTCAGCCCCTCTGTTTCAGCCCCACTGTGTCAGCCCCTCTGTTTCAGCCACTTTGTTTCTCGCCCTCTGTTTTAGCCCCTCTGTTTCAGCCCCTCTGTTTCAGTCCCTCTGTTTCTCGCCCTCTGTTTCTCGCCCTCTGTTTCAGCTCCTCTGTTTCTCGCCCTCTGTTTTAGCCCCTCTGTTTCAGCCCCTCTGTTTCAGCCCCTCTGTTTCAGCCCCTCTGTTTCCCGCCCTCTGTTTCAGCCCCTCTGTTTCTTGACCTCTGTTTCAGCCCCTCTGTTTCTCGCCCTCTGTTTCAGCCTCTCTGTTTCAGCCCCTCTGTTTCTCGCCCTCTGATTCAGCCCCTCTGTTTCAGCCCCTCTGTTTCAGTCACTCTGTTTCTCGCCCTCTGTTTCTAACCCTCTGTTTCAGCCCCTCTGTTTCTCGATCTCTGTTTCAGTCCCTCAGTTTATCGCCCTCTGTTTCAGCCTCTCTATTTCTCGCACTCTGTTTCAGCCCATCTGTTTCAGCCCCACTGTGTCAGCCCCTCTGTTTCAGACCCTCTGTTTCTCGCCCTCTGTTTCAGCCCCTCTGTTTCTCGCCCTCTGTTTCAGCCCCTCTGTTTCTCGTCCTCTGTTTCAGCCCCTCTGTTTCAGCCCCTCTGTTTCAGTCCCTCTGTTTCTCGCCCTCTGTTTCCCGCCCTCTGTTTCAGCCCCTCTGTTTCTCGCCCTCTGTTTCAGCCCCTCTGTTTCAGCCCCTCTGTTTCAGCCCCTCCGTTTCTCGCCCTCTGTTTCAGCCCCTCTGTTTCTCGTCCTCTGTTACAGCCCCTCTGTTTCTCACCCTCTGTTTCAGTCCCTCTGTTTCGCGCTCTCTGTTTCAGCCCCTCTATTTCAGTCCCTCTGTTTCTCGCCCTCTGTTTCTGCCCGTCTGTTTCTCGCCCTCTGTTTCAGCCCCTCTGTTTCTCGCCCTCTGTTTCAGCCCCTCTGTTTCTCGCCCTCTGTTTCAGACCCTCTGATTCAGCCCCTCTGTTTCAGCCCCTCTGAATCAGCCCCTCTGATTCAGCCCCACTGTTTCAGCCCCTTTGTTTCAGCCCCTCTGTTTCTCGCCCTCTGTTTCAGCCGCTCTGTTTCTCGCCTTCTGTATCAGCCCCTCTGTTTCAGCCCCTCTGTTTCAGTCCCTCTGTTTCTCGCCCTCTGTTTCAGCCCCTCTGTTTCAGCCCCTCTGTTTCTCGCCCTCTGTTTCAGCCCCTCTGTTTCAGCCCCTCTTTTTCAGCCCCTCTGTTTCTCGCCCTCTGTTTCTCGCCCTCTGTTTCAGCCCCACTGTTTCTCGCCCTCTGTTTCAGCCCCTCTGTTTCAGCCCCTCTGATTCAGCCCGTCTGATTCAGCCCCTCTGTTTCTCGCCCTCTGTTTCAGCCACTCTGTTTCAGCCCCTCTGTTTCTTGACCTCTGTTTCAGCCCCGCTGTTTCTCGCCCTCTGTTTCAGCCCCTCTGTTTCTCGCCCTCTGTTTCTGCACGTCTGTTTCTCGCCCTCTGTTTCAGCCCCTCTGTTTCTCACCCTCTGTTTCAGCCCCTCTGTTTCTCGCCCTCTGTTTCAGCCCCTCTGGTTCAGCCCCTCTGTTTCAGCCCCTCTGAATCAGCCCATCTGATTCAGCCCCTCTGTTTCAGCCCCTGTGTTTCAGCCCCTCTATTTCATCCCCTCTGTTTCTCGCCCTCTGTTTCTCACCCTCTGCTTCTCGCCCTCTGTTTCAGCCCCTCCCTTTTTCGCCATCTGTTTCAGCCCCTCTGTTTCTCGCCCTCTGTTTCAGCCCCTCTGTTTCTCGCCCTCTGTTTCAGCCCCTCTGTTTCAGCCCCTCTGATTCAGCCCGTCTGATTCAGCCCCTCTGTTTCTCGCCCTTTGTTTCAGCCACTCTGTTTCAGCCCCTCTGTTTCTTGCCCTCTGTTTCAGCCCCTCTGTTTCTCGCCCTCTGTTTAAGCCCCTCTGTTTCTCGCCCTCTGTTTCAGCCCCTCTGTTTCTCACCCTCTACTTCAGTCCCTCTGTTTCGCGCTCTCTGTTTCAGCCCCTCTGTTTCAGTCCCTCTGTTTCTCGCCCTCTGTTTCTGCCCGTCTGTTTCTCGCCCTCTGTTTCAGCCCCTCTGTTTCTCGCCCTCTGTTTCAGCCCCTCTGTTTCTCGCCCTCTGTTTCAGCCCCTCTGATTCAGCCCCTCTGTTTCAGCACCTCTGAATCAGCCCCTCTGATTCAGCCCTTCTGTTTCAGCCCCTCTGTTTCTCACCCTCTGTTTCAGCCGCTCTGTTTAAGCCCCTCTGTTTCTCGCCCTCTGTTTCAGCCCCTCTGTTTCTCGCCCTCTGTTTCAGACCCTCTGATTCAGCCCCTCTGTTTCTCGCCCTCTGTTTCAGCCCCTCTGTTTCTCGCCCTCTTTTTCAGCCCCTCTGTTTCTTGCCCTCTGTTTCAGCCCCTCTGTTTCAGCCCCTCTGTTTCAGCCCCTCTGTTTCTCGCCCTCTGTTTCAGCTCCTCTGTTTCTCACCCTCTGTTTCAGCCCCTCTGTTTCTCCCCCTCTGTTTCAGCCCCTCTATTTCTCGCCCTCTGTTTCAGCCCCTCTGTTTCAGCCCCACTGTGTCAGCCCCTCTGTTTCAGCCACTCTGTTTCTCGCCCTCTGTTTCAGCCCCTCTGTTTCAGCACCTCTGTTTCAGTCCCTCTGTTTCTCGCCCTCTGTTTCTCGCCCTCTGTTTCAGCCCCTCTGTTTCTCGCCCTCTGTTTCAGCCCCTCTGTTTCTCGCCCTCTGTTTTAGCCCCTCTGTTTCAGCCCCTCTGTTTCAGCCCCTCTGTTTCAGCCCCTCTGTTTCCCGCCCTCTGTTTCAGCCCCTCTGTTTCTTGACCTCTGTTTCAGCCCCTCTGTTTCTCGCCCTCTGTTTCAGCCTCTCTGTTTCAGCCCCTCTGTTTCTCGCCCTCTTTTTCAGCCCCTCTGTTTCTTGCCCTCTGTTTCAGCCCCTCTGTTTCTCGCCCTCTGTTTTAACCCCTCTGTTTCTCACCCTCTGTTTCAGCCCCTCTGTTTCTCCCCCTCTGTTTCAGCCCCTCTATTTCTCGCCCTCTGTTTCAGCCCCTCTGTTTCAGCCCCACTGTGTCAGCCCCTCTGTTTCAGCCACTTTGTTTCTCGCCCTCTGTTTTAGCCCCTCTGTTTCAGCCCCTCTGTTTCAGTCCCTCTGTTTCTCGCCCTCTGTTTCTCGCCCTCTGTTTCAGCTCCTCTGTTTCTCGCCCTCTGTATTAGCCCCTCTGTTTCAGCCCCTCTGTTTCAGCCCCTCTGTTTCAGCCCCTCTGTTTCCCGCCCTCTGTTTCAGCCCCTCTGTTTCTTGACCTCTGTTTCAGCCCCTCTGTTTCTCGCCCTCTGTTTCAGCCTCTCTGTTTCAGCCCCTCTGTTTCTCGCCCTCTGATTCAGCCCCTCTGTTTCAGCCCCTCTGTTTCAGTCACTCTGTTTCTCGCCCTCTGTTTCTAACCCTCGGTTTCAGCCCCTCTGTTTCTCGATCTCTGTTTCAGTCCCTCAGTTTATCGCCCTCTGTTTCAGCCTCTCTATTTCTCGCACTCTGTTTCAGCCCATCTGTTTCAGCCCCACTGTGTCAGCCCCTCTGTTTCAGACCCTCTGTTTCTCGCCCTCTGTTTCAGCCCCTCTGTTTCTCGCCCTCTGTTTCAGCCCCTCTGTTTCTCGTCCTCTGTTTCAGCCCCTCTGTTTCAGCCCCTCTGTTTCAGTCCCTCTGTTTCTCGCCCTCTGTTTCCCGCCCTCTGTTTCAGCCCCTCTGTTTCTCGCCCTCTGTTTCAGCCCCTCTGTTTCAGCCCCTCTGTTTCAGCCCCTCCGTTTCTCGCCCTCTGTTTCAGCCCCTCTGTTTCTCGTCCTCTGTTACAGCCCCTCTGTTTCTCACCCTCTGTTTCAGTCCCTCTGTTTCGCGCTCTCTGTTTCAGCCCCTCTATTTCAGTCCCTCTGTTTCTCGCCCTCTGTTTCTGCCCGTCTGTTTCTCGCCCTCTGTTTCAGCCCCTCTGTTTCTCGCCCTCTGTTTCAGCCCCTCTGTTTCTCGCCCTCTGTTTCAGACCCTCTGATTCAGCCCCTCTGTTTCAGCCCCTCTGAATCAGCCCCTCTGATTCAGCCCCACTGTTTCAGCCCCTTTGTTTCAGCCCCTCTGTTTCTCGCCCTCTGTTTCAGCCGCTCTGTTTCTCGCCTTCTGTATCAGCCCCTCTGTTTCAGCCCCTCTGTTTCAGTCCCTCTGTTTCTCGCCCTCTGTTTCAGCCCCTCTGTTTCAGCCCCTCTGTTTCTCGCCCTCTGTTTCAGCCCCTCTGTTTCAGCCCCTCTTTTTCAGCCCCTCTGTTTCTCGCCCTCTGTTTCTCGCCCTCTGTTTCAGCCCCACTGTTTCTCGCCCTCTGTTTCAGCCCCTCTGTTTCAGCCCCTCTGATTCAGCCCGTCTGATTCAGCCCCTCTGTTTCTCGCCCTCTGTTTCAGCCACTCTGTTTCAGCCCCTCTGTTTCTTGACCTCTGTTTCAGCCCCTCTGTTTCTCGCCCTCTGTTTCAGCCCCTCTGTTTCTCGCCCTCTGTTTCAGCCCCTCTGTTTCTCGCCTTCTGTTTCAGTCCCTCTGTTTCGCGCTCTCTGTTCCAGCCCCTCTGTTTCAGTCCCTCTGTTTCTCGCCCTCTGTTTCTGCACGTCTGTTTCTCGCCCTCTGTTTCAGCCCCTCTGTTTCTCACCCTCTGTTTCAGCCCCTCTGTTTCTCGCCCTCTGTTTCAGCCCCTCTGGTTCAGCCCCTCTGTTTCAGCCCCTCTGAATCAGCCCATCTGATTCAGCCCCTCTGTTTCAGCCCCTGTGTTTCAGCCCCTCTATTTCATCCCCTCTGTTTCTCGCCCTCTGTTTCTCACCCTCTGCTTCTCGCCCTCTGTTTCAGCCCCTCCCTTTTTCGCCATCTGTTTCAGCCCCTCTGTTTCTCGCCCTCTGTTTCAGCCCCTCTGTTTCTCGCCCTCTGTTTCAGCCCCTCTGTTTCAGCCCCTCTGATTCAGCCCGTCTGATTCAGCCCCTCTGTTTCTCGCCCTTTGTTTCAGCCACTCTGTTTCAGCCCCTCTGTTTCTTGCCCTCTGTTTCAGCCCCTCTGTTTCTCGCCCTCTGTTTAAGCCCCTCTGTTTCTCGCCCTCTGTTTCAGCCCCTCTGTTTCTCACCCTCTACTTCAGTCCCTCTGTTTCGCGCTCTCTGTTTCAGCCCCTCTGTTTCAGTCCCTCTGTTTCTCGCCCTCTGTTTCTGCCCGTCTGTTTCTCGCCCTCTGTTTCAGCCCCTCTGTTTCTCGCCCTCTGTTTCAGCCCCTCTGTTTCTCGCCCTCTGTTTCAGCCCCTCTGATTCAGCCCCTCTGTTTCAGCACCTCTGAATCAGCCCCTCTGATTCAGCCCTTGTGTTTCAGCCCCTCTGTTTCTCACCCTCTGTTTCAGCCGCTCTGTTTAAGCCCCTCTGTTTCTCGCCCTCTGTTTCAGCCCCTCTGTTTCTCGCCCTCTGTTTCAGACCCTCTGATTCAGCCCCTCTGTTTCTCGCCCTCTGTTTCAGCCCCTCTGTTTCTCGCCCTCTTTTTCAGCCCCTCTGTTTCTTGCCCTCTGTTTCAGCCCCTCTGTTTCAGCCCCTCTGTTTCAGCCCCTCTGTTTCTCGCCCTCTGTTTCAGCTCCTCTGTTTCTCACCCTCTGTTTCAGCCCCTCTGTTTCTCCCCCTCTGTTTCAGCCCCTCTATTTCTCGCCCTCTGTTTCAGCCCCTCTGTTTCAGCCCCACTGTGTCAGCCCCTCTGTTTCAGCCACTCTGTTTCTCGCCCTCTGTTTCAGCCCCTCTGTTTCAGCACCTCTGTTTCAGTCCCTCTGTTTCTCGCCCTCTGTTTCTCGCCCTCTGTTTCAGCCCCTCTGTTTCTCGCCCTCTGTTTCAGCCCCTCTGTTTCTCGCCCTCTGTTTTAGCCCCTCTGTTTCAGCCCCTCTGTTTCAGCCCCTCTGTTTCAGCCCCTCTGTTTCCCGCCCTCTGTTTCAGCCCCTCTGTTTCTTGACCTCTGTTTCAGCCCCTCTGTTTCTCGCCCTCTGTTTCAGCCTCTCTGTTTCAGCCCCTCTGTTTCACGCCCTCTGATTCAGCCCCTCTGTTTCAGCCCCTCTGCTTCAGTCACTCTGTTTCTCGCCCTCTGTTTCTAACCCTCTGTTTCAGCCCCTCTGTTTCTCGACCTCTGTTTCAGTCCCTCTGTTTCTCGCCCTCTGTTTCAGCCTCTCTATTTCTCGCACTCTGTTTCAGCCCATCTGTTTCAGCCCCACTGTGTCAGCCCATCATTTTCAGACCCTCTGTTTCTCGCCCTCTGTTTCAGCCCCTCTGTTTCTCGCCCTCTGTTTCAGCCCCTCTGTTTCTCGTCCTCTGTTTCAGCCCCTCTGTTTCAGCCCCTCTGTTTCAGTCCCTCTGTTTCTCGCCCTCTGTTTCTCGCCCTCTGTTTCAGCCCCTCTGTTTCTCGCCCTCTGTTTCAGCCCCTCTGTTTCTCGCCCTCTGTTTCAGCCCCTCTGTTTCAGCCCCTCTGTTTCAGCCCCTCCGTTTCTCGCCCTCTGTTTCAGCCCCTCTGTTTCTCGCCCTCTGTTACAGCCCCTCTGTTTCTCACCCTCTGTTTCAGTCCCTCTGTTTCGCGCTCTCTGTTTCAGCCCCTCTGTTTCAGTCCCTCTGTTTCTCGCCCTCTGTTTCTGCCCGTCTGTTTCTCGCCCTCTGTTTCAGCCCCTCTGTTTCTCGCCCTCTGTTTCAGCCCCTCTGTTTCTCGCCCTCTGTTTCAGCCCCTCTGTTTCAGCCCCTCTGTTTCTTGCCCTCTGTTTCAGCCCCTCTGTTTCTCGCCCTCTGTTTCAGCCCCTCTGTTTCTCGCCCTCTGTTTCAGCCCCTCTGTTTCTCACCCTCTGTTTCAGTCCCTCTGTTTCGCGCTCTCTGTTTCAGCCCCTCTGTTTCAGTCCCTCTGTTTCTTGCCCTCTGTTTCTGCCCGTCTGTTTCTCGCCCTCTGTTTCAGCCCCTCTGTTTCTCGCCCTCTGTTTCAGCACCTCTGTTTCTCGCCCTCTGTTTCAGACCCTCTGATTCAGCCCCTCTGTTTCAGCCCCTCTGAATCAGCCCCTCTGATTCAGCCCCTCTATTTCAGCCCCTCTGTTTCAGCCCCTCTGTTTCTCGCCCTCTGTTTCAGCCCCTCTGTTTCAGCCCCACTGTGTCAGCCCCTCTGTTTCAGCCCCTCTATTTCTCGCCCTCTGTTTCAGCCCCTCTGTTTCAGCCCCACTGTGTCAGCCCCTCTGTTGCTCGCCCTCTGTTTCAGCCCCTCTGTTTCTCGCCCTCTGTTTCAGCCCCTCTGTTTCTCGCCCTCTGTTTCAGCCCCTCTGTTTCAGCCCCTCTGTTTCTCGCCCTCTGTTTCAGCCCCTCTGTTTCAGCCCTTCTGTTTCTTGCCCTTTGTTTCAGCCCCTCTGTTTCTCGCCCTCTGTTTCAGCCCCTCTGTTTCTCGTCCTCTGTTTCAGCCCCTCTGTTTCTCGCCCTCTGTTTCAGTCCCTCTGTTTCGCGCTCTCTGTTCCAGCCCCTCTGTTTCAGTCCCTCTGTTTCTCGCCCTCTGTTTCTGCACGTCTGTTTCTCGCCCTCTGTTTCAGCCCCTCTGTTTCAGCCCCTCTGTTTCTTGCCCTCTGTTTCAGCCCCTCTGTTTCTTGCCCTCTGTTTCAGCCCCTCTGTTTCTCGACCTCTGTTTCAGCCCCTCTGTTTCAGTCCCTCTGTTTCAGTCCCTCTGTTTCTCGCCCTCTGTTTCAGCCCCTCTGTTTCTCGACCTCTGTTTCAGCCCCATTGTTTCTCGACCTCTGCTTCAGCCCCTCTGTTTCTTGCCCTCTGTTTCAGTCCCTCTGTTTCTCGCCCTCTGTTTCGCGCTCTCTGTTCCAGCCCCTCTGTTTCAGTCCCTCTGTTTCTCGCCCTCTGTTTCTGCACGTCTGTTTCTCGCCCTCTGTTTCAGCCCCTCTGTTTCAGCCCCTCTGTTTCTTGCCCTCTGTTTCAGCCCCTCTGTTTCATGCCCTCTGTTTCAGCCCCTCTGTTTCTCGACCTCTGTTTCAGCCCCTCTGTTTCAGTCCCTCTGTTTCAGTCCCTCTGTTTCTCGCCCTCTGTTTCAGCCCCTCTGTTTCTCGCCCTCTGTTTCAGCCCCTCTGTTTCAGCCCCTCTGTTTCTTGCCCTCTGTTTCAGCCCCTCTGTTTCTCGCCCTCTGTTTCAGCCCCTCTGTTTCTCGCCCTCTGTTTCAGCCCCTCTGTTTCTCACCCTCTGTTTCAGTCCCTCTGTTTCGCGCTCTCTGTTTCAGCCCCTCTGTTTCAGTCCCTCTGTTTCTTGCCCTCTGTTTCTGCCCGTCTGTTTCTCGCCCTCTGTTTCAGCCCCTCTGTTTCTCGCCCTCTGTTTCAGCACCTCTGTTTCTCGCCCTCTGTTTCAGACCCTCTGATTCAGCCCCTCTGTTTCAGCCCCTCTGAATCAGCCCCTCTGATTCAGCCCCTCTATTTCAGCCCCTCTGTTTCAGCCCCTCTGTTTCTCGCCCTCTGTTTCAGCCCCTCTGTTTCAGCCCCACTGTGTCAGCACCTCTGTTTCAGCCCCTCTATTTCTCGCCCTCTGTTTCAGCCCCTCTGTTTCAGCCCCACTGTGTCAGCCCCTCTGTTGCTCGCCCTCTGTTTCAGCCCCTCTGTTTCTCGCCCACTGTTTCAGCCCCTCTGTTTCTCGCCCTCTGTTTCAGCCCCTCTGTTTCAGCCCCTCTGTTTCTCGCCCTCTGTTTCAGCCCCTCTGTTTCAGCCCTTCTGTTTCTTGCCCTTTGTTTCAGCCCCTCTGTTTCTCGCCCTCTGTTTCAGCCCCTCTGTTTCTCGTCCTCTGTTTCAGCCCCTCTGTTTCTCGCCCTCTGTTTCAGTCCCTCTGTTTCGCGCTCTCTGTTCCAGCCCCTCTGTTTCAGTCCCTCTGTTTCTCGCCCTCTGTTTCTGCACGTCTGTTTCTCGCCCTCTGTTTCAGCCCCTCTGTTTCAGCCCCTCTGTTTCTTGCCCTCTGTTTCAGCCCCTCTGTTTCTTGCCCTCTGTTTCAGCCCCTCTGTTTCTCGACCTCTGTTTCAGCCCCTCTGTTTCAGTCCCTCTGTTTCAGTCCCTCTGTTTCTCGCCCTCTGTTTCAGCCCCTCTGTTTCTCGACCTCTGTTTCAGCCCCTCTGTTTCAGTCCCTCTGTTTCAGCCCCTCTGTTTCTCGACCTCTGTTTCAGCCCCTCTGTTTCAGTCCCTCTGTTTCAGCCCCTCTGTTTCTTGCCCTCTGTTTCAGCCCCTCTGTTTCTTGCCCTCTGTTTCAGCCCCTCTGTTTCTCGACCTCTGTTTCAGCCCCTCTGTTTCAGCCCCTCTGATTCAGCCCCTCTGTTTCAGCCCCTCTGAATCAGCCCATCTGATTCAGCCCCTCTGTTTCAGCCCCTGTGTTTCAGCCCCTCTATTTCATACCCTCTGTTTCTCGCCCTCTGTTTCTCACCCTCTGCTTCTCGCCCTCTGTTTCAGCCCCTCCCTTTTTCGCCCTCTGTTTCAGCCCCTCTGTTTCTCGCCCTCTGTTTCAGCCCCTCTGTTTCTCTCCCTCTGTTTCAGCCCCTCTGTTTCAGTCCCTCTGATTCAGCCCGTCTGATTCAGCCACTCTGTTTCTCGCCCTTTGTTTCAGCCACTCTGTTTCAGCCCCTCTGTTTCTTGCCCTCTGTTTCAGCCCCTCTGTTTCTCGCCCTCTGTTTAAGCCCCTCTGTTTCTCGCCCTCTGTTTCAGCCCTTCTGTTTCTCGCCCTCTATTTCAGTCCCTCTGTTTCGCGCTCTCTGTTTCAGCCCCTCTGTTTCAGTCCCTCTGTTTCTCGCCCTCTGTTTCTGCCCGTCTGTTTCTCGCCCTCTGTTTCAGCCCCTCTGTTTCTCGCCCTCTGTTTCAGCCCCTCTGTTTCTCGCCCTCTGTTTCAGCCCCTCTGATTCAGCCCCTCTGTTTCAGCACCTCTGAATCAGCCCCTCTGATTCAGCCCCTCTGTTTCAGCCCCTCTGTTTCTCACCAGCTGTTTCAGCCCCTCTGTTTCAGCCCCTCTGTTTCTCGCCCTCTGTTTCAGACCCTCTGTTTCTCGCCCTCTGTTTCAGACCCTCTGATTCAGCCCCTCTGTTTCTCGCCCTCTGTTTCAGCCCCTCTGTTTCTCGCCCTCTTTTTCAGCCCCTCTGTTTCTTGCCCTCTGTTTCAGCCCCTCTGTTTCAGCCCCTCTGTTTCAGCCCCTCTGTTTCTCGCCCTCTGTTTCAGCCCCTCTATTTCTCGCCCTCTGTTTCAGCCCCTCTGTTTCAGCCCCACTGAGTCAGCCCCTCTGTTTCAGCCACTCTGTTTCTCGCCCTCCGTTTCAGCCCCTCTGTTTCAGCCCCTCTGTTTCAGTCCCTCTGTTTCTCGCCCTCTGTTTCTCGCCCTCTGTTTCAGCCCCTCTGTTTCTCGCCCTCTGTTTCAGCCCCTCTGTTTCTCGCCCTCTGTTTTAGCCCCTCTGTTTCAGCCCCTCTGTTTCAGCCCCTCTGTTTCAGCCCCTCTGTTTCCCGCCCTCTGTTTCAGCCCCTCTGTTTCTTGACCTCTGTTTCAGCCCCTCTGTTTCTCGCCCTCTGTTTCAGCCTCTCTGTTTCAGCCCCTCTGTTTCTCGCCCTCTGATTCAGCCCCTCTGTTTCAGCCCCTCTGTTTCAGTCACTCTGTTTCTCGCCCTCTGTTTCTAACCCTCTGTTTCAGCCCCTCTGTTTCTCGACCTCTGTTTCAGTCCCTCTATTTCTCGCCCTCTGTTTCAGCCTCTCTATTTCTCGCACTCTGTTTCAGCCCATCTGTTTCAGCCCCACTGTGTCAGCCCCTCTGTTTCAGACCCTCTGTTTCTCGCCCTCTGTTTCAGCCCCTCTGTTTCTCGCCCTCTGTTTCAGCCCCTCTGTTTCTCGTCCTCAGTTTCAGCCCCTCTGTTTCAGCCCCTCTGTTTCAGTCCCTCTGTTTCTCGCCCTCTGTTTCCCGCCCTCTGTTTCAGCCCCTCTTTTTCCCCCCCCTTGTTTCAGCCCCTCTGTTTCAGCCCCTCTGTTTCAGCCCCTCTGTTTCAGCCCCTCCGTTTCTCGCCCTCTGTTTCAGCCCCTCTGTTTCTCGCCCTCTGTTACAGCCCCTCTGTTTCTCACCCTCTGTTTCAGTCCCTCTGTTTCGCGCTCTCTGTTTCAGCCCCTCTGTTTCAGTCCCTCTGTTTCTCGCCCTCTGTTTCTGCCCGTCTGTTTCTCGCCCTCTGTTTCAGCCCCTCTGTTTCTCGCCCTCTGTTTCAGCCCCTCTGTTTCTCGCCCTCTGTTTCAGACCCTCTGATTCAGCCCCTCTGTTTCAGCCCCTCTGAATCAGCCCCTCTGATTCAACCTCTCTGTTTCAGCCCCTCTGTTTCAGCCCCTCTGTTTCTCGCCCTCTGTTTCAGCCCCTCTGTTTCAGCCCCACTGTGTCAGCCCCTCTGTTTCAGCCCCTCTATTTCTCGCCCTCTGTTTCAGCCCCTCTGTTTCAGCCCCACTGTGTCAGCCCCTCTGTTTCAGCCCCTCTGTTTCTCGCCCTCTGTTTCAGCCCCTCTGTTTCTCGCCCTCTGTTTCAGCACCTCTGTTTCAGCCCCTCTGTTTCTCGCCCTCTGTTTCAGCCCCTCTGTTTCTCGACCTCTGTTTCAGCCCCTCTGTTTCAGTCCCTCTGTTTCAGCCCCTCTGTTTCTCGACCTCTGTTTCAGCCCCTCTGTTTCAGTCCCTCTGTTTCAGCCCCTCTGTTTCTTGCCCTCTGTTTCAGCCCCTCTGTTTCTTGCCCTCTGTTTCAGCCCCTCTGTTTCTCGACCTCTGTTTCAGCCCCTCTGTTTCAGCCCCTCTGATTCAGCCCCTCTGTTTCAGCCCCTCTGAATCAGCCCATCTGATTCAGCCCCTCTGTTTCAGCCCCTGTGTTTCAGCCCCTCTATTTCATACCCTCTGTTTCTCGCCCTCTGTTTCTCACCCTCTGCTTCTCGCCCTCTGTTTCAGCCCCTCCCTTTTTCGCCCTCTGTTTCAGCCCCTCTGTTTCTCGCCCTCTGTTTCAGCCCCTCTGTTTCTCTCCCTCTGTTTCAGCCCCTCTGTTTCAGTCCCTCTGATTCAGCCCGTCTGATTCAGCCACTCTGTTTCTCGCCCTTTGTTTCAGCCACTCTGTTTCAGCCCCTCTGTTTCTTGCCCTCTGTTTCAGCCCCTCTGTTTCTCGCCCTCTGTTTAAGCCCCTCTGTTTCTCGCCCTCTGTTTCAGCCCTTCTGTTTCTCGCCCTCTATTTCAGTCCCTCTGTTTCGCGCTCTCTGTTTCAGCCCCTCTGTTTCAGTCCCTCTGTTTCTCGCCCTCTGTTTCTGCCCGTCTGTTTCTCGCCCTCTGTTTCAGCCCCTCTGTTTCTCGCCCTCTGTTTCAGCCCCTCTGTTTCTCGCCCTCTGTTTCAGCCCCTCTGATTCAGCCCCTCTGTTTCAGCACCTCTGAATCAGCCCCTCTGATTCAGCCCCTCTGTTTCAGCCCCTCTGTTTCTCACCAGCTGTTTCAGCCCCTCTGTTTCAGCCCCTCTGTTTCTCGCCCTCTGTTTCAGACCCTCTGTTTCTCGCCCTCTGTTTCAGACCCTCTGATTCAGCCCCTCTGTTTCTCGCCCTCTGTTTCAGCCCCTCTGTTTCTCGCCCTCTTTTTCAGCCCCTCTGTTTCTTGCCCTCTGTTTCAGCCCCTCTGTTTCAGCCCCTCTGTTTCAGCCCCTCTGTTTCTCGCCCTCTGTTTCAGCCCCTCTATTTCTCGCCCTCTGTTTCAGCCCCTCTGTTTCAGCCCCACTGAGTCAGCCCCTCTGTTTCAGCCACTCTGTTTCTCGCCCTCCGTTTCAGCCCCTCTGTTTCAGCCCCTCTGTTTCAGTCCCTCTGTTTCTCGCCCTCTGTTTCTCGCCCTCTGTTTCAGCCCCTCTGTTTCTCGCCCTCTGTTTCAGCCCCTCTGTTTCTCGCCCTCTGTTTTAGCCCCTCTGTTTCAGCCCCTCTGTTTCAGCCCCTCTGTTTCAGCCCCTCTGTTTCCCGCCCTCTGTTTCAGCCCCTCTGTTTCTTGACCTCTGTTTCAGCCCCTCTGTTTCTCGCCCTCTGTTTCAGCCTCTCTGTTTCAGCCCCTCTGTTTCTCGCCCTCTGATTCAGCCCCTCTGTTTCAGCCCCTCTGTTTCAGTCACTCTGTTTCTCGCCCTCTGTTTCTAACCCTCTGTTTCAGCCCCTCTGTTTCTCGACCTCTGTTTCAGTCCCTCTATTTCTCGCCCTCTGTTTCAGCCTCTCTATTTCTCGCACTCTGTTTCAGCCCATCTGTTTCAGCCCCACTGTGTCAGCCCCTCTGTTTCAGACCCTCTGTTTCTCGCCCTCTGTTTCAGCCCCTCTGTTTCTCGCCCTCTGTTTCAGCCCCTCTGTTTCTCGTCCTCAGTTTCAGCCCCTCTGTTTCAGCCCCTCTGTTTCAGTCCCTCTGTTTCTCGCCCTCTGTTTCCCGCCCTCTGTTTCAGCCCCTCTTTTTCCCCCCCCTTGTTTCAGCCCCTCTGTTTCAGCCCCTCTGTTTCAGCCCCTCTGTTTCAGCCCCTCCGTTTCTCGCCCTCTGTTTCAGCCCCTCTGTTTCTCGCCCTCTGTTACAGCCCCTCTGTTTCTCACCCTCTGTTTCAGTCCCTCTGTTTCGCGCTCTCTGTTTCAGCCCCTCTGTTTCAGTCCCTCTGTTTCTCGCCCTCTGTTTCTGCCCGTCTGTTTCTCGCCCTCTGTTTCAGCCCCTCTGTTTCTCGCCCTCTGTTTCAGCCCCTCTGTTTCTCGCCCTCTGTTTCAGACCCTCTGATTCAGCCCCTCTGTTTCAGCCCCTCTGAATCAGCCCCTCTGATTCAACCTCTCTGTTTCAGCCCCTCTGTTTCAGCCCCTCTGTTTCTCGCCCTCTGTTTCAGCCCCTCTGTTTCAGCCCCACTGTGTCAGCCCCTCTGTTTCAGCCCCTCTATTTCTCGCCCTCTGTTTCAGCCCCTCTGTTTCAGCCCCACTGTGTCAGCCCCTCTGTTTCAGCCCCTCTGTTTCTCGCCCTCTGTTTCAGCCCCTCTGTTTCTCGCCCTCTGTTTCAGCACCTCTGTTTCAGCCCCTCTGTTTCTCGCCCTCTGTTTCAGACCCTCTGTTTCAGCCCCACTGTGTCAGCCCCTCTGTTTCAGCCCCTCTGTTTCTCGCCCACTGTTTCAGCCCCTCTGTTTCTCGCCCTCTGTTTCAGCCCCTCTGTTTCTCGCCCTCTGTTTCTCGCGCTCTGTTTTAGCCCCTCTGTTTCTCGCCCTCTGTTTCAGACCCTCTGATTCAGCCCCTCTGTTTCAGCCCCTCTGAATCAGCCCCTCTGATTCAGCCCCTCTGTTTCAGACCCTCTGTTTCAGCCCCTCTGTTTCTCGCCCTCTGTTTCAGCCCCTCTGTTTCAGCCCCACTGTGTCAGCCCCTCTGTTTCAGCCCCTCTATTTCTCGCCCTCTGTTTCAGCCCCTCTGTTTCAGCCCCACTGTGTCAGCCCCTCTGTTTCAGCCCCTCTGTTTCTCGCCCTCTGTTTGAGCCCCTCTGTTTCTCGCCCTCTGTTTCAGCCCCTCTGTTTCTCGGCCTCTGTTTCAGCCCCTCTGTTTCAGCCCCTCTGTTTCAGTCCCTCTGTTTCTCGCCCTCAATTTCTCGCCCTCTGTTTCAGCCCCTCTGTTTCTCGCCCTCTGTTTCAGCCCCTCTGTTTCTCGCCCTCTGTTTCAGCCCCTCTGTTTCAGCTCCTCTGTTTCAGCCCCTCCGTTTCAGCCCCTCTGTTTCTCGCCCTCTGTTTCAGCCCCTCTGTTTCTTGCCCTCTGTTTCAGCCCCTCTGTTTCTCGCCCTCTGTTTCAGCCTCTCTGTTTCAGCTCCTCTGTTTCAGCCCCTCTGTTTCTCGCCCTCTGTTTCAGCCCCTCTGTTTCTCGCCCTCTGTTTCAGCCCCTCTGTTTCAGCCCCTCTGTTTCAGTCCCTCTGTTTCTCGCCCTCTGTTTCTCGCCCTCTGTTTCAGCGCCTCTGTTTCTCGCCCTCTGTTTCAGTCCCTCTGTTTCTCGCCCTCTGTTTCAGCCCCTCTATTTCTCGCCCTCTGTTTCATCCCCTCTGTTTCAGCCCCACTGTGTCAGCCCCTCTGTTTCAGACCCTCTGTTTCTCGCGCTCTGTTTCAGCCCCTCTGTTTCTCGCCCTCTGTTTCAGCCCCTCTGTTTCTCGCCCTCTGTTTCAGCCCCTCTGATTCAGCCCCTCTGTTTCAGCCCCTCTGAATCAGCCCCTCTGATTCAGCCCCTCTGTTTCAGCCCCTCTGTTTCAGCTCCTCTGTTTCTCACCCTCTGTTTCAGCCCCTCTGTTTCTCACCCTCTGTTTCAGCTCCTCTGTTTCAGCCCCTCTGTTTCTCGCCCTCTGTTTCAGCCCCTCTGTTTCTCGCCCTCTGTTTCAGCCCCTCTGATTCAGCCCCTCTGTTTCTCGCCCTCTGTTTCTCGCACTCTTTTTCAGCCCCTCTGTTTCTTGCCCTCTGTTTCAGCCCCTCTGTTTCAGCCCCTCTGTTTCAGCGCCTCTGTTTCTCGCCCTCTGTTTCAGCCCCTCTTTTTCTCACCCTCTGTTTCAGCCACTCTGTTTCTCGCCCTCTGTTTCAGCCCCTCTGTTTCTCGCCCTCTGTTTCAGCCCCTCTGTTTCGCGCTCTCTGTTTCAGCCCCTCTGTTTCAGTCCCTCTGTTTCTCGCCCTCTGTTTCTGCCCGTCTGTTTCTCGCCCTCTGTTTCAGCCCCTCTGTTTCTCGCCCTCTGTTTCAGACCCTCTGATTCAGCCCCTCTGTTTCAGCCCCTCTGAATCAGCCCCTCTGATTCAACCCCTCTGTTTCAGCCCCTCTGTTTCTGACCCTCTGTTTCTCGCCCTCTGTTTCACTTCCTCTGTTTCAGCCCCACTGTGTCAGCCCCTCTGTTTCAGCCCCTCTATTTCTCGCCCTCTGTTTCAGCCCCTCTGTTTCAGCCCCACTGTGTCAGCCCCTCTGTTTCAACCCCTCTGTTTCTCACCCTCTGTTTCAGCCCCACTGTTTCTCGCCCTCTGTTTCAGCACCTCTGTTTCTCGCCCTCTGTTTCAGCCCCTCTGATTCAGCCCCTCTGTTTCTAGCCCTCTGTTTCTCGCACTCTTTTTCAGCCCCTCTGTTTCTTGCCCTCTGTTTCAGCCCCTCTGTTTCAGCCCCTCTGTTTCAGCGCCTCTGTTTCTCGCCCTCTGTTTCAGCCCCTCTTTTTCTCACCCTCTGTTTCAGCCACTCTGTTTCTCGCCCTCTGTTTCAGCCCCTCTGTTTCTCGCCCTCTGTTTCAGCCCCTCTGTTTCGCGCTCTCTGTTTCAGCCCCTCTGTTTCAGTCCCTCTGTTTCTCGCCCTCTGTTTCTGCCCGTCTGTTTCTCGCCCTCTGTTTCAGCCCCTCTGTTTCTCGCCCTCTGTTTCAGACCCTCTGATTCAGCCCCTCTGTTTCAGCCCCTCTGAATCAGCCCCTCTGATTCAACCCCTCTGTTTCAGCCCCTCTGTTTCTGACCCTCTGTTTCTCGCCCTCTGTTTCACTCCCTCTGTTTCAGCCCCACTGTGTCAGCCCCTCTGTTTCAGCCCCTCTATTTCTCGCCCTCTGTTTCAGCCCCTCTGTTTCAGCCCCACTGTGTCAGCCCCTCTGTTTCAACCCCTCTGTTTCTCGCCCTCTGTTTCAGCCCCACTGTTTCTCGCCCTCTGTTTCAGCACCTCTGTTTCAGCCCCTCTGTTTCTCGCCCTCTGTTTCAGCCTCTCTGTTTCAGCCCCACTGTGTCAGCCCCTCTGTTTCAGCCCCTCTGTTTCTCGCCCTCTGTTTCAGCCCCTCTGTTTCTCGCCCTCTGTTTCAGCCCCTCTGTTTCTCGCCCTCTGTTTCTCGCGCTCTGTTTCAGCCCCTCTGTTTCTCGCCCTCTGTTTCAGACCCTCTGATTCAGCCCCTCTGTTTCAGCCCCTCTGTTTCAGCCCCTCTGTTTCTCGCCCTCTGTTTCAGCCCCTCTGTTTCAGCCCCACTGTGTCAGCCCCTCTGTTTCAGCCCCTCTGTTTCTCGCCCTCTGTTTCAGCCCCTCTGTTTCTCGCCCTCTGTTTCAGCCCCTCTGTTTCTCGCCCTCTGTTTCAGCCCCTCTGTTTCAGCCCCTCTGTTTCAGTCCCTCTGTTTCTTGCCGTCTGTTTCTCGCCCTCTGTTTCAGCCCCTCTGTTTCTCGCCCTCTGTTTCAGTCCCTCTGTTTCTCGCCCTCTGTTTCTCGCCCTCTGTTTCAGCCCCTCTGTTTCTCGCCCTCTGTTTCAGCCCCTCTGTTTCTCGCCCTCTGTTTCAGCCCCTCTGTTTCAGCTCCTCTGTTTCAGCCCATTCGTTTCAGCCCCTCTGTTTCTTGCCCTCTGTTTCAGCCCCTCTGTTTCTCGCCCTCTGTTTCTCGCCCTCTGTTTCAGCCCCTCTGTTTCTCGCCCTCTGTTTCAGCCCCTCTGTTTCAGCCCCTCTGTTTCAGTCCCTCTGTTTCTCGCCCTCTGTTTCTCGCCCTCTGTTTCAGCCCCTCTGTTTCTCGCCCTCTGTTTCAGTCCCTCTGTTTCTCGCCCTCTGTTTCAGCCACTCTATTTCTCGCCCTCTGTTTCATCCCCTCTGTTTCAGCCCCACTGTGTCAGCCCCTCTGTTTCAGACCATCTGTTTCTCGCGCTCTGTTTCAGCCCCTCTGTTTCTCGCCCTCTGTTACAGCCCCTCTGTTTCTCGCCCTCTGTTTCAGCCCCTCTGATTCAGCCCCTCTGTTTCAGCCCCTCTGAATCAACCCCTCTGATTCAGCCCCTCTGTTTCAGCCCCTCTGTTTCAGCTCCTCTGTTTCTCACCCTCTGTTTCAGCCCCTCTGTTTCTCACCCTCTGTTTCAGCCCCTTTGTTTCAGCCCCTCTGTTTCTCGCCCTCTGTTTCAGCCCCTCTGTTTCTCGCCCTCTGTTTCAGCCCCTCTGATTCAGCCCCTCTGTTTCTCGCTCTCTGTTTCTCGCACTCTTTTTCAGCCCCTCTGTTTCTTGCCCTCTGTTTCAGCCCCTCTGTTTCAGCCCCTCTGTTTCAGCGCCTCTGTTTCTCGCCCTCTGTTTCAGCCCCTCTTTTTCTCACCCTCTGTTTCAGCCCATCTGTTTCTCGCCCTCTGTTTCAGCCCCTCTATTTCTCGCACTCTGTTTCAGCCCCTCTGTTTCAGCCCCACTGTTTCAGCCGCTCTGTTTCAGCCCCTCTGTTTCTCGCCCTCTGTTTCAGCCCCTCTGTTTCTCGCCCTCTGTTTCAGCCCCTCTGTTTCTCGCCCTCTGTTTCAGCCCCTCTGTTTCTCGCCCTCTGTTTCAGCCCCTCTGTTTCAGCCCCTCTGTTTCAGTCCCTCTGTTTCTTGCCCTCTGTTTCTCGCCCTCTGTTTCAGCCCCTCTGTTTCTCGCCCTCTGTTTCAGTCCCTCTGTTTCTCGCCCTCTGTTTCTCGCCCTCTGTTTCAGCCCCTCTGTTTCTCGCCCTCTGTTTCAGCCCCTCTGTTTCTCGCCCTCTGTTTCAGCCCCTCTGTTTCAGCTCCTCTGTTTCAGCCCATTCGTTTCAGCCCCTCTGTTTCTTGCCCTCTGTTTCAGCCCCTCTGTTTCTCGCCCTCTGTTTCTCGCCCTCTGTTTCAGCCCCTCTGTTTCTCGCCCTCTGTTTCAGCCCCTCTGTTTCAGCCCCTCTGTTTCAGTCCCTCTGTTTCTCGCCCTCTGTTTCTCGCCCTCTGTTTCAGCCCCTCTGTTTCTCGCCCTCTGTTTCAGTCCCTCTGTTTCTCGCCCTCTGTTTCAGCCACTCTATTTCTCGCCCTCTGTTTCATCCCCTCTGTTTCAGCCCCACTGTGTCAGCCCCTCTGTTTCAGACCATCTGTTTCTCGCGCTCTGTTTCAGCCCCTCTGTTTCTCGCCCTCTGTTACAGCCCCTCTGTTTCTCGCCCTCTGTTTCAGCCCCTCTGATTCAGCCCCTCTGTTTCAGCCCCTCTGAATCAACCCCTCTGATTCAGCCCCTCTGTTTCAGCCCCTCTGTTTCAGCTCCTCTGTTTCTCACCCTCTGTTTCAGCCCCTCTGTTTCTCACCCTCTGTTTCAGCCCCTTTGTTTCAGCCCCTCTGTTTCTCGCCCTCTGTTTCAGCCCCTCTGTTTCTCGCCCTCTGTTTCAGCCCCTCTGATTCAGCCCCTCTGTTTCTCGCCCTCTGTTTCTCGCACTCTTTTTCAGCCCCTCTGTTTCTTGCCCTCTGTTTCAGCCCCTCTGTTTCAGCCCCTCTGTTTCAGCGCCTCTGTTTCTCGCCCTCTGTTTCAGCCCCTCTTTTTCTCACCCTCTGTTTCAGCCCATCTGTTTCTCGCCCTCTGTTTCAGCCCCTCTATTTCTCGCACTCTGTTTCAGCCCCTCTGTTTCAGCCCCACTGTTTCAGCCGCTCTGTTTCAGCCCCTCTGTTTCTCGCCCTCTGTTTCAGCCCCTCTGTTTCTCGCCCTCTGTTTCAGCCCCTCTGTTTCTCGCCCTCTGTTTCTCGCCCTCTGTTTCAGCCCCTCTGTTTCAGTCCCTCTGTTTCTCGCCCTCTGTTTCTCGCCCTCTGTTTCAGCCCCTCTGTTTCTCGCCCTCTGTTTCAGACCCTCTGTTTCAGCCCCTCTGTTTCAGCCCCTCTGTTTCTTGCCCTCTGTTTCAGCCCCTCTGTTTCTTGCCCTCTGTTTCAGCCCCTCTGTTTCTCGACCTCTGTTTCAGCCCCTCTGTTTCAGTCCCTCTGTTTCAGTCCCTCTGTTTCTCGCCCTCTGTTTCAGCCCCTGTTTCTCGCCCTCTGTTTCAGCCCCTGTGTTTCAGCCCCACTGTGTCAGCCCCACTGTTTCAGACCCTCTGTTTCTCGCCATCTGTTTCAGCCCCTCTGTTTCTCGCCCTCTGTTTCAGCCCCTCTGTTTCTCGCCCTCTGTTTCAGCATCTCTGTTTCAGCCCCTCTGTTTCAGTCCCTCTGTTTCTGGCCCTCTGTTTCTCGCCCTCTGTTTCAGCCCCTCTGTTTCTCGCCCTCTGTTTCAGCCCCTCTGTTTCTCGCCCTCTGTTTCAGCCCCTCTGTTTCAGCCCCTCTGTTTCAGCCCCTCCGTTTCTCGCCCTCTGTTTCAGCCACTCTGTTTCTCGCCCTCTGTTTCAGCCCCTCTGTTTCTCGCCCTCTGTTTCAGTCCCTCTGTTTCGCGCTCTCTGTTTCAGCCCCTCTGTTTCAGTCCCTCTGTTTCTCGCCCTCTGTTTCTGCCCGTCTGTTTCTCGCCCTCTGTTTCAGCCCCTCTGTTTCTCGCCCTCTGTTTCAGCCCCTCTGTTTCTCGCCCTCTGTTTCAGACCCTCTGATTCAGCCCCTCTGTTTCAGCCCCTCTGAATCAGCCCCTCTGATTCAGCCCCTCTGTTTCAGCCCCTCTGTTTCAGCCCCTCTGTTTCTCGCCCTCTGTTTCAGCCCCTCTGTTTCAGCCCCACTGTGTCAGCCCCTCTGTTTCAGCCCCTCTATTTCTCGCCCTCTGTTTCAGCCCCTCTGTTTCAGCCCCACTGTGTCAGCCCCTCTGTTTCAGCCCCTCTGTTTCTCGCCCTCTGTTTCAGCCCCTCTGTTTCTCGCCCTCTGTTTCAGCCCCTCTGTTTCAATCCCTCTGTTTCAGTCCCTCTGTTTCTCGCCCTCTGTTTCTCGCTCTCTGTTTCAGCCCCTCTGTTTCTCGCCCTCTGTTTCAGCCCCTCTGTTTCTCGCCCTCTGTTTCAGCCCCTCTGTTTCAGCCCCTCTGTTTCAGCCCCTCTGTTTCAGCCCCACTGTTTCTCGCCCTCTGTTTCAGCCCCTCTGTTTCTTGCCCGCTGTTTCAGCCCCTCTGTTTCTCGCCCTCTGTTTCAGCCTATCTGTTTCAGCCCCTCTGTTTCAGCCCCTCTGTTTCTCGCCCTCTGTTTCAGCCCCTCTGTTTCTCGCCCTCTGTTTCAGCCCCTCTGTTTCAGCCCCTCTGTTTCAGTCCCTCTGTTTCTCGCACTCTGTTTCTCACCCTCTGTTTCAGCCCCTCTGTTTCTCGCCCACTGTTTCAGTCCCTCTGTTTCTCGCCCTCTGTTTCAGCCCCTCTATCTTTCGCCCTCTGTTTCAGCCCTACTGTGTCAGCCCCTCTGTTTCAGCCCCTCTGTTTCTCGCCCTCTGTTTCAGCCCCTCTGTTTCTCGCCCTCTGTTTCAGTCCCTCTGTTTCTCGCCCTCTGTTTCTCGCCCTCTGTTTCAGCCCCTCTGTTTCTCGCCCTCTGTTTCAGCCCCTCTGTTTCTCGCCCTCTGTTTCAGCCCCTCTGTTTCAGCTCCTCTGTTTCAGCCCATTCGTTTCAGCCCCTCTGTTTCTCGCCCTCTGTTTCAGCCCCTCTGTTTCTTGCCCTCTGTTTCAGCCCCTCTGTTTCTCGCCCTCTGTTTCAGCTTCTCTGTTTCAGCCCCTCTGTTTCAGCCCCTCTGTTTCTCGCCCTCTGTTTCAGCCCCTCTGTTTCTCGCCCTCTGTTTCAGCCCCTCTGTTTCAGCCCCTCTGTTTCAGTCCCTCTGTTTCTCGCCCTCTGTTTCTCGCCCTCTGTTTCAGCCCCTCTGTTTCTCGCCCTCTGTTTCAGTCCCTCTGTTTCTCGCCCTCTGTTTCAGCCACTCTATTTCTCGCCCTCTGTTTCATCCCCTCTGTTTCAGCCCCACTGTGTCAGCCCCTCTGTTTCAGACCATCTGTTTCTCGCGCTCTGTTTCAGCCCCTCTGTTTCTCGCCCTCTGTTACAGCCCCTCTGTTTCTCGCCCTCTGTTTCAGCCCCTCTGATTCAGCCCCTCTGTTTCAGCCCCTCTGAATCAACCCCTCTGATTCAGCCCCTCTGTTTCAGCCCCTCTGTTTCAGCTCCTCTGTTTCTCACCCTCTGTTTCAGCCCCTCTGTTTCTCACCCTCTGTTTCAGCCCCTTTGTTTCAGCCCCTCTGTTTCTCGCCCTCTGTTTCAGCCCCTCTGTTTCTCGCCCTCTGTTTCAGCCCCTCTGATTCAGCCCCTCTGTTTCTCGCCCTCTGTTTCTCGCACTCTTTTTCAGCCCCTCTGTTTCTTGCCCTCTGTTTCAGCCCCTCTGTTTCAGCCCCTCTGTTTCAGCGCCTCTGTTTCTCGCCCTCTGTTTCAGCCCCTCTTTTTCTCACCCTCTGTTTCAGCCCATCTGTTTCTCGCCCTCTGTTTCAGCCCCTCTATTTCTCGCACTCTGTTTCAGCCCCTCTGTTTCAGCCCCACTGTTTCAGCCGCTCTGTTTCAGCCCCTCTGTTTCTCGCCCTCTGTTTCAGCCCCTCTGTTTCTCGCCCTCTGTTTCAGCCCCTCTGTTTCTCGCCCTCTGTTTCTCGCCCTCTGTTTCAGCCCCTCTGTTTCAGTCCCTCTGTTTCTCGCCCTCTGTTTCTCGCCCTCTGTTTCAGCCCCTCTGTTTCTCGCCCTCTGTTTCAGACCCTCTGTTTCAGCCCCTCTGTTTCAGCCCCTCTGTTTCAGTCCCTCTGTTTCAGTCCCTCTGTTTCTCGCCCTCTGTTTCAGCCCCTGTTTCTCGCCCTCTGTTTCAGCCCCTGTGTTTCAGCCCCACTGTGTCAGCCCCACTGTTTCAGACCCTCTGTTTCTCGCCCTCTGTTTCAGCCCCTCTGTTTCTCGCCCTCTGTTTCAGCCCCTCTGTTTCTCGCCCTCTGTTTCAGCATCTCTGTTTCAGCCCCTCTGTTTCAGTCCCTCTGTTTCTGGCCCTCTGTTTCTCGCCCTCTGTTTCAGCCCCTCTGTTTCTCGCCCTCTGTTTCAGCCCCTCTGTTTCTCGCCCTCTGTTTCAGCCCCTCTGTTTCAGCCCCTCTGTTTCAGCCCCTCCGTTTCTCGCCCTCTGTTTCAGCCACTCTGTTTCTCGCCCTCTGTTTCAGCCCCTCTGTTTCTCGCCCTCTGTTTCAGTCCCTCTGTTTCGCGCTCTCTGTTTCAGCCCCTCTGTTTCAGTCCCTCTGTTTCTCGCCCTCTGTTTCTGCCCGTCTGTTTCTCGCCCTCTGTTTCAGCCCCTCTGTTTCTTGCCCTCTGTTTCAGCCCCTCTGTTTCTCGCCCTCTGTTTCAGACCCTCTGATTCAGCCCCTCTGTTTCAGCCCCTCTGAATCAGCCCCTCTGATTCAGCCCCTCTGTTTCAGCCCCTCTGTTTCAGCCCCTCTGTTTCTCGCCCTCTGTTTCAGCCCCTCTGTTTCAGCCCCACTGTGTCAGCCCCTCTGTTTCAGCCCCTCTATTTCTCGCCCTCTGTTTCAGCCCCTCTGTTTCAGCCCCACTGTGTCAGCCCCTCTGTTTCAGCCCCTCTGTTTCTCGCCCTCTGTTTCAGCCCCTCTGTTTCTCGCCCTCTGTTTCAGCCCCTCTGTTTCAATCCCTCTGTTTCAGTCCCTCTGTTTCTCGCCCTCTGTTTCTCGCTCTCTGTTTCAGCCCCTCTGTTTCTCGCCCTCTGTTTCAGCCCCTCTGTTTCTCGCCCTCTGTTTCAGCCCCTCTGTTTCAGCCCCTCTGTTTCAGCCCCTCTGTTTCAGCCCCACTGTTTCTCGCCCTCTATTTCAGCCCCTCTGTTTCTTGCCCGCTGTTTCAGCCCCTCTGTTTCTCGCCCTCTGTTTCAGCCTATCTGTTTCAGCCCCTCTGTTTCAGCCCCTCTGTTTCTCGCCCTCTGTTTCAGCCCCTCTGTTTCTCGCCCTCTGTTTCAGCCCCTCTGTTTCAGCCCCTCTGTTTCAGCCCCTCTGTTTCTCGCACTCTGTTTCTCACCCTCTGTTTCAGCCCCTCTGTTTCTCGCCCACTGTTTCAGTCCCTCTGTTTCTCGCCCTCTGTTTCAGCCCCTCTATCCTTCGCCCTCTGTTTCAGCCCTACTGTGTCAGCCCCTCTGTTTCAGCCCCTCTGTTTCTCGCCCTCTGTTTCAGCCCCTCTGTTTCTCGCCCTCTGTTTCAGTCCCTCTGTTTCTCGCCCTCTGGTTCTCGCCCTCTGTTTCAGCCCCTCTGTTTCTCGCCCTCTGTTTCAGCCCCTCTGTTTCTCGCCCTCTGTTTCAGCCCCTCTGTTTCAGCTCCTCTGTTTCAGCCTATTCGTTTCAGCCCCTCTGTTTCTCGCCCTCTGTTTCAGCCCCTCTGTTTCTTGCCCTCTGTTTCAGCCCCTCTGTTTCTCGCCCTCTGTTTCAGCTTCTCTGTTTCAGCCCCTCTGTTTCAGACCCTCTGTTTCTCGCCCTCTGTTTCAGCCCCTCTGTTTCTCGCCCTCTGTTTCAGCCCCTCTGTTTCAGCCCCTCTGTTTCAGTCCCTCTGTTTCTCGCCCTCTGTTTCTCGCCCTCTGTTTCAGCCCCTCTGTTTCTCGCCCTCTGTTTCAGTCCCTCTGTTTCTCGCCCTCTGTTTCAGCCCCTCTGTTTCTCGCCCTCTGTTACAGCCCCTCTGTTTCTCGCCCTCTGTTTCAGCCCCTCTGATTCAGCCCCTCTGTTTCAGCCCCTCTGAATCAACCCCTCTGATTCAGCCCCTCTGTTTCAGCCCCTCTGTTTCAGCTCCTCTGTTTCTCACCCTCTGTTTCAGCCCCTCTGTTTCTCACCCTCTGTTTCAGCCCCTTTGTTTCAGCCCCTCTGTTTCTCGCCCTCTGTTTCAGCCCCTCTGTTTCTCGCCCTCTGTTTCAGCCCCTCTGATTCAGCCCCTCTGTTTCTCGCCCTCTGTTTCTCGCACTCTTTTTCAGCCCCTCTGTTTCTTGCCCTCTGTTTCAGCCCCTCTGTTTCAGCCCCTCTGTTTCAGCGCCTCTGTTTCTCGCCCTCTGTTTCAGCCCCTCTTTTTCTCACCCTCTGTTTCAGCCCATCTGTTTCTCGCCCTCTGTTTCAGCCCCTCTATTTCTCGCACTCTGTTTCAGCCCCTCTGTTTCAGCCCCACTGTTTCAGCCGCTCTGTTTCAGCCCCTCTGTTTCTCGCCCTCTGTTTCAGCCCCTCTGTTTCTCGCCCTCTGTTTCAGCCCCTCTGTTTCTCGCCCTCTGTTTCTCGCCCTCTGTTTCAGCCCCTCTGTTTCAGTCCCTCTGTTTCTCGCCCTCTGTTTCTCGCCCTCTGTTTCAGCCCCTCTGTTTCTCGCCCTCTGTTTCAGACCCTCTGTTTCAGCCCCTCTGTTTCAGCCCCTCTGTTTCTTGCCCTCTGTTTCAGCCCCTCTGTTTCTTGCCCTCTGTTTCAGCCCCTCTGTTTCTCGACCTCTGTTTCAGCCCCTCTGTTTCAGTCCCTCTGTTTCAGTCCCTCTGTTTCTCGCCCTCTGTTATAGCCCCTGTTTCTCGCCCTCTGTTTCAGCCCCTGTGTTTCAGCCCCACTGTGTCAGCCCCACTGTTTCAGACCCTCTGTTTCTCGCTCTCTGTTTCAGCCCCTCTGTTTCTCGCCCTCTGTTTCAGCCCCTCTGTTTCTCGCCCTCTGTTTCAGCATCTCTGTTTCAGCCCCTCTGTTTCAGTCCCTCTGTTTCTGGCCCTCTGTTTCTCGCCCTCTGTTTCAGCCCCTCTGTTTCTCGCCCTCTGTTTCAGCCCCTCTGTTTCTCGCCCTCTGTTTCAGCCCCTCTGTTTCAGCCCCTCTGTTTCAGCCCCTCCGTTTCTCGCCCTCTGTTTCAGCCACTCTGTTTCTCGCCCTCTGTTTCAGCCCCTCTGTTTCTCGGCCTCTGTTTCAGTCCCTCTGTTTCGCGCTCTCTGTTTCAGCCCCTCTGTTTCAGTCCCTCTGTTTCTCGCCCTCTGTTTCTGCCCGTCTGTTTCTCGCCCTCTGTTTCAGCCCCTCTGTTTCTCGCCCTCTGTTTCAGCCCTTCTGTTTCTCGCCCTCTGTTTCAGACCCTCTGATTCAGCCCCTCTGTTTCAGCCCCTCTGAATCAGCCCCTCTGATTCAGCCCCTCTGTTTCAGCCCCTCTGTTTCAGCCCCTCTGTTTCTCGCCCTCTGTTTCAGCCCCTCTGTTTCAGCCCCACTGTGTCAGCCCCTCTGTTTCAGCCCCTCTATTTCTCGCCCTCTGTTTCAGCCCCTCTGTTTCAGCCCCACTGTGTCAGCCCCTCTGTTTCAGCCCCTGTGTTTCTCGCCCTCTGTTTCAGCCCCTCTGTTTCTCGCCCTCTGTTTCAGCCCCTCTGTTTCAATCCCTCTGTTTCAGTCCCTCTGTTTCTCGCCCTCTGTTTCTCGCTCTCTGTTTCAGCCCCTCTGTTTCTCGCCCTCTGTTTCAGCCCCTCTGTTTCTCGCCCTCTGTTTCAGCCCCTCTGTTTCAGCCCCTCTGTTTCAGCCCCTCTGTTTCAGCCCCACTGTTTCTCGCCCTCTGTTTCAGCCCCTCTGTTTCTTGCCCGCTGTTTCAGCCCCTCTGTTTCAGTCCCTCTGTTTCAGCCTATCTGTTTCAGCCCCTCTGTTTCAGCCACTCTGTTTCTCGCCCTTTGTTTCAGCCCCTCTGTTTCTCGCCCTCTGTTTCAGCCCCTCTGTTTCAGCCCCTCTGTTTCAGTCCCTCTGTTTCTCGCACTCTGTTTCTCACCCTCTGTTTCAGCCCCTCTGTTTCTCGCCCACTGTTTCAGTCCCTCTGTTTCTCGCCCTCTGTTTCAGCCCCTCTATCTATCGCCCTCTGTTTCAGCCCTACTGTGTCAGCCCCTCTGTTTCAGCCCCTCTGTTTCTCACCCTCTGTTTCAGCCCCTCTGTTTCAGCCCCTCTGTTTCAGCCCCTCTGTTTCAGCCCCTCTGTTTCTCGCCCTCTGTTTGAGCCCCACTGTTTCAGCCCCTCTGTTTCAGCCCCTCTGTTTCTCGCCCTCTGTTTCAGCCTGTCTGTTTCAGACCCTCTGTTTCTCGCCCTCTGATTCAGCCCCTCTGTTTCAGCCCCTCTGTTTCAGTCCCTCTGTTTCTCGCCCTCTGTTTCTCACCCTCTGTTTCAGCCCCTCTGTTTCTCGCCCTCTGTTTCAGTCCCTCTGTTTCTCGCCCTCTGTTTCAGCCCCTCTATTTCTCGCCCTCTGTTTCAGCCCCTCTGTTTCAGCCCCACTGTGTCAGCCCCTCTGTTTCAGACTCTCTGTTTCTCGCCCTCTGTTTCAGCCCCTCTGTTTCTCGCCCTCTGTTTCAGCCCCTCTGTTTCTCGTCCTCTGTTTCAGCCCCTCTGTTTCAGCCCCTCTGTTTCAGTCCCTCTGTTTTTCGCCCTCTGTTTCTCGCCCTCTGTTTCAGCCCCTCTGTTTCTCGCCCTCTGTTTCAGCCCCTCTGTTTCAGCCCCTCTGTTTCAGCCCCTCCGTTTCTCGTCCTCTGTTTCAGCCCCTCTGTTTCTCGTCCTCTGTTTCTCACCCTCTGTTTCAGCCCCTCTGTTTCAGTCCCTCTGTTTCTCGCCCTCTGTTTCAGCCCCTCTATTTCTCGCCCTCTGTTTCAGCCCCTCTGTTTCTCGCCCTCTGTTTCAGCCCCTCTGTTTCTCGACCTCTGTTTCAGCCCCTCTGTTTCAGCCCCTCTGTTTCAGTCCCTCTGTTTCTCGCCCTCTGTTTCTCGCCCTCTGTTTCAGCCCCTCTGTTTCTCGCCCTCTGTTTCAGCCCCTCTGTTTCTCGCCCTCTGTTTCAGCCCCTCTGTTTCAGCCCCTCTGTTTCAGCCCCTCCGTTTCTCGCCCTCTGTTTCAGCCCCTCTGTTTCTCGCCCTCTGTTACAGCCCCTCTGTTTCTCACCCTCTGTTTCTCGCCCTCTGTTTCAGCCCCTCTGTTTCAGCCCCACTGTGTCAGCCCCTCTGTTTCAGACTCTCTGTTTCTCGCCCTCTGTTTCAGCCCCTCTGTTTCTCGCCCTCTGTTTCAGCACCTCTGTTTCTCGACCTCTGTTTCAGCCCCTCTGTTTCAGCCCCTCTGTTTCAGTCCCTCTGTTTCTCGCCCTCTGTTTCTCGCCCTCTGTTTCAGCCCCTCTGTTTCTCGCCCTCTGTTTCAGCCCCTCTGTTTCTCGCCCTCTGTTTCAGCCCCTCTGTTTCAGCCCCTCTGTTTCAGCCCCTCCGTTTCTCGCCCTCTGTTTCAGCCCCTCTGTTTCTCGCCCTCTGTTACAGCCCCTCTGTTTCTCACCCTCTGTTTCAGTCCCTCTGTTTCGCGCTCTCTGTTTCAGCCCCTCTGTTTCAGTCCCTCTGTTTCTCGCCCTCTGTTTCTGCCCGTCTGTTTCTCGCCCTCTGTTTCAGCCCCACTGTTTCAGCCGCTCTGTTTCAGCCCCTCTGTTTCTCGCCCTCTGTTTCAGCCCCTCTGTTTCTCGCCCTCTGTTTCAGCCCCTCTGTTTCTCGCCCTCTGTTTCTCGCCCTCTGTTTCAGCCCCTCTGTTTCAGTCCCTCTGTTTCTCGCCCTCTGTTTCTCGCCCTCTGTTTCAGCCCCTCTGTTTCTCGCCCTCTGTTTCAGACCCTCTGTTTCAGCCCCTCTGTTTCAGCCCCTCTGTTTTTTGCCCTCTGTTTCAGCCCCTCTGTTTCTTGCCCTCTGTTTCAGCCCCTCTGTTTCTCGCCCTCTGTTTCAGCCCATATGTTTCAGTCCCTCTGTTTCAGTCCCTCTGTTTCTCGCCGTCTGTTTCAGCCCCTGTTTCTCGCCCTCTGTTTCAGCCCCCGTGTTTCAGCCCCACTGTGTCAGCCCCACTGTTTCAGACCCTCTGTTTCTCGCCCTCTGTTTCAGCCCCTCTGTTTCACGCCCTCTGTTTCAGCCCCTCTGTTTCTCGCCCTCTGTTTCAGCATCTCTGTTTCAGCCCCTCTGTTTCAGTCCCTCTGTTTCTGACCCTCTGTTTCTCGCCCTCTGTTTCAGCCCCTCTGTTTCTCGCCCTCTGTTTCAGACCCTCTGTTTCTCGCCCTCTGTTTCAGCCCCTCTGTTTCAGCCCCTCCGTTTCTCGCCCTCTGTTTCAGCCACTCTGTTTCTCGCCCTCTGTTTCAGCCCCTCTGTTTCTCGCCCTCTGTTTCAGTCCCTCTGTTTCGCGCTCTCTGTTTCAGCCCCTCTGTTTCAGTCCCTCTGTTTCTCGCCCTCTGTTTCTGCCCGTCTGTTTCTCGCCCTCTGTTTCAGCCCCTCTGTTTCTCGCCCTCTGTTTCAGCCCCTCTGTTTCTCGCCCTCTGTTTCAGACCCTCTGATTCAGCCCCTCTGTTTCAGCCCCTCTGAATCAGCCCCTCTGATTCAGCCCCTCTGTTTCAGCCCCTCTGTTTCAGCCCCTCTGTTTCTCGCCCTCTGTTTCAGCCCCTCTGTTTCAGCCCCACTGTGTCAGCCCCTCTGTTTCAGCCCCTATATTTCTCGCCCTCTGTTTCAGCCCCTCTGTTTCAGTCCCACTGTGTCAGCCCCTCTGTTTCAGCCCCTCTGTTTCTCGCCCTCTGTTTCAGCCCCTCTGTTTCTCGCCCTCTGTTTCAGCCCCTCTGTTTCAGTCCCTCTGTTTCAGTCCCTCTGTTTCTCGCCCTCTGTTTCTCGCTCTCTGTTTCAGCCCCTCTGTTTCTCGCCCTCTGTTTCAGCCCCTCTGTTTCTCGCCCTCTGTTTCAGCCCCTCTGTTTCAGCCCCTCTGTTTCAGCCCCTCTGTTTCAGCCCCACTGTTTCTCGCCCTCTGTTTCAGCCCCTCTGTTTCTTGCCCGCTGTTTCAGCCCCTCTGTTTCTCGCCCTCTGTTTCAGCCTATCTGTTTCAGCCCCTCTGTTTCAGCCCCTCTGTTTCTCGCCCTCTGTTTCAGCCCCTCTGTTTCTCGCCCTCTGTTTCAGCCCCTCTGTTTCAGCCCCTCTGTTTCAGTCCCTCTGTTTCTCGCACTCTGTTTCTCGCCCTCTGTTTCAGCCCCTCTGTTTCTCGCCCACTGTTTCAGTCCCTCTGTTTCTCGCCCTCTGTTTCAGCCCCTCTATTTTTTGCCCTCTGTTTCAGCCCCACTGTGTCAGCCCCTCTGTTTCAGCCCCTCTGTTTCTCGCCCTCTGTTTCAGCCCCTCTGTTTCAGCCCCTCTGTTTCAGCCCCTCTGTTTCAGCCCCTCTGTTTCTCGCCCTCTGTTTCAGCCCCACTGTTTCAGCCCCTCTGTGTCAGCCCCTCTGTTTCTCGCCCTCTGTTTCAGCCTGTCTGTTTCAGACCCTCTGTTTCTCGCCCTCTGATTCAGCCCCTCTGTTTCAGCCCCTCTGTTTCAGTCCCTCTGTTTCTCGCCCTCTGTTTCTCACCCTCTGTTTCAGCCCCTCTGTTTCTCGCCCTCTGTTTCAGTCCCTCTGTTTCTCGCCCTCTGTTTCAGCCCCTCTATTTCTCGCCCTCTGTTTCAGCCCCTCTGTTTCAGCCCCACTGTGTCAGCCCCTCTGTTTCAGACTCTCTGTTTCTCGCCCTCTGTTTCAGCCCCTCTGTTTCTCGCCCTCTGTTTCAGCCCCTCTGTTTCTCGTCCTCTGTTTCAGCCCCTCTGTTTCAGCCCCTCTGTTTCAGTCCCTCTGTTTTTCGCCCTCTGTTTCTCGCCCTCTGTTTCAGCCCCTCTGTTTCTCGCCCTCTGTTTCAGCCCCTCTGTTTCTCGCCCTCTGTTTCAGCCCCTCTGTTTCAGCCCCTCTGTTTCAGCCACTCCGTTTCTCGCCCTCTGTTTCAGCCCCTCTGTTTCTCGTCCTCTGTTTCTCACCCTCTGTTTCAGCCCCTCTGTTTCAGTCCCTCTGTTTCTCGCCCTCTGTTTCAGCCCCTCTATTTCTCGCCCTCTGTTTCAGCCCCGCTGTTTCAGCCCCACTGTGTCAGCCCCTCTGTTTCAGACTCTCTGTTTCTCGCCCTCTGTTTCTCGCCCTCTGTTTCTCGCCCTCTGTTTCAGCCCCTCTGTTTCAGTCCCTCTGTTTCTCGCCCTCTGTTTCTCGCCCTCTGTTTCAGGCCCTCTGTTTCTCGCCCTCTGTTTCAGACCCTCTGTTTCAGCCCCTCTGTTTCAGCCCCTCTGTTTTTTGCCCTCTGTTTCAGCCCCTCTGTTTCTTGCCCTCTGTTTCAGCCCCTCTGTTTCTCGCCCTCTGTTTCAGCCCATATGTTTCAGTCCCTCTGTTTCAGTCCCTCTGTTTCTCGCCCTCTGTTTCAGCCCCTGTTTCTCGCCCTCTGTTTCAGCCCCCGTGTTTCAGCCCCACTGTGTCAGCCCCACTGTTTCAGACCCTCTGTTTCTCGCCCTCTGTTTCAGCCCCTCTGTTTCACGCCCTCTGTTTCAGCCCCTCTGTTTCTCGCCCTCTGTTTCAGCATCTCTGTTTCAGCCCCTCTGTTTCAGTCCCTCTGTTTCTGACCCTCTGTTTCTCGCCCTCTGTTTCAGCCCCTCTGTTTCTCGCCCTCTGTTTCAGCCCCTCTGTTTCTCGCCCTCTGTTTCAGCCCCTCTGTTTCAGCCCCTCTGTTTCAGCCCCTCCGTTTCTCGCCCTCTGTTTCAGCCACTCTGTTTCTCGCCCTCTGTTTCAGCCCCTCTGTTTCTCGCCCTCTGTTTCAGTCCCTCTGTTTCGCGCTCTCTGTTTCAGCCCCTCTGTTTCAGTCCCTCTGTTTCTCGCCCTCTGTTTCTGCCCGTCTGTTTCTCGCCCTCTGTTTCAGCCCCTCTGTTTCTCGCCCTCTGTTTCAGCCCCTCTGTTTCTCGCCCTCTGTTTCAGACCCTCTGATTCAGCCCCTCTGTTTCAGCCCCTCTGAATCAGCCCCTCTGATTCAGCCCCTCTGTTTCAGCCCCTCTGTTTCAGCCCCTCTGTTTCTCGCCCTCTGTTTCAGCCCCTCTGTTTCAGCCCCACTGTGTCAGCCCCTCTGTTTCAGCCCCTATATTTCTCGCCCTCTGTTTCAGCCCCTCTGTTTCAGTCCCACTGTGTCAGCCCCTCTGTTTCAGCCCCTCTGTTTCTCGCCCTCTGTTTCAGCCCCTCTGTTTCTCGCCCTCTGTTTCAGCCCCTCTGTTTCAGTCCCTCTGTTTCAGTCCCTCTGTTTCTCGCCCTCTGTTTCTCGCTCTCTGTTTCAGCCCCTCTGTTTCTCGCCCTCTGTTTCAGCCCCTCTGTTTCTCGCCCTCTGTTTCAGCCCCTCTGTTTCAGCCCCTCTGTTTCAGCCCCTCTGTTTCAGCCCCACTGTTTCTCGCCCTCTGTTTCAGCCCCTCTGTTTCTTGCCCGCTGTTTCAGCCCCTCTGTTTCTCGCCCTCTGTTTCAGCCTATCTGTTTCAGCCCCTCTGTTTCAGCCCCTCTGTTTCTCGCCCTCTGTTTCAGACCCTCTGTTTCTCGCCCTCTGTTTCAGCCCCTCTGTTTCAGCCCCTCTGTTTCAGTCCCTCTGTTTCTCGCACTCTGTTTCTCGCCCTCTGTTTCAGCCCCTCTGTTTCTCGCCCACTGTTTCAGTCCCTCTGTTTCTCGCCCTCTGTTTCAGCCCCTCTATTTTTCGCCCTCTGTTTCAGCCCCACTGTGTCAGCCCCTCTGTTTCAGCCCCTCTGTTTCTCGCCCTCTGTTTCAGCCCCTCTGTTTCAGCCCCTCTGTTTCAGCCCCTCTGTTTCAGCCCCTCTGTTTCTCGCCCTCTGTTTCAGCCCCACTGTTTCAGCCCCTCTGTTTCAGCCCCTCTGTTTCTCGCCCTCTGTTTCAGCCTGTCTGTTTCAGACCCTCTGTTTCTCGCCCTCTGATTCAGCCCCTCTGTTTCAGCCCCTCTGTTTCAGTCCCTCTGTTTCTCGCCCTCTGTTTCTCACCCTCTGTTTCAGCCCCTCTGTTTCTCGCCCTCTGTTTCAGTCCCTCTGTTTCTCGCCCTCTGTTTCAGCCCCTCTATTTCTCGCCCTCTGTTTCAGCCCCTCTGTTTCAGCCACACTGTGTCAGCCCCTCTGTTTCAGACTCTCTGTTTCTCGCCCTCTGTTTCAGCCCCTCTGTTTCTCGCCCTCTGTTTCAGCCCCTCTGTTTCTCGTCCTCTGTTTCAGCCCCTCTGTTTCAGCCCCTCTGTTTCAGTCCCTCTGTTTTTCGCCCTCTGTTTCTCGCCCTCTGTTTCAGCCCCTCTGTTTCTCGCCCTCTGTTTCAGCCCCTCTGTTTCTCGCCCTCTGTTTCAGCCCCTCTGTTTCAGCCCCTCTGTTTCAGCCACTCCGTTTCTCGCCCTCTGTTTCAGCCCCTCTGTTTCTCGTCCTCTGTTTCTCACCCTCTGTTTCAGCCCCTCTGTTTCAGTCCCTCTGTTTCTCGCCCTCTGTTTCAGCCCCTCTATTTCTCGCCCTCTGTTTCAGCCCCGCTGTTTCAGCCCCACTGTGTCAGCCCCTCTGTTTCAGACTCTCTGTTTCTCGTCCTCTGTTTCAGCCCCTCTGTTTCTCGCCCTCTGTTTCAGCCCCTCTGTTTCTCGTCCTCTGTTTCAGCCCCTCTGTTTCAGCCCCTCTGTTTCAGTCCCTCTGTTTCTCGCCCTCTGTTTCTCGCCCTCTGTTTCAGCCCCTCTGTTTCTCGCCCTCTGTTTCAGCCCCTCTGTTTCTCGCCCTCTGTTTCAGCCCCTCTGTTTCAGCCCCTCTGTTTCAGCCCCTCCGTTTCTCGCCCTCTGTTTCAGCCCCTCTGTTTCTCGCCCTCTGTTACAGCCCCTCTGTTTCTCACCCTCTGTTTCAGTCCCTCTGTTTCGCGCTCTCTGTTTCAGCCCCTCTGTTTCAGTCCCTCTGTTTCTCGCCCTCTGTTTCTGCCCGTCTGTTTCTCGCCCTCTGTTTCAGCCCCTCTGTTTCTCGCCCTCTGTTTCAGCCCCTCTGTTTCTCGCCCTCTGTTTCAGACCCTCTGATTCAGCCCCTCTGTTTCAGCCCCTCTGAATCAGCCCCTCTGATTCAGCCCCTCTGTTTCAGCCCCTCTGTTTCAGCCCCTCTGTTTCTCGCCCTCTGTTTCTGCCCCTCTGTTTCAGCCCCACTGTGTCAGCCCCTCTGTTTCAGCCCCTCTATTTCTCGCCCTCTGTTTCAGCCCCTCTGTTTCAGCCCCACTGTGTCAGCCCCTCTGTTTCAGCCCCTCTGTTTCTCGCCCTCTGTTTCAGCCCCTCTGTTTCTCGCCCTCTGTTTCAGCCCCTCTGTTTCTCGCCCTCTGTTTCAGCCCCTCTGTTTCAGCCCCTCTGTTTCAGTCCCTCTGTTTCTCGCCCTCTGTTTCTCGCCCTCTGTTTCAGCCCCTCTGTTTCAGTCCCTCTGTTTCTCGCCCTCTGTTTCAGGCCCTCTGTTTCTCGCCCTCTATTTCAGTCCCTCTGTTTCTCGCCCTCTGTTTCAGCCCCTCTATTTCTCGCCCTCTGTTTCAGCCCCTCTGTTTCAGCCCCACTGTGTCAGCCCCTCTGTTTCAGACCCTCTGTTTCTCGCGCTCTGTTTCAGCCCCTCTGTTTCTTGCCCTCTGTTTCAGCCCCTCTGTTTCTCGCCCTCTGTTTCAGCCCCTCTGTTTCAGCCCCTCTGATTCAGCCCCTCTGTTTCAGCCCCTCTGAATCAGCCCCTCTGTTTCAGCCCCTCTGTTTCTCGCCCTCTGTTTCAGCCCCTCTGTTTCTCGTCCTCTGTTTCAGCCCCTCTGTTTCAGCCCCTCTGTTTCAGTCCCTCTGTTTTTCGCCCTCTGTTTCTCGCCCTCTGTTTCAGCCCCTCTGTTTCTCGCCCTCTGTTTCAGCCCCTCTGTTTCTCGCCCTCTGTTTCAGCCCCTCTGTTTCAGCCCCTCTGTTTCAGCCACTCCGTTTCTCGCCCTCTGTTTCAGCCCCTCTGTTTCTCGTCCTCTGTTTCTCACCCTCTGTTTCAGCCCCTCTGTTTCAGTCCCTCTGTTTCTCGCCCTCTGTTTCAGCCCCTCTATTTCTCGCCCTCTGTTTCAGCCCCGCTGTTTCGGCCCCACTGTGTCAGCCCCTCTGTTTCAGACTCTCTGTTTCTCGCCCTCTGTTTCAGCCCCTCTGTTTCTCGCCCTCTGTTTCAGCCCCTCTGTTTCTCGTCCTCTGTTTCAGCCCCTCTGTTTCAGCCCCTCTGTTTCAGTCCCTCTGTTTCTCGCCCTCTGTTTCTCGCCCTCTGTTTCAGCCCCTCTGTTTCTCGCCCTCTGTTTCAGCCCCTCTGTTTCTCGCCCTCTGTTTCAGCCCCTCTGTTTCAGCCCCTCTGTTTCAGCCCCTCCGTTTCTCGCCCTCTGTTTCAGCCCCTCTGTTTCTCGCCCTCTGTTACAGCCCCTCTGTTTCTCACCCTCTGTTTCAGTCCCTCTGTTTCGCGCTCTCTGTTTCAGGCCCTCTGTTTCAGTCCCTCTGTTTCTCGCCCTCTGTTTCTGCCCGTCTGTTTCTCGCCCTCTGTTTCAGCCCCTCTGTTTCTCGCCCTCTGTTTCAGCCCCTCTGTTTCTCGCCCTCTGTTTCAGACCCTCTGATTCAGCCCCTCTGTTTCAGCCCCTCTGAATCAGCCCCTCTGATTCAGCCCCTCTGTTTCAGCCCCTCTGTTTCAGCCCCTCTGTTTCTCGCCCTCTGTTTCTGCCCCTCTGTTTCAGCCCCACTGTGTCAGCCCCTCTGTTTCAGCCCCTCTATTTCTCGCCCTCTGTTTCAGCCCCTCTGTTTCAGCCCCACTGTGTCAGCCCCTCTGTTTCAGCCCCTCTGTTTCTCGCCCTCTGTTTCAGCCCCTCTGTTTCTCGCCCTCTGTTTCAGCCCCTCTGTTTCTCGCCCTCTGTTTCAGCCCCTCTGTTTCAGCCCCTCTGTTTCAGTCCCTCTGTTTCTCGCCCTCTGTTTCTCGCCCTCTGTTTCAGCCCCTCTGTTTCAGACTCTCTGTTTCTCGCCCTCTGTTTCAGCCCCTCTGTTTCTCGCCCTCTGTTTCAGCCCCTCTGTTTCTCGTCCTCTGTTTCAGCCCCTCTGTTTCAGCCCCTCTGTTTCAGTCCCTCTGTTTCTCGCCCTCTGTTTCTCGCCCTCTGTTTCAGCCCCTCTGTTTCTCGCCCTCTGTTTCAGCCCCTCTGTTTCTCGCCCTCTGTTTCAGCCCCTCTGTTTCAGCCCCTCTGTTTCAGCCCCTCCGTTTCTCGCCCTCTGTTTCAGCCCCTCTGTTTCTCGCCCTCTGTTACAGCCCCTCTGTTTCTCACCCTCTGTTTCAGTCCCTCTGTTTCGCGCTCTCTGTTTCAGCCCCTCTGTTTCAGTCCCTCTGTTTCTCGCCCTCTGTTTCTGCCCGTCTGTTTCTCGCCCTCTGTTTCAGCCCCTCTGTTTCTCGCCCTCTGTTTCAGCCCCTCTGTTTCTCGCCCTCTGTTTCAGACCCTCTGATTCAGCCCCTCTGTTTCAGCCCCTCTGAATCAGCCCCTCTGATTCAGCCCCTCTGTTTCAGCCCCTCTGTTTCAGCCCCTCTGTTTCTCGCCCTCTGTTTCTGCCCCTCTGTTTCAGCCCCACTGTGTCAGCCCCTCTGTTTCAGCCCCTCTATTTCTCGCCCTCTGTTTCAGCCCCTCTGTTTCAGCCCCACTGTGTCAGCCCCTCTGTTTCAGCCCCTCTGTTTCTCGCCCTCTGTTTCAGCCCCTCTGTTTCTCGCCCTCTGTTTCAGCCCCTCTGTTTCTCGCCCTCTGTTTCAGCCCCTCTGTTTCAGCCCCTCTGTTTCAGTCCCTCTGTTTCTCGCCCTCTGTTTCTCGCCCTCTGTTTCAGCCCCTCTGTTTCAGTCCCTCTGTTTCTCGCCCTCTGTTTCAGGCCCTCTGTTTCTCGCCCTCTATTTCAGTCCCTCTGTTTCTCGCCCTCTGTTTCAGCCCCTCTATTTCTCGCCCTCTGTTTCAGCCCCTCTGTTTCAGCCCCACTGTGTCAGCCCCTCTGTTTCAGACCCTCTGTTTCTCGCGCTCTGTTTCAGCCCCTCTGTTTCTTGCCCTCTGTTTCAGCCCCTCTGTTTCTCGCCCTCCGTTTCTCGCCCTCTGATTCGGCCCCTCTGTTTCAGCCCCTCTGAATCAGCCCCTCTGATTCAGCCCCTCTGTTTCAGCCCCTCTGTTTCAGCTCCTCTGTTTCTCACCCTCTGTTGCAGCCCCTCTGTTTCTCACCCTCTGTTTCAGCCCCTCTGTTTCAGCCCCTCTGTTTCTCGCCCTCTGTTTCAGCCCCTCTGTTTCTCGCCCTCTGATTCAGCCCCTCTGATTCAGCCCCTCTGTTTCTCGCCCTCTGTTTCTCGCACTCTTTTTCTGCCCCTCTGTTTCTTGCCCACTGTTTCAGCCCCTCTGTTTCAGCGCCTCTGTTTCAGCGCCTCTGTTTCTCGCCCTCTGTTTCAGCCCCTCTTTTTCTCGCCCTCTGTTTCAGCCCCTCTGTTTCTCGTCCTCTGTTTCAGCCCCTCTGTTTCAGCCCCTCTGTTTCAGTCCCTCTGTTTTTCGCCCTCTGTTTCTCGCCCTCTGTTTCAGCCCCTCTGTTTCTCGCCCTCTGTTTCAGCCCCTCTGTTTCTCGCCCTCTGTTTCAGCCCCTCTGTTTCAGCCCCTCTGTTTCAGCCACTCCGTTTCTCGCCCTCTGTTTCAGCCCCTCTGTTTCTCGTCCTCTGTTTCTCACCCTCTGTTTCAGCCCCTCTGTTTCAGTCCCTCTGTTTCTCGCCCTCTGTTTCAGCCCCTCTATTTCTCGCCCTCTGTTTCAGCCCCGCTGTTTCAGCCCCACTGTGTCAGCCCCTCTGTTTCAGACTCTCTGTTTCTCGCCCTCTGTTTCAGCCCCTCTGTTTCTCGCCCTCTGTTTCAGCCCCTCTGTTTCTCGTCCTCTGTTTCAGCCCCTCTGTTTCAGCCCCTCTGTTTCAGTCCCTCTGTTTCTCGCCCTCTGTTTCTCGCCCTCTGTTTCAGCCCATCTGTTTCTCGCCCTCTGTTTCAGCCCCTCTGTTTCTCGCCCTCTGTTTCAGCCCCTCTGTTTCAGCCCTTCTGTTTCAGCCCCTCCGTTTCTCGCCCTCTGTTTCAGCCCCTCTGTTTCTCGCCCTCTGTTACAGCCCCTCTGTTTCTCACCCTCTGTTTCAGTCCCTCTGTTTCTCGCCCTCTGTTTCAGCCCCTCTGTTTCAGTCCCTCTGTTTCTCGCCCTCTGTTTCAGGCCCTCTGTTTCTCGCCCTCTATTTCAGTCCCTCTGTTTCTCGCCCTCTGTTTCAGCCCCTCTATTTCTCGCCCTCTGTTTCAGCCCCTCTGTTTCAGCCCCACTGTGTCAGCCCCTCTGTTTCAGACCCTCTGTTTCTCGCGCTCTGTTTCAGCCCCTCTGTTTCTTGCCCTCTGTTTCAGCCCCTCTGTTTCTCGCCCTCTGTTTCAGCCCCTCTGTTTCAGCCCCTCTGATTCAGCCCCTCTGTTTCAGCCCCTCTGAATCAGCCCCTCTGTTTCAGCCCCTCTGTTTCTCGCCCTCTGTTTCAGCCCCTCTGTTTCTCGTCCTCTGTTTCAGCCCCTCTGTTTCAGCCCCTCTGTTTCAGTCCCTCTGTTTTTCGCCCTCTGTTTCTCGCCCTCTGTTTCAGCCCCTCTGTTTCTCGCCCTCTGTTTCAGCCCCTCTGTTTCTCGCCCTCTGTTTCAGCCCCTCTGTTTCAGCCCCTCTGTTTCAGCCACTCCGTTTCTCGCCCTCTGTTTCAGCCCCTCTGTTTCTCGTCCTCTGTTTCTCACCCTCTGTTTCAGCCCCTCTGTTTCAGTCCCTCTGTTTCTCGCCCTCTGTTTCAGCCCCTCTATTTCTCGCCCTCTGTTTCAGCCCCGCTGTTTCGGCCCCACTGTGTCAGCCCCTCTGTTTCAGACTCTCTGTTTCTCGCCCTCTGTTTCAGCCCCTCTGTTTCTCGCCCTCTGTTTCAGCCCCTCTGTTTCTCGTCCTCTGTTTCAGCCCCTCTGTTTCAGCCCCTCTGTTTCAGTCCCTCTGTTTCTCGCCCTCTGTTTCTCGCCCTCTGTTTCAGCCCCTCTGTTTCTCGCCCTCTGTTTCAGCCCCTCTGTTTCTCGCCCTCTGTTTCAGCCCCTCTGTTTCAGCCCCTCTGTTTCAGCCCCTCCGTTTCTCGCCCTCTGTTTCAGCCCCTCTGTTTCTCGCCCTCTGTTACAGCCCCTCTGTTTCTCACCCTCTGTTTCAGTCCCTCTGTTTCGCGCTCTCTGTTTCAGCCCCTCTGTTTCAGTCCCTCTGTTTCTCGCCCTCTGTTTCTGCCCGTCTGTTTCTCGCCCTCTGTTTCAGCCCCTCTGTTTCTCGCCCTCTGTTTCAGCCCCTCTGTTTCTCGCCCTCTGTTTCAGACCCTCTGATTCAGCCCCTCTGTTTCAGCCCCTCTGAATCAGCCCCTCTGATTCAGCCCCTCTGTTTCAGCCCCTCTGTTTCAGCCCCTCTGTTTCTCGCCCTCTGTTTCTGCCCCTCTGTTTCAGCCCCACTGTGTCAGCCCCTCTGTTTCAGCCCCTCTATTTCTCGCCCTCTGTTTCAGCCCCTCTGTTTCAGCCCCACTGTGTCAGCCCCTCTGTTTCAGCCCCTCTGTTTCTCGCCCTCTGTTTCAGCCCCTCTGTTTCTCGCCCTCTGTTTCAGCCCCTCTGTTTCTCGCCCTCTGTTTCAGCCCCTCTGTTTCAGCCCCTCTGTTTCAGTCCCTCTGTTTCTCGCCCTCTGTTTCTCGCCCTCTGTTTCAGCCCCTCTGTTTCAGACTCTCTGTTTCTCGCCCTCTGTTTCAGCCCCTCTGTTTCTCGCCCTCTGTTTCAGCCCCTCTGTTTCTCGTCCTCTGTTTCAGCCCCTCTGTTTCAGCCCCTCTGTTTCAGTCCCTCTGTTTCTCGCCCTCTGTTTCTCGCCCTCTGTTTCAGCCCCTCTGTTTCTCGCCCTCTGTTTCAGCCCCTCTGTTTCTCGCCCTCTGTTTCAGCCCCTCTGTTTCAGCCCCTCTGTTTCAGCCCCTCCGTTTCTCGCCCTCTGTTTCAGCCCCTCTGTTTCTCGCCCTCTGTTACAGCCCCTCTGTTTCTCACCCTCTGTTTCAGTCCCTCTGTTTCGCGCTCTCTGTTTCAGCCCCTCTGTTTCAGTCCCTCTGTTTCTCGCCCTCTGTTTCTGCCCGTCTGTTTCTCGCCCTCTGTTTCAGCCCCTCTGTTTCTCGCCCTCTGTTTCAGCCCCTCTGTTTCTCGCCCTCTGTTTTAGACCCTCTGATTCAGCCCCTCTGTTTCAGCCCCTCTGAATCAGCCCCTCTGATTCAGCCCCTCTGTTTCAGCCCCTCTGTTTCAGCCCCTCTGTTTCTCGCCCTCTGTTTCTGCCCCTCTGTTTCAGCCCCACTGTGTCAGCCCCTCTGTTTCAGCCCCTCTATTTCTCGCCCTCTGTTTCAGCCCCTCTGTTTCAGCCCCACTGTGTCAGCCCCTCTGTTTCAGCCCCTCTGTTTCTCGCCCTCTGTTTCAGCCCCTCTGTTTCTCGCCCTCTGTTTCAGCCCCTCTGTTTCTCGCCCTCTGTTTCAGCCCCTCTGTTTCAGCCCCTCTGTTTCAGTCCCTCTGTTTCTCGCCCTCTGTTTCTCGCCCTCTGTTTCAGCCCCTCTGTTTCAGTCCCTCTGTTTCTCGCCCTCTGTTTCAGGCCCTCTGTTTCTCGCCCTCTATTTCAGTCCCTCTGTTTCTCGCCCTCTGTTTCAGCCCCTCTATTTCTCGCCCTCTGTTTCAGCCCCTCTGTTTCAGCCCCACTGTGTCAGCCCCTCTGTTTCAGACCCTCTGTTTCTCGCGCTCTGTTTCAGCCCCTCTGTTTCTTGCCCTCTGTTTCAGCCCCTCTGTTTCTCGCCCTCCGTTTCTCGCCCTCTGATTCGGCCCCTCTGTTTCAGCCCCTCTGAATCAGCCCCTCTGATTCAGCCCCTCTGTTTCAGCCCCTCTGTTTCAGCTCCTCTGTTTCTCACCCTCTGTTGCAGCCCCTCTGTTTCTCACCCTCTGTTTCAGCCCCTCTGTTTCAGCCCCTCTGTTTCTCGCCCTCTGTTTCAGCCCCTCTGTTTCTCGCCCTCTGATTCAGCCCCTCTGATTCAGCCCCTCTGTTTCTCGCCCTCTGTTTCTCGCACTCTTTTTCTGCCCCTCTGTTTCTTGCCCACTGTTTCAGCCCCTCTGTTTCAGCGCCTCTGTTTCAGCGCCTCTGTTTCTCGCCCTCTGTTTCAGCCCCTCTTTTTCTCGCCCTCTGTTTCAGCCCCTCTGTTTCTCGTCCTCTGTTTCAGCCCCTCTGTTTCAGCCCCTCTGTTTCAGTCCCTCTGTTTTTCGCCCTCTGTTTCTCGCCCTCTGTTTCAGCCCCTCTGTTTCTCGCCCTCTGTTTCAGCCCCTCTGTTTCTCGCCCTCTGTTTCAGCCCCTCTGTTTCAGCCCCTCTGTTTCAGCCACTCCGTTTCTCGCCCTCTGTTTCAGCCCCTCTGTTTCTCGTCCTCTGTTTCTCACCCTCTGTTTCAGCCCCTCTGTTTCAGTCCCTCTGTTTCTCGCCCTCTGTTTCAGCCCCTCTATTTCTCGCCCTCTGTTTCAGCCCCGCTGTTTCAGCCCCACTGTGTCAGCCCCTCTGTTTCAGACTCTCTGTTTCTCGCCCTCTGTTTCAGCCCCTCTGTTTCTCGCCCTCTGTTTCAGCCCCTCTGTTTCTCGTCCTCTGTTTCAGCCCCTCTGTTTCAGCCCCTCTGTTTCAGTCCCTCTGTTTCTCGCCCTCTGTTTCTCGCCCTCTGTTTCAGCCCATCTGTTTCTCGCCCTCTGTTTCAGCCCCTCTGTTTCTCGCCCTCTGTTTCAGCCCCTCTGTTTCAGCCCTTCTGTTTCAGCCCCTCCGTTTCTCGCCCTCTGTTTCAGCCCCTCTGTTTCTCGCCCTCTGTTACAGCCCCTCTGTTTCTCACCCTCTGTTTCAGTCCCTCTGTTTCGCGCTCTCTGTTTCAGCCCCTCTGTTTCAGTCCCTCTGTTTCTCGCCCTCTGTTTCTGCCCGTCTGTTTCTCGCCCTCTGTTTCAGCCCCTCTGTTTCTCGCTCTCTGTTTCAGCCCCTCTGTTTCTCGCCCTCTGTTTCAGAGCCTCTGATTCAGCCCCTCTGTTTCAGTCCCTCTGAATCAGCCCCTCTGATTCAGCCCCTCTGTTTCAGCCCCTCTGTTTCAGCCCCTCTGTTTCTCGCCCTCTGTTTCTGCCCCTCTGTTTCAGCCCCACTGTGTCAGCCCCTCTGTTTCAGCCCCTCTATTTCTCGCCCTCTGTTTCAGCCCCTCTGTTTCAGCCCCACTGTGTCAGCCCCTCTGTTTCAGCCCCTCTGTTTCTCGCCCTCTGTTTCAGCCCCTCTGTTTCTCGCCCTCTGTTTCAGCCCCTCTGTTTCACGCCCTCTGTTTCAGCCCCTCTGTTTCAGCCCCTCTGTTTCAGTCCCTCTGTTTCTCGCCCTCTGTTTCTCGCCCTCTGTTTCAGCCCCTCTGTTTCAGTCCCTCTGTTTCTCGCCCTCTGTTTCAGGCCCTCGGTTTCTCGCCCTCTATTTCAGTCCCTCTGTTTCTCGCCCTCTGTTTCAGCCCCTCTATTTCTCGCCCTCTGTTTCAGCCCCTCTGTTTCAGCCCCACTGTGTCAGCCCCCCTGTTTCAGACCCTCTGTTTCTCGCGCTCTGTTTCAGCCCCTCTGTTTCTTGCCCTCTGTTTCAGCCCCTCTGTTTCTCGCCCTCTGTTTCAGCCCCTCTGATTCAGCCCCTCTGTTTCAGCCCCTCTGAATCAGCCCCTCTGATTCAGCCCCTCTGTTTCAGCCCCTCTGTTTCAGCTCCTCTGTTTCTCACCCTCTGTTGCAGCCCCTCTGTTTCTCACCCTCTGTTTCAGCCCCTCTGTTTCAGCCCCTCTGTATCTCGCCCGCTGTTTCAGCCCCTCTGTTTCTCGCCCTCTGTTTCAGCCCCTCTGATTCAGCCCCTCTGTTTCTCGCCCTCTGTTTCTCGCACTCTTTTTCTGCCCCTCTGTTTCTTGCCCACTGTTTCAGCCCCTCTGTTTCAGCGCCTCTGTTTCAGCGCCTCTGTTTCTCGCCCTCTGTTTCAGCCCCTCTTTTTCTCGCCCTCTGTTTCAGCCCCTCTGTTTCTCGTCCTCTGTTTCAGCCCCTCTGTTTCAGCCCCTCTGTTTCAGTCCCTCTGTTTTTCGCCCTCTGTTTCTCGCCCTCTGTTTCAGCCCCTCTGTTTCTCGCCCTCTGTTTCAGCCCCTCTGTTTCTCGCCCTCTGTTTCAGCCCCTCTGTTTCAGCCCCTCTGTTTCAGCCACTCCGTTTCTCGCCCTCTGTTTCAGCCCCTCTGTTTCTCGTCCTCTGTTTCTCACCCTCTGTTTCAGCCCCTCTGTTTCAGTCCCTCTGTTTCTCGCACTCTGTTTCAGCCCCTCTATTTCTCGCCCTCTGTTTCAGCCCCGCTGTTTCAGCCCCACTGTGTCAGCCCCTCTGTTTCAGACTCTCTGTTTCTCGCCCTCTGTTTCAGCCCCTCTGTTTCTCGCCCTCTGTTTCAGCCCCTCTGTTTCTCGTCCTCTGTTTCAGCCCCTCTGTTTCAGCCCCTCTGTTTCAGTCCCTCTGTTTCTCGCCCTCTGTTTCTCGCCCTCTGTTTCAGCCCCTCTGTTTCTCGCCCTCTGTTTCAGCCCCTCTGTTTCTCGCCCTCTGTTTCAGCCCCTCTGTTTCAGCCCCTCTGTTTCAGCCCCTCCGTTTCTCGCCCTCTGTTTCAGCCCCTCTGTTTCTCGCCCTCTGTTACAGCCCCTCTGTTTCTCACCCTCTGTTTCAGTCCCTCTGTTTCGCGCTCTCTGTTTCAGCCCCTCTGTTTCAGTCCCTCTATTTCTCGCCCTCTGTTTCTGCCCGTCTGTTTCTCGCCCTCTGTTTCAGCCCCTCTGTTTCTCGCCCTCTGTTTCAGCCCCTCTGTTTCTCGCCCTCTGTTTCAGACCCTCTGATTCAGCCCCTCTGTTTCAGTCCCTCTGAATCAGCCCCTCTGATTCAGCCCCTCTGTTTCAGCCCCTCTGTTTCAGCCCCTCTGTTTCTCGCCCTCTGTTTCTGCCCCTCTGTTTCAGCCCCACTGTGTCAGCCCCTCTGTTTCAGCCCCTCTATTTCTCGCCCTCTGTTTCAGCCCCTCTGTTTCAGCCCCACTGTGTCAGCCCCTCTGTTTCAGCCCCTCTGTTTCTCGCCCTCTGTTTCAGCCCCTCTGTTTCTCGCCCTCTGTTTCAGCCCCTCTGTTTCACGCCCTCTGTTTCAGCCCCTCTGTTTCAGCCCCTCTGTTTCAGTCCCTCTGTTTCTCGCCCTCTGTTTCTCGCCCTCTGTTTCAGCCCCTCTGTTTCAGTCCCTCTGTTTCTCGCCCTCTGTTTCAGGCCCTCTGTTTCTCGCCCTCTATTTCAGTCCCTCTGTTTCTCGCCCTCTGTTTCAGCCCCTCTATTTCTCGCCCTCTGTTTCAGCCCCTCTGTTTCAGCCCCACTGTGTCAGCCCCTCTGTTTCAGACCCTCTGTTTCTCGCGCTCTGTTTCAGCCCCTCTGTTTCTTGCCCTCTGTTTCAGCCCCTCTGTTTCTCGCCCTCTGTTTCAGCCCCTCTGATTCAGCCCCTCTGTTTCAGCCCCTCTGAATCAGCCCCTCTGATTCAGCCCCTCTGTTTCAGCCCCTCTGTTTCAGCTCCTCTGTTTCTCACCCTCTGTTGCAGCCCCTCTGTTTCTCACCCTCTGTTTCAGCCCCTCTGTTTCAGCCCCTCTGTTTCTCGCCCTCTGTTTCAGCCCCTCTGTTTCTCGCCCTCTGTTTCTGCCCCTCTGATTCAGCCCCTCTGTTTCTCGCCCTCTGTTTCTCGCACTCTTTTTCTGCCCCTCTGTTTCTTGCCCACTGTTTCAGCCCCTCTGTTTCAGCGCCTCTGTTTCAGCGCCTCTGTTTCTCGCCCTCTGTTTCAGCCCCTCTTTTTCTCACCCTCTGTTTCGGCCCATCTTTTTCTCGCCATCTGTTTCAGCCCCTCTATTTCTCGCACTCTGTTTCAGCCCCTCTGTTTCAGCCCCACTGTTTCAGCCGCTCTGTTTCAGCCCCTCTGTTTCTCGCCCTCTGTTTCAGCCCCTCTGTTTCTCGCCCTCTGTTTCAGCCCCTCTGTTTCTCGCACTCTGTTTCTCGCCCTCTGTTTCAGCCCCTCTGTTTCTCGCACTCTGAATCTCGCCCTCTGTTTCAGCACCTCTGTATCAGTCCCTCTGTTTCTCGCCCTCTGTTTCTCGCCCTCTGTTTCAGCCCCTCTGTTTCTCGCCCTCTGTTTCAGACCCTCTGTTTCAGCCCCTCTGTTTCAGCCCCTCTGTTTCTTGCCCTCTGTTTCAGCCCCTCTGTTTCTTGCTCTCTGTTTCAGCCACTCTGTTTCTCGCCCTCTGTTTCAGCCCCTCTGTTTCAGTGCCTCTGTTTCAGTCCCTCTGTTTCCCGCCCTCTGTTTCAGCCCCTGTTTCTCGCCCTCTGTTTCAGCCCCTCTGTTTCAGCCCCACTGTGTCAGCCCCACTGTTTCAGACCCTCTGTTTCTCGCCCTCTGTTTCAGCCCCTCTGTTTCTCGCCCTCTGTTTCAGCCCCTCTGTTTCTCGCCCTCTGTTTCAGCATCTCTGTTTCAGCCCCTCTGTTTCAGTCCCTCTGTTTCTGGCCCTCTGTTTCTCGCCCTCTGTTTCAGCCCCTCTGTTTTTCGCCCTCTGTTTCAGCCCCTCTGTTTCTCGCCCTCTGTTTCAGCCCCTCTTTTTCAGCCCCTCTGTTTCAGCCCCTCCGTTTCTCGCCCTCTGTTTCAGCCACTCTGTTTCTCGCCCTCTGTTTCAGCCCCTCTGTATCTGGCCCTCTGTTTCAGTCCCTCTGTTTCGCGCTCTCTGTTTCAGCCCCTCTGTTTCAGTCCCTCTGTTTCTCGCCCTCTGTTTCTGCCCGTCTGTTTCTCGCCCTCTGTTTCAGCCCCTCTGTATCTCGCCCTCTGTTTCAGACCCTCTGATTCAGCCCCTCTGTTTCAGCCCCTCTGAATCAGCCCCTCTGATTCAGCCCCTCTGTTTCTCGCCCTCTGTTTCAGCCCCTCTGTTTCTCGCCCTCTGTTTCAGCCCCTCTGATTCAGCCCCTCTGTTTCTCGCCCTCTGTTTCTCGCACTCTTTTTCTGCCCCTCTGTTTCTTGCCCACTGTTTCAGCCCCTCTGTTTCAGCGCCTCTGTTTCAGCGCCTCTGTTTCTCGCCCTCTGTTTCAGCCCCTCTTTTTCTCACCCTCTGTTTCGGCCCATCTGTTTCTCGCGATCTGTTTCAGCCCCTCTATTTCTCGCACTCTGTTTCAGCCCCTCTGTTTCAGCCCCACTGTTTCAGCCGCTCTGTTTCAGCCCCTCTGTTTCTCGCCCTCTGTTTCAGCCCCTCTGTTTCTCGCCCTCTGTTTCAGCCCCTCTGTTTCTCGCACTCTGTTTCTCGCCCTCTGTTTCAGCCCCTCTGTATCAGTCCCTCTGTTTCTCGCCCTCTGTTTCTCGCCCTCTGTTTCAGCCCCTCTGTTTCTCGCCCTCTGTTTCAGACCCTCTGTTTCAGCCCCTCTGTTTCAGCCCCTCTGTTTCTTGCCCTCTGTTTCAGCCCCTCTGTTTCTCGCCCTCTGTTTCAGCCCCTCTGTTTCAGTGCCTCTGTTTCAGTCCCTCTGTTTCCCGCCCTCTGTTTCAGCCCCTGTTTCTCGCCCTCTGTTTCAGCCCCTCTGTTTCAGCCCCACTGTGTCAGCCCCACTGTTTCAGACCCTCTGTTTCTCGCCCTCTGTTTCAGCCCCTCTGTTTCTCGCCCTCTGTTTCAGCCCCTCTGTTTCTCGCCCTCTGTTTCAGCATCTCTGTTTCAGCCCCTCTGTTTCAGTCCCTCTGTTTCTCGCCCTCTGTTTCAGCCCCTCTGTTTCAGCCCCTCTGTTTCAGCCCCTCCGTTTCTCGCCCTCTGTTTCAGCCCCTCTGTTTCTCGCCCTCTGTTACAGCCCCTCTGTTTCTCACCCTCTGTTTCAGTCCCTCTGTTTCGCGCTCTCTGTTTCAGCCCCTCTGTTTCAGTCCCTCTGTTTCTCGCCCTCTGTTTCTGCCCGTCTGTTTCTCGCCCTCTGTTTCAGCCCCTCTGTTTCTCGCCCTCTGTTTCAGCCCCTCTGTTTTTCGCCCTCTGTTTCAGACCCTCTGATTCAGCCCCTCTGTTTCAGCCCCTCTGAATCAGCCCCTCTGATTCAGCCCCTCTGTTTCAGCCCCTCTGTTTCAGCCCCTCTGTTTCTCGCCCTCTGTTTCTGCCCCTCTGTTTCAGCCCCACTGTGTCAGCCCCTCTGTTTCAGCCCCTCTATTTCTCGCCCTCTGTTTCAGCCCCTCTGTTTCAGCCCCACTGTGTCAGCCCCTCTGTTTCAGCCCCTCTGTTTCTCGCCCTCTGTTTCAGCCCCTCTGTTTCTCGCCCTCTGTTTCAGCCCCTCTGTTTCTCGCCCTCTGTTTCAGCCCCTCTGTTTCAGCCCCTCTGTTTCAGTCCCTCTGTTTCTCGCCCTCTGTTTCTCGCCCTCTGTTTCAGCCCCTCTGTTTCAGTCCCTCTGTTTCTCGCCCTCTGTTTCTCGCCCTCTGTTTCAGGCCCTCTGTTTCTCGCCCTCTGTTTCAGTCCCTCTGTTTCTCGCCCTCTGTTTCAGCCCCTCTATTTCTCGCCCTCTGTTTCAGCCCCTCTGTTTCAGCCCCACTGTGTCAGCCCCTCTGTTTCAGACCCTCTGTTTCTCGCGCTCTGTTTCAGCCCCTCTGTTTCTTACCCTCTGTTTCAGCCCCTCTGTTTCTCGCCCACTGTTTCAGCCCCTCTGATTCAGCCCCTCTGTTTCAGCCCCTCTGAATCAGCCCCTCTGATTCAGCCCCTCTGTTTCAGCCGCTCTGTTTCAGCTCCTCTGTTCCTCACCCTCTGTTGCAGCCCCTCTGTTTCTCACCCTCTGTTTCAGCCCCTCTGTTTCAGCCCCTCTGTTTCTCGCCCTCTGTTTCAGCCCCTCTGTTTCTCGCCCTCTGTTTCAGCCCCTCTGATTCAGCCCCTCTGTTTCTCGCCCTCTGTTTCTCGCACTCTTTTTCTGCCCCTCTGTTTCTTGCCCACTTTTTCAGCCCCTCTGTTTCAGCGCCTCTGTTTCAGCGCCTCTGTTTCTCGCCCTCTGTTTCAGCCCCTCTTTTTCTCACCCTCTGTTTCGGCCCATCTGTTTCTCGCCATCTGTTTCAGCCCCTCTATTTCTCGCACTCTGTTTCAGCCCCTCTGTTTCAGCCCCACTGTTTCAGCCGCTCTGTTTCAGCCCCTCTGTTTCTCGCCCTCTGTTTCAGCCCCTCTGTTTCTCGCCGTCTGTTTCAGCCCCTCTGTTTCTCGCACTCTGTTTCTCGCCCTCTGTTTTAGCCCCTCTGTATCAGTCCCTCTGTTTCTCGCCCTCTGTTTCTCGCCCTCTGTTTCAGCCCCTCTGTTTCTCGCCCTCTGTTTCAGACCCTCTGTTTCAGCCCCTCTGTTTCAGCCCCTCTGTTTCTTGCCCTCTGTTTCAGCCCCTCTGTTTCTTGCCCTCTGTTTCAGCCCCTCTGTTTCTCGCCCTCTGTTTCAGCCCCTCTGTTTCAGTGCCTCTGTTTCAGTCCCTCTGTTTCTCGCCCTCTGTTTCTCGCCCTCTGTTTCAGCCCCTCTGTTTCAGTCCCTCTGTTTCTCGCCCTCTGTTTCTCGCCCTCTGTTACAGCCCCTCTGTTTCTCACCCTCTGTTTCAGTCCCTCTGTTTCGCGCTCTCTGTTTCAGCCCCTCTGTTTCAGTCCCTCTGTTTCTCGCCCTCTGTTTCTGCCCGTCTGTTTCTCGCCCTCTGTTTCAGCCCCTCTGTTTCTCGCCCTCTGTTTCAGCCCCTCTGTTTCTCGCCCTCTGTTTCAGACCCTCTGATTCAGCCCCTCTGTTTCAGCCCCTCTGAATCAGCCCCTCTGATTCAGCCCCTCTGTTTCAGCCCCTCTGTTTCAGCCCCTCTGTTTCTCGCCCTCTGTTTCTGCCCCTCTGTTTCAGCCCCACTGTGTCAGCCCCTCTGTTTCAGCCCCTCTATTTCTCGCCCTCTGTTTCAGCCCCTCTGTTTCAGCCCCACTGTGTCAGCCCCTCTGTTTCAGCCCCTCTGTTTCTCGCCCTCTGTTTCAGCCCCTCTGTTTCTCGCCCTCTGTTTCAGCCCCTCTGTTTCTCGCCCTCTGTTTCAGCCCCTCTGTTTCAGCCCCTCTGTTTCAGTCCCTCTGTTTCTCGCCCTCTGTTTCTCGCCCTCTGTTTCAGCCCCTCTGTTTCAGTCCCTCTGTTTCTCGCCCTCTGTTTCAGGCCCTCTGTTTCTCGCCCTCTATTTCAGTCCCTCTGTTTCTCGCCCTCTGTTTCAGCCCCTCTATTTCTCGCCCTCTGTTTCAGCCCCTCTGTTTCAGCCCCACTGTGTCAGCCCCTCTGTTTCAGACCCTCTGTTTCTCGCGCTCTGTTTCAGCCCCTCTGTTTCTTGCCCTCTGTTTCAGCCCCTCTGTTTCTCGCCCTCCGTTTCTCGCCCTCTGATTCGGCCCCTCTGTTTCAGCCCCTCTGAATCAGCCCCTCTGATTCAGCCCCTCTGTTTCAGCCCCTCTGTTTCAGCTCCTCTGTTTCTCACCCTCTGTTGCAGCCCCTCTGTTTCTCACCCTCTGTTTCAGCCCCTCTGTTTCAGCCCCTCTGTTTCTCGCCCTCTGTTTCAGCCCCTCTGTTTCTCGCCCTCTGATTCAGCCCCTCTGATTCAGCCCCTCTGTTTCTCGCCCTCTGTTTCTCGCACTCTTTTTCTGCCCCTCTGTTTCTTGCCCACTGTTTCAGCCCCTCTGTTTCAGCGCCTCTGTTTCAGCGCCTCTGTTTCTCGCCCTCTGTTTCAGCCCCTCTTTTTCTCGCCCTCTGTTTCAGCCCCTCTGTTTCTCGTCCTCTGTTTCAGCCCCTCTGTTTCAGCCCCTCTGTTTCAGTCCCTCTGTTTTTCGCCCTCTGTTTCTCGCCCTCTGTTTCAGCCCCTCTGTTTCTCGCCCTCTGTTTCAGCCCCTCTGTTTCTCGCCCTCTGTTTCAGCCCCTCTGTTTCAGCCCCTCTGTTTCAGCCACTCCGTTTCTCGCCCTCTGTTTCAGCCCCTCTGTTTCTCGTCCTCTGTTTCTCACCCTCTGTTTCAGCCCCTCTGTTTCAGTCCCTCTGTTTCTCGCCCTCTGTTTCAGCCCCTCTATTTCTCGCCCTCTGTTTCAGCCCCGCTGTTTCAGCCCCACTGTGTCAGCCCCTCTGTTTCAGACTCTCTGTTTCTCGCCCTCTGTTTCAGCCCCTCTGTTTCTCGCCCTCTGTTTCAGCCCCTCTGTTTCTCGTCCTCTGTTTCAGCCCCTCTGTTTCAGCCCCTCTGTTTCAGTCCCTCTGTTTCTCGCCCTCTGTTTCTCGCCCTCTGTTTCAGCCCATCTGTTTCTCGCCCTCTGTTTCAGCCCCTCTGTTTCTCGCCCTCTGTTTCAGCCCCTCTGTTTCAGCCCTTCTGTTTCAGCCCCTCCGTTTCTCGCCCTCTGTTTCAGCCCCTCTGTTTCTCGCCCTCTGTTACAGCCCCTCTGTTTCTCACCCTCTGTTTCAGTCCCTCTGTTTCGCGCTCTCTGTTTCAGCCCCTCTGTTTCAGTCCCTCTGTTTCTCGCCCTCTGTTTCTGCCCGTCTGTTTCTCGCCCTCTGTTTCAGCCCCTCTGTTTCTCGCTCTCTGTTTCAGCCCCTCTGTTTCTCGCCCTCTGTTTCAGAGCCTCTGATTCAGCCCCTCTGTTTCAGTCCCTCTGAATCAGCCCCTCTGATTCAGCCCCTCTGTTTCAGCCCCTCTGTTTCAGCCCCTCTGTTTCTCGCCCTCTGTTTCTGCCCCTCTGTTTCAGCCCCACTGTGTCAGCCCCTCTGTTTCAGCCCCTCTATTTCTCGCCCTCTGTTTCAGCCCCTCTGTTTCAGCCCCACTGTGTCAGCCCCTCTGTTTCAGCCCCTCTGTTTCTCGCCCTCTGTTTCAGCCCCTCTGTTTCTCGCCCTCTGTTTCAGCCCCTCTGTTTCACGCCCTCTGTTTCAGCCCCTCTGTTTCAGCCCCTCTGTTTCAGTCCCTCTGTTTCTCGCCCTCTGTTTCTCGCCCTCTGTTTCAGCCCCTCTGTTTCAGTCCCTCTGTTTCTCGCCCTCTGTTTCAGGCCCTCGGTTTCTCGCCCTCTATTTCAGTCCCTCTGTTTCTCGCCCTCTGTTTCAGCCCCTCTATTTCTCGCCCTCTGTTTCAGCCCCTCTGTTTCAGCCCCACTGTGTCAGCCCCCCTGTTTCAGACCCTCTGTTTCTCGCGCTCTGTTTCAGCCCCTCTGTTTCTTGCCCTCTGTTTCAGCCCCTCTGTTTCTCGCCCTCTGTTTCAGCCCCTCTGATTCAGCCCCTCTGTTTCAGCCCCTCTGAATCAGCCCCTCTGATTCAGCCCCTCTGTTTCAGCCCCTCTGTTTCAGCTCCTCTGTTTCTCACCCTCTGTTGCAGCCCCTCTGTTTCTCACCCTCTGTTTCAGCCCCTCTGTTTCAGCCCCTCTGTATCTCGCCCGCTGTTTCAGCCCCTCTGTTTCTCGCCCTCTGTTTCAGCCCCTCTGATTCAGCCCCTCTGTTTCTCGCCCTCTGTTTCTCGCACTCTTTTTCTGCCCCTCTGTTTCTTGCCCACTGTTTCAGCCCCTCTGTTTCAGCGCCTCTGTTTCAGCGCCTCTGTTTCTCGCCCTCTGTTTCAGCCCCTCTTTTTCTCGCCCTCTGTTTCAGCCCCTCTGTTTCTCGTCCTCTGTTTCAGCCCCTCTGTTTCAGCCCCTCTGTTTCAGTCCCTCTGTTTTTCGCCCTCTGTTTCTCGCCCTCTGTTTCAGCCCCTCTGTTTCTCGCCCTCTGTTTCAGCCCCTCTGTTTCTCGCCCTCTGTTTCAGCCCCTCTGTTTCAGCCCCTCTGTTTCAGCCACTCCGTTTCTCGCCCTCTGTTTCAGCCCCTCTGTTTCTCGTCCTCTGTTTCTCACCCTCTGTTTCAGCCCCTCTGTTTCAGTCCCTCTGTTTCTCGCACTCTGTTTCAGCCCCTCTATTTCTCGCCCTCTGTTTCAGCCCCGCTGTTTCAGCCCCACTGTGTCAGCCCCTCTGTTTCAGACTCTCTGTTTCTCGCCCTCTGTTTCAGCCCCTCTGTTTCTCGCCCTCTGTTTCAGCCCCTCTGTTTCTCGTCCTCTGTTTCAGCCCCTCTGTTTCAGCCCCTCTGTTTCAGTCCCTCTGTTTCTCGCCCTCTGTTTCTCGCCCTCTGTTTCAGCCCCTCTGTTTCTCGCCCTCTGTTTCAGCCCCTCTGTTTCTCGCCCTCTGTTTCAGCCCCTCTGTTTCAGCCCCTCTGTTTCAGCCCCTCCGTTTCTCGCCCTCTGTTTCAGCCCCTCTGTTTCTCGCCCTCTGTTACAGCCCCTCTGTTTCTCACCCTCTGTTTCAGTCCCTCTGTTTCGCGCTCTCTGTTTCAGCCCCTCTGTTTCAGTCCCTCTATTTCTCGCCCTCTGTTTCTGCCCGTCTGTTTCTCGCCCTCTGTTTCAGCCCCTCTGTTTCTCGCCCTCTGTTTCAGCCCCTCTGTTTCTCGCCCTCTGTTTCAGACCCTCTGATTCAGCCCCTCTGTTTCAGTCCCTCTGAATCAGCCCCTCTGATTCAGCCCCTCTGTTTCAGCCCCTCTGTTTCAGCCCCTCTGTTTCTCGCCCTCTGTTTCTGCCCCTCTGTTTCAGCCCCACTGTGTCAGCCCCTCTGTTTCAGCCCCTCTATTTCTCGCCCTCTGTTTCAGCCCCTCTGTTTCAGCCCCACTGTGTCAGCCCCTCTGTTTCAGCCCCTCTGTTTCTCGCCCTCTGTTTCAGCCCCTCTGTTTCTCGCCCTCTGTTTCAGCCCCTCTGTTTCACGCCCTCTGTTTCAGCCCCTCTGTTTCAGCCCCTCTGTTTCAGTCCCTCTGTTTCTCGCCCTCTGTTTCTCGCCCTCTGTTTCAGCCCCTCTGTTTCAGTCCCTCTGTTTCTCGCCCTCTGTTTCAGGCCCTCTGTTTCTCGCCCTCTATTTCAGTCCCTCTGTTTCTCGCCCTCTGTTTCAGCCCCTCTATTTCTCGCCCTCTGTTTCAGCCCCTCTGTTTCAGCCCCACTGTGTCAGCCCCTCTGTTTCAGACCCTCTGTTTCTCGCGCTCTGTTTCAGCCCCTCTGTTTCTTGCCCTCTGTTTCAGCCCCTCTGTTTCTCGCCCTCTGTTTCAGCCCCTCTGATTCAGCCCCTCTGTTTCAGCCCCTCTGAATCAGCCCCTCTGATTCAGCCCCTCTGTTTCAGCCCCTCTGTTTCAGCTCCTCTGTTTCTCACCCTCTGTTGCAGCCCCTCTGTTTCTCACCCTCTGTTTCAGCCCCTCTGTTTCAGCCCCTCTGTTTCTCGCCCTCTGTTTCAGCCCCTCTGTTTCTCGCCCTCTGTTTCTGCCCCTCTGATTCAGCCCCTCTGTTTCTCGCCCTCTGTTTCTCGCACTCTTTTTCTGCCCCTCTGTTTCTTGCCCACTGTTTCAGCCCCTCTGTTTCAGCGCCTCTGTTTCAGCGCCTCTGTTTCTCGCCCTCTGTTTCAGCCCCTCTTTTTCTCACCCTCTGTTTCGGCCCATCTTTTTCTCGCCATCTGTTTCAGCCCCTCTATTTCTCGCACTCTGTTTCAGCCCCTCTGTTTCAGCCCCACTGTTTCAGCCGCTCTGTTTCAGCCCCTCTGTTTCTCGCCCTCTGTTTCAGCCCCTCTGTTTCTCGCCCTCTGTTTCAGCCCCTCTGTTTCTCGCACTCTGTTTCTCGCCCTCTGTTTCAGCCCCTCTGTTTCTCGCACTCTGAATCTCGCCCTCTGTTTCAGCACCTCTGTATCAGTCCCTCTGTTTCTCGCCCTCTGTTTCTCGCCCTCTGTTTCAGCCCCTCTGTTTCTCGCCCTCTGTTTCAGACCCTCTGTTTCAGCCCCTCTGTTTCAGCCCCTCTGTTTCTTGCCCTCTGTTTCAGCCCCTCTGTTTCTTGCTCTCTGTTTCAGCCACTCTGTTTCTCGCCCTCTGTTTCAGCCCCTCTGTTTCAGTGCCTCTGTTTCAGTCCCTCTGTTTCCCGCCCTCTGTTTCAGCCCCTGTTTCTCGCCCTCTGTTTCAGCCCCTCTGTTTCAGCCCCACTGTGTCAGCCCCACTGTTTCAGACCCTCTGTTTCTCGCCCTCTGTTTCAGCCCCTCTGTTTCTCGCCCTCTGTTTCAGCCCCTCTGTTTCTCGCCCTCTGTTTCAGCATCTCTGTTTCAGCCCCTCTGTTTCAGTCCCTCTGTTTCTGGCCCTCTGTTTCTCGCCCTCTGTTTCAGCCCCTCTGTTTTTCGCCCTCTGTTTCAGCCCCTCTGTTTCTCGCCCTCTGTTTCAGCCCCTCTTTTTCAGCCCCTCTGTTTCAGCCCCTCCGTTTCTCGCCCTCTGTTTCAGCCACTCTGTTTCTCGCCCTCTGTTTCAGCCCCTCTGTATCTGGCCCTCTGTTTCAGTCCCTCTGTTTCGCGCTCTCTGTTTCAGCCCCTCTGTTTCAGTCCCTCTGTTTCTCGCCCTCTGTTTCTGCCCGTCTGTTTCTCGCCCTCTGTTTCAGCCCCTCTGTATCTCGCCCTCTGTTTCAGACCCTCTGATTCAGCCCCTCTGTTTCAGCCCCTCTGAATCAGCCCCTCTGATTCAGCCCCTCTGTTTCTCGCCCTCTGTTTCAGCCCCTCTGTTTCTCGCCCTCTGTTTCAGCCCCTCTGATTCAGCCCCTCTGTTTCTCGCCCTCTGTTTCTCGCACTCTTTTTCTGCCCCTCTGTTTCTTGCCCACTGTTTCAGCCCCTCTGTTTCAGCGCCTCTGTTTCAGCGCCTCTGTTTCTCGCCCTCTGTTTCAGCCCCTCTTTTTCTCACCCTCTGTTTCGGCCCATCTGTTTCTCGCGATCTGTTTCAGCCCCTCTATTTCTCGCACTCTGTTTCAGCCCCTCTGTTTCAGCCCCACTGTTTCAGCCGCTCTGTTTCAGCCCCTCTGTTTCTCGCCCTCTGTTTCAGCCCCTCTGTTTCTCGCCCTCTGTTTCAGCCCCTCTGTTTCTCGCACTCTGTTTCTCGCCCTCTGTTTCAGCCCCTCTGTATCAGTCCCTCTGTTTCTCGCCCTCTGTTTCTCGCCCTCTGTTTCAGCCCCTCTGTTTCTCGCCCTCTGTTTCAGACCCTCTGTTTCAGCCCCTCTGTTTCAGCCCCTCTGTTTCTTGCCCTCTGTTTCAGCCCCTCTGTTTCTCGCCCTCTGTTTCAGCCCCTCTGTTTCAGTGCCTCTGTTTCAGTCCCTCTGTTTCCCGCCCTCTGTTTCAGCCCCTGTTTCTCGCCCTCTGTTTCAGCCCCTCTGTTTCAGCCCCACTGTGTCAGCCCCACTGTTTCAGACCCTCTGTTTCTCGCCCTCTGTTTCAGCCCCTCTGTTTCTCGCCCTCTGTTTCAGCCCCTCTGTTTCTCGCCCTCTGTTTCAGCATCTCTGTTTCAGCCCCTCTGTTTCAGTCCCTCTGTTTCTCGCCCTCTGTTTCAGCCCCTCTGTTTCAGCCCCTCTGTTTCAGCCCCTCCGTTTCTCGCCCTCTGTTTCAGCCCCTCTGTTTCTCGCCCTCTGTTACAGCCCCTCTGTTTCTCACCCTCTGTTTCAGTCCCTCTGTTTCGCGCTCTCTGTTTCAGCCCCTCTGTTTCAGTCCCTCTGTTTCTCGCCCTCTGTTTCTGCCCGTCTGTTTCTCGCCCTCTGTTTCAGCCCCTCTGTTTCTCGCCCTCTGTTTCAGCCCCTCTGTTTTTCGCCCTCTGTTTCAGACCCTCTGATTCAGCCCCTCTGTTTCAGCCCCTCTGAATCAGCCCCTCTGATTCAGCCCCTCTGTTTCAGCCCCTCTGTTTCAGCCCCTCTGTTTCTCGCCCTCTGTTTCTGCCCCTCTGTTTCAGCCCCACTGTGTCAGCCCCTCTGTTTCAGCCCCTCTATTTCTCGCCCTCTGTTTCAGCCCCTCTGTTTCAGCCCCACTGTGTCAGCCCCTCTGTTTCAGCCCCTCTGTTTCTCGCCCTCTGTTTCAGCCCCTCTGTTTCTCGCCCTCTGTTTCAGCCCCTCTGTTTCTCGCCCTCTGTTTCAGCCCCTCTGTTTCAGCCCCTCTGTTTCAGTCCCTCTGTTTCTCGCCCTCTGTTTCTCGCCCTCTGTTTCAGCCCCTCTGTTTCAGTCCCTCTGTTTCTCGCCCTCTGTTTCTCGCCCTCTGTTTCAGGCCCTCTGTTTCTCGCCCTCTGTTTCAGTCCCTCTGTTTCTCGCCCTCTGTTTCAGCCCCTCTATTTCTCGCCCTCTGTTTCAGCCCCTCTGTTTCAGCCCCACTGTGTCAGCCCCTCTGTTTCAGACCCTCTGTTTCTCGCGCTCTGTTTCAGCCCCTCTGTTTCTTACCCTCTGTTTCAGCCCCTCTGTTTCTCGCCCACTGTTTCAGCCCCTCTGATTCAGCCCCTCTGTTTCAGCCCCTCTGAATCAGCCCCTCTGATTCAGCCCCTCTGTTTCAGCCGCTCTGTTTCAGCTCCTCTGTTCCTCACCCTCTGTTGCAGCCCCTCTGTTTCTCACCCTCTGTTTCAGCCCCTCTGTTTCAGCCCCTCTGTTTCTCGCCCTCTGTTTCAGCCCCTCTGTTTCTCGCCCTCTGTTTCAGCCCCTCTGATTCAGCCCCTCTGTTTCTCGCCCTCTGTTTCTCGCACTCTTTTTCTGCCCCTCTGTTTCTTGCCCACTTTTTCAGCCCCTCTGTTTCAGCGCCTCTGTTTCAGCGCCTCTGTTTCTCGCCCTCTGTTTCAGCCCCTCTTTTTCTCACCCTCTGTTTCGGCCCATCTGTTTCTCGCCATCTGTTTCAGCCCCTCTATTTCTCGCACTCTGTTTCAGCCCCTCTGTTTCAGCCCCACTGTTTCAGCCGCTCTGTTTCAGCCCCTCTGTTTCTCGCCCTCTGTTTCAGCCCCTCTGTTTCTCGCCGTCTGTTTCAGCCCCTCTGTTTCTCGCACTCTGTTTCTCGCCCTCTGTTTTAGCCCCTCTGTATCAGTCCCTCTGTTTCTCGCCCTCTGTTTCTCGCCCTCTGTTTCAGCCCCTCTGTTTCTCGCCCTCTGTTTCAGACCCTCTGTTTCAGCCCCTCTGTTTCAGCCCCTCTGTTTCTTGCCCTCTGTTTCAGCCCCTCTGTTTCTTGCCCTCTGTTTCAGCCCCTCTGTTTCTCGCCCTCTGTTTCAGCCCCTCTGTTTCAGTGCCTCTGTTTCAGTCCCTCTGTTTCCCGCCCTCTGTTTCAGCCCCTGTTTCTCGCCCTCTGTTTCAGCCCCTCTGTTTCAGCCCCACTGTGTCAGCCCCACTGTTTCAGACCCTCTGTTTCTCGCCCTCTGTTTCAGCCCCTCTGTTTCTCGCCCTCTGTTTCAGCCCCTCTGTTTCTCGCCCTCTGTTTCAGCATCTCTGTTTCAGCACCTCTGTTTCAGTCCCTCTGTTTCTGGCCCTCTGTTTCTCGCCCTCTGTTTCAGCCCCTCTGTTTTTCGCCCTCTGTTTCAGCCCCTCTGTTTCTCGCCCTCTGTTTCAGCCCCTCTGATTCAGCCCCTCTGTTTCAGCCCCTCTGAATCAGCCCCTCTGATTCAGCCCCTCTGTTTCAGCCCCTCTGTTTCAGCTCCTCTGTTTCTCACCCTCTGTTGCAGCCCCTCTGTTTCTCACCCTCTGTTTCAGCCCCTCTGTTTCAGCCCCTCTGTTTCTCGCCCTCTGTTTCAGCCCCTCTGTTTCTCGCCCTCTGTTTCAGCCCCTCTGATTCAGCCCCTCTGTTTCTCGCCCTCTGTTTCTCGCACTCTTTTTCTGCCCCTCTGTTTCTTGCCCACTGTTTCAGCCCCTCTGTTTCAGCGCCTCTGTTTCAGCGCCTCTGTTTCTCGCCCTCTGTTTCAGCCCCTCTTTTTCTCACCCTCTGTTTCGGCCCATCTGTTTCTCGCCATCTGTTTCAGCCCCTCTATTTCTCGCACTCTGTTTCAGCCCCTCTGTTTCAGCCCCACTGTTTCAGCCGCTCTGTTTCAGCCCCTCTGTTTCTCGCCCTCTGTTTCAGCCCCTCTGTTTCTCGCCCTCTGTTTCAGCCCCTCTGTTTCTCGCACTCTGTTTCTCGCCCTCTGTTTCAGCCCCTCTGTATCAGTCCCTCTGTTTCTCGCCCTCTGTTTCTCGCCCTCTGTTTCAGCCCCTCTGTTTCTCGCCCTCTGATCCAGACTCTCTGTTTCAGCCCCTCTGTTTCAGCCCCTCTGTTTCTTGCCCTCTGTTTCAGCCCCTCTGTTTCTTGCCCTCTGTTTCAGCCCCTCTGTTTCTCGCCCTCTGTTTCAGCCCCTCTGTTTCAGTGCCTCTGTTTCAGTCCCTCTGTTTCCCGCCCTCTGTTTCAGCCCCTGTTTCTCGCCCTCTGTTTCAGCCCCTCTGTTTCAGCCCCACTGTGTCAGCCCCACTGTTTCAGACCCTCTGTTTCTCGCCCTCTGTTTCAGCCCCTCTGTTTCTCGCCCTCTGTTTCAGCATCTCTGTTTCAGCCCCTCTGTTTCAGTCCCTCTGTTTCTGGCCCTCTGTTTCTCGCCCTCTGTTTCAGCCCCTCTGTTTTTCGCCCTCTGTTTCAGCCCCTCTGTTTCTCGCCCTCTGTTTCAGCCCCTCTTTTTCAGCCCCTCTGTTTCAGCCCCTCCGTTTCTCGCCCTCTGTTTCAGCCACTCTGTTTCTCGCCCTCTGTTTCAGCCCCTCTGTATCTCGCCCTCTGTTTCAGTCCCTCTGTTTCGCGCTCTCTGTTTCAGCCCCTCTGTTTCAGTCCCTCTGTTTCTCGCCTTCTGTTTCTGCCCGTCTGTTTCTCGCCCTCTGTTTCAGCCCCTCTGTTTCTCGCCCTCTGTTTCAGACCCTCTGATTCAGCCCCTCTGTTTCAGCCCCTCTGAATCAGCCCCTCTGATTCAGCCCCTCTGTTTCTCGCCCTCTGTTTCAGCCCCTCTGTTTCTCGCCCTCTGTTTCAGCCCCTCTGATTCAGCCCCTCTGTTTCTCGCCCTCTGTTTCTCGCACTCTTTTTCTGCCCCTCTGTTTCTTGCCCACTGTTTCAGCCCCTCTGTTTCAGCGCCTCTGTTTCAGCGCCTCTGTTTCTCGCCCTCTGTTTCAGCCCCTCTTTTTCTCACCCTCTGTTTCGGCCCATCTGTTTCTCGCCATCTGTTTCAGCCCCTCTATTTCTCGCACTCTGTTTCAGCCCCTCTGTTTCAGCCCCACTGTTTCAGCCGCTCTGTTTCAGCCCCTCTGTTTCTCGCCCTCTGTTTCAGCCCCTCTGTTTCTCGCCCTCTGTTTCAGCCCCTCTGTTTCTCGCACTCTGTTTCTCGCCCTCTGTTTCAGCCCCTCTGTTTCTCGCACTCTGAATCTCGCCCTCTGTTTCAGCACCTCTGTATCAGTCCCTCTGTTTCTCGCCCTCTGTTTCTCGCCCTCTGTTTCAGCCCCTCTGTTTCTCGCCCTCTGTTTCAGACCCTCTGTTTCAGCCCCTCTGTTTCAGCCCCTCTGTTTCTTGCCCTCTGTTTCAGCCCCTCTGTTTCTTGCTCTCTGTTTCAGCCCCTCTGTTTCTCGCCCTCTGTTTCAGCCCCTCTGTTTCAGTGCCTCTGTTTCAGTCCCTCTGTTTCCCGCCCTCTGTTTCAGCCCCTGTTTCTCGCCCTCTGTTTCAGCCCCTCTGTTTCAGCCCCACTGTGTCAGCCCCACTGTTTCAGACCCTCTGTTTCTCGCCCTCTGTTTCAGCCCCTCTGTTTCTCGCCCTCTGTTTCAGCCCCTCTGTTTCTCGCCCTCTGTTTCAGCATCTCTGTTTCAGCCCCTCTGTTTCAGTCCCTCTGTTTCTGGCCCTCTGTTTCTCGCCCTCTGTTTCAGCCCCTCTGTTTTTCGCCCTCTGTTTCAGCCCCTCTGTTTCTCGCCCTCTGTTTCAGCCCCTCTTTTTCAGCCCCTCTGTTTCAGCCCCTCCGTTTCTCGCCCTCTGTTTCAGCCACTCTGTTTCTCGCCCTCTGTTTCAGCCCCTCTGTATCTCGCCCTCTGTTTCAGTCCCTCTGTTTCGCGCTCTCTGTTTCAGCCCCTCTGTTTCAGTCCCTCTGTTTCTCGCCCTCTGTTTCTGCCCGTCTGTTTCTCGCCCTCTGTTTCAGCCCCTCTGTTTCTCGCCCTCTGTTTCAGACCCTCTGATTCAGCCCCTCTGTTTCAGCCCCTCTGAATCAGCCCCTCTGATTCAGCCCCTCTGTTTCAGCCCCTCTGTTTCAGCCCCTCTGTTTCTCGCCCTCTGTTTCAGCCCCTCTGATTCAGCCCCTCTGTTTCTCGCCCTCTGTTTCTCGCACTCTTTTTCTGCCCCTCTGTTTCTTGCCCACTGTTTCAGCCCCTCTGTTTCAGCGCCTCTGTTTCAGCGCCTCTGTTTCTCGCCCTCTGTTTCAGCCCCTCTTTTTCTCACCCTCTGTTTCGGCCCATCTGTTTCTCGCCATCTGTTTCAGCCCCTCTATTTCTCGCACTCTGTTTCAGCCCCTCTGTTTCAGCCCCACTGTTTCAGCCGCTCTGTTTCAGCCCCTCTGTTTCTCGCCCTCTGTTTCAGCCCCTCTGTTTCTCGCCCTCTGTTTCAGCCCCTCTGTTTCTCGCACTCTGTTTCTCGCCCTCTGTTTCAGCCCCTCTGTATCAGTCCCTCTGTTTCTCGCCCTCTGTTTCTCGCCCTCTGTTTCAGCCCCTCTGTTTCTCGCCCTCTGTTTCAGACCCTCTGTTTCAGCCCCTCTGTTTCAGCCCCTCTGTTTCTTGCCCTCTGTTTCAGCCCCTCTGTTTCTCGCCCTCTGTTTCAGCCCCTCTGTTTCAGTGCCTCTGTTTCAGTCCCTCTGTTTCCCGCCCTCTGTTTCAGCCCCTGTTTCTCGCCCTCTGTTTCAGCCCCTCTGTTTCAGCCCCACTGTGTCAGCCCCACTGTTTCAGACCCTCTGTTTCTCGCCCTCTGTTTCAGCCCCTCTGTTTCTCGCCCTCTGTTTCAGCCCCTCTGTTTCTCGCCCTCTGTTTCAGCATCTCTGTTTCAGCCCCTCTGTTTCAGTCCCTCTGTTTCTCGCCCTCTGTTTCAGCCCCTCTGTTTCAGCCCCTCTGTTTCAGCCCCTCCGTTTCTCGCCCTCTGTTTCAGCCCCTCTGTTTCTCGCCCTCTGTTACAGCCCCTCTGTTTCTCACCCTCTGTTTCAGTCCCTCTGTTTCGCGCTCTCTGTTTCAGCCCCTCTGTTTCAGTCCCTCTGTTTCTCGCCCTCTGTTTCTGCCCGTCTGTTTCTCGCCCTCTGTTTCAGCCCCTCTGTTTCTCGCCCTCTGTTTCAGCCCCTCTGTTTCTCGCCCTCTGTTTCAGACCCTCTGATTCAGCCCCTCTGTTTCAGCCCCTCTGAATCAGCCCCTCTGATTCAGCCCCTCTGTTTCAGCCCCTCTGTTTCAGCCCCTCTGTTTCTCGCCCTCTGTTTCTGCCCCTCTGTTTCAGCCCCACTGTGTCAGCCCCTCTGTTTCAGCCCCTCTATTTCCCGCCCTCTGTTTCACCCCCTCTGTTTCAGCCCCACTGTGTCAGCCCCTCTGTTTCTCGCCCTCTGTTTCAGCCCCTCTGTTTCTCGCCCTCTGTTTCAGCCCCTCTGTTTCTCGCCCTCTGTTTCAGCCCCTCTGTTTCAGCCCCTCTGTTTCAGTCCCTCTGTTTCTCGCCCTCTGTTTCTCGCCCTCTGTTTCAGCCCCTCTGTTTCAGTCCCTCTGTTTCTCGCCCTCTGTTTCTCGCCCTCTGTTTCAGGCCCTCTGTTTCTCGCCCTCTGTTTCAGTCCCTCTGTTTCTCGCCCTCTGTTTCAGCCCCTCTATTTCTCGCCCTCTGTTTCAGCCCCTCTGTTTCAGCCCCACTGTGTCAGCCCCTCTGTTTCAGACCCTCTGTTTCTCGCGCTCTGTTTCAGCCCCTCTGTTTCTTGCCCTCTGTTTCAGCCCCTCTGTTTCTCGCCCTCTGTTTCAGCCCCTCTAATTCAGCCCCTCTGTTTCAGCCCCTCTGAATCAGCCCCTCTGATTCAGCCCCTCTGTTTCAGCCCCTCTGTTTCAGCTCCTCTGTTCCTCACCCTCTGTTGCAGCCCCTCTGTTTCTCACCCTCTGTTTCAGCCCCTCTGTTTCAGCCCCTCTGTTTCTCGCCCTCTGTTTCAGCCCCTCTGTTTCTCGCCCTCTGTTTCAGCCCCTCTGATTCAGCCCCTCTGTTTCTCGCCCTCTGTTTCTCGCACTCTTTTTCTGCCCCTCTGTTTCTTGCCCACTTTTTCAGCCCCTCTGTTTCAGCGCCTCTGTTTCAGCGCCTCTGTTTCTCGCCCTCTGTTTCAGCCCCTCTTTTTCTCACCCTCTGTTTCGGCCCATCTGTTTCTCGCCATATGTTTCAGCCCCTCTATTTCTCGCACTCTGTTTCAGCCCCTCTGTTTCAGCCCCACTGTTTCAGTCGCTCTGTTTCAGCCCCTCTGTTTCTCGCCCTCTGTTTCAGCCCCTCTGTTTCTCGCCCTCTGTTTCAGCCCCTCTGTTTCTCGCACTCTGTTTCTCGCCCTCTGTTTCAGCCCCTCTGTATCAGTCCCTCTGTTTCTCGCCCTCTGTTTCTCGCCCTCTGTTTCAGCCCCTCTGTTTCTCGCCCTCTGTTTCAGACCCTCTGTTTCAGCCCCTCTGTTTCAGCCCCTCTGTTTCTTGCCCTCTGTTTCAGCCCCTCTGTTTCTTGCCCTCTGTTTCAGCCCCTCTGTTTCTCGCCCTCTGTTTCAGCCCCTCTGTTTCAGTGCCTCTGTTTCAGTCCCTCTGTTTCCCGCCCTCTGTTTCAGCCCCTGTTTCTCGCCCTCTGTTTCAGCCCCTCTGTTTCAGCCCCACTGTGTCAGCCCCACTGTTTCAGACCCTCTGTTTCTCGCCCTCTGTTTCAGCCCCTCTGTTTCTCGCCCTCTGTTTCAGCCCCTCTGTTTCTCGCCCTCTGTTTCAGCATCTCTGTTTCAGCCCCTCTGTTTCAGTCCCTCTGTTTCTGGCCCTCTGTTTCTCGCCCTCTGTTTCAGCCCCTCTGTTTTTCGCCCTCTGTTTCAGCCCCTCTGTTTCTCGCCCTCTGTTTCAGCCCCTCTTTTTCAGCCCCTCTGTTTCAGCCCCTCCGTTTCTCGCCCTCTGTTTCAGCCACTCTGTTTCTCGCCCTCTGTTTCAGCCCCTCTGTTTCTCGCCCTCTGTTTCAGTCCCTCTGTTTCGCGCTCTCTGTTTCAGCCCCTCTGTTTCAGTCCCTCTGTTTCTCGCCCTCTGTTTCTGCCCGTCTGTTTCTCGCCCTCTGTTTCAGCCCCTCTGTTTCTCGCCCTCTGTTTCAGCCCCTCTGTTTCTCGCCCTCTGTTTCAGACACTCTGATTCAGCCCCTCTGTTTCAGCCCCTCTGAATCAGCCCCTCTGATTCAGCCCCTCTGTTTCAGCCCCTCTGTTTCAGCCCCTCTGTTTCTCGCCCTCTGTTTCAGCCCCTCTGTTTCAGCCCCACTGTGTCAGCCCCTCTGTTTCAGCCCCTCTATTTATCGCCCTCTGTTTCAGCCCCTCTGTTTCAGCCCCACTGTGTCAGCCCCTCTGTTTCAGCCCCTCTGTTTCTCGCCCTCTGTTTCAGCCCCTCTGTTTCTCGCCCTCTGTTTCAGCCCCTCTGTTTCAGTCCCTCTGTTTCAGTCCCTCTGTTTCTCGCCCTCTGTTTCTCGCCCTCTGTTTCAGCCCCTCTGTTTCTCGCCCTCTGTTTCAGCCCCTCTGTTTCTCGCCCTCTGTTTCAGCCCCTCTGATTCAGCCCCTCTGTTTCAGCCCCTCTGTTTCTCGCCCTCTGTTTCAGCCCCTCTGTTTCTTGCCCGCTGTTTCAGCCCCTCTGTTTCTCGCCCTCTGTTTCAGCCTATCTGTTTCAGCCCCTCTGTTTCAGCCCCTCTGTTTCTCGCCCTCTGTTTCAGCCCCTCTGTTTCAGCCCCTCTGTCTCAGTCCCTCTGTTTCTCGCCCTCTGTTTCTCGCCCTCTGTTTCAGCCCCTCTGTTTCTCGCCCTCTGTTTCAGTCCCTCTGTTTCTCGCCCTCTGTTTCAGCCCCTCTATTATTCGCCCTCTGTTTCAGCCCCTCTGTTTCAGCCCCACTGTGTCAGCCCCTCTGTTTCAGCCCCTCTGTTTCTCGCCCTCTGTTTCAGCCCCTCTGTTTCTCGCCCTCTGTTTCAGCCCCTCTGTTTCAGCCCCTCTGTTTCAGCCCCTCTGTTTCAGCCCCTCTGTTTCTCGCCCTCTCTTTCAGCCCCACTGTTTCAGCCCCTCTGTTTCAGCCCCTCTGTTTCTCGCCCTCTGTTTCAGCCTGTCTGTTTCAGCCCCTCTGTTTCTCGCCTCTGATTCAGCCCCTCTGTTTCAGCCCCTCTGTTTCAGTCCCTCTGTTTCTCGCCCTCTGTTTCTCACCCTCTGTTTCAGCCCCTCTGTTTCTCGCCCTCTGTTTCAGTCCCTCTGTTTCTCGCCCTCTGTTTCAGCCCCTCTATTTCTCGCCCTCTGTTTCAGCCCCTCTGTTTCAGCCCCACTGTGTCAGCCCCTCTGTTTCAGACCCTCTGTTTCTCGCCCTCTGTTTCAGCCCCTCTGTTTCTCGCCCTCTGTTTCAGCCCCTCTGTTTCTCGTCCTCTGTTTCAGCCCCTCTGTTTCAGCCCCTCTGTTTCAGTCCCTCTGTTTCTCGCCCTCTGTTTCTCGCCCTCTGTTTCAGCCCCTCTGTTTCTCGCCCTCTGTTTCAGCCCCTCTGTTTCTCGCCCTCTGTTTCAGTCCCTCTGTTTCAGCCCCTCTGTTTCAGCCCCTCCGTTTCTTGCCCTCTGTTTCAGCCCCTCTGTTTCTCGCCCTCTGTTACAGCCCCTCTGTATCTCACCCTCTGTTTCAGTCCCTCTGTTTCGCGCTCTCTGTTTCAGCCCCTCTGTTTCAGTCCCTCTGTTTCTCACCCTCTGTTTCTGCCCGTCTGTTTCTCGCCCAATGTTTCAGCCCCTCTGTTTCTCGCCCTCTGTTTCAGCCCCTCTGTTTCTCGCCCTCTGTTTCAGACCCTCTGATTCAGCCCCTCTGTTTCAGCCCCTCTGAATCAGCCCCTTTGATTCAGCCCCTCTGTTTCAGCCCCTCTGTTTCAGCCCCTCTGTTTCTCGCCCTCTGTTTCTGCCCCTCTGTTTCAGCCCCACTGTGTCAGCCCCTCTGTTTCAGCCCCTCTATTTCTCGCCCTCTGTTTCAGCCCCTCTGTTTCAGCCTCACTGTGTCAGCCCCTCTGTTTCAGCCCCTCTGTTTCTCGCCCTCTGTTTCAGCCCCTCTGTTTCTCGCCCTCTGTTTCAGCCCCTCTGTTTATCGCCCTCTGTTTCAGCCCCTCTGTTTCAGCCCCTCTGTTTCAGCCCCTCTGTTTCTCGCCCTCTGTTTCAGCCCCTCTGTTTCAGTCCCTCTGTTTCTCGCCCTCTGTTTCTCGCCCTCTATTTCAGCCCCTCTGTTTCTCGACCTCTGTTTCAGCCCCTCTGTTTCTCGCCCTCTGTTTCAGCCCCTCTGATTCAGCTCCTCTGTTTCAGCCCCTCTGTTTCAGCCCCTCTGTTTCTCGCCCTCTGTTTCAGCCCCTCTGTTTCTTGCCCTCTGTTTCAGCCCCTCTGTTTTTCGCCCTCTGTTTCAGCGTCTCTGTTTCAGCCCCTCTGTTTCAGCCCGTCTGTTTCTCGCCCTCTGTTTCAGCCCCTCTGTTTCTCGCCCTCTGTTTAAGCCCCTCTGTTTCAGCCCCTCTGTTTCAGTCCCTCTGTTTCTCGCCCTCTGTTTCTCGCCCTCTGTTTCAGCCCCTCTGTTTCTCACCCTCTGTTTCAGTCCCTCTGTTTCTCGCCCTCTGTTTCAGCCCGTCTATTTCTCGCCCTCTGTTTCATACCCTCTGTTTCAGCCCCACTGTGTCAGCCCCTCTGTTTCAGACCCTCTGTTTCTCGCGCTCTGTTTCAGCCCCTCTATTTCTCGCCCTCTGTTTCAGCCCCTCTGTTTCTCGCCCTCTGTTTCAGCCTCTCTGATTCAGCCCCTCTGTTTCTCGCCCTCTGTTTCTCGCCCTCTTTTTCAGCCCCTCTGTTTCTTGCCCTCTGTTTCAGCCCCTCTGTTTCTCACCCTCTGTTTCAGCCCCTCTGTTTCTCACCCTCTGTTTCAGCCCCTCTGTTTCAGCCCCTCTGTTTCTCGCCCTCTGTTTCAGCCCCTCTGTTTCTCGCCCTCTGTTTCAGCCCTTCTGATTCAGCCCCTCTGTTTCTCGCCCTCTGTTTCTCGCCATCTTTTTCAACCCCTCTGTTTCTTGCCCTCTGTTTCAGCCCCTCTGTTTCAGCCCCTTGGTTTCAGCCCCTCTGTTTCTCGCCCTCTGTTTCAGCCCCTCAGTTTCTCGCCCTCTGTTTCTCGCCCTCTGTTTCAGCCCCTCTGTTTCAGTCCCTCTGTTTCTCGTCCTCTGTTTCTCGCCCTCTGTTTCAGCCCCTCTGTTTCTCGCCCTCTGTTTCAGACCCTCTGTTTCAGCCCCTCTGTTTCAGCCCCTCTGTTTCAGCCCCTCTGTTTCTCGCCCTCTGTTTCAGCCCCTCTGTTTCTCGCCCTCTGTTTCAGCCCCTCTGTTTCAGCCCCTCTGTTTCAGTCCCTCTGTTTCTCGCCCTCTGTTTCTCGCCCTCTGTTTCAGCCCCTCTGTTTCTCGCCCTCTGTTTCAGTCCCTCTGTTTCTCGCCCTCTGTTTCAGCCCCTCTATTTTTCGCCCTCTGTTTCAGCCCCTCTGTTTCAGCCCCACTGTGTCAGCCCCACTGTTTCAGACCCTCTGTTTCAGCCCCACTGTGTCAGCCCCTCTGTTTCAGTCCCTCTGTTTCTCGCCCTCTGTTTCAGCCCCTCTATTTCTCGCCCTCTGTTTCAGCCCCTCTGTTTCAGCCCCACTGTGTCAGCCCCTCTGTTTCAGACTCTCTGTTTCTCGCCCTCTGTTTCAGCCCCTCTGTTTCTCGCCCTCTGTTTCAGCCCCTCTGTTTCTCGTCCTCTGTTTCAGCCCCTCTGTTTCAGCCCCTCTGTTTCAGTCCCTCTGTTTCTCGCCCTCTGTTTCTCGCCCTCTGTTTCAGCCCCTCTGTTTCTCGCCCTCTGTTTCAGCCCCTCTGTTTCTCGCCCTCTGTTTCAGCCCCTCTGTTTCAGCCCCTCTGTTTCAGCCGCTCCGTTTCTCGCCCTCTGTTTCAGGCCCTCTGTTTCTCGCCCTCTGTTACAGCCCCTCTGTTTCTCACCCTCTGTTTCAGTCCCTCTGTTTCGCGCTCTCTGTTTCAGCCCCTCTGTTTCAGTCCCTCTGTTTCTCGCCCTCTGTTTCTGCCCGTCTGTTTCTCGCCCTCTGTTTCAGCACCTCTGTTTCTCGCCCTCTGTTTCAGCCCCTCTGTTTCTCGCCCTCTGTTTCAGACCCTCTGATTCAGCCCCTCTGTTTCAGCCCCTCTGAATCAGCCCCTCTGATTCAGCCCCTCTGTTTCAGCCCCTCTGTTTCAGCCCCTCTGTTTCTCGCCCTCTGTTTCTGCCCCTCTGTTTCAGCCCCACTGTGTCAGCCCCTCTGTTTCAGCCCCTCTATTTCTCGCCCTCTGTTTCAGCCCCTCTGTTTCAGCCCCACTGTGTCAGCCCCTCTGTTTCAGCCCCTCTGTTTCTCGCCCTCTGTTTCAGCCCCTCTGTTTCTCGCCCTCTGTTTCAGCCCCTCTGTTTCTCGCCCTCTGTTTCAGCCCCTCTGTTTCAGCCCCTCTGTTTCAGTCCCTCTGTTTCTCGCCCTCTGTTTCTCGCCCTCTGTTTCAGCCCCTCTGTTTCAGCCCATCTGTTTCTCGCCCTCTGTTTCTCGCCCTCTGTTTCAGCCCCTCTGTTTCTCGCCCTCTGTTTCAGTCCCTCTGTTTCTCGCCCTCTGTTTCAGCGCCTCTATTTCTCGCCCTCTGTTTCAGCCCCTCTGTTTCAGCCCCACTGTGTCAGCCCCTCTGTTTCAGACCCTCTGTTTCTCGCGCTCTGTTTCAGACCCTCTGTTTCTCGCCCTCTGTTTCAGCCCCTCTGTTTCTCGCCCTCTGTTTCAGCCCCTCTGATTCAGCCCCTCTGTTTCAGCCCCTCTGAATCAGCCCCTCTGATTCAGCCCCTCTGTTTCAGCCCCTCTGTTTCAGCTACTCTGTTTCTCACCCTCTGTTGCAGCCCCTCTGTTTCAGCCCCTCTGTTTCAGCCCCTCTGTTTCTCGCCCTCTGTTTCAGCCCCTCTGTTTCTCGCCCTCTGTTTCAGCCCCTCTGATTCAGCCCCTCTGTTTCTCGCCCTCTGTTTCTCGCACACTTTTTCTGCCCCTCTGTTTCTTGCCCACTGTTACAGCCCCTCTGTTTCAGCCCCTCTGTTTCAGCGCCTCTGTTTCTCGCCCTCTGTTTCAGCCCCTCTTTTTCTCACCCTCTGTTTCGGCCCATCTGTTTCTCGCCCTCTGTTTCAGCCCCTCTATTTCTCGCACTCTGTTTCAGCCCCTCTGTTTCAGCCCCACTGTTTCAGCCGCTCTGTTTCAGCCCCTCTGTTTCTCGCCCTCTGTTTCAGCCCCTCTGTTTCTCGCCCTCTGTTTCAGCCCCTCTGTTTCTCGCCCTCTGTTTCAGACCCTCTGAATCAGCCCCTTTGATTCAGCCCCTCTGTTTCAGCCCCTCTGTTTCAGCCCCTCTGTTTCTCGCCCTCTGTTTCTGCCCCTCTGTTTCAGCCCCACTGTGTCAGCCCCTCTGTTTCAGCCCCTCTATTTCTCGCCCTCTGTTTCAGCCCCTCTGTTTCAGCCCCACTGTGTCAGCCCCTCTGTTTCAGCCCCTCTGTTTCTCGCCCTCTGTTTCAGCCCCTCTGTTTCTCGCCCTCTGTTTCAGCCCCTCTGTTTCTCGCCCTCTGTTTCAGCCCCTCTGTTTCAGCCCCTCTGTTTCAGTCCCGCTGTTTCTCGCCCTCTGTTTCTCGCCCTCTGTTTCAGCCCCTCTGTTTCTCGCCCTCTGTTTCAGCCCCTCTGTTTCTCGCCCTCTGTTTCAGCCCCTCTGATTCAGCTCCTCTGTTTCAGCCCCTCTGTTTCAGCCCCTCTGTTTCTCGCCCTCTGTTTCAGCCCCTCTGTTTCTTGCCCTCTGTTTCAGCCCCTCTGTTTCTCGCCCTCTGTTTCAGCGTCTCTGTTTCAGCCCCTCTGTTTCAGCCCCTCTGTTTCTCGCCCTCTGTTTCAGCCCCTCTGTTTCTCGCCCTCTGTTTCAGCCCCTCTGTTTCAGCCCCTCTGTTTCAGTCCCTCTGTTTCTCGCCCTCTGTTTCTCGCCCTCTGTTTCAGCCCCTCTGTTTCTCGCCCTCTGTTTCAGTCCCTCTGTTTCTCGCCCTCTGTTTCAGCCCGTCTATTTCTCGCCCTCTGTTTCAGCCCCTCTGTTTCAGCCCCACTGTGTCAGCCCCTCTGTTTCAGACCCTCTGTTTCTCGCGCTCTGTTTCAGCCCCTCTGTTTCTCGCCCTCTGTTTCAGCCCCTCTGTTTCTCGCCCTCTGTTTCAGCCTCTCTGATTCAGCCCCTCTGTTTCTCGCCCTCTGTTTCTCGCCCTCTTTTTCAGCCCCTCTGTTTCTTGCCCTCTGTTTCAGCCCCTCTGTTTCTCACCCTCTGTTTCAGCCCCTCTGTTTCTCACCCTCTGTTTCAGCCCCTCTGTTTCAGCCCCTCTGTTTCTCGCCCTCTGTTTCAGCCCCTCTGTTTCTCGCCCTCTGTTTCAGCCCTTCTGATTCAGCCCCTCTGTTTCTCGCCCTCTGTTTCTCGCCCTCTTTTTCAACCCCTCTGTTTCTTGCCCTCTGTTTCAGCCTCTCTGTTTCAGCCCCTTGGTTTCAGCCCCTCTGTTTCTCACCCTCTGTTTCAGCCCCTCTGTTTCTCGCCCTCTGTTTCTCGCCCTCTGTTTCAGCCCCTCTGTTTCAGTCCCTCTGTTTCTCGTCCTCTGTTTCTCGCCCTCTGTTTCAGCCCCTCTGTTTCTCGCCCTCTGTTTCAGACCCTCTGTTTCAGCCCCTCTGTTTCAGCCCCTCTGTTTCAGCCCCTCTGTTTCTCGCCCTCTGTTTCAGCCCCTCTGTTTCTCGCCCTCTGTTTCAGCCCCTCTGTTTCAGCCCCTCTGTTTCAGTCCCTCTGTTTCTCGCCCTCTGTTTCTCGCCCTCTGTTTCAGCCCCTCTGTTTCTCGCCCTCTGTTTCAGTCCCTCTGTTTCTCGCCCTCTGTTTCAGCCCCTCTATTTTTCGCCCTCTGTTTCAGCCCCTCTGTTTCTCGCCCTCTGTTTCTCGCACTCTTTTTCTGCCCCTCTGTTTCTTGCCCACTGTTTCAGCCCCTCTGTTTCAGCCCCTCTGTTTCAGCGCCTCTGTTTCTCGCCCTCTGTTTCAGCCCCTCTTTTTCTCACCCTCTGTTTCGGCCCATCTGTTTCTCGCCCTCTGTTTCAGCCCCTCTATTTCTCGCACTCTGTTTCAGCCCCTCTGTTTCAGCCCCACTGTTTCAGCCGCTCTGTTTCAGCCCCTCTGTTTCTCGCCCTCTGTTTCAGCCCCTCTGTTTCTGCCCCTCTGTATCAGTCCCTCTGTTTCTCGCCCTCTGTTTCTCGCCCTCTGTTTCAGCCCCTCTGTTTCTCGCCCTCTGTTTCAGACCCTCTGTTTCAGCCCCTCTGTTTCAGCCCCTCTGTTTCTTGCCCTCTGTTTCAGCCCCTCTGTTTCTTGCCCTCTGTTTCAGCCCCTCTGTTTCTCGCCCTCTGTTTCAGCCCCTCTGTTTCAGTGCCTCTGTTTCAGTCCCTCTGTTTCCCGCCCTCTGTTTCAGCCCCTGTTTCTCGCCCTCTGTTTCAGCCCCTCTGTTTCAGCCCCACTGTGTCAGCCCCACTGTTTCAGACCCTCTGTTTCTCGCCCTCTGTTTCAGCCCCTCTGTTTCTCGCCCTCTGTTTCAGCCCCTCTGTTTCTCGCCCTCTGTTTCAGCCCCTCTGTTTCAGCCCCTCTGTTTCAGTCCCTCTGTTTCTCGCCCTCTGTTTCTCGCCCTCTGTTTCAGCCCCTCTGTTTCAGCCCATCTGTTTCTCGCCCTCTGTTTCTCGCCCTCTGTTTCAGCCCCTCTGTTTCTCGCCCTCTGTTTCAGTCCCTCTGTTTCTCGCCCTCTGTTTCAGCGCCTCTATTTCTCGCCCTCTGTTTCAGCCCCTCTGTTTCAGCCCCACTGTGTCAGCCCCTCTGTTTCAGACCCTCTGTTTCTCGCGCTCTGTTTCAGACCCTCTGTTTCTCGCCCTCTGTTTCAGCCCCTCTGTTTCTCGCCCTCTGTTTCAGCCCCTCTGATTCAGCCCCTCTGTTTCAGCCCCTCTGAATCAGCCCCTCTGATTCAGCCCCTCTGTTTCAGCCCCTCTGTTTCAGCTACTCTGTTTCTCACCCTCTGTTGCAGCCCCTCTGTTTCAGCCCCTCTGTTTCAGCCCCTCTGTTTCTCGCCCTCTGTTTCAGCCCCTCTGTTTCTCGCCCTCTGTTTCAGCCCCTCTGATTCAGCCCCTCTGTTTCTCGCCCTCTGTTTCTCGCACACTTTTTCTGCCCCTCTGTTTCTTGCCCACTGTTACAGCCCCTCTGTTTCAGCCCCTCTGTTTCAGCGCCTCTGTTTCTCGCCCTCTGTTTCAGCCCCTCTTTTTCTCACCCTCTGTTTCGGCCCATCTGTTTCTCGCCCTCTGTTTCAGCCCCTCTATTTCTCGCACTCTGTTTCAGCCCCTCTGTTTCAGCCCCACTGTTTCAGCCGCTCTGTTTCAGCCCCTCTGTTTCTCGCCCTCTGTTTCAGCCCCTCTGTTTCTCGCCCTCTGTTTCAGCCCCTCTGTTTCTCGCCCTCTGTTTCAGACCCTCTGAATCAGCCCCTTTGATTCAGCCCCTCTGTTTCAGCCCCTCTGTTTCAGCCCCTCTGTTTCTCGCCCTCTGTTTCTGCCCCTCTGTTTCAGCCCCACTGTGTCAGCCCCTCTGTTTCAGCCCCTCTATTTCTCGCCCTCTGTTTCAGCCCCTCTGTTTCAGCCCCACTGTGTCAGCCCCTCTGTTTCAGCCCCTCTGTTTCTCGCCCTCTGTTTCAGCCCCTCTGTTTCTCGCCCTCTGTTTCAGCCCCTCTGTTTCTCGCCCTCTGTTTCAGCCCCTCTGTTTCAGCCCCTCTGTTTCAGTCCCGCTGTTTCTCGCCCTCTGTTTCTCGCCCTCTGTTTCAGCCCCTCTGTTTCTCGCCCTCTGTTTCAGCCCCTCTGTTTCTCGCCCTCTGTTTCAGCCCCTCTGATTCAGCTCCTCTGTTTCAGCCCCTCTGTTTCAGCCCCTCTGTTTCTCGCCCTCTGTTTCAGCCCCTCTGTTTCTTGCCCTCTGTTTCAGCCCCTCTGTTTCTCGCCCTCTGTTTCAGCGTCTCTGTTTCAGCCCCTCTGTTTCAGCCCCTCTGTTTCTCGCCCTCTGTTTCAGCCCCTCTGTTTCTCGCCCTCTGTTTCAGCCCCTCTGTTTCAGCCCCTCTGTTTCAGTCCCTCTGTTTCTCGCCCTCTGTTTCTCGCCCTCTGTTTCAGCCCCTCTGTTTCTCGCCCTCTGTTTCAGTCCCTCTGTTTCTCGCCCTCTGTTTCAGCCCGTCTATTTCTCGCCCTCTGTTTCAGCCCCTCTGTTTCAGCCCCACTGTGTCAGCCCCTCTGTTTCAGACCCTCTGTTTCTCGCGCTCTGTTTCAGCCCCTCTGTTTCTCGCCCTCTGTTTCAGCCCCTCTGTTTCTCGCCCTCTGTTTCAGCCTCTCTGATTCAGCCCCTCTGTTTCTCGCCCTCTGTTTCTCGCCCTCTTTTTCAGCCCCTCTGTTTCTTGCCCTCTGTTTCAGCCCCTCTGTTTCTCACCCTCTGTTTCAGCCCCTCTGTTTCTCACCCTCTGTTTCAGCCCCTCTGTTTCAGCCCCTCTGTTTCTCGCCCTCTGTTTCAGCCCCTCTGTTTCTCGCCCTCTGTTTCAGCCCTTCTGATTCAGCCCCTCTGTTTCTCGCCCTCTGTTTCTCGCCCTCTTTTTCAACCCCTCTGTTTCTTGCCCTCTGTTTCAGCCTCTCTGTTTCAGCCCCTTGGTTTCAGCCCCTCTGTTTCTCACCCTCTGTTTCAGCCCCTCTGTTTCTCGCCCTCTGTTTCTCGCCCTCTGTTTCAGCCCCTCTGTTTCAGTCCCTCTGTTTCTCGTCCTCTGTTTCTCGCCCTCTGTTTCAGCCCCTCTGTTTCTCGCCCTCTGTTTCAGACCCTCTGTTTCAGCCCCTCTGTTTCAGCCCCTCTGTTTCAGCCCCTCTGTTTCTCGCCCTCTGTTTCAGCCCCTCTGTTTCTCGCCCTCTGTTTCAGCCCCTCTGTTTCAGCCCCTCTGTTTCAGTCCCTCTGTTTCTCGCCCTCTGTTTCTCGCCCTCTGTTTCAGCCCCTCTGTTTCTCGCCCTCTGTTTCAGTCCCTCTGTTTCTCGCCCTCTGTTTCAGCCCCTCTATTTTTCGCCCTCTGTTTCAGCCCCTCTGTTTCTCGCCCTCTGTTTCTCGCACTCTTTTTCTGCCCCTCTGTTTCTTGCCCACTGTTTCAGCCCCTCTGTTTCAGCCCCTCTGTTTCAGCGCCTCTGTTTCTCGCCCTCTGTTTCAGCCCCTCTTTTTCTCACCCTCTGTTTCGGCCCATCTGTTTCTCGCCCTCTGTTTCAGCCCCTCTATTTCTCGCACTCTGTTTCAGCCCCTCTGTTTCAGCCCCACTGTTTCAGCCGCTCTGTTTCAGCCCCTCTGTTTCTCGCCCTCTGTTTCAGCCCCTCTGTTTCTGCCCCTCTGTATCAGTCCCTCTGTTTCTCGCCCTCTGTTTCTCGCCCTCTGTTTCAGCCCCTCTGTTTCTCGCCCTCTGTTTCAGACCCTCTGTTTCAGCCCCTCTGTTTCAGCCCCTCTGTTTCTTGCCCTCTGTTTCAGCCCCTCTGTTTCTTGCCCTCTGTTTCAGCCCCTCTGTTTCTCGCCCTCTGTTTCAGCCCCTCTGTTTCAGTGCCTCTGTTTCAGTCCCTCTGTTTCCCGCCCTCTGTTTCAGCCCCTGTTTCTCGCCCTCTGTTTCAGCCCCTCTGTTTCAGCCCCACTGTGTCAGCCCCACTGTTTCAGACCCTCTGTTTCTCGCCCTCTGTTTCAGCCCCTCTGTTTCTCGCCCTCTGTTTCAGCCCCTCTGTTTCTCGCCCTCTGTTTCAGCATCTCTGTTTCAGCCCCTCTGTTTCAGTCCCTCTGTTTCTGGCCCTCTGTTTCTCGCCCTCTGTTTCAGCCCCTCTGTTTCTCGCCCTCTGTTTCAGCCCCTCTGTTTCTCGCCCTCTGTTTCAGCCCCTCTGTTTCAGCCCCTCTGTTTCAGCCCCTCTGTTTCTCGCCCTCTGTTTCAGCCCCTCTGATTCAGCTCCTCTGTTTCAGCCCCTCTGTTTCAGCCCCTCTGTTTCTCGCCCTCTGTTTCAGCCCCTCTGTTTCTTGCCCTCTGTTTCAGCCCCTCTGTTTCTCGCCCTCTGTTTCAGCGTCTCTGTTTCAGCCCCTCTGTTTCAGCCCCTCTGTTTCTCGCCCTCTGTTTCAGCCCCTCTGTTTCTCGCCCTCTGTTTCAGCCCCTCTGTTTCAGCCCCTCTGTTTCAGTCCCTCTGTTTCTCGCCCTCTGTTTCTCGCCCTCTGTTTCAGCCCCTCTGTTTCTCGCCCTCTGTTTCAGTCCCTCTGTTTCTCGCCCTCTGTTTCAGCCCGTCTATTTCTCGCCCTCTGTTTCAGCCCCTCTGTTTCAGCCCCACTGTGTCAGCCCCTCTGTTTCAGACCCTCTGTTTCTCGCGCTCTGTTTCAGCCCCTCTGTTTCTCGCCCTCTGTTTCAGCCCCTCTGTTTCTCGCCCTCTGTTTCAGCCTCTCTGATTCAGCCCCTCTGTTTCTCGCCCTCTGTTTCTCGCCCTCTTTTTCAGCCCCTCTGTTTCTTGCCCTCTGTTTCAGCCCCTCTGTTTCTCACCCTCTGTTTCAGCCCCTCTGTTTCTCACCCTCTGTTTCAGCCCCTCTGTTTCAGCCCCTCTGTTTCTCGCCCTCTGTTTCAGCCCCTCTGTTTCTCGCCCTCTGTTTCAGCCCTTCTGATTCAGCCCCTCTGTTTCTCGCCCTCTGTTTCTCGCCCTCTTTTTCAACCCCTCTGTTTCTTGCCCTCTGTTTCAGCCTCTCTGTTTCAGCCCCTTGGTTTCAGCCCCTCTGTTTCTCACCCTCTGTTTCAGCCCCTCTGTTTCTCGCCCTCTGTTTCTCGCCCTCTGTTTCAGCCCCTCTGTTTCAGTCCCTCTGTTTCTCGTCCTCTGTTTCTCGCCCTCTGTTTCAGCCCCTCTGTTTCTCGCCCTCTGTTTCAGACCCTCTGTTTCAGCCCCTCTGTTTCAGCCCCTCTGTTTCAGCCCCTCTGTTTCTCGCCCTCTGTTTCAGCCCCTCTGTTTCTCGCCCTCTGTTTCAGCCCCTCTGTTTCAGCCCCTCTGTTTCAGTCCCTCTGTTTCTCGCCCTCTGTTTCTCGCCCTCTGTTTCAGCCCCTCTGTTTCTCGCCCTCTGTTTCAGTCCCTCTGTTTCTCGCCCTCTGTTTCAGCCCCTCTATTTTTCGCCCTCTGTTTCAGCCCCTCTGTTTCTCGCCCTCTGTTTCTCGCACTCTTTTTCTGCCCCTCTGTTTCTTGCCCACTGTTTCAGCCCCTCTGTTTCAGCCCCTCTGTTTCAGCGCCTCTGTTTCTCGCCCTCTGTTTCAGCCCCTCTTTTTCTCACCCTCTGTTTCGGCCCATCTGTTTCTCGCCCTCTGTTTCAGCCCCTCTATTTCTCGCACTCTGTTTCAGCCCCTCTGTTTCAGCCCCACTGTTTCAGCCGCTCTGTTTCAGCCCCTCTGTTTCTCGCCCTCTGTTTCAGCCCCTCTGTTTCTGCCCCTCTGTATCAGTCCCTCTGTTTCTCGCCCTCTGTTTCTCGCCCTCTGTTTCAGCCCCTCTGTTTCTCGCCCTCTGTTTCAGACCCTCTGTTTCAGCCCCTCTGTTTCAGCCCCTCTGTTTCTTGCCCTCTGTTTCAGCCCCTCTGTTTCTTGCCCTCTGTTTCAGCCCCTCTGTTTCTCGCCCTCTGTTTCAGCCCCTCTGTTTCAGTGCCTCTGTTTCAGTCCCTCTGTTTCCCGCCCTCTGTTTCAGCCCCTGTTTCTCGCCCTCTGTTTCAGCCCCTCTGTTTCAGCCCCACTGTGTCAGCCCCACTGTTTCAGACCCTCTGTTTCTCGCCCTCTGTTTCAGCCCCTCTGTTTCTCGCCCTCTGTTTCAGCCCCTCTGTTTCTCGCCCTCTGTTTCAGCATCTCTGTTTCAGCCCCTCTGTTTCAGTCCCTCTGTTTCTGGCCCTCTGTTTCTCGCCCTCTGTTTCAGCCCCTCTGTTTCTCACCCTCTGTTTCAGCCCCTCTGTTTCTCGCCCTCTGTTTCAGCCCCTCTGTTTCAGCCCCTCTGTTTCAGCCCCTCCGTTTCTCGCCCTCTGTTTCAGCCACTCTGTTTCTCGCCCTCTGTTTCAGCCCCTCTGTTTCCCGCCCTCTGTTTCAGTCCCTCTGTTTCGCGCTCTCTGTTTCAGCCCCTCTGTTTCAGTCCCTCTGTTTCTCGCCCTCTGTTTCAGCCACTCTGTTTCTCGCCCTCTGTTTCAGCCCCTCTGTTTCTCGCCCTCTGTTTCAGTCCCTCTGTTTCGCGCTCTCTGTTTCAGCCCCTCTGTTTCAGTCCCTCTGTTTCTCGCCCTCTGTTTCTGCCCGTCTGTTTCTCGCCCTCTGTTTCAGCCCCTCTGTTTCTCGCCCTCTGTTTCAGCCCCTCTGTTTCTCGCCCTCTGTTTTAGACCCTCTGATTCAGCCCCTCTGTTTCAGCCCCTCTGAATCAGCCCCTCTGATTCAGCCCCTCTGTTTCAGCCCCTCTGTTTCAGCCCCTCTGTTTCTCGCCCTCTGTTTCAGCCCCTCTGTTTCAGCCCCACTGTGTCAGCCCCTCTGTTTCAGCCCCTCTATTTATCACCCTCTGTTTCAGCCCCTCTGTTTCAGCCCCACTGTGTCAGCCCCTCTGTTTCAGCCCCTCTGTTTCTCGCCATCTGTTTCAGCCCCTCTGTTTCTCGCCCTCTGTTTCAGCCCCTCTGTTTCAGTCCCTCTGTTTCAGTCCCTCTGTTTCTCGCCCTCTGTTTCTCGCCCTCTGTTTCAGCCACTCTGTTTCTCGCCCTCTGTTTCAGCCCCTCTGTTTCTCGCCCTCTTTTTCAGCCCCTCTGTTTCTTGCCCTCTGTTTCAGCCCCTCTGTTTCTCGCCCTCTGTTTCAGCCCCTCTGTTTCTCACCCTCTGTTTCAGCCCCTCTGTTTCAGCCCCTCTGTTTCTCGCCCTCTGTTTCAGCCCCTCTGTTTCTCGCCCTCTGTTTCAGCCCCTCTGATTCAGCCCCTCTGTTTCTCGCCCTCTGTTTCTCGCACTCTTTTTCTGCCCCTCTGTTTCTTGCCCACTTTTTCAGCCCCTCTGTTTCAGCGCCTCTGTTTCAGCGCCTCTGTTTCTCGCCCTCTGTTTCAGCCCCTCTTTTTCTCACCCTCTGTTTCGGCCCATCTGTTTCTCGCCATCTGTTTCAGCCCCTCTATTTCTCGCACTCTGTTTCAGCCCCTCTGTTTTAGCCCCACTGTTTCAGTCGCTCTGTTTCAGCCCCTCTGTTTCTCGCCCTCTGTTTCAGCCCCTCTGTTTCTCGCCCTCTGTTTCAGCCCCTCTGTTTCTCGCACTCTGTTTCTCGCCCTCTGTTTCAGCCCCTCTGTATCAGTCCCTCTGTTTCTCGCCCTCTGTTTCTCGCCCTCTGTTTCAGCCCCTCTGTTTCTCGCCCTCTGTTTCAGACCCTCTGTTTCAGCCCCTCTGTTTCAGCCCCTCTGTTTCTTGCCCTCTGTTTCAGCCCCTCTGTTTCTTGCCCTCTGTTTCAGCCCATCTGTTTCTCGCCCTCTGTTTCAGCCCCTCTGTTTCAGTGCCTCTGTTTCAGTCCCTCTGTTTCCCGCCCTCTGTTTCAGCCCCTGTTTCTCGCCCTCTGTTTCAGCCCCTCTGTTTCAGCCCCACTGTGTCAGCCCCACTGTTTCAGACCCTCTGTTTCTCGCCCTCTGTTTCAGCCCCTCTGTTTCTCGCCCTCTGTTTCAGCCCCTCTGTTTCTCGCCCTCTGTTTCAGCATCTCTGTTTCAGCCCCTCTGTTTCAGTCCCTCTGTTTCTGGCCCTCTGTTTCTCGCCCTCTGTTTCAGCCCCTCTGTTTTTCGCCCTCTGTTTCAGCCCCTCTGTTTCTCGCCCTCTGTTTCAGCCCCTCTTTTTCAGCCCCTCTGTTTCAGCCCCTCCGTTTCTCGCCCTCTGTTTCAGCCACTCTGTTTCTCGCCCTCTGTTTCAGCCCCTCTGTTTCTCGCCCTCTGTTTCAGTCCCTCTGTTTCGCGCTCTCTGTTTCAGCCCCTCTGTTTCAGTCCCTCTGTTTCTCGCCCTCTGTTTCTGCCCGTCTGTTTCTCGCCCTCTGTTTCAGCCCCTCTGTTTCTCGCCCTCTGTTTCAGCCCCTCTGTTTCTCGCCCTCTGTTTCAGACACTCTGATTCAGCCCCTCTGTTTCAGCCCCTCTGAATCAGCCCCTCTGATTCAGCCCCTCTGTTTCAGCCCCTCTGTTTCAGCCCCTCTGTTTCTCGCCCTCTGTTTCAGCCCCTCTGTTTCAGCCCCACTGTGTCAGCCCCTCTGTTTCAGCCCCTCTATTTATCGCCCTCTGTTTCAGCCCCTCTGTTTCAGCCCCACTGTGTCAGCCCCTCTGTTTCAGCCCCTCTGTTTCTCGCCCTCTGTTTCAGCCCCTCTGTTTCTCGCCCTCTGTTTCAGCCCCTCTGTTTCAGTCCCTCTGTTTCAGTCCCTCTGTTTCTCGCCCTCTGTTTCTCGCCCTCTGTTTCAGCCCCTCTGTTTCTCGCCCTCTGTTTCAGCCCCTCTGTTTCTCGCCCTCTGTTTCAGCCCCTCTGATTCAGCCCCTCTGTTTCAGCCCCTCTATTATTCGCCCTCTGTTTCAGCCCCTCTGTTTCAGCCCCACTGTGTCAGCCCCTCTGTTTCAGCCCCTCTGTTTCTCGCCCTCTGTTTCAGCCCCTCTGTTTCTCGCCCTCTGTTTCAGCCCCTCTGTTTCAGCCCCTCTGTTTCAGCCCCTCTGTTTCTCGCCCTCTCTTTCAGCCCCACTGTTTCAGCCCCTCTGTTTCAGCCCCTCTGTTTCTCGCCCTCTGTTTCAGCCTGTCTGTTTCAGCCCCTCTGTTTCTCGCCCTCTGATTCAGCCCCTCTGTTTCTGCCCCTCTGTTTCAGTCCCTCTGTTTCTCGCCCTCTGTTTCTCACCCTCTGTTTCAGCCCCTCTGTTTCTCGCCCTCTGTTTCAGTCCCTCTGTTTCTCGCCCTCTGTTTCAGCCCCTCTATTTCTCGCCCGCTGTTTCAGCCCCTCTGTTTCAGCCCCACTGTGTCAGCCCCTCTGTTTCAGACCCTCTGTTTCTCGCCCTCTGTTTCAGGCCCTCTGTTTCTCGCCCTCTGTTTCAGCCCCTCTGTTTCTCGTCCTCTGTTTCAGCCCCTCTGTTTCAGCCCCTCTGTTTCAGTCCCTCTGTTTCTCGCCCTCTGTTTCTCGCACTCTGTTTCAGCCCCTCTGTTTCTCGCCCTCTGTTTCAGCCCCTCTGTTTCTCGCCCTCTGTTTCAGTCCCTCTGTTTCAGCCCCTCTGTTTCAGCCCCTCCGTTTCTTGCCCTCTGTTTCAGCCCCTCTGTTTCTCGCCCTCTGTTACAGCCCCTCTGTATCTCACCCTCTGTTTCAGTCCCTCTGTTTCGCGCTCTCTGTTTCAGCCCCTCTGTTTCAGTCCCTCTGTTTCTCACCCTCTGTTTCTGCCCGTCTGTTTCTCGCCCAATGTTTCAGCCCCTCTGTTTCTCGCCCACTGTTTCAGCCCCTCTGTTTCTCGCCCTCTGTTTCAGACCCTCTGATTCAGCCCCTCTGTTTCAGCCCCTCTGAATCAGCCCCTTTGATTCAGCCCCTCTGTTTCAGCCCCTCTGTTTCAGCCCCTCTGTTTCTCGCCCTCTGTTTCTGCCCCTCTGTTTCAGCCCCACTGTGTCAGCCCCTCTGTTTCAGCCCCTCTATTTCTCGCCCTCTGTTTCAGCCCCTCTGTTTCAGCCCCACTGTGTCAGCCCCTCTGTTTCAGCCCCTCTGTTTCTCGCCCTCTGTTTCAGCCCCTCTGTTTCTCGCCCTCTGTTTCAGCCCCTCTGTTTCTCGCCCTCTGTTTCAGCCCCTCTGTTTCAGCCCCTCTGTTTCAGCCCCTCTGTTTCTCGCCCTCTGTTTCAGCCCCTCTGTTTCAGTCCCTCTGTTTCTCGCCCTCTGTTTCTCGCCCTCTATTTCAGCCCCTCTGTTTCTCGACCTCTGTTTCAGCCCCTCTGTTTCTCGCCCTCTGTTTCAGCCCCTCTGATTCAGCTCCTCTGTTTCAGCCCCTCTGTTTCAGCCCCTCTGTTTCTCGCCCTCTGTTTCTTGCCCTCTGTTTCAGCCCCTCTGTTTTTCGCCCTCTGTTTCAGCGTCTCTGTTTCAGCCCCTCTGTTTCAGCCCGTCTGTTTCTCGCCCTCTGTTTCAGCCCCTCTGTTTCTCGCCCTCTGTTTCAGCCCCTCTGTTTCAGCCCCTCTGTTTCAGTCCCTCTGTTTCTCGCCCTCTGTTTCTCGCCCTCTGTTTCAGCCCCTCTGTTTCTCACCCTCTGTTTCAGTCCCTCTGTTTCTCGCCCTCTGTTTCAGCCCGTCTATTTCTCGCCCTCTGTTTCATACCCTCTGTTTCAGCCCCACTGTGTCAGCCCCTCTGTTTCAGACCCTCTGTTTCTCGCGCTCTGTTTCAGCCCCTCTATTTCTCGCCCTCTGTTTCAGCCCCTCTGTTTCTCGCCCTCTGTTTCAGCCTCTCTGATTCAGCCCCTCTGTTTCTCGCCCTCTGTTTCTCGCCCTCTTTTTCAGCCCCTCTGTTTCTTGCCCTCTGTTTCAGCCCCTCTGTTTCTCACCCTCTGTTTCAGCCCCTCTGTTTCTCACCCTCTGTTTCAGCCCCTCTGTTTCAGCCCCTCTGTTTCTCGCCCTCTGTTTCAGCCCCTCTGTTTCTCGCCCTCTGTTTCAGCCCTTCTGATTCTGCCCCTCTGTTTCTCGCCCTCTGTTTCTCGCCATCTTTTTCAACCCCTCTGTTTCTTGCCCTCTGTTTCAGCCCCTCTGTTTCAGCCCCTTGGTTTCAGCCCCTCTGTTTCTCGCCCTCTGTTTCAGCCCCTCAGTTTCTCGCCCTCTGTTTCTCGCCCTCTGTTTCAGCCCCTCTGTTTCAGTCCCTCTGTTTCTCGTCCTCTGTTTCTCGCCCTCTGTTTCAGCCCCTCTGTTTCTCGCCCTCTGTTTCAGACCCTCTGTTTCAGCCCCTCTGTTTCAGCCCCTCTGTTTCAGCCCCTCTGTTTCTCGCCCTCTGTTTCAGCCCCTCTGTTTCTCGCCCTCTGTTTCAGCCCCTCTGTTTCAGCCCCTCTGTTTCAGTCCCTCTGTTTCTCGCCCTCTGTTTCTCGCCCTCTGTTTCAGCCCCTCTGTTTCTCGCCCTCTGTTTCAGTCCCTCTGTTTCTCGCCCTCTGTTTCAGCCCCTCTATTTTTCGCCCTCTGTTTCAGCCCCTCTGTTTCAGCCCCACTGTGTCAGCCCCACTGTTTCAGACCCTCTGTTTCAGCCCCACTGTGTCAGCCCCTCTGTTTCAGTCCCTCTGTTTCTCGCCCTCTGTTTCAGCCCCTCTATTTCTCGCCCTCTGTTTCAGCCCCTCTGTTTCAGCCCCACTGTGTCAGCCCCTCTGTTTCAGACTCTGTGTTTCTCGCCCTCTGTTTCAGCCCCTCTGTATCTCGCCCTCTGTTTCAGCCCCTCTGTTTCTCGTCCTCTGTTTCAGCCCCTCTGTTTCAGCCCCTCTGTTTCAGTCCCTCTGTTTCTCGCCCTCTGTTTCTCGCCCTCTGTTTCAGCCCCTCTGTTTCTCGCCCTCTGTTTCAGCCCCTCTGTTTCTCGCCCTCTGTTTCAGCCCCTCTGTTTCAGCCCCTCTGTTTCAGCCGCTCCGTTTCTCGCCCTCTGTTTCAGGCCCTCTGTTTCTCGCCCTCTGTTACAGCCCCTCTGTTTCTCACCCTCTGTTTCAGTCCCTCTGTTTCGCACTCTCTGTTTCAGCCCCTCTGTTTCAGTCCCTCTGTTTCTCGCCCTCTGTTTCTGCCCGTCTGTTTCTCGCCCTCTGTTTCAGCACCTCTGTTTCTCGCCCTCTGTTTCAGCCCCTCTGTTTCTCGCCCTCTGTTTCAGACCCTCTGATTCAGCCCCTCTGTTTCAGCCCCTCTGAATCAGCCCCTCTGATTCAGCCCCTCTGTTTCAGCCCCTCTGTTTCAGCCCCTCTGTTTCTCGCCCTCTGTTTCTGCCCCTCTGTTTCAGCCCCACTGTGTCAGCCCCTCTGTTTCAGCCCCTCTATTTCTCGCCCTCTGTTTCAGCCCCTCTGTTTCAGCCCCACTGTGTCAGCCCCTCTGTTTCAGCCCCTCTGTTTCTCGCCCTCTGTTTCAGCCCCTCTGTTTCTCGCCCTCTGTTTCAGCCCCTCTGTTTCTCGCCCTCTGTTTCAGCCCCTCTGTTTCAGCCCCTCTGTTTCAGTCCCTCTGTTTCTCGCCCTCTGTTTCTCGCCCTCTGTTTCAGCCCCTCTGTTTCAGCCCATCTGTTTCTCGCCCTCTGTTTCTCGCCCTCTGTTTCAGCCCCTCTGTTTCTCGCCCTCTGTTTCAGTCCCTCTGTTTCTCGCCCTCTGTTTCAGCGCCTCTATTTCTCGCCCTCTGTTTCAGCCCCTCTGTTTCAGCCCCACTGTGTCAGCCCCTCTGTTTCAGACCCTCTGTTTCTCGCGCTCTGTTTCAGCCCCTCTGTTTCTCGCCCTCTGTTTCAGCCCCTCTGTTTCTCGCCCTCTGTTTCAGCCCCTCTGATTCAGCCCCTCTGTTTCAGCCCCTCTGAATCAGCCCCTCTGATTCAGCCCCTCTGTTTCAGCCCCTCTGTTTCAGCTACTCTGTTTCTCACCCTCTGTTGCAGCCCCTCTGTTTCTCCCCCTCTGTTTCAGCCCCTCTGTTTCAGCCCCTCTGTTTCTCGCCCTCTGTTTCAGCCCCTCTGTTTCTCGCCCTCTGTTTCAGCCCCTCTGATTCAGCCCCTCTGTTTCTCGCCCTCTGTTTCTCGCACACTTTTTCTGCCCCTCTGTTTCTTGCCCACTGTTACAGCCCCTCTGTTTCAGCCCCTCTGTTTCAGCGCCTCTGTTTCTCGCCCTCTGTTTCAGCCCCTCTTTTTCTCACCCTCTGTTTCGGCCCATCTGTTTCTCGCCCTCTGTTTCAGCCCCTCTATTTCTCGCACTCTGTTTCAGCCCCTCTGTTTCAGCCCCACTGTTTCAGCCGCTCTGTTTCAGCCCCTCTGTTTCTCGCCCTCTGTTTCAGCCCCTCTGTTTCTCGCCCTCTGTTTCAGCCCCTCTGTTTCTCGCCCTCTGTTTCAGACCCTCTGATTCAGCCCCTCTGTTTCAGCCCCTCTGAATCAGCCCCTTTGATTCAGCCCCTCTGTTTCAGCCCCTCTGTTTCAGCCCCTCTGTTTCTCGCCCTCTGTTTCTGCCCCTCTGTTTCAGCCCCACTGTGTCAGCCCCTCTGTTTCAGCCCCTCTATTTCTCGCCCTCTGTTTCAGCCCCTCTGTTTCAGCCCCACTGTGTCAGCCCCTCTGTTTCAGCCCCTCTGTTTCTCGCCCTCTGTTTCAGCCCCTCTGTTTCTCGCCCTCTGTTTCAGCCCCTCTGTTTCTCGCCCTCTGTTTCAGCCCCTCTGTTTCAGCCCCTCTGTTTCAGTCCCTCTGTTTCTCGCCCTCTGTTTCTCGCCCTCTGTTTCAGCCCCTCTGTTTCTCGCCCTCTGTTTCAGCCCCTCTGTTTCTCGCCCTCTGTTTCAGCCCCTCTGATTCAGCTCCTCTGTTTCAGCCCCTCTGTTTCAGCCCCTCTGTTTCTCGCCCTCTGTTTCAGCCCCTCTGTTTCTTGCCCTCTGTTTCAGCCCCTCTGTTTCTCGCCCTCTGTTTCAGCGTCTCTGTTTCAGCCCCTCTGTTTCAGCCCCTCTGTTTCTCGCCCTCTGTTTCAGCCCCTCTGTTTCTCGCCCTCTGTTTCAGCCCCTCTGTTTCAGCCCCTCTGTTTCAGTCCCTCTGTTTCTCGCCCTCTGTTTCTCGCCCTCTGTTTCAGCCCCTCTGTTTCTCGCCCTCTGTTTCAGTCCCTCTGTTTCTCGCCCTCTGTTTCAGCCCGTCTATTTCTCGCCCTCTGTTTCAGCCCCTCTGTTTCAGCCCCACTGTGTCAGCCCCTCTGTTTCAGACCCTCTGTTTCTCGCGCTCTGTTTCAGCCCCTCTGTTTCTCGCCCTCTGTTTCAGCCCCTCTGTTTCTCGCCCTCTGTTTCAGCCTCTCTGATTCAGCCCCTCTGTTTCTCGCCCTCTGTTTCTCGCCCTCTTTTTCAGCCCCTCTGTTTCTTGCCCTCTGTTTCAGCCCCTCTGTTTCTCACCCTCTGTTTCAGCCCCTCTGTTTCTCACCCTCTGTTTCAGCCCCTCTGTTTCAGCCCCTCTGTTTCTCGCCCTCTGTTTCAGCCCCTCTGTTTCTCGCCCTCTGTTTCAGCCCTTCTGATTCAGCCCCTCTGTTTCTCGCCCTCTGTTTCTCGCCCTCTTTTTCAACCCCTCTGTTTCTTGCCCTCTGTTTCAGCCCCTCTGTTTCAGCCCCTTGGTTTCAGCCCCTCTGTTTCTCACCCTCTGTTTCAGCCCCTCTGTTTCTCGCCCTCTGTTTCTCGCCCTCTGTTTCAGCCCCTCTGTTTCAGTCCCTCTGTTTCTCGTCCTCTGTTTCTCGCCCTCTGTTTCAGCCCCTCTGTTTCTCGCCCTCTGTTTCAGACCCTCTGTTTCAGCCCCTCTGTTTCAGCCCCTCTGTTTCAGCCCCTCTGTTTCTCGCCCTCTGTTTCAGCCCCTCTGTTTCTCGCCCTCTGTTTCAGCCCCTCTGTTTCAGCCCCTCTGTTTCAGTCCCTCTGTTTCTCGCCCTCTGTTTCTCGCCCTCTGTTTCAGCCCCTCTGTTTCTCGCCCTCTGTTTCAGTCCCTCTGTTTCTCGCCCTCTGTTTCAGCCCCTCTATTTTTCGCCCTCTGTTTCAGCCCCTCTGTTTCTCGCCCTCTGTTTCTCGCACTCTTTTTCTGCCCCTCTGTTTCTTGCCCACTGTTTCAGCCCCTCTGTTTCAGCGCCTCTGTTTCTCGCCCTCTGTTTCAGCCCCTCTTTTCCTCACCCTCTGTTTCGGCCCATCTGTTTCTCGCCCTCTGTTTCAGCCCCTCTATTTCTCGCACTCTGTTTCAGCCCCTCTGTTTCAGCCCCACTGTTTCAGCCGCTCTGTTTCAGCCCCTCTGTTTCTCGCCCTCTGTTTCAGCCCCTCTGTTTCTGCCCCTCTGTATCAGTCCCTCTGTTTCTCGCCCTCTGTTTCTCGCCCTCTGTTTCAGCCCCTCTGTTTCTCGCCCTCTGTTTCAGACCCTCTGTTTCAGCCCCTCTGTTTCAGCCCCTCTGTTTCTTGCCCTCTGTTTCAGCCCCTCTGTTTCTTGCCCTCTGTTTCAGCCCCTCTGTTTCTCGCCCTCTGTTTCAGCCCCTCTGTTTCAGTGCCTCTGTTTCAGTCCCTCTGTTTCCCGCCCTCTGTTTCAGCCCCTGTTTCTCGCCCTCTGATTCAGCCCCTCTGTTTCAGCCCCACTGTGTCAGCCCCACTGTTTCAGACCCTCTGTTTCTCGCCCTCTGTTTCAGCCCCTCTGTTTCTCGCCCTCTGTTTCAGCCCCTCTGTTTCTCGCCCTCTGTTTCAGCATCTCTGTTTCAGCCCCTCTGTTTCAGTCCCTCTGTTTCTGGCCCTCTGTTTCTCGCCCTCTGTTTCAGCCCCTCTGTTTCTCGCCCTCTGTTTCAGCCCCTCTGTTTCTCGCCCTCTGTTTCAGCCCCTCTGTTTCAGCCCCTCTGTTTCAGCCCCTCCGTTTCTCGCCCTCTGTTTCAGCCACTCTGTTTCTCGCCCTCTGTTTCAGCCCCTCTGTTTCTCGCCCTCTGTTTCAGTCCCTCTGTTTCGCGCTCTCTGTTTCAGCCCCTCTGTTTCAGTCCCTCTGTTTCTCGCCCTCTGTTTCTGCCCGTCTGTTTCTCGCCCTCTGTTTCAGCCCCTCTGTTTCTCGCCCTCTGTTTCAGCCCCTCTGTTTCTCGCCCTCTGTTTCAGACCCTCTGATTCAGCCCCTCTGTTTCAGCCCCTCTGAATCAGCCCCTCTGATTCAGCCCCTCTGTTTCAGCCCCTCTGTTTCAGCCCCTCTGTTTCTCGCCCTCTGTTTCAGCCCCTCTGTTTCAGCCCCACTGTGTCAGCCCCTCTGTTTCAGCCCCTCTATTTATCGCCCTCTGTTTCAGCCCCTCTGTTTCAGCCCCACTGTGTCAGCCCCTCTGTTTCAGTCCCTCTGTTTCAGACCCTCTGTTTCTCGCCCTCTGTTTCTCGCCCTCTGTTTCAGCCACTCTGTTTCTCGCCCTCTGTTTCAGCCCCTCTGTTTCTCGCCCTCTTTTTCAGCCCCTCTGTTTCTTGCCCTCTGTTTCAGCCCCTCTGTTTCTCGCCCTCTGTTTCAGACCCTCTGTTTCTTGCCCGCTGTTTCAGCCACTCTGTTTCTCGCCCTCTGTTTCAGCCTATCTGTTTCAGCCCCTCTGTTTCAGCCCCTCTGTTTCTCGCCCTCTGTTTCAGCCCCTCTGTTTCTCGCCCTCTGTTTCAGCCCCTCTGTTTCAGCCCCTCTGTTTCAGTCCCACTGTTTCTCGCCCTCTGTTTCTCGCCCTCTGTTTCAGCCCCTCTGTTTCTCGCCCTCTGTTTCAGTCCCTCTGTTTCAGCCCCACTGTGTCAGCCCCTCTGTTTCAGCCCCTCTGTTTCTCGCCCTCTGTTTCAGCCCTTCTGTTTCTCGCCCTCTGTTTCAGCCCCTCTGTTTCAGCCCCTCTGTTTCAGCCGCTCTGTTTCAGCCCCTCTGTTTCTCGCCCTCTGTTTCAGCCCCACTGTTTCAGTCCCTCTGTTTCAGCCCCTCTGTTTCTCGCCCTCTGTTTCAGCCTGTCTGTTTCAGACCCTCTGTTTCTCGCCCTCTGATTCAGCCCCTCTGTTTCAGCCCCTCTGTTTCAGTCCCTCTGTTTCTCGCCCTCTGTTTCTCACCCTCTGTTTCAGCCCCTCTGTTTCTCGCCCTCTGTTTCAGTCCCTCTGTTTCTCGCCCTCTGTTTCAGCCCCTCTATTTCTCGCCCATTGTTTCAGCCCCTTTGTTTCAGCCCCACTGTGTCAGCCCCTCTGTTTCAGAGCCTCTGTTTCTCGCCCTCTGTTTCAGCCCCTCTGTTTCTCGCCCTCTGTTTCAGCCCCTCTGTTTCTCGTCATCTGTTTCAGCCCCTCTGTTTCAGCCCCTCTGTTTCAGTCCCTCTGTTTCTCGCCCTCTGTTTCTCGCCCTCTGTTTCAGCCCCTCTGTTTCTCGCCCTCTGTTTCAGCCCCTCTGTTTCTCGCCCTCTGTTTCAGCCCCTCTGTTTCAGCCCCTCTGTTTCAGCCCCTCCGTTTCTTGCCCTCTGTTTCAGCCCCTCTGTTTCTCGCCCTCTGTTACAGCCCCTCTGTATCTCACCCTCTGTTTCAGTCCCTTTGTTTCGCGCTCTCTGTTTCAGCCCCTCTGTTTCAGTCCCTCTGTTTCTCACCCTCTGTTTCTGCCCGTCTGTTTCTCGCCCAATGTTTCAGCCCCTCTGTTTCTCGCCCTCTGTTTCAACCCCTCTGTTTCTCGCCCTCTGTTTCAGACCCTCTGATACAGCCCCTCTGTTTCAGCCCCTCTGAATCAGCCCCTTTGATTCAGCCCCTCTGTTTCAGCCCCTCTGTTTCAGCCCCTCTGTTTCTCGCCCTCTGTTTCTGCCACTCTGTTTCAGCCCCACTGTGTCAGCCCCTCTGTTTCAGCCCCTCTATTTTTCGCCCTCTGTTTCAGCCCCTCTGTTTCAGCCCCACTGTGTCAGCCCCTCTGTTTCAGCCCCTCTGTTTCTCGCCCTCTGTTTCAGCCCCTCTGTTTCTCGCCCTCTGTTTCAGCCACTCTGTTTCTCGCCCTCTGTTTCAGCCCCTCTGTTTCAGCCCCTCTGTTTCAGTCCCTCTGTTTCACGCCCTCTGTTTCTCGCCCTCTGTTTCAGCCCCTCTGTTTCTCGCCCACTGTTTCAGCCCCTCTGTTTCTCGCCCTCTGTTTCAGCCCCTCTGATTCAGCTCCTCTGTTTCAGCCCCTCTGTTTCAGCCCCTCTGTTTCTCGCCCTCTGTTTCAGCCCCTCTGTTTCTTGCCCTCTGTTTCAGCCCCTCTGTTTCAGCCCTCTGTTTCAGCGTCTCTGTTTCAGCCCCTCTGTTTCAGCCCCTCTGTTTCTCGCCCTCTGTTTCAGCCCCTCTGTTTCTCGCCCTCTGTTTCAGCCCCTCTGTTTCAGCCCCTCTGTTTCAGTCCCTCTGTTTCTCGCCCTCTGTTTCTCGCCCTCTGTTTCAGCCCCTCTGTTTCTCGCCCTCTGTTTCAGTCCCTCTGTTTCTCGCCCTCTGTTTCAGCCCGTCTATTTCTCGCCCTCTGTTTCAGCCCCTCTGTTTCAGCCCCACTGTGTCAGCCCCTCTGTTTCAGACCCTCTGTTTCTCGCGCTCTGTTTCAGCCCCTCTGTTTCTCGCCCTCTGTTTCAGCCCCTCTGTTTCTCGCCCTCTGTTTCAGCCTCTCTGATTCAGCCCCTCTGTTTCTCGCCCTCTGTTTCTCGCCCTCTTTTTCAGCCCCTCTGTTTCTTGCCCTCTGTTTCAGCCCCTCTGTTTCTCACCCTCTGTTTCAGCCCCTCTGTTTCTCACCCTCTGTTTCAGCACCTCTGTTTCAGCCCCTCTGTTTCTCGCCCTCTGTTTCAGCCCCTCTGTTTCTCGCCCTCTGTTTCAGCCCTTCTGATTCAGCCCCTCTGTTTCTCGCGCTCTGTTTCTCGCCCTCTTTTTCAACCTCTCTGTTTCTTGCCCTCTGTTTCAGCCCCTCTGTTTCAGCCCCTTGGTTTCAGCCCCTCTGTTTCTCGCCCTCTGTTTCAGCCCCTCTGTTTCTCGCCCTCTGTTTCTCGCCCTCTGTTTCAGCCCCTCTGTTTCAGTCCCTCTGTTTCTCGTCCTCTGTTTCTCGCCCTCTGTTTCAGCCCCTCTGTTTCTCGCCCTCTGTTTCAGACCCTCTGTTTCAGCCCCTCTGTTTCAGCCCCTCTGTTTCAGCCCCTCTGTTTCTCGCCCTCTGTTTCAGCCCCTCTGTTTCTCGCTCTCTGTTTCAGCCCCTCTGTTTCAGTCCCTCTGTTTCTCGCCCTCTGTTTCTCGCCCTCTGTTTCTCGCCCTCTGTTTCAGCCCCTCTGTTTCTCGCCCTCTGTTTCAGTCCCTCTGTTTCTCGCCCTCTGTTTCAGCCCCTCTATTTTTCGCCCTCTGTTTCAGCCCCTCTGTTTCAGCCCCACTGTGTCAGCCCCACTGTTTCAGACCCTCTGTTTCAGCCCCACTGTGTCAGCCCCTCTGTTTCAGCCCCTCTGTTTCTCGCCCTCTGTTTCAGCCCCTCTGTTTCTCGCCCTCTGTTTCAGCCACTCTGTTTCAGCCCCTCTGTTTCTCGCCCTCTGTATCAGCCCCACTGTTTCAGCCCCTCTGTTTCAGCCCCTCTGTTTCTCGCCCTCTGTTTCAGCCCCTCTGTTTCAGCCCCTCTGTTTCTCGCCCTCTGTATCAGCCCCACTGTTTCAGCCCCTCTGTTTCAGCCCCTCTGTTTCTCGCCCTCTGTTTCAGCCTGTCTGTTTCAGCCCCTCTGTTTCTCGCCCTCTGATTCAGCCCCTCTGTTTCAGCCCCTCTGTTTCAGTCCCTCTGTTTCTCGCCCTCTGTTTCTCACCCTCTGTTTCAGCCCCTCTGTTTCTCGCCCTGTGTTCCAGTCCCTCTGTTTCTCGCCCTCTGTTTCAGCCCCTCTATTTCTCGCCCTCTGTTTCAGCCCCTCTGTTTCAGTCCCACTGTGTCAGCCCCTCTGTTTCAGACCCTCTGTTTCTCGCCCTCTGTTTCAGCCCCTCTGTTTCTCGCCCTCTGTTTCAGCCCCTCTGTTTCTCGTCCTCTGTTTCAGCCCTTCTGTTTCAGCCTCTCTGTTTCAGTCCCTCTGTTTCTCGCCCTCTGTTTCTCGCCCTCTGTTTCAGCCCCTCTGTTTCTCGCCCTCTGTTTCAGCCCCTCTGTTTCTCGCCCTCTGTTTCAGACCCTCTGATTCAGCCCCTCTGTTTCAGCCCCTCTGAATCAGCCCCTCTGATTCAGCCCCTCTGTTTCAGCCCCTCTGTTTCAGCCCCTCTGTTTCTCGCCCTCTGTTTCTGCCCCTCTGTTTCAGCCCCACTGTGTCAGCCCCTCTGTTTCAGCCCCTCTATTTCTCGCCCTCTGTTTCAGCCCCTCTGTTTCAGCCCCACTGTGTCAGCCCCTCTGTTTCAGCCCCTCTGTTTCTCGCCCTCTGTTTCAGCCACTCTGTTTCTCGCCCTCTGTTTCAGCCCCTCTGTTTCAGCACCTCTGTTTCAGTCCCTCTGTTTCTCGGCCTCTGTTTCTCGCCCTCTGTTTCAGCCCCTCTGTTTCTCGCCCTCTGTTTCAGCCCCTCTGTTTCTCGCCCTCTGTTTCAGCCCCTCTGTTTCAGCTCCTCTGTTTCAGCCCCTCTGTTTCAGCCCCTCTGTTTCTCGCCCTCTGTTTCAGCCCCTCTGTTTCTTGCCCTCTGTTTCTCGCCCTCTGTTTCTCGCCCTCTGTTTCAGCCTCTCTGTTTCAGCCCCTCTGTTTCAGCCCCTCTGTTTCAGCCTCTCTGTTTCAGCCCCTCTGTTTCTCGCCCTCTGTTTCAGCCCCTCTGTTTCAGCCCCTCTGTTTCTCGCCCTCTGTTTCAGCCACTCTGTTTCTCGCCCTCTGTTTCAGCCCCTCTGTTTCAGCACCTCTGTTTCAGTCCCTCTGTTTCTCACCCTCTGTTTCTGCCCGTCTGTTTCTCGCCCAATGTTTCAGCCCCTCTGTTTCTCGCCCTCTGTTTCCACCCCTCTGTTTCTCGCCCTCTGTTTCAGACCCTCTGATACAGCCCCTCTGTTTCAGCCCCTCTGAATCAGCCCCTTTGATTCAGCCCCTCTGTTTCAGCCCCTCTGTTTCAGCCCCTCTGTTTCTCGCCCTCTGTTTCTGCCCCTCTGTTTCAGCCCCACTGTGTCAGCCCCTCTGTTTCAGCCCCTCTATTTTTCGCCCTCTGTTTCAGCCCCTCTGTTTCAGCCCCACTGTGTCAGCCCCTCTGTTTCAGCCCCTCTGTTTCTCGCCCTCTGTTTCAGCCCCTCTGTTTCTCGCCCTCTGTTTCAGCCACTCTGTTTCTCGCCCTCTGTTTCAGCCCCTCTGTTTCAGCCCCTCTGTTTCAGTCCCTCTGTTTCACGCCCTCTGTTTCTCGCCCTCTGTTTCAGCCCCTCTGTTTCTCGCCCACTGTTTCAGCCCCTCTGTTTCTCGCCCTCTGTTTCAGCCCCTCTGATTCAGCTCCTCTGTTTCAGCCCCTCTGTTTCAGCCCCTCTGTTTCTCGCCCTCTGTTTCAGCCCCTCTGTTTCTTGCCCTCTGTTTCAGCCCCTCTGTTTCAGCCCTCTGTTTCAGCGTCTCTGTTTCAGCCCCTCTGTTTCAGCCCCTCTGTTTCTCGCCCTCTGTTTCAGCCCCTCTGTTTCTCGCCCTCTGTTTCAGCCCCTCTGTTTCAGCCCCTCTGTTTCAGTCCCTCTGTTTCTCGCCCTCTGTTTCTCGCCCTCTGTTTCAGCCCCTCTGTTTCTCGCCCTCTGTTTCAGTCCCTCTGTTTCTCGCCCTCTGTTTCAGCCCGTCTATTTCTCGCCCTCTGTTTCAGCCCCTCTGTTTCAGCCCCACTGTGTCAGCCCCTCTGTTTCAGACCCTCTGTTTCTCGCGCTCTGTTTCAGCCCCTCTGTTTCTCGCCCTCTGTTTCAGCCCCTCTGTTTCTCGCCCTCTGTTTCAGCCTCTCTGATTCAGCCCCTCTGTTTCTCGCCCTCTGTTTCTCGCCCTCTTTTTCAGCCCCTCTGTTTCTTGCCCTCTGTTTCAGCCCCTCTGTTTCTCACCCTCTGTTTCAGCCCCTCTGTTTCTCACCCTCTGTTTCAGCACCTCTGTTTCAGCCCCTCTGTTTCTCGCCCTCTGTTTCAGCCCCTCTGTTTCTCGCCCTCTGTTTCAGCCCTTCTGATTCAGCCCCTCTGTTTCTCGCGCTCTGTTTCTCGCCCTCTTTTTCAACCTCTCTGTTTCTTGCCCTCTGTTTCAGCCCCTCTGTTTCAGCCCCTTGGTTTCAGCCCCTCTGTTTCTCGCCCTCTGTTTCAGCCCCTCTGTTTCTCGCCCTCTGTTTCTCGCCCTCTGTTTCAGCCCCTCTGTTTCAGTCCCTCTGTTTCTCGTCCTCTGTTTCTCGCCCTCTGTTTCAGCCCCTCTGTTTCTCGCCCTCTGTTTCAGACCCTCTGTTTCAGCCCCTCTGTTTCAGCCCCTCTGTTTCAGCCCCTCTGTTTCTCGCCCTCTGTTTCAGCCCCTCTGTTTCTCGCTCTCTGTTTCAGCCCCTCTGTTTCAGTCCCTCTGTTTCTCGCCCTCTGTTTCTCGCCCTCTGTTTCTCGCCCTCTGTTTCAGCCCCTCTGTTTCTCGCCCTCTGTTTCAGTCCCTCTGTTTCTCGCCCTCTGTTTCAGCCCCTCTATTTTTCGCCCTCTGTTTCAGCCCCTCTGTTTCAGCCCCACTGTGTCAGCCCCACTGTTTCAGACCCTCTGTTTCAGCCCCACTGTGTCAGCCCCTCTGTTTCAGCCCCTCTGTTTCTCGCCCTCTGTTTCAGCCCCTCTGTTTCTCGCCCTCTGTTTCAGCCACTCTGTTTCAGCCCCTCTGTTTCTCGCCCTCTGTATCAGCCCCACTGTTTCAGCCCCTCTGTTTCAGCCCCTCTGTTTCTCGCCCTCTGTTTCAGCCCCTCTGTTTCAGCCCCTCTGTTTCTCGCCCTCTGTATCAGCCCCACTGTTTCAGCCCCTCTGTTTCAGCCCCTCTGTTTCTCGCCCTCTGTTTCAGCCTGTCTGTTTCAGCCCCTCTGTTTCTCGCCCTCTGATTCAGCCCCTCTGTTTCAGCCCCTCTGTTTCAGTCCCTCTGTTTCTCGCCCTCTGTTTCTCACCCTCTGTTTCAGCCCCTCTGTTTCTCGCCCTGTGTTCCAGTCCCTCTGTTTCTCGCCCTCTGTTTCAGCCCCTCTATTTCTCGCCCTCTGTTTCAGCCCCTCTGTTTCAGTCCCACTGTGTCAGCCCCTCTGTTTCAGACCCTCTGTTTCTCGCCCTCTGTTTCAGCCCCTCTGTTTCTCGCCCTCTGTTTCAGCCCCTCTGTTTCTCGTCCTCTGTTTCAGCCCTTCTGTTTCAGCCTCTCTGTTTCAGTCCCTCTGTTTCTCGCCCTCTGTTTCTCGCCCTCTGTTTCAGCCCCTCTGTTTCTCGCCCTCTGTTTCAGCCCCTCTGTTTCTCGCCCTCTGTTTCAGACCCTCTGATTCAGCCCCTCTGTTTCAGCCCCTCTGAATCAGCCCCTCTGATTCAGCCCCTCTGTTTCAGCCCCTCTGTTTCAGCCCCTCTGTTTCTCGCCCTCTGTTTCTGCCCCTCTGTTTCAGCCCCACTGTGTCAGCCCCTCTGTTTCAGCCCCTCTATTTCTCGCCCTCTGTTTCAGCCCCTCTGTTTCAGCCCCACTGTGTCAGCCCCTCTGTTTCAGCCCCTCTGTTTCTCGCCCTCTGTTTCAGCCACTCTGTTTCTCGCCCTCTGTTTCAGCCCCTCTGTTTCAGCACCTCTGTTTCAGTCCCTCTGTTTCTCGGCCTCTGTTTCTCGCCCTCTGTTTCAGCCCCTCTGTTTCTCGCCCTCTGTTTCAGCCCCTCTGTTTCTCGCCCTCTGTTTCAGCCCCTCTGTTTCAGCTCCTCTGTTTCAGCCCCTCTGTTTCAGCCCCTCTGTTTCTCGCCCTCTGTTTCAGCCCCTCTGTTTCTTGCCCTCTGTTTCTCGCCCTCTGTTTCTCGCCCTCTGTTTCAGCCTCTCTGTTTCAGCCCCTCTGTTTCAGCCCCTCTGTTTCAGCCTCTCTGTTTCAGCCCCTCTGTTTCTCGCCCTCTGTTTCAGCCCCTCTGTTTCAGCCCCTCTGTTTCAGTCCCTCTGTTTCTCGCCCTCTGATTCTCGCCCTCTGTTTCAGCCCCTCTGTTTCTCGCCCTCTGTTTCAGTCCCTCTGTTTCTCGCCCTCTGTTTCAGCCCCTCTATTTCTCGCCCTCTGTTTCAGCCCCTCTGTTTCAGCCCCACTGTGTCAGCCCCTCTGTTTCAGACCCTCGGTTTCTCGCGCTCTGTTTCAGCCCCTCTGTTTCTCGCCCTCTGTTTCAGCCCCTCTGTTTCTCGCCCTCTGTTTCAGCCCCTCTGATTCAGCCCCTCTGTTTCTCGCCCTCTGTTTCTCGCCCTCTTTTTCAGCCCCTCTGTTTCTTGCCCTCTGTTTCAGCCCCACTGTGTCAGCCCCTCTGTTTCAGCCCCTCTGTTTCTCGCCCTCTGTTTCAGCCCCTCGGTTTCTCGCCCTCTGTTTCAGCCCCTCTGTTTCAGCCCCTCTGTTTCAGCCCCTCTGTTTCAGCCCCTCTGTTTCTCGCCCTCTGTTTCAGCCCCTCTGTTTCAGCCCCTCTGTTTCTCGCCCTCTGTTTCAGCCCCAATGTTTCAGCCCCTCTGTTTCAGCCCCTCTGTTTCTCGCCCTCTGTTTCAGCCTGTCTGTTTCAGCCCCTCTGTTTCTCGCCTCTAATTCAGCCCCTCTGTTTCAGCCCCTCTGTTTCAGTCCCTCTGTTTCTCGCCCTCTGTTTCTCACCCTCTGTTTCAGCCCCTCTGTTTCTCGCCCTGTGTTTCAGTCCCTCTGTTTCTCGCCCTCTGTTTCAGCCCCTCTATTTCTCGCCCTCTGTTTCAGCCCCTCTGTTTCAGCCCCACTGTGTCAGCCCCTCTGTTTCAGACCATCTGTTTCTCGCCCTCTGTTTCACCCCTTCTGTTTCTCGCCCTCTGTTTCAGCCCCTCTGTTTCTCGTCCTCTGTTTCAGCCCCTCTGTTTCAGCCCCTCTGTTTCAGTCCCTCTGTTTCTCGCCCTCTGTTTCTCGCACTCTGTTTCAGCCCCTCTGTTTCTCGCCCTCTGTTTCAGCCCCTCTGTTTCTCGCCCTCTGTTTCAGCCCCTCTGTTTCAGCCCCTCTGTTTCAGCCCCTCCGTTTCGCGCCCTCTGTTTCAGCCCCTCTGTTTCTCGCCCTCTGTTACAGCCCCTCTGTTTCTCACCCTCTGTTTCAGTCCCGCTGTTTCGCGCTCTCTGTTTCAGCCCCTCTGTTTCAGTCCCTCTGTTTCTCGCCCTCTGTTTCTGCCCGTCTGTTTCTCGCCCTCTGTTTCAGCCCCTCTGTTTCTCGCCCTCTGTTTCAGCCCCTCTGTTTCTCGCCCTCTGTTTCAGACCCTCTGATTCAGCCCCTCTGTTTCAGCCCCTCTGAATCAGCCCCTCTGATTCAGCCCCTCTGTTTCTCGCCCTCTGTTTCAGCCCCTCTGTTTCTCGCCCTCTGTTTCTGCCCCTCTGTTTCAGCCCTACTGTGTCAGCCCCTCTGTTTCAGCCCCTCTATTTCTCGCCCTCTGTTTCAGCCCCTCTGTTTCAGCCCCACTGTGTCAGCCCCTCTGTTTCAGCCCCTCTGTTTCTCGCCCTCTGTTTCAGCCACTCTGTTTCTCGCCCTCTGTTTCAGCCCCTCTGTTTCTCGCCCTCTGTTTCAGCCCCTCTGTTTCAGCCCCTCTGTTTCAGTCCCTCTGTTTCTCGCCCTCTGTTTCTCGCCGTCTGTTTCAGCCCCTCTGTTTCTCGCCCTCTGTTCCAGCCCCACTGTTTCTCGCCCTCTGTTTCAGCCCCTCTCTTTCTTGCCCGCTGTTTCAGCACCTCTGTTTCTCGCCCTCTGTTTCAGCCTCTCTGTTTCAGCCCCTCTGTTTCAGCCCCTCTGTTTCTCGCCCTCTGTTTCAGGCCCTCTGTTTCTCGCCCTCTGTTTCAGCCCCTCTGTTTCAGCCCCTCTGTTTCAGTCCCTCTGTTTCTCGCCCTCTGTTTCAGCCCCTCTGTTTCTCGCCCTCTGTTTCAGTCCCTCTGTTTCTCGCCCTCTGTTTCAGCCCCTCTATTTTTCGCCCTCTGTTTCAGCCCCTCTGTTTCAGCCCCACTGCGTCAGCCCCTCTGTTTCAGACCCTCTGTTTCTCGCCCTCTGTTTCAGCCCCTCTGTTTCTCGCCCTCTGTTTCAGCCCCTCTGTTTCAGCCCCTCTGTTTCAGTCCCTCTGTTTCTCGCCCTCTGTTTCTCACCCTCTGTTTCAGCCCCTCTGTTTCTCGACCTGTGTTTCAGTCCCTCTGTTTCTCGCCCTCTGTTTCAGCCCCTCTATTTCGCGCCCTCTGTTTCAGCCCCTCTGTTTCAGCCCCACTGTGTTAGCCCCTCTGTTTCAGACCCTCTGTTTCTCGCCCTCTGTTTCAGCCCCTCTGTTTCTCGCCCTCTGTTTCAACCCCTCTGTTTCTCGTCCTCTGTTTCAGCCCCTCTGTTTCAGCCCCTCTGTTTCAGTCCCTCTGTTTCTCGCCCTCTGTTTCTCGCCCTCTGTTTCAGCCCCTCTGTTTCTCGCCCTCTGTTTCAGCCCCTCTGTTTCTCGCCCTCTGTTTCAGCCCCTCTGTTTCAGCCCCTCTGTTTCAGCCCCTCCGTTTCGCGCCCTCTGTTACAGCCCCTCTGTTTCTCACCCTCTGTTTCAGTCCCTCTGTTTCGCACTCTCTGTTTCAGCCCCTCTGTTTCAGTCCCTCTGTTTCTCGCCCTCTGTTTCTGCCCGTCTGTTTCTCGCCCTCTGTTTCAGCCCCTCTGTTTCTCGCCCTCTGTTTCAGCCCCTCTGTTTCTCGCCCTCTGTTTCAGACCCTCTGATTCAGCCCCTCTGTTTCAGCCCCTCTGAATCAGCCCCTCTGATTCAGCCCCTCTGTTTCAGCCCATCTGTTTCAGCCCCTCTATTTCTCGCCCTCTGTTTCTGCCCCTCTGTTTCAGCCCCACTGTGTCAGCCCCTCTGTTTCAGCCCCTCTGTTTCTCGCCCTCTGTTTCAGCCACTCTGTTTCTCGCCCTCTGTTTCAGTCCCTCTGTTTCTCGCCCTCTGTTTCAGCCCCTCTGTTTCAGCCCCTCTGTCTCAGTCCCTCTGTTTCTGGCCCTCTGTTTCTCGCACTCTGTTTCAGCCCCTCTGTTTCTCGCCCTCTGTTTCAGCCCCTCTGTTTCTCGCCCTCTGTTTCAGCCCCTCTGTTTCTTGCCCGCTGTTTCAGCCCCTCTGTTTCTCGCCCTCTGTTTCAGCCTCTCTGTTTCAGCCCCTCTGTTTCAGCCCCTCTGTTTCTCGCCCTCTGTTTCAGCCCCTCTGTTTCTCGCCCTCTGTTTCAGCCCCTCTCTTTCAGCCCCTCTGTTTCAGTCCCTCTGTTTCTCGCCCTCTGTATCAGCCCCTCTGTTTCTCGCCCTCTGTTTCAGCCCCTCTGTTTCTCGCCCTCTGTTTCAGCCCCTCTGATTCAGCCCCTCTGTTTCTCGCCCTCTGTTTCTCGCCCTCTTATTCAGCCCCTCTGTTTCTTGCCCTCTGTTTCAGCCCCACTGTGTCAGCCCCTCTGTTTCAGCCCCTCTGTTTCTCGCCCTCTGTTTCAGCCCCTCGGTTTCTCGCCCTCTGTTTCAGCCCCTCTGTTTCAGCCCCTCTGTTTCAGCCCCACTGTTTCAGCCCCTCTGTTTCTCGCCCTCTGTTTCAGCCCCTCTGTTTCAGCCCCTCTGTTTCTCGCCCTCTGTTTCAGCCCCAATGTTTCAGCCCCTCTGTTTCAGCCCCTCTGTTTCTCGCCCTCTGTTTCAGCCTGTCTGTTTCAGCCCCTCTGTTTCTCGCCCTCTGATTCAGCCCCTCTGTTTCAGCCCCTCTGTTTCAGTCCCTCTGTTTCTCGCCCTCTGTTTCTCACCCTCTGTTTCAGCCCCTCTGTTTCTCGCCCTGTGTTTCAGTCCCTCTGTTTCTCGCCCTCTGTTTCAGCCCCTCTATTTCTCGCCCTCTGTTTCAGCCCCTCTGTTTCAGCCCCACTGTGTCAGCCCCTCTGTTTCAGACCATCTGTTTCTCGCCCTCTGTTTCACCCCTTCTGTTTCTCGCCCTCTGTTTCAGCCCCTCTGTTTCTCGTCCTCTGTTTCAGCCCCTCTGTTTCAGCCCCTCTGTTTCAGTCCCTCTGTTTCTCGCCCTCTGTTTCTCGCCCTCTGTTTCAGCCCCTCTGTTTCTCGCCCTCTGTTTCAGCCCCTCTGTTTCTCGCCCTCTGTTTCAGCACCTCTGTTTCAGCCCCTCTGTTTCAGCCCCTCCGTTTCGCGCCCTCTGTTTCAGCCCCTCTGTTTCTCGCCCTCTGTTACAGCCCCTCTGTTTCTCACCCTCTGTTTCAGTCCCTCTGTTTCGCGCTCTCTGTTTCAGCCCCTCTGTTTCAGTCCCTCTGTTTCTCGCCCTCTGTTTCTGCCCGTCTGTTTCACGCCCTCTGTTTCAGCCCCTCTGTTTCTCGCCCTCTGTTTCAGCCCCTCTGTTTCTCGCCCTCTGTTTCAGACCCTCTGATTCAGCACCTCTGTTTCAGCCCCTCTGAATCAGCCCCTCTGATTCAGCCCCTCTGTTTCTCGCCCTCTGTTTCAGCCCCTCTGTTTCTCACCCTCTGTTTCTGCCCCTCTGTTTCAGCCCCACTGTGTCAGCCCCTCTGTTTCAGCCCCTCTATTTCTCGCCCTCTGTTTCAGCCCCTCTGTTTCAGCCCCACTGTGTCAGCCCCTCTGTTTCAGCCCCTCTGTTTCTCGCCCTCTGTTTCAGCCACTCTGTTTCTCGCCCTCTGTTTCAGCCCCTCTGTTTCTCGCCCTCTGTTTCAGCCCCTCTGTTTCAGCCCCTCTGTTTCAGTCCCTCTGTTTCTCGCCCTCTGTTTCTCGCCGTCTGTTTCAGCCCCTCTGTTTCTCGCCCTCTGTTTCAGCCCCACTGTTTCTCGCCCTCTGTTTCAGCCCCTCTGTTTCTTGCCCGCTGTTTCAGCCCCTCTGTTTCTCGCCCTCTGTTTCAGCCTCTCTGTTTCAGCCCCTCTGTTTCAGCCCCTCTGTTTCTCGCCCTCTGTTTCAGCCCCTCTGTTTCTCGCCCTCTGTTTCAGCCCCTCTGTTTCAGCCCCTCTGTTTCAGTCCCTCTGTTTCTCGCCCTCTGTTTCAGCCCCTCTGTTTCTCGCCCTCTGTTTCAGTCCCTCTGTTTCTCGCCCTCTGTTTCAGCCCCTCTATTTTTCGCCCTCTGTTTCAGCCCCTCTGTTTCAGCCCCACTGCGTCAGCCCCTCTGTTTCAGACCCTCTGTTTCTCGCCCTCTGTTTCAGCCCCTCTGTTTCTCGCCCTCTGTTTCAGCCCCTCTGTTTCAGCCCCTCTGTTTCAGTCCCTCTGTTTCTCGCCCTCTGTTTCTCACCCTCTGTTTCAGCCCCTCTGTTTCTCGACCTGTGTTTCAGTCCCTCTGTTTCTCGCCCTCTGTTTCAGCCCCTCTATTTCGCGCCCTCTGTTTCAGCCCCTCTGTTTCAGCCCCACTGTGTTAGCCCCTCTGTTTCAGACCCTCTGTTTCTCGCCCTCTGTTTCAGCCCCTCTGTTTCTCGCCCTCTGTTTCAGCCCCTCTGTTTCTCGTCCTCTGTTTCAGCCCCTCTGTTTCAGCCCCTCTGTTTCAGTCCCTCTGTTTCTCGCCCTCTGTTTCTCGCCCTCTGTTTCAGCCCCTCTGTTTCTCGCCCTCTGTTTAAGCCCCTCTGTTTCTCGCCCTCTGTTTCAGCCCCTCTGTTTCAGCCCCTCTGTTTCAGCCCCTCCGTTTCGCGCCCTCTGTTACAGCCCCTCTGTTTCTCACCCTCTGTTTCAGTCCCTCTGTTTCGCGCTCTCTGTTTCAGCCCCTCTGTTTCAGTCCCTCTGTTTCTCGCCCTCTGTTTCTGCCCGTCTGTTTCTCGCCCTCTGTTTCAGCCCCTCTGTTTCTCGCCCTCTGTTTCAGCCCCTCTGATTCAGCCCCTCTGTTTCAGCCCCTCTGAATCAGCCCCTCTGATTCAGCCCCTCTGTTTCAGCCCATCTGTTTCAGCCCCTCTATTTCTCGCCCTCTGTTTCTGCCCCTCTGTTTCAGCCCCACTGTGTCAGCCCCTCTGTTTCAGCCCCTCTGTTTCTCGCCCTCTGTTTCAGCCACTCTGTTTCTCGCCCTCTGTTTCAGTCCCTCTGTTTCTCGCCCTCTGTTTCAGCCCCTCTGTTTCAGCCCCTCTGTTTCAGTCCCTCTGTTTCTGGCCCTCTGTTTCTCGCCCTCTGTTTCAGCCCCTCTGTTTCTCGCCCTATGTTTCAGCCCCTCTGTTTCTCGCCCTCTGTTTCAGCCCCTCTGTTTCTTGCCCGCTGTTTCAGCCCCTCTGTTTCTCGTCCTCTGTTTCAGCCTCTCTGTTTCAGCCCCTCTGTTTCAGCCCCTCTGTTTCTCGCCCTCTGTTTCAGCCCCTCTGTTTCTCGCCCTCTGTTTCAGCTCCTCTGTTTCAGCCTCTCTGTTTCAGCCCCTCTGTTTCTCGCATCTCTGATTCAGCCCCTCTGTTTCTTGCCCTCTGTTTAAGCCCCTCTGTTTCAGCCTCTCTGTTTCTCGCCCTCTGTTTCAGCCCCTCTGTTTCAGCCCCTCTGTTTCTCGCCCTCTGTTTCAGCAACTCTGTTTCTCGCACTCTGTTTCAGCCCCTCTGTTTCTCGCACTCTGTGTCAGCCCCTCTGATTCAGCCCCTCTGTTGCAGCCCCTCTGATTCAGCCCCTCTGTTTCAGCCCCTCTATTTCAGCCCCTCTGTTTCAGCCACTCTGTTTCATCCCATCTGTTTCTCGCCCTCTGTTTCTCACCCTCTTTTTCTCGCACTCTGTTTCAGCCCCTCTGTTTTTTGCCCTCTGTTTCAGCCCCTCTGTTTCTCGCCCTCTGTTTCTCACCCTCTGTTTCTCGCCCTCTGTTTCAGCCCCTCTGTTTTTTGCCCTCTGTTTCAGCCCCTCTGTTTCTCGCCCTCTGTTTCAGCCCCTCTGTTTCAGCCCCTCTGTTTCAGTCCCACTGTTTCTCGCCCTCTGTTTCTCGCCCTCCGTTTCAGCCCCTCTGTTTCTCGCCCTCTGTTTCAGCCCCTCTGTTTCTCGCCCTCTGTTTCAGCTCCTCTGTTTCAGCCTCTCTGTGTCAGCCCCTCTGTTTCTCGCATCTCTGATTCAGCCCCTCTGTTTCTTGCCCTCTGTTTCAGCCCCTCTGTTTCTCGCCCTCTGTTTCAGCCTCTCTGTTTCTCGCCCTCTGTTTCAGCCCCTCTGTTTCAGCCCCTCTGTTTCTCGCCCTCTGTTTCAGCCCCTCTGTTTCTCGCCCTCTGTTTCAGCCCCTCTGTTTCTCGCACTCTGTGTCAGCCCCTCTGATTCAGCCCCTCTGTTGCAGCCCCTCTGATTCAGCCCCTCTGTTTCAGCCCCTCTATTTCAGCCCCTCTGTTTCAGCCAATCTGTTTCATCCCATCTGTTTCTCGCCCTCTGTTTCTCACCCTCTGTTTCTCGCCCTCTGTTTCAGCCCCTCTGTTTTTTGCCCTCTGTTTCAGCCCCTCTGTTTCTCGCCCTCTGTTTCTCACCCTCTGTTTCTCGCCCTCTGTTTCAACCCCTCTGTTTTTTGCCCTCTGTTTCAGCCCGTCTGTTTCAGCCCATCTGTTTCAGCCCCTCTGGTTCTCGCCCTCTGTTTCAGCCCCTCTGTTTCTCGCCCTCTGTTTCAGCCCCTCTGTTTCTCGCCCTCTGTTTCAGCCCCTCTGATTCAGCCCCTCTGATTCAGCCCCTCTGATTCAGCCCCTCTGTTTCAGCCCCTCTGTTTCAGCCCCTCTGTTTCATCCCCTCTGTTTCTCGCCCTCTGTTTCAGCCCCTCTGTTTTTCGCGCTCTGTTTCAGCCCTCTGTTTCTCGCCCTCTGTTTCAGGCTCTCTGTTTCAGCCCGTCTGTTTCAGCCCCTCTGTTACAGCCCCTCTGTTTCTGGCCCTCTGTTTCTCGCCCGCTGTTTCAGCCCCTTTGTTTCTTGCCCTCTGTTTCAGCCCCTCTGTTTCAGCCCCTCTGATTCAGCCCCTCTGATTCAGCCCCTCTGTTTCTCGCCCTCTGTTTCAGCCCCTCTGTTTCAGCCCCTCTGTTTCTCGCCCTGTATTTCAGACCCTCTGTTTCTCGCCCTCTGTTTCAGCCCCTCTGTTTCTCGCCCTCTGTTTCAGCCCCTCTGTTTCAGCCCCTCTGTTTCTCGCCCTCTGTTACAGCCCCTCTGTTTCTCGCCCTCTGTTTCAGCCCCTCTGTTTCAGCACCTCTGTTTCAGCCCCTCTGTTTCAGCCACCCTGTTGCAGCCCCTCTGTTTCAGCCCCTCTGTTTCAGCCCCTCTGTTTCACCCCCACTGTTTCTCGCCCTCTGTTTCAGCCCCTCTGTTTTTCGCCCTCTTTTTCAGCCCCTCTGTTTCAGCCCTCTGTTTCAGCCCCTCTGTTTCTCACCCTCTGTTTCAGCCCCTCTGATTCAGCCCCTCTGTTTCTCGCCCTCTGTTTCAGCCCCTCTGTTTCGCGCCCTCTGTTTCAGCCCCTCTGTTTCTCGTCCTCTGTTTCAGCCCCACTGTTTCAGCCCCTCTGTTTCAGACCCTCTGTTTCAACCCCTCTGTTTCAGCCCCTCTGTTTCTAGCCCTCTGTTTCAGCCACTCTGTTTCTTGCCCTCTGTTTCAGCCCCTCTGTTTCAGCCCCTCTGTTTCTCGCCCTCTGTTTCAGCCCCTCTGTTTCTCGCTCTCTGTTTCAGCCCCTCTGTTTCAGTCCCTCTGTTTCTCGCCCTCTGTTTCTCGCCCTCTGTTTCTCGCCCTCTGTTTCAGCCCCTCTGTTTCTCGCCCTCTGTTTCAGTCCCTCTGTTTCTCGCCCTCTGTTTCAGCCCCTCTATTTTTCGCCCTCTGTTTCAGCCCCTCTGTTTCAGCCCCACTGTGTCAGCCCCACTGTTTCAGACCCTCTGTTTCAGCCCCACTGTGTCAGCCCCTCTGTTTCAGCCCCTCTGTTTCTCGCCCTCTGTTTCAGCCCCTCTGTTTCTCGCCCTCTGTTTCAGCCACTCTGTTTCAGCCCCTCTGTTTCTCGCCCTCTGTATCAGCCCCACTGTTTCAGCCCCTCTGTTTCAGCCCCTCTGTTTCTCGCCCTCTGTTTCAGCCCCTCTGTTTCAGCCCCTCTGTTTCTCGCCCTCTGTATCAGCCCCACTGTTTCAGCCCCTCTGTTTCAGCCCCTCTGTTTCTCGCCCTCTGTTTCAGCCTGTCTGTTTCAGCCCCTCTGTTTCTCGCCCTCTGATTCAGCCCCTCTGTTTCAGCCCCTCTGTTTCAGTCCCTCTGTTTCTCGCCCTCTGTTTCTCACCCTCTGTTTCAGCCCCTCTGTTTCTCGCCCTGTGTTCCAGTCCCTCTGTTTCTCGCCCTCTGTTTCAGCCCCTCTATTTCTCGCCCTCTGTTTCAGCCCCTCTGTTTCAGTCCCACTGTGTCAGCCCCTCTGTTTCAGACCCTCTGTTTCTCGCCCTCTGTTTCAGCCCCTCTGTTTCTCGCCCTCTGTTTCAGCCCCTCTGTTTCTCGTCCTCTGTTTCAGCCCTTCTGTTTCAGCCTCTCTGTTTCAGTCCCTCTGTTTCTCGCCCTCTGTTTCTCGCCCTCTGTTTCAGCCCCTCTGTTTCTCGCCCTCTGTTTCAGCCCCTCTGTTTCTCGCCCTCTGTTTCAGACCCTCTGATTCAGCCCCTCTGTTTCAGCCCCTCTGAATCAGCCCCTCTGATTCAGCCCCTCTGTTTCAGCCCCTCTGTTTCAGCCCCTCTGTTTCTCGCCCTCTGTTTCTGCCCCTCTGTTTCAGCCCCACTGTGTCAGCCCCTCTGTTTCAGCCCCTCTATTTCTCGCCCTCTGTTTCAGCCCCTCTGTTTCAGCCCCACTGTGTCAGCCCCTCTGTTTTAGCCCCTCTGTTTCTCGCCCTCTGTTTCAGCCACTCTGTTTCTCGCCCTCTGTTTCAGCCCCTCTGTTTCAGCACCTCTGTTTCAGTCCCTCTGTTTCTCGGCCTCTGTTTCTCGCCCTCTGTTTCAGCCCCTCTGTTTCTCGCCCTCTGTTTCAGCCCCTCTGTTTCTCGCCCTCTGTTTCAGCCCCTCTGTTTCAGCTCCTCTGTTTCAGCCCCTCTGTTTCAGCCCCTCTGTTTCTCGCCCTCTGTTTCAGCCCCTCTGTTTCTTGCCCTCTGTTTCTCGCCCTCTGTTTCTCGCCCTCTGTTTCAGCCTCTCTGTTTCAGCCCCTCTGTTTCAGCCCCTCTGTTTCAGCCCCTCTGTTTCAGCCCCTCTGTTTCTCGCCCTCTGTTTCAGCCCCTCTGTTTCAGCCCCTCTGTTTCTCGCCCTCTGTTTCAGCCACTCTGTTTCTCGCCCTCTGTTTCAGCCCCTCTGTTTCAGCACCTCTGTTTCAGTCCCTCTGTTTCTCACCCTCTGTTTCTGCCCGTCTGTTTCTCGCCCAATGTTTCAGCCCCTCTGTTTCTCGCCCTCTGTTTCCACCCCTCTGTTTCTCGCCCTCTGTTTCAGACCCTCTGATACAGCCCCTCTGTTTCAGCCCCTCTGAATCAGCCCCTTTGATTCAGCCCCTCTGTTTCAGCCCCTCTGTTTCAGCCCCTCTGTTTCTCGCCCTCTGTTTCTGCCCCTCTGTTTCAGCCCCACTGTGTCAGCCCCTCTGTTTCAGCCCCTCTATTTTTCGCCCTCTGTTTCAGCCCCTCTGTTTCAGCCCCACTGTGTCAGCCCCTCTGTTTCAGCCCCTCTGTTTCTCGCCCTCTGTTTCAGCCCCTCTGTTTCTCGCCCTCTGTTTCAGCCACTCTGTTTCTCGCCCTCTGTTTCAGCCCCTCTGTTTCAGCCCCTCTGTTTCAGTCCCTCTGTTTCACGCCCTCTGTTTCTCGCCCTCTGTTTCAGCCCCTCTGTTTCTCGCCCACTGTTTCAGCCCCTCTGTTTCTCGCCCTCTGTTTCAGCCCCTCTGATTCAGCTCCTCTGTTTCAGCCCCTCTGTTTCAGCCCCTCTGTTTCTCGCCCTCTGTTTCAGCCCCTCTGTTTCTTGCCCTCTGTTTCAGCCCCTCTGTTTCAGCCCTCTGTTTCAGCGTCTCTGTTTCAGCCCCTCTGTTTCAGCCCCTCTGTTTCTCGCCCTCTGTTTCAGCCCCTCTGTTTCTCGCCCTCTGTTTCAGCCCCTCTGTTTCAGCCCCTCTGTTTCAGTCCCTCTGTTTCTCGCCCTCTGTTTCTCGCCCTCTGTTTCAGCCCCTCTGTTTCTCGCCCTCTGTTTCAGTCCCTCTGTTTCTCGCCCTCTGTTTCAGCCCGTCTATTTCTCGCCCTCTGTTTCAGCCCCTCTGTTTCAGCCCCACTGTGTCAGCCCCTCTGTTTCAGACCCTCTGTTTCTCGCGCTCTGTTTCAGCCCCTCTGTTTCTCGCCCTCTGTTTCAGCCCCTCTGTTTCTCGCCCTCTGTTTCAGCCTCTCTGATTCAGCCCCTCTGTTTCTCGCCCTCTGTTTCTCGCCCTCTTTTTCAGCCCCTCTGTTTCTTGCCCTCTGTTTCAGCCCCTCTGTTTCTCACCCTCTGTTTCAGCCCCTCTGTTTCTCACCCTCTGTTTCAGCACCTCTGTTTCAGCCCCTCTGTTTCTCGCCCTCTGTTTCAGCCCCTCTGTTTCTCGCCCTCTGTTTCAGCCCTTCTGATTCAGCCCCTCTGTTTCTCGCGCTCTGTTTCTCGCCCTCTTTTTCAACCTCTCTGTTTCTTGCCCTCTGTTTCAGCCCCTCTGTTTCAGCCCCTTGGTTTCAGCCCCTCTGTTTCTCGCCCTCTGTTTCAGCCCCTCTGTTTCTCGCCCTCTGTTTCTCGCCCTCTGTTTCAGCCCCTCTGTTTCAGTCCCTCTGTTTCTCGTCCTCTGTTTCTCGCCCTCTGTTTCAGCCCCTCTGTTTCTCGCCCTCTGTTTCAGACCCTCTGTTTCAGCCCCTCTGTTTCAGCCCCTCTGTTTCTCGCCCTCTGTTTCAGCCCCTCTGTTTCTCGCTCTCTGTTTCAGCCCCTCTGTTTCAGTCCCTCTGTTTCTCGCCCTCTGTTTCTCGCCCTCTGTTTCTCGCCCTCTGTTTCAGCCCCTCTGTTTCTCGCCCTCTGTTTCAGTCCCTCTGTTTCTCGCCCTCTGTTTCAGCCCCTCTATTTTTCGCCCTCTGTTTCAGCCCCTCTGTTTCAGCCCCACTGTGTCAGCCCCACTGTTTCAGACCCTCTGTTTCAGCCCCACTGTGTCAGCCCCTCTGTTTCAGCCCCTCTGTTTCTCGCCCTCTGTTTCAGCCCCTCTGTTTCTCGCCCTCTGTTTCAGCCACTCTGTTTCAGCCCCTCTGTTTCTCGCCCTCTGTATCAGCCCCACTGTTTCAGCCCCTCTGTTTCAGCCCCTCTGTTTCTCGCCCTCTGTTTCAGCCCCTCTGTTTCAGCCCCTCTGTTTCTCGCCCTCTGTATCAGCCCCACTGTTTCAGCCCCTCTGTTTCAGCCCCTCTGTTTCTCGCCCTCTGTTTCAGCCTGTCTGTTTCAGCCCCTCTGTTTCTCGCCCTCTGATTCAGCCCCTCTGTTTCAGCCCCTCTGTTTCAGTCCCTCTGTTTCTCGCCCTCTGTTTCTCACCCTCTGTTTCAGCCCCTCTGTTTCTCGCCCTGTGTTCCAGTCCCTCTGTTTCTCGCCCTCTGTTTCAGCCCCTCTATTTCTCGCCCTCTGTTTCAGCCCCTCTGTTTCAGTCCCACTGTGTCAGCCCCTCTGTTTCAGACCCTCTGTTTCTCGCCCTCTGTTTCAGCCCCTCTGTTTCTCGCCCTCTGTTTCAGCCCCTCTGTTTCTCGTCCTCTGTTTCAGCCCTTCTGTTTCAGCCTCTCTGTTTCAGTCCCTCTGTTTCTCGCCCTCTGTTTCTCGCCCTCTGTTTCAGCCCCTCTGTTTCTCGCCCTCTGTTTCAGCCCCTCTGTTTCTCGCCCTCTGTTTCAGACCCTCTGATTCAGCCCCTCTGTTTCAGCCCCTCTGAATCAGCCCCTCTGATTCAGCCCCTCTGTTTCAGCCCCTCTGTTTCAGCCCCTCTGTTTCTCGCCCTCTGTTTCTGCCCCTCTGTTTCAGCCCCACTGTGTCAGCCCCTCTGTTTCAGCCCCTCTATTTCTCGCCCTTTGTTTCAGCCCCTCTGTTTCAGCCCCACTGTGTCAGCCCCTCTGTTTCAGCCCCTCTGTTTCTCGCCCTCTGTTTCAGCCACTCTGTTTCTCGCCCTCTGTTTCAGCCCCTCTGTTTCAGCACCTCTGTTTCAGTCCCTCTGTTTCTCGGCCTCTGTTTCTCGCCCTCTGTTTCAGCCCCTCTGTTTCTCGCCCTCTGTTTCAGCCCCTCTGTTTCTCGCCCTCTGTTTCAGCCCCTCTGTTTCAGCTCCTCTGTTTCAGCCCCTCTGTTTCAGCCCCTCTGTTTCTCGCCCTCTGTTTCAGCCCCTCTGTTTCTTGCCCTCTGTTTTTCGCCCTCTGTTTCTCGCCCTCTGTTTCAGCCTCTCTGTTTCAGCCCCTCTGTTTCAGCCCCTCTGTTTCAGCCTCTCTGTTTCAGCCCCTCTGTTTCTCGCCCTCTGTTTCAGCCCCTCTGTTTCAGCCCCTCTGTTTCAGTCCCTCTGTTTCTCGCCCTCTGATTCTCGCCCTCTGTTTCAGCCCCTCTGTTTCTCGCCCTCTGTTTCAGTCCCTCTGTTTCTCGCCCTCTGTTTCAGCCCCTCTATTTCTCGCCCTCTGTTTCAGCCCCTCTGTTTCAGCCCCACTGTGTCAGCCCCTCTGTTTCAGACCCTCGGTTTCTCGCGCTCTGTTTCAGCCCCTCTGTTTCTCGCCCTCTGTTTCAGCCCCTCTGTTTCTCGCCCTCTGTTTCAGCCCCTCTGATTCAGCCCCTCTGTTTCTCGCCCTCTGTTTCTCGCCCTCTTTTTCAGCCCCTCTGTTTCTTGCCCTCTGTTTCAGCCCCACTGTGTCAGCCCCTCTGTTTCAGCCCCTCTGTTTCTCGCCCTCTGTTTCAGCCCCTCGGTTTCTCGCCCTCTGTTTCAGCCCCTCTGTTTCAGCCCCTCTGTTTCAGCCCCTCTGTTTCAGCCCCTCTGTTTCTCGCCCTCTGTTTCAGCCCCTCTGTTTCAGCCCCTCTGTTTCTCGCCCTCTGTTTCAGCCCCAATGTTTCAGCCCCTCTGTTTCAGCCCCTCTGTTTCTCGCCCTCTGTTTCAGCCTGTCTGTTTCAGCCCCTCTGTTTCTCGCCTCTAATTCAGCCCCTCTGTTTCAGCCCCTCTGTTTCAGTCCCTCTGTTTCTCGCCCTCTGTTTCTCACCCTCTGTTTCAGCCCCTCTGTTTCTCGCCCTGTGTTTCAGTCCCTCTGTTTCTCGCCCTCTGTTTCAGCCCCTCTATTTCTCGCCCTCTGTTTCAGCCCCTCTGTTTCAGCCCCACTGTGTCAGCCCCTCTGTTTCAGACCATCTGTTTCTCGCCCTCTGTTTCACCCCTTCTGTTTCTCGCCCTCTGTTTCAGCCCCTCTGTTTCTCGTCCTCTGTTTCAGCCCCTCTGTTTCAGCCCCTCTGTTTCAGTCCCTCTGTTTCTCGCCCTCTGTTTCTCGCACTCTGTTTCAGCCCCTCTGTTTCTCGCCCTCTGTTTCAGCCCCTCTGTTTCTCGCCCTCTGTTTCAGCCCCTCTGTTTCAGCCCCTCTGTTTCAGCCCCTCCGTTTCGCGCCCTCTGTTTCAGCCCCTCTGTTTCTCGCCCTCTGTTACAGCCCCTCTGTTTCTCACCCTCTGTTTCAGTCCCGCTGTTTCGCGCTCTCTGTTTCAGCCCCTCTGTTTCAGTCCCTCTGTTTCTCGCCCTCTGTTTCTGCCCGTCTGTTTCTCGCCCTCTGTTTCAGCCCCTCTGTTTCTCGCCCTCTGTTTCAGCCCCTCTGTTTCTCGCCCTCTGTTTCAGACCCTCTGATTCAGCCCCTCTGTTTCAGCCCCTCTGAATCAGCCCCTCTGATTCAGCCCCTCTGTTTCTCGCCCTCTGTTTCAGCCCCTCTGTTTCTCGCCCTCTGTTTCTGCCCCTCTGTTTCAGCCCCACTGTGTCAGCCCCTCTGTTTCAGCCCCTCTATTTCTCGCCCTCTGTTTCAGCCCCTCTGTTTCAGCCCCACTGTGTCAGCCCCTCTGTTTCAGCCCCTCTGTTTCTCGCCCTCTGTTTCAGCCACTCTGTTTCTCGCCCTCTGTTTCAGCCCCTCTGTTTCTCGCCCTCTGTTTCAGCCCCTCTGTTTCAGCCCCTCTGTTTCAGTCCCTCTGTTTCTCGCCCTCTGTTTCTCGCCGTCTGTTTCAGCCCCTCTGTTTCTCGCCCTCTGTTCCAGCCCCACTGTTTCTCGCCCTCTGTTTCAGCCCCTCTCTTTCTTGCCCGCTGTTTCAGCACCTCTGTTTCTCGCCCTCTGTTTCAGCCTCTCTGTTTCAGCCCCTCTGTTTCAGCCCCTCTGTTTCTCGCCCTCTGTTTCAGCCCCTCTGTTTCTCGCCCTCTGTTTCAGCCCCTCTGTTTCAGCCCCTCTGTTTCAGTCCCTCTGTTTCTCGCCCTCTGTTTCAGCCCCTCTGTTTCTCGCCCTCTGTTTCAGTCCCTCTGTTTCTCGCCCTCTGTTTCAGCCCCTCTATTTTTCGCCCTCTGTTTCAGCCCCTCTGTTTCAGCCCCACTGCGTCAGCCCCTCTGTTTCAGACCCTCTGTTTCTCGCCCTCTGTTTCAGCCCCTCTGTTTCTCGCCCTCTGTTTCAGCCCCTCTGTTTCAGCCCCTCTGTTTCAGTCCCTCTGTTTCTCGCCCTCTGTTTCTCACCCTCTGTTTCAGCCCCTCTGTTTCTCGACCTGTGTTTCAGTCCCTCTGTTTCTCGCCCTCTGTTTCAGCCCCTCTATTTCGCGCCCTCTGTTTCAGCCCCTCTGTTTCAGCCCCACTGTGTTAGCCCCTCTGTTTCAGACCCTCTGTTTCTCGCCCTCTGTTTCAGCCCCTCTGTTTCTCGCCCTCTGTTTCAACCCCTCTGTTTCTCGTCCTCTGTTTCAGCCCCTCTGTTTCAGCCCCTCTGTTTCAGTCCCTCTGTTTCTCGCCCTCTGTTTCTCGCCCTCTGTTTCAGCCCCTCTGTTTCTCGCCCTCTGTTTCAGCCCCTCTGTTTCTCGCCCTCTGTTTCAGCCCCTCTGTTTCAGCCCCTCTGTTTCAGCCCCTCCGTTTCGCGCCCTCTGTTACAGCCCCTCTGTTTCTCACCCTCTGTTTCAGTCCCTCTGTTTCGCACTCTCTGTTTCAGCCCCTCTGTTTCAGTCCCTCTGTTTCTCGCCCTCTGTTTCTGCCCGTCTGTTTCTCGCCCTCTGTTTCAGCCCCTCTGTTTCTCGCCCTCTGTTTCAGCCCCTCTGTTTCTCGCCCTCTGTTTCAGACCCTCTGATTCAGCCCCTCTGTTTCAGCCCCTCTGAATCAGCCCCTCTGATTCAGCCCCTCTGTTTCAGCCCATCTGTTTCAGCCCCTCTATTTCTCGCCCTCTGTTTCTGCCCCTCTGTTTCAGCCCCACTGTGTCAGCCCCTCTGTTTCAGCCCCTCTGTTTCTCGCCCTCTGTTTCAGCCACTCTGTTTCTCGCCCTCTGTTTCAGTCCCTCTGTTTCTCGCCCTCTGTTTCAGCCCCTCTGTTTCAGCCCCTCTGTCTCAGTCCCTCTGTTTCTGGCCCTCTGTTTCTCGCACTCTGTTTCAGCCCCTCTGTTTCTCGCCCTCTGTTTCAGCCCCTCTGTTTCTCGCCCTCTGTTTCAGCCCCTCTGTTTCTTGCCCGCTGTTTCAGCCCCTCTGTTTCTCGCCCTCTGTTTCAGCCTCTCTGTTTCAGCCCCTCTGTTTCAGCCCCTCTGTTTCTCGCCCTCTGTTTCAGCCCCTCTGTTTCTCGCCCTCTGTTTCAGCCCCTCTCTTTCAGCCCCTCTGTTTCAGTCCCTCTGTTTCTCGCCCTCTGTATCAGCCCCTCTGTTTCTCGCCCTCTGTTTCAGCCCCTCTGTTTCTCGCCCTCTGTTTCAGCCCCTCTGATTCAGCCCCTCTGTTTCTCGCCCTCTGTTTCTCGCCCTCTTATTCAGCCCCTCTGTTTCTTGCCCTCTGTTTCAGCCCCACTGTGTCAGCCCCTCTGTTTCAGCCCCTCTGTTTCTCGCCCTCTGTTTCAGCCCCTCGGTTTCTCGCCCTCTGTTTCAGCCCCTCTGTTTCAGCCCCTCTGTTTCAGCCCCACTGTTTCAGCCCCTCTGTTTCTCGCCCTCTGTTTCAGCCCCTCTGTTTCAGCCCCTCTGTTTCTCGCCCTCTGTTTCAGCCCCAATGTTTCAGCCCCTCTGTTTCAGCCCCTCTGTTTCTCGCCCTCTGTTTCAGCCTGTCTGTTTCAGCCCCTCTGTTTCTCGCCCTCTGATTCAGCCCCTCTGTTTCAGCCCCTCTGTTTCAGTCCCTCTGTTTCTCGCCCTCTGTTTCTCACCCTCTGTTTCAGCCCCTCTGTTTCTCGCCCTGTGTTTCAGTCCCTCTGTTTCTCGCCCTCTGTTTCAGCCCCTCTATTTCTCGCCCTCTGTTTCAGCCCCTCTGTTTCAGCCCCACTGTGTCAGCCCCTCTGTTTCAGACCATCTGTTTCTCGCCCTCTGTTTCACCCCTTCTGTTTCTCGCCCTCTGTTTCAGCCCCTCTGTTTCTCGTCCTCTGTTTCAGCCCCTCTGTTTCAGCCCCTCTGTTTCAGTCCCTCTGTTTCTCGCCCTCTGTTTCTCGCCCTCTGTTTCAGCCCCTCTGTTTCTCGCCCTCTGTTTCAGCCCCTCTGTTTCTCGCCCTCTGTTTCAGCCCCTCTGTTTCAGCCCCTCTGTTTCAGCCCCTCCGTTTCGCGCCCTCTGTTTCAGCCCCTCTGTTTCTCGCCCTCTGTTACAGCCCCTCTGTTTCTCACCCTCTGTTTCAGTCCCTCTGTTTCGCGCTCTCTGTTTCAGCCCCTCTGTTTCAGTCCCTCTGTTTCTCGCCCTCTGTTTCTGCCCGTCTGTTTCTCGCCCTCTGTTTCAGCCCCTCTGTTTCTCGCCCTCTGTTTCAGCCCCTCTGTTTCTCGCCCACTGTTTCAGACCCTCTGATTCAGCACCTCTGTTTCAGCCCCTCTGAATCAGCCCCTCTGATTCAGCCCCTCTGTTTCTCGCCCTCTGTTTCAGCCCCTCTGTTTCTCACCCTCTGTTTCTGCCCCTCTGTTTCAGCCCCACTGTGTCAGCCCCTCTGTTTCAGCCCCTCTATTTCTCGCCCTCTGTTTCAGCCCCTCTGTTTCAGCCCCACTGTGTCAGCCCCTCTGTTTCAGCCCCTCTGTTTCTCGCCCTCTGTTTCAGCCACTCTGTTTCTCGCCCTCTGTTTCAGCCCCTCTGTTTCTCGCCCTCTGTTTCAGCCCCTCTGTTTCAGCCCCTCTGTTTCAGTCCCTCTGTTTCTCGCCCTCTGTTTCTCGCCGTCTGTTTCAGCCCCTCTGTTTCTCGCCCTCTGTTTCAGCCCCACTGTTTCTCGCCCTCTGTTTCAGCCCCTCTGTTTCTTGCCCGCTGTTTCAGCCCCTCTGTTTCTCGCCCTCTGTTTCAGCCTCTCTGTTTCAGCCCCTCTGTTTCAGCCCCTCTGTTTCTCGCCCTCTGTTTCAGCCCCTCTGTTTCTCGCCCTCTGTTTCAGCCCCTCTGTTTCAGCCCCTCTGTTTCAGTCCCTCTGTTTCTCGCCCTCTGTTTCAGCCCCTCTGTTTCTCGCCCTCTGTTTCAGTCCCTCTGTTTCTCGCCCTCTGTTTCAGCCCCTCTATTTTTCGCCCTCTGTTTCAGCCCCTCTGTTTCAGCCCCACTGCGTCAGCCCCTCTGTTTCAGACCCTCTGTTTCTCGCCCTCTGTTTCAGCCCCTCTGTTTCTCGCCCTCTGTTTCAGCCCCTCTGTTTCAGCCCCTCTGTTTCAGTCCCTCTGTTTCTCGCCCTCTGTTTCTCACCCTCTGTTTCAGCCCCTCTGTTTCTCGACCTGTGTTTCAGTCCCTCTGTTTCTCGCCCTCTGTTTCAGCCCCTCTATTTCGCGCCCTCTGTTTCAGCCCCTCTGTTTCAGCCCCACTGTGTTAGCCCCTCTGTTTCAGACCCTCTGTTTCTCGCCCTCTGTTTCAGCCCCTCTGTTTCTCGCCCTCTGTTTCAGCCCCTCTGTTTCTCGTCCTCTGTTTCAGCCCCTCTGTTTCAGCCCCTCTGTTTCAGTCCCTCTGTTTCTCGCCCTCTGTTTCTCGCCCTCTGTTTCAGCCCCTCTGTTTCTCGCCCTCTGTTTAAGCCCCTCTGTTTCTCGCCCTCTGTTTCAGCCCCTCTGTTTCAGCCCCTCTGTTTCAGCCCCTCCGTTTCGCGCCCTCTGTTACAGCCCCTCTGTTTCTCACCCTCTGTTTCAGTCCCTCTGTTTCGCGCTCTCTGTTTCAGCCCCTCTGTTTCAGTCCCTCTGTTTCTCGCCCTCTGTTTCTGCCCGTCTGTTTCTCGCCCTCTGTTTCAGCCCCTCTGTTTCTCGCCCTCTGTTTCAGCCCCTCTGATTCAGCCCCTCTGTTTCAGCCCCTCTGAATCAGCCCCTCTGATTCAGCCCCTCTGTTTCAGCCCATCTGTTTCAGCCCCTCTATTTCTCGCCCTCTGTTTCTGCCCCTCTGTTTCAGCCCCACTGTGTCAGCCCCTCTGTTTCAGCCCCTCTGTTTCTCGCCCTCTGTTTCAGCCACTCTGTTTCTCGCCCTCTGTTTCAGTCCCTCTGTTTCTCGCCCTCTGTTTCAGCCCCTCTGTTTCAGCCCCTCTGTTTCAGTCCCTCTGTTTCTGGCCCTCTGTTTCTCGCCCTCTGTTTCAGCCCCTCTGTTTCTCGCCCTCTGTTTCAGCCCCTCTGTTTCTCGCCCTCTGTTTCAGCCCCTCTGTTTCTTGCCCGCTGTTTCAGCCCCTCTGTTTCTCGCCCTCTGTTTCAGCCTCTCTGTTTCAGCCCCTCTGTTTCAGCCCCTCTGTTTCTCGCCCTCTGTTTCAGCCCCTCTGTTTCTCGCCCTCTGTTTCAGCTCCTCTGTTTCAGCCTCTCTGTTTCAGCCCCTCTGTTTCTCGCATCTCTGATTCAGCCCCTCTGTTTCTTGCCCTCTGTTTAAGCCCCTCTGTTTCAGCCTCTCTGTTTCTCGCCCTCTGTTTCAGCCCCTCTGTTTCAGCCCCTCTGTTTCTCGCCCTCTGTTTCAGCAACTCTGTTTCTCGCACTCTGTTTCAGCCCCTCTGTTTCTCGCACTCTGTGTCAGCCCCTCTGATTCAGCCCCTCTGTTGCAGCCCCTCTGATTCAGCCCCTCTGTTTCAGCCCCTCTATTTCAGCCCCTCTGTTTCAGCCACTCTGTTTCATCCCATCTGTTTCTCGCCCTCTGTTTCTCACCCTCTTTTTCTCGCACTCTGTTTCAGCCCCTCTGTTTTTTGCCCTCTGTTTCAGCCCCTCTGTTTCTCGCCCTCTGTTTCTCACCCTCTGTTTCTCGCCCTCTGTTTCAGCCCCTCTGTTTTTTGCCCTCTGTTTCAGCCCCTCTGTTTCTCGCCCTCTGTTTCAGCCCCTCTGTTTCAGCCCCTCTGTTTCAGTCCCACTGTTTCTCGCCCTCTGTTTCTCGCCCTCCGTTTCAGCCCCTCTGTTTCTCGCCCTCTGTTTCAGCCCCTCTGTTTCTCGCCCTCTGTTTCAGCTCCTCTGTTTCAGCCTCTCTGTTTCAGCCCCTCTGTTTCTCGCATCTCTGATTCAGCCCCTCTGTTTCTTGCCCTCTGTTTCAGCCCCTCTGTTTCTCGCCCTCTGTTTCAGCCTCTCTGTTTCTCGCCCTCTGTTTCAGCCCCTCTGTTTCAGCCCCTCTGTTTCTCGCCCTCTGTTTCAGCCCCTCTGTTTCTCGCCCTCTGTTTCAGCCCCTCTGTTTCTCGCACTCTGTGTCAGCCCCTCTGATTCAGCCCCTCTGTTGCAGCCCCTCTGATTCAGCCCCTCTGTTTCAGCCCCTCTATTTCAGCCCCTCTGTTTCAGCCACTCTGTTTCATCCCATCTGTTTCTCGCCCTCTGTTTCTCACCCTCTGTTTCTCGCCCTCTGTTTCAGCCCCTCTGTTTTTTGCCCTCTGTTTCAGCCCCTCTGTTTCTCGCCCTCTGTTTCTCACCCTCTGTTTCTCGCCCTCTGTTTCAACCCCTCTGTTTTTTGCCCTCTGTTTCAGCCCGTCTGTTTCAGCCCATCTGTTTCAGCCCCTCTGGTTCTCGCCCTCTGTTTCAGCCCCTCTGTTTCTCGCCCTCTGTTTCAGCCCCTCTGTTTCTCGCCCTCTGTTTCAGCCCCTCTGATTCAGCCCCTCTGATTCAGCCCCTCTGATTCAGCCCCTCTGTTTCAGCCCCTCTGTTTCAGCCCCTCTGTTTCATCCCCTCTGTTTCTCGCCCTCTGTTTCAGCCCCTCTGTTTTTCGCGCTCTGTTTCAGCCCTCTGTTTCTCGCCCTCTGTTTCAGGCTCTCTGTTTCAGCCCGTCTGTTTCAGCCCCTCTGTTACAGCCCCTCTGTTTCTGGCCCTCTGTTTCTCGCCCGCTGTTTCAGCCCCTTTGTTTCTTGCCCTCTGTTTCAGCCCCTCTGTTTCAGCCCCTCTGATTCAGCCCCTCTGATTCAGCCCCTCTGTTTCTCGCCCTCTGTTTCAGCCCCTCTGTTTCAGCCCCTCTGTTTCTCGCCCTGTATTTCAGACCCTCTGTTTCTCGCCCTCTGTTTCAGCCCCTCTGTTTCTCGCCCTCTGTTTCAGCCCCTCTGTTTCAGCCCCTCTGTTTCTCGCCCTCTGTTACAGCCCCTCTGTTTCTCGCCCTCTGTTTCAGCCCCTCTGTTTCAGCACCTCTGTTTCAGCCCCTCTGTTTCAGCCACCCTGTTGCAGCCCCTCTGTTTCAGCCCCTCTGTTTCAGCCCCTCTGTTTCACCCCCACTGTTTCTCGCCCTCTGTTTCAGCCCCTCTGTTTTTCGCCCTCTTTTTCAGCCCCTCTGTTTCAGCCCTCTGTTTCAGCCCCTCTGTTTCTCACCCTCTGTTTCAGCCCCTCTGATTCAGCCCCTCTGTTTCTCGCCCTCTGTTTCAGCCCCTCTGTTTCGCGCCCTCTGTTTCAGCCCCTCTGTTTCTCGTCCTCTGTTTCAGCCCCACTGTTTCAGCCCCTCTGTTTCAGACCCTCTGTTTCAACCCCTCTGTTTCAGCCCCTCTGTTTCTAGCCCTCTGTTTCAGCCACTCTGTTTCTTGCCCTCTGTTTCAGCCCCTCTGTTTCAGCCCCTCTGTTTCTCGCCCGCTGTTTCTGCCCCTCTGTTTCAGCCCCTCAGTTTCTCGCCCTCTGTTTCAGCCCCGCTGATTCAGCCCCTATGTTTCAGCCCCTCTGATTCATCCCCTCTGTTTCAGCCCCTCTATTTCAGCCCCTCTGTTTCAGCCCCTCTGATTCAGCTCCTCTGTTTCAGGCTCTCTGTTTCAGCCCGTCTGTTTCAGCCCCTCTGTTTCTGCCCCTCTGTTTCTCGCACTCTGTTTCTCGCCCGCTGTTTCAGTCCCTTAGTTTCTCGCCCACTGTTTCAGCCCCTCTGTTTCATCCCCTCTGATTCAGCCCCTCTGATTCAGCCCCTCTGTTTCTCGCCCTCTGTTACTGCCCCTCTGTTTCAGCCCCTCTGTTTCAGCCCCTCCGATTCATCCCCTCTGTTTCAGCCCCTCTGTTTCTCGCCCTCTGTTTCAGCCCCTCTGATTCAAACTCTCTGTTTCAGCACCTCTGTTTCAGCCCCTCTGTTTCTCGCCCTCTGTTTCTGCTCCTCTGTCTCTCGCCTTCTGTTTCAGCCCCTCTGTTTCTCGCCCTCTGTTTCAGCCCGTCTGATTCAGCCACTCTGTTTCAGCCCCTCTGTTTCAGCCCCACTGTGTCAGCCCCTGTGTTTCAGCCCCTCTGTTTCTCGCCCTCTGTTTCAGCCCCTCTGTTTCTCGCCCTCTGTTTCAGCCCCTCTGTTTCTCGCCCTCTGTTTCAGCCCCTCTGTTTCTCGCCCTCTGTTTCAGCCCCTCTGTTTCAGCCCCTCTGTTTCAGTCCCGCTGTTTCTCGCCTTTGTTTCTCGCCCTCTGTTTCAGCCCCTCTGTTTCTCGCCCTCTGTTTCAGCCCCTCTGTTTCTCGCCCTCTGTTTCAGCCCCTCTGTTTCAGCTCCTCTGTTTCAGCCCCTCTGTTTCAGCCCCTCTGTTTCTCGCCCTCTGTTTCAGCCCCTCTGTTTCTTGCCCTCTGTTTCAGCCCCTCTGTTTCTCGCCCTCTATTTCAGCCTCTCTGTTTCAGCCCCTCTGTTTCAGCCCCTCTGTTTCAGCCTCTCTGTTTCAGCCCCTCTGTTTGTCGCCCTCTGTTTCAGCCCCTCTGTTTCAGCCCCTCTGTTTCAGTCCCTTCTGTTTCTCGCCCTCTGTTTCTCGCCCTCTGTTTCAGCCCCTCTGTTTCTCGCCCTCTGTTTCAGTCCCTCTGTTTCTCGCCCTCTGTTTCAGCCCCTCTATTTCTCGCCCTCTGTGTCAGCCCCTCTGTTCCAGCCCCACTGTGTCAGCCCCTCTGTTTCAGACCCTCTGTTTCTCGCGCTCTGTTTCAGACCCTCTGTTTCTCGCCCTCTGTTTCAGCCCCTCTGTTTCTCGCCCTCTGTTTCAGCCCCTCTGATTCAGCCCCTCTGTTTCTCGCCCTCTGTTTCTCGCCCTCTTTTTCAGCCCCTCTGTTTCTTGCCCTCTGTTTCAGCCCCTCTGTTTCTCACCCTCTGTTTCAGCCCCTCTGTTTCTCACCCTCTGTTTCAGCCCCTCTGTTTCAGCCCCTCTGTTTCTCGCCCTCTGTTTCAGCCCCTCTGTTTCTCGCCCTCTGTTTCAGCCCCTCTGATTCAGCCCCTCTGTTTCTCGCCCTCTGTTTCTCGCCCTCTTTTTCAGCCCCTCTGTTTCTTGCCCTCTGTTTCAGCCCCTCTGTTTCAGCCCCTCTGTTTCAGCCCCTCTGTTTCTCGCCCTCTGTTTCAGCCCCTCTGTTTCTCGCCCTCTGTTTCTCGCCCTCTGTTTCAGCCCCTCTGTTTCAGTCCCTCTGTTTCTAGCCCTCTGTTTCTCGCCCTCTGTTTCAGCCCCTCTGTTTCTCGCCCTCTGTTTCAGACCCTCTGTTTCAGCCCCTCTGTTTCAGCCCCTCTGTTTCAGCCCCTCTGTTTCTCGCCCTCTGTTTCAGCCCCTCTGTTTCTTGCCCTCTGTTTGAGCCCCTCTGTTTCTCGCCCTCTGTTTCAGCCCCTCTGTTTCAGTCCCTCTGTTTCTCGCCCTCTGTTTCTCGCCCTCTGTTTCAGCCCCTGTTTCTCGCCCTCTGTTTCAGCCCCTCTGTTTCAGCCCCACTGTGTCAGTCCCACTGTTTCAGACCCTCTGTTTCTCGCCCTCTGTTTCAGCCCCTCTGTTTCACGCCCTCTGTTTCAGCCCCTCTGTTTCTCGCCCTCTGTTTCAGCATCTCTGTTTCAGCCCCTCTGTTTCAGTCCCTCTGTTTCTGGCCCTCTGTTTCTCGCCCTCTGTTTCAGCCCCTCTGTTTCTCGCCCTCTGTTTCAGCCCCTCTGTTTCAGCCCCTCTGTTTCAGCCCCTCCGTTTCTCGCCCTCTGTTTCAGCCACTCTGTTTCTCGCCGTCTGTTTCAGCCCCTCTGTTTCTCGCCCTCTGTTTCAGTCCCTCTGTTTCGCGCTCTCTGTTTCAGCCCCTCTGTTTCAGTCCCTCTGTTTCTCGCCCTCTGTTTCTGCCCGTCTGTTTCTCGCCCTCTGTTTCAGCCCATCTGTTTCTCGCCCTCTGTTTCAGCCCCTCTGTTTCTCGCCCTCTGTTTCAGACCCTCTGATTCAGCCCCTCTGTTTCAGCCCCTCTGAATCAGCCCCTCTGATTCAGCCCCTCTGTTTCAGCCCCTCTGTTTCAGCCCCTCTGATTCTCGCCCTCCGTTTCAGCCCCTCTGTTTCAGCCCCACTGTGTCAGCCCCTCTGTTTCAGCCCCTCTATTTCTCGCCCTCTGTTTCAGCCCCTCTGTTTCAGCCCCACTGTGTCAGCCCCTCTGTTTCAGACCCTCTGTTTCTCGCCCTCTGTTTCAGCCCCTCTGTTTCAGTCCCTCTGTTTCAGTTCCTCTGTTTCTCGCCCTCTGTTTCTCGCCCACTGTTTCAGCCCCTCTGTTTCTCGCCCTCTGTTTCAGCCCCTCTTTTTCTCGCCCTTTGTTTCAGCCCCTCTGTTTCAGCCCCTCTGTTTCAGCCCCTCTGTTTCAGACCCTCTGTTTCTCGCCCTCTGTTTCAGCCCCTCTGTTTCTCGCCCTCTGTTTCAGCCTCTCTGTTTCAGCCCCTCTGTTTCAGCCCCTCTGTTTCTCGCCCTCTGTTTCAGCCTCTCTGTTTCTCGCCCTCTGTTTCAGCCCCTCTGTTTCAGCCCCTCTGTTTCAGTCCCTCTGTTTCTCGCCCTCTGTTTCTCGCCCTCTGTTTCAGCCCCTCTGTTTCAGTCCCTCTGTTTCTCGCCCTCTGTTTCAGCCCCTCTATTTCTCGCCCTCTGTTTCAGCCCCTCTGTTTCAGCCCCACTGTGTCAGCCCCTCTGTTTCAGCCCCTCTGTTTCTCGCCCTCTGATTCAGCCCCTCTGTTTCAGCGCCACTGTGTCAGCCCCTCTGTTTCAGACCCTCTGTTTCTCGCCCTCTGTTTCAGCCCCTCTGTTTCTCGCCCTCTGTTTCTCGCTCTCTGTTTCAGCCCCTCTGTTTCTCGCCCTCTGTTTCAGCCCCACTCTTTCTTGCCCTCTGTTTCAGCCCCTCTGTTTCAGCCCCTCTGTTTCAGCCCCTCTGTTTCAGCCCCTCTGTTTCTCGCCCTCCGTTTCAGCCCCTCTGTTTCAGCCCCTCTGTTTCAGCCCCTCTGTTTCGCGCCCTCTGTTTCAGCCACTCTATTTCTCGCCCTCTGTTTCAGCCCCTCTGTTTCAGCCCCACTGTTTCAGCCCCTCTGTTTCAGCCCCTCTGTTTCTCGCCCTCTGTTTCAGCCCCACTGTTTCTCGCCCTCTGTTTCAGCCCCTCTGTTTCTCGCCCTCTGTTTCAGCCCCTCTGTTTCAGCCCCTCTGTTTCAGCCCCTCTGTTTCTCGCCCTCCGTTTCAGCCCCTCTGTTTCAGCCCCTCTGTTTCAGCCCCTCTGTTTCTCGCCCTCCGTTTCAGCCCCTCTGTTTCAGCCCCTCTGTTTCAGCCCCTCTGTTTCTCGCCCTCTGTTTCAGCCACTCTATTTCTCGCCCTCTGTTTCAGCCCCTCTGTTTCTCGCCCTCTGTTTCAGCCCCTCTGTTTCTCGCCCTCTGTTTCAGACCCTCTGATTCAGCCCCTCTGTTTCAGCCCCTCTGAATCAGCCCCTCTGATTCAGCCCCTCTGTTTCAGCCCCTCTGTTTCAGCCCCTCTGTTTCTCGCCCACTGTTTCTGCCCCTCTGTTTCAGCCCCACTGTGTCAGCCCCTCTGTTTCAGCCCCACTCTTTCTTGCCCTCTGTTTCAGCCCCTCTGTTTCAGCCCCTCTGTTTCAGCCCCTCTGTTTCAGCCCCTCTGTTTCTCGCCCTCCGTTTCAGCCCCTCTGTTTCAGCCCCTCTGTTTCAGCCCCTCTGTTTCGCGCCCTCTGTTTCAGCCACTCTATTTCTCGCCCTCTGTTTCAGCCCCTCTGTTTCAGCCCCACTGTTTCAGCCCCTCTGTTTCAGCCCCTCTGTTTCTCGCCCTCTGTTTCAGCCCCACTGTTTCTCGCCCTCTGTTTCAGCCCCTCTGTTTCTCGCCCTCTGTTTCAGCCCCTCTGTTTCAGCCCCTCTGTTTCAGCCCCTCTGTTTCTCGCCCTCCGTTTCAGCCCCTCTGTTTCAGCCCCTCTGTTTCAGCCCCTCTGTTTCTCGCCCTCCGTTTCAGCCCCTCTGTTTCAGCCCCTCTGTTTCAGCCCCTCTGTTTCTCGCCCTCTGTTTCAGCCACTCTATTTCTCGCCCTCTGTTTCAGCCCCTCTGTTTCTCGCCCTCTGTTTCAGCCCCTCTGTTTCTCGCCCTCTGTTTCAGACCCTCTGATTCAGCCCCTCTGTTTCAGCCCCTCTGAATCAGCCCCTCTGATTCAGCCCCTCTGTTTCAGCCCCTCTGTTTCAGCCCCTCTGTTTCTCGCCCACTGTTTCTGCCCCTCTGTTTCAGCCCCACTGTGTCAGCCCCTCTGTTTCAGCCCCTCTATTTCTCGCTCTATGTTTCAGCCCCTCTGTTTCAGCCCCACTGTGTCAGCCCCTCTGTTTCAGCCCCTCTGTTTCTCGCCCTCTGTTTCAGCCCCTCTGTTTCTCGCCCTCTGTTTCAGCCCCTCTGTTTCTCGCCCTCTGTTTCAGCCCCTCTGTTTCAGCCCCTCTGTTTCAGCCCCTCCGTTTCTCGCCCTCTGTTTCAGCCCCTCTGTTTCTCGCCCTCTGTTACAGCCCCTCTGTTTCTCACCCTCTGTTTCAGTCCCTCTGTTTCGCGCTCTCTGTTTCAGCCCCTCTGTTTCAGTCCCTCTGTTTCTCGCCCTCTGTTTCTGCCCGTCTGTTTCTCGCCCTCTGTTTCAGCCCCTCTGTTTCTCGCCCTCTGTTTAGCCCCTCTGTTTCTCGCCCTCTGTTTCAGACTCTCTGATTCAGCCCCTCTGTTTCAGCCCCTCTGAATCAGCCCCTCTGATTCAGCCCCTCTGATTCTCGCCCTCTGTTTCTGCCCCTCTGTTTCAGCCCCACTGTGTCAGCCCCTCTGTTTCAGCCCCTCTATTTCTCGCTGTCTGTTTCAGCCCCTCTGTTTCAGCCCCACTGTGTCAGCCCCTCTGGTTCAGCCCCTCTGTTTCTCGCCCTCTGTTTCAGCCCCTCTGTTTCTCGCCCTCTGTTTCAGCCCCTCTGTTTCTCGCACTCTGTTTCAGCCCCTCTGTTTCAGCCCCTCTGTTTCAGTCCCTCTGTTTCTCGCCCTCTGTTTCTCGCCCTCTGTTTCAGCCCCTCTGTTTCAGTCCCTCTGTTTCTCGCCCTCTGTTTCTCGCCCTCTGTTTCAGCCCCTCTGTTTCTCGCCCTCTGTTTCAGTCCCTCTGTTTCTCGCCCTCTGTTTCAGCGCCTCTATTTCTCGCCCTCTGTTTCAGCCCCTCTGTTTCAGCCCCACTGTGTCAGTCCCACTGTTTCAGACCCTCTGTTTCTCGCCCTCTGTTTCAGCCCCTCTGTTTCTCGCCCTCTGTTTCAGCCCCTCTGTTTCTCGCCCTCTGTTTCAGCATCTCTGTTTCAGCCCCTCTGTTTCAGTCCCTCTGTTTCTGGCCCTCTGTTTCTCGCCCTCTGTTTCAGCCCCTCTATTTCTCGCCCTCTGTTTCAGCCCCTCTGTTTCTCGCCCTCTGTTTCAGCCCCTCTGATTCAGCCCCTCTGTTTCAGCCCCTCTGAATCAGAGCCTCTGATTCAGCCCCTCTGTTTCAGCCCCTCTGTTTCAGCTCCTCTGTTTCTCACCCTCTGTTGCAGCCCGTCTGTTTCTCACCCTCTGTTTCAGCCCCTCTGTTTCAGCCCCTCTGTTTCTCGCCCTCTGTTTCAGCCCCTCTGTTTCTCGCCCTCTGTTTCAGCCCCTCTGATTCAGCCCCTCTGTTTCTCGCCCTCTGTTTCTCGCACTCTTTTTCTGCCCCTCTGTTTCTTGCCCTCTGTTTCAGCCCCTCTGTTTCTCGCCCTCTGTTTCAGCCCCTCTGTTTCTCGCCCTCTGTTTCAGCCCCTCTGTTTCAGCCCCTCTGTTTCAGCCCCTCTGTTTCTCGCCCTCTGTTTCAGGCCCTCTGTTTCTTGCCCTCTGTTTGAGCCCCTCTGTTTCTCGCCCTCTGTTTCAGCCCCTCTGTTTCAGTCCCTCTGTTTCTCGCCCTCTGTTTCTCGCCCTCTGTTTCAGCCCCTGTTTCTCGCCCTCTGTTTCAGCCCCTCTGTTTCAGCCCCACTGTGTCAGTCCCACTGTTTCAGACCCTCTGTTTCTCGCCCTCTGTTTCAGCCCCTCTGTTTCTCGCCCTCTGTTTCAGCCCCTCTGTTTCTCGCCCTCTGTTTCAGCATCTCTGTTTCAGCCCCTCTGTTTCAGTCCCTCTGTTTCTGGCCCTCTGTTTCTCGCCCTCTGTTTCAGCCCCTCTGTTTCTCGCCCTCTGTTTCAGCCCCTCTGTTTCAGCCCCTCTGTTTCAGCCCCTCCGTTTCTCGCCCTCTGTTTCAGCCACTCTGTTTCTCGCCCTCTGTTTCAGCCCCTCTGTTTCTCGCCCTCTGTTTCAGTCCCTCTGTTTCGCGCTCTCTGTTTCAGCCCCTCTGTTTCAGTCCCTCTGTTTCTCGCCCTCTGTTTCTGCCCGTCTGTTTCTCGCCCTCTGTTTCAGCCCATCTGTTTCTCGCCCTCTGTTTCAGCCCCTCTGTTTCTCGCCCTCTGTTTCAGACCCTCTGATTCAGCCCCTCTGTTTCAGCCCCTCTGAATCAGCCCCTCTGATTCAGCCCCTCTGTTTCAGCCCCTCTGTTTCAGCCCCTCTGTTTCTCGCCCTCCGTTTCAGCCCCTCTGTTTCAGCCCCACTGTGTCAGCCCCTCTGTTTCAGCCCCTCTATTTCTCGCCCTCTGTTTCAGCCCCTCTGTTTCAGCCCCACTGTGTCAGCCCCTCTGTTTCAGACCCTCTGTTTCTCGCCCTCTGTTTCAGCCCCTCTGTTTCAGTCCCTCTGTTTCAGTTCCTCTGTTTCTCGCCCTCTGTTTCTCGCCCACTGTTTCAGCCCCTCTGTTTCTCGCCCTCTGTTTCAGCCCCTCTTTTCTCGCCCTCTGTTTCAGCCCCTCTGTTTCAGCCCCTCTGTTTCAGCCCCTCTGTTTCAGACCCTCTGTTTCTCGCCCCCTGTTTCAGCCCCTCTGTTTCTCGCCCTCTGTTTCAGCCTCTCTGTTTCAGCCCCTCTGTTTCAGCCCCTCTGTTTCTCGCCCTCTGTTTCAGCCTCTCTGTTTCTCGCCCTCTGTTTCAGCCCCTCTGTTTCAGCCCCTCTGTTTCAGTCCCTCTGTTTCTCGTCCTCTGTTTCTCGCCCTCTGTTTCAGCCCCTCTGTTTCTCGCCCTCTGTTTCAGTCCCTCTGTTTCTCGCCCTCTGTTTCAGCCCCTCTATTTCTCGCCCTCTGTTTCAGCCCCTCTGTTTCAGCCCCACTGTGTCAGCCCCTCTGTTTCAGCCCCTCTGTTTCTCGCCCTCTGATTCAGCCCCTCTGTTTCAGCGCCACTGTGTCAGCCCCTCTGTTTCAGCCCCTCTGTTTCTCGCCCTCTGTTTCAGCCCCTCTGTTTCTCGCCCTCTGTTTCAGCCCCTCTGTTTCTCGCCCTCTGTTTCAGCCCGTCTGTTTCAGCCCGTCTGTTTCAGTCCCTCTGTTTCTCGCCCTCTGTTTCTCGCCCTCTGTTTCAGCCCCTCTGTTTCTCGCCCTCTGTTTCAGCCCCACTCTTTCTTGCCCTCTGTTTCAGCCCCTCTGTTTCAGCCCCTCTGTTTCAGCCCCTCTGTTTCAGCCCCTCTGTTTCTCGCCCTCCGTTTCAGCCGCTCTGTTTCAGCCCCTCTGTTTCAGCCCCTCTGTTTCGCGCCCTCTGTTTCAGCCACTCTATTTCTCGCCCTCTGTTTCAGCCCCTCTGTTTCAGCCCCACTGTTTCAGCCCCTCTGTTTCAGCCCCTCTGTTTCAGCCCCTCTGTTTCTCGCCCTCCGTTTCTGCCCCTCTGTTTCAGCCCCTCTGTTTCAGCCCCTCTGTTTCTCGCCCTCTGTTTCAGCCACTCTATTTCTCGCCCTCTGTTTCAGCCCCTCTGTTTCTCGCCCTCTGTTTCAGCCCCTCTGTTTCTCGCCCTCTGTTTCAGACCCTCTGATTCAGCCCCTCTGTTTCAGCCCCTCTGAATCAGCCCCTCTGATTCAGCCCCTCTGTTTCAGCCCCTCTGTTTCAGCCCCTCTGTTTCTCGCCCTCTGTTTCTGCCCCTCTGTTTCAGCCCCACTGTGTCAGCCCCTCTGTTTCAGCCCCTCTATTTCTCGCTCTATGTTTCAGCCCCTCTGTTTCAGCCCCACTGTGTCAGCCCCTCTGTTTCAGCCCCTCTGTTTCTCGCCCTCTGTTTCAGCCCCTCTGTTTCTCGCCCTCTGTTTCAGCCCCTCTGTTTCTCGCCCTCTGTTTCAGCCCCTCTGTTTCAGCCCCTCTGTTTCAGCCCCTCTGTTTCAGCCCCTCCGTTTCTCGCCCTCTGTTTCAGCCCCTCTGTTTCTCGCCCTCTGTTACAGCCCCTCTGTTTCTCACCCTCTGTTTCAGTCCCTCTGTTTCGCGCTCTCTGTTTCAGCCCCTCTGTTTCAGTCCCTCTGTTTCTCGCCCTCTGTTTCTGCCCGTCTGTTTCTCGCCCTCTGTTTCAGCCCCTCTGTTTCTCGCCCTCTGTTTAGCCCCTCTGTTTCTCGCCCTCTGTTTCAGACTCTCTGATTCAGCCGCTCTGTTTCAGCCCATCTGAATCAGCCCCTCTGATTCAGCCCCTCTGTTTCAGCCCCTCTGTTTCAGCCCCTCTGTTTCTCGCCCTCTGTTTCAGCCCCTCTGTTTCTCGCCCTCTGTTTCAGCCCCTCTGTTTCAGCCCCTCTGTTTCAGCCCCTCTGTTTCAGCCCCTCTGTTTCTCGCCCTCCGTTTCAGCCCCTCTGTTTCAGCCCCTCTGTTTCAGCCCCTCTGTTTCTCGCCCTCCGTTTCAGCCCCTCTGTTTCAGCCCCTCTGTTTCAGCCCCTCTGTTTCTCGCCCTCTGTTTCAGCCACTCTATTTCTCGCCCTCTGTTTCAGCCCCTCTGTTTCTCGCCCTCTGTTTCAGCCCCTCTGTTTCTCGCCCTCTGTTTCAGACCCTCTGATTCAGCCCCTCTGTTTCAGCCCCTCTGAATCAGCCCCTCTGATTCAGCCCCTCTGTTTCAGCCCCTCTGTTTCAGCCCCTCTGTTTCTCGCCCTCTGTTTCTGCCCCTCTGTTTCAGCCCCACTGTGTCAGCCCCTCTGTTTCAGCCCCTCTATTTCTCGCTCTATGTTTCAGCCCCTCTGTTTCAGCCCCACTGTGTCAGCCCCTCTGTTTCAGCCCCTCTGTTTCTCGCCCTCTGTTTCAGCCCCTCTGTTTCTCGCCCTCTGTTTCAGCCCCTCTGTTTCTTGCCCTCTGTTTGAGCCCCTCTGTTTCTCGCCCTCTGTTTCAGCCCCTCTGTTTCAGTCCCTCTGTTTCAGCCCCTCTGTTTCAGCCCCTCTGTTTCAGCCCCTCTGTTTCTCGCCCTCTGTTTCAGCCCCTCTGTTTCTCGCCCTCTGTTTCAGCCCCTCTGATTCAGCCCCTCTGTTTCTCGCCCTCTGTTTCTCGCACTCTTTTTCTGCCCCTCTGTTTCTTGCCCACTGTTTCAGCCCCTCTGTTTCAGCCCCTCTGTTTCATCGCCTCTGTTTCTCGCCCTCTGTTTCAGCCCCTCTTTTTCTCACCCTCTGTTTCGGCCCATCTGTTTCTCGCCCTCTGTTTCAGCCCCTCTATTTCTCGCACTCTGTTTCAGCCCCTCTGTTTCAGCCCCACTGTTTCAGCCGCTCTGTTTCAGCCCCTCTGTTTCTCGCCCTCTGTTTCAGCCCCTCTGTTTCTGCCCCTCTGTATCAGTCCCTCTGTTTCTCGCCCTCTGTTTCTCGCCCTCTGTTTCAGCCCCTCTGTTTCTCGCCCTCTGTTTCAGACCCTCTGTTTCAGCCCCTCTGTTTCAGCCCCTCTGTTTCTTGCCCTCTGTTTCAGCCCCTCTGTTTCTTGCCCTCTGTTTCAGTGCCTCTGTTTCAGTCCCTCTGTTTCCCGCCCTCTGTTTCAGCCCCTGTTTCTCGCCCTCTGTTTCAGCCCCTCTGTTTCAGCCCCACTGTGTCAGCCCCACTGTTTCAGACCCTCTGTTTCTCGCCCTCTGTTTCAGCCCCTCTGTTTCTCGCCCTCTGTTTCAGCCCCTCTGTTTCTCGCCCTCTGTTTCAGCATCTCTGTTTCAGCCCCTCTGTTTCAGTCCCTCTGTTTCTGGCCCTCTGTTTCTCGCCCTCTGTTTCAGCCCCTCTGTTTCTCGCCCTCTGTTTCAGCCCCTCTGTTTCTCGCCCTCTGTTTCAGCCCCTCTGTTTCAGCCCCTCTGTTTCAGCCCCTCCGTTTCTCGCCCTCTGTTTCAGCCACTCTGTTTCTCGCCCTCTGTTTCAGCCCCTCTGTTTCTCGCCCTCTGTTTCAGTCCCTCTGTTTCGCGCTCTCTGTTTCAGCCCCTCTGTTTCAGTCCCTCTGTTTCTCGCCCTCTGTTTCTGCCCGTCTGTTTCTCGCCCTCTGTTTCAGCCCCTCTGTTTCTCGCCCTCTGTTTCAGCCCCTCTGTTTCTCGCCCTCTGTTTCAGCCCCTCTGTTTCTCGCCCTCTGTTTCAGACCCTCTGATTCAGCCCCTCTGTTTCAGCCCCTCTGAATCAGCCCCTCTGATTCAGCCCCTCTGTTTCAGCCCCTCTGTTTCAGCCCCTCTGTTTCTCGCCCTCTGTTTCAGCCCCTCTGTTTCAGCCCCACTGTGTCAGCCCCTCTGTTTCAGCCCCTCTATTTATCGCCCTCTGTTTCAGCCCCTCTGTTTCAGCCCCACTGTGTCAGCCCCTCTGTTTCAGCCCCTCTGTTTCTCGCCCTCTGTTTCAGCCCCTCTGTTTCTCGCCCTCTGTTTCAGCCCCTCTGTTTCTCGCCCTCTTTTTCAGCCCCTCTGTTTCTTACCCTCTGTTTCAGCCCCTCTGTTTCTCGCCCTCTGTTTCAGACCCTCTGTTTCTTGCCCGCTGTTTCAGCCACTCTGTTTCTCGCCCTCTGTTTCAGCCTATCTGTTTCAGCCCCTCTGTTTCAGCCCCTCTGTTTCTCGCCCTCTGTTTCAGCCCCTCTGTTTCTCGCCCTCTGTTTCAGCCCCTCTGTTTCAGCCCCTCTGTTTCAGTCCCACTGTTTCTCGCCCTCTGTTTCTCGCCCTCTGTTTCAGCCCCTCTGTTTCTCGCCCTCTGTTTCAGTCCCTCTGTTTCGCGCCCTCTGTTTCAGCCCCTCTATTTTTCGCCCTCTGTTTCAGCCCCTCTGTTTCAGCCCCACTGTGTCAGCCCCTCTGTTTCAGCCCCTCTGTTTCTCGCCCTCTGTTTCAGCCCCTCTGTTTCTCGCCCTCTGTTTCAGCCCCTCTGTTTCAGCCCCTCTGTTTCAGCCGCTCTGTTTCAGCCCCTCTGTTTCTCGCCCTCTGTTTCAGCCCCACTGTTTCAGCCCCTCTGTTTCAGCCCCTCTGTTTCTCGCCCTCTGTTTCAGCCTGTCTGTTTCAGCCCCTCTGTTTCTCGCCCTCTGATTCAGCCCCTCTGTTTCAGCCTGTCTGTTTCAGTCCCTCTGTTTCTCGCCCTCTGTTTCTCACCCTCTGTTTCAGCCCCTCTGTTTCTCGCCCTCTGTTTCAGTCCCTCTGTTTCTCGCCCTCTGTTTCAGCCCCTCTATTTCTCGCCCTCTGTTTCAGCCCCTCTGTTTCAGCCCCTCTGTTTCAGTCCCACTGTTTCTCGCCCTCTGTTTCTCGCCCTCTGTTTCAGCCCCTCTGTTTCTCGCCCTCTGTTTCAGTCCCTCTGTTTCTCGCCCTCTGTTTCAGCCCCTCTATTTTTCGCCCTCTGTTTCAGCCCCTGTGTTTCAGCCCCACTGTGTCAGCCCCTCTGTTTCAGCCCCTCTGTTTCTCGCCCTCTGTTTCAGCCCCTCTGTTTCTCGCCCTCTGTTTCAGCCCCTCTGTTTCAGCCCCTCTGTTTCAGCCCCTCTGTTTCAGCCCCTCTGTTTCTCGCCCTCTGTTTCAGCCCCACTGTTTCAGCCCCTCTGTTTCAGCCCCTCTGTTTCTCGCCCTCTGTTTCAGCCTGTCTGTTTCAGCCCCTCTGTTTCTCGCCCTCTGATTCAGCCCCTCTGTTTCAGCCCCTCTGTTTCAGTCCCTCTGTTTCTCGCCCTCTGTTTCTCACCCTCTGTTTCAGCCCCTCTGTTTCTCGCCCTCTGTTTCAGTCCCTCTGTTTCTCGCCCTCTGTTTCAGCCCCTCTATTTCTCGCCCTCTGTTTCAGCCCCTCTGTTTCAGCCCCACTGTGTCAGCCCCTCTGTTTCAGACCCTCTGTTTCTCGCCCTCTGTTTCAGCCCCTCTGTTTCTCGCCCTCTGTTTCAGCCCCTCTGTTTCTCGCCCTCTGTTTCAGCCCCTCTGTTTCTCGCCCTCTGTTTCAGACCCTCTGTTTCAGCCCCTCTGTTTCAGCCCCTCTGTTTCTTGCCCTCTGTTTCAGCCCCTCTGTTTCTTGCCCTCTGTTTCAGTGCCTCTGTTTCAGTCCCTCTGTTTCCCGCCCTCTGTTTCAGCCCCTGTTTCTCGCCCTCTGTTTCAGCCCCTCTGTTTCAGCCCCACTGTGTCAGCCCCACTGTTTCAGACCCTCTGTTTCTCGCCCTCTGTTTCAGCCCCTCTGTTTCTCGCCCTCTGTTTCTCGCCCTCTGTTTCAGCATCTCTGTTTCAGCCCCTCTGTTTCAGTCCCTCTGTTTCTGGCCCTCTGTTTCTCGCCCTCTGTTTCAGCCCCTCTGTTTCTCGCCCTCTGTTTCAGCCCCTCTGTTTCTCGCCCTCTGTTTCAGCCCCTCTGTTTCAGCCCCTCTGTTTCAGCCCCTCCGTTTCTCGCCCTCTGTTTCAGCCACTCTGTTTCTCGCCCTCTGTTTCAGCCCCTCTGTTTCTCGCCCTCTGTTTCAGTCCCTCTGTTTCGCGCTCTCTGTTTCAGCCCCTCTGTTTCAGTCCCTCTGTTTCTCGCCCTCTGTTTCTGCCCGTCTGTTTCTCGCCCTCTGTTTCAGCCCCTCTGTTTCTCGCCCTCTGTTTCAGCCCCTCTGTTTCTCGCCCTCTGTTTCAGCCCCTCTGTTTCTCGCCCTCTGTTTCAGACCCTCTGATTCAGCCCCTCTGTTTCAGCCCCTCTGAATCAGCCCCTCTGATTCAGCCCCTCTGTTTCAGCCCCTCTGTTTCAGCCCCTCTGTTTCTCGCCCTCTGTTTCAGCCCCTCTGTTTCAGCCCCACTGTGTCAGCCCCTCTGTTTCAGCCCCTCTATTTATCGCCCTCTGTTTCAGCCCCTCTGTTTCAGCCCCACTGTGTCAGCCCCTCTGTTTCAGCCCCTCTGTTTCTCGCCCTCTGTTTCAGCCCCTCTGTTTCTCGCCCTCTGTTTCAGCCCCTCTGTTTCAGTCCCTCTGTTTCAGTCCCTCTGTTTCTCGCCCTCTGTTTCTCGCCCTCTGTTTCAGCCCCTCTGTTTCTCGCCCTCTGTTTCAGCCCCTCTGTTTCTCGCCCTCTTTTTCAGCCCCTCTGTTTCTTACCCTCTGTTTCAGCCCCTCTGTTTCTCGCCCTCTGTTTCAGACCCTCTGTTTCTTGCCCGCTGTTTCAGCCACTCTGTTTCTCGCCCTCTGTTTCAGCCTATCTGTTTCAGCCCCTCTGTTTCAGCCCCTCTGTTTCTCGCCCTCTGTTTCAGCCCCTCTGTTTCTCGCCCTCTGTTTCAGCCCCTCTGTTTCAGCCCCTCTGTTTCAGTCCCACTGTTTCTCGCCCTCTGTTTCTCGCCCTCTGTTTCAGCCCCTCTGTTTCTCGCCCTCTGTTTCAGTCCCTCTGTTTCGCGCCCTCTGTTTCAGCCCCTCTATTTTTCGCCCTCTGTTTCAGCCCCTCTGTTTCAGCCCCACTGTGTCAGCCCCTCTGTTTCAGCCCCTCTGTTTCTCGCCCTCTGTTTCAGCCCCTCTGTTTCTCGCCCTCTGTTTCAGCCCCTCTGTTTCAGCCCCTCTGTTTCAGCCGCTCTGTTTCAGCCCCTCTGTTTCAGCCCCACTGTGTCAGCCCCTCTGTTTCAGCCCCTCTGTTTCTCGCCCTCTGTTTCAGCCCCTCTGTTTCTCGCCCTCTGTTTCAGCCCCTCTGTTTCAGTCCCTCTGTTTCAGTCCCTCTGTTTCTCGCCCTCTGTTTCAGCCCCTCTGTTTCTCGCCCTCTGTTTCAGCCCCTCTGTTTCTCGCCCTCTTTTTCAGCCCCTCTGTTTCTTACCCTCTGTTTCAGCCCCTCTGTTTCTCGCCCTCTGTTTCAGACCCTCTGTTTCTTGCCCGCTGTTTCAGCCACTCTGTTTCTCGCCCTCTGTTTCAGCCTATCTGTTTCAGCCCCTCTGTTTCAGCCCCTCTGTTTCTCGCCCTCTGTTTCAGCCCCTCTGTTTCTCGCCCTCTGTTTCAGCCCCTCTGTTTCAGCCCCTCTGTTTCAGTCCCACTGTTTCTCGCCCTCTGTTTCTCGCCCTCTGTTTCAGCCCCTCTGTTTCTCGCCCTCTGTTTCAGTCCCTCTGTTTCGCGCCCTCTGTTTCAGCCCCTCTATTTTTCGCCCTCTGTTTCAGCCCCTCTGTTTCAGCCCCACTGTGTCAGCCCCTCTGTTTCAGCCCCTCTGTTTCTCGCCCTCTGTTTCAGCCCCTCTGTTTCTCGCCCTCTGTTTCAGCCCCTCTGTTTCAGCCCCTCTGTTTCAGCCGCTCTGTTTCAGCCCCTCTGTTTCTCGCCCTCTGTTTCAGCCCCACTGTTTCAGCCCCTCTGTTTCAGCCCCTCTGTTTCTCGCCCTCTGTTTCAGCCTGTCTGTTTCAGCCCCTCTGTTTCTCGCCCTCTGATTCAGCCCCTCTGTTTCAGCCTGTCTGTTTCAGTCCCTCTGTTTCTCGCCCTCTGTTTCTCACCCTCTGTTTCAGCCCCTCTGTTTCTCGCCCTCTGTTTCAGTCCCTCTGTTTCTCGCCCTCTGTTTCAGCCCCTCTATTTCTCGCCCTCTGTTTCAGCCCCTCTGTTTCAGCCCCTCTGTTTCAGTCCCACTGTTTCTCGCCCTCTGTTTCTCGCCCTCTGTTTCAGCCCCTCTGTTTCTCGCCCTCTGTTTCAGTCCCTCTGTTTCTCGCCCTCTGTTTCAGCCCCTCTATTTTTCGCCCTCTGTTTCAGCCCCTGTGTTTCAGCCCCACTGTGTCAGCCCCTCTGTTTCAGCCCCTCTGTTTCTCGCCCTCTGTTTCAGCCCCTCTGTTTCTCGCCCTCTGTTTCAGCCCCTCTGTTTCAGCCCCTCTGTTTCAGCCCCTCTGTTTCAGCCCCTCTGTTTCTCGCCCTCTGTTTCAGCCCCACTGTTTCAGCCCCTCTGTTTCAGCCCCTCTGTTTCTCGCCCTCTGTTTCAGCCTGTCTGTTTCAGCCCCTCTGTTTCTCGCCCTCTGATTCAGCCCCTCTGTTTCAGCCCCTCTGTTTCAGTCCCTCTGTTTCTCGCCCTCTGTTTCTCACCCTCTGTTTCAGCCCCTCTGTTTCTCGCCCTCTGTTTCAGTCCCTCTGTTTCTCGCCCTCTGTTTCAGCCCCTCTATTTCTCGCCCTCTGTTTCAGCCCCTCTGTTTCAGCCCCACTGTGTCAGCCCCTCTGTTTCAGACCCTCTGTTTCTCGCCCTCTGTTTCAGCCCCTCTGTTTCTCGCCCTCTGTTTCAGCCCCTCTGTTTCTCGCCCTCTGTTTCAGCCCCTCTGTTTCTCGCCCTCTGTTTCAGACCCTCTGTTTCAGCCCCTCTGTTTCAGCCCCTCTGTTTCTTGCCCTCTGTTTCAGCCCCTCTGTTTCTTGCCCTCTGTTTCAGTGCCTCTGTTTCAGTCCCTCTGTTTCCCGCCCTCTGTTTCAGCCCCTGTTTCTCGCCCTCTGTTTCAGCCCCTCTGTTTCAGCCCCACTGTGTCAGCCCCACTGTTCCAGACCCTCTGTTTCTCGCCCTCTGTTTCAGCCCCTCTGTTTCTCGCCCTCTGTTTCTCGCCCTCTGTTTCAGCATCTCTGTTTCAGCCCCTCTGTTTCAGTCCCTCTGTTTCTGGCCCTCTGTTTCTCGCCCTCTGTTTCAGCCCCTCTGTTTCTCGCCCTCTGTTTCAGCCCCTCTGTTTCTCGCCCTCTGTTTCAGCCCCTCTGTTTCAGCCCCTCTGTTTCAGCCCCTCCGTTTCTCGCCCTCTGTTTCAGCCACTCTGTTTCTCGCCCTCTGTTTCAGCCCCTCTGTTTCTCGCCCTCTGTTTCAGTCCCTCTGTTTCGCGCTCTCTGTTTCAGCCCCTCTGTTTCAGTCCCTCTGTTTCTCGCCCTCTGTTTCTGCCCGTCTGTTTCTCGCCCTCTGTTTCAGCCCCTCTGTTTCTCGCCCTCTGTTTCAGCCCCTCTGTTTCTCGCCCTCTGTTTCAGCCCCTCTGTTTCTCGCCCTCTGTTTCAGACCCTCTGATTCAGCCCCTCTGTTTCAGCCCCTCTGAATCAGCCCCTCTGATTCAGCCCCTCTGTTTCAGCCCCTCTGTTTCAGCCCCTCTGTTTCTCGCCCTCTGTTTCAGCCCCTCTGTTTCAGCCCCACTGTGTCAGCCCCTCTGTTTCAGCCCCTCTATTTATCGCCCTCTGTTTCAGCCCCTCTGTTTCAGCCCCACTGTGTCAGCCCCTCTGTTTCAGCCCCTCTGTTTCTCGCCCTCTGTTTCAGCCCCTCTGTTTCTCGCCCTCTGTTTCAGCCCCTCTGTTTCAGTCCCTCTGTTTCAGTCCCTCTGTTTCTCGCCCTCTGTTTCTCGCCCTCTGTTTCAGCCCCTCTGTTTCTCGCCCTCTGTTTCAGCCCCTCTGTTTCTCGCCCTCTTTTTCAGCCCCTCTGTTTATTACCCTCTGTTTCAGCCCCTCTGTTTCTCGCCCTCTGTTTCAGACCCTCTGTTTCTTGCCCGCTGTTTCAGCCACTCTGTTTCTCGCCCTCTGTTTCAGCCTATCTGTTTCAGCCCCTCTGTTTCAGCCCCTCTGTTTCTCGCCCTCTGTTTCAGCCCCTCTGTTTCTCGCCCTCTGTTTCAGCCCCTCTGTTTCAGCCCCTCTGTTTCAGTCCCACTGTTTCTCGCCCTCTGTTTCTCGCCCTCTGTTTCAGCCCCTCTGTTTCTCGCCCTCTGTTTCAGTCCCTCTGTTTCGCGCCCTCTGTTTCAGCCCCTCTATTTTTCGCCCTCTGTTTCAGCCCCTCTGTTTCAGCCCCACTGTGTCAGCCCCTCTGTTTCAGCCCCTCTGTTTCTCGCCCTCTGTTTCAGCCCCTCTGTTTCTCGCCCTCTGTTTCAGCCCCTCTGTTTCAGCCCCTCTGTTTCAGCCGCTCTGTTTCAGCCCCTCTGTTTCTCGCCCTCTGTTTCAGCCCCACTGTTTCAGCCCCTCTGTTTCAGCCCCTCTGTTTCTCGCCCTCTGTTTCAGCCTGTCTGTTTCAGCCCCTCTGTTTCTCGCCCTCTGATTCAGCCCCTCTGTTTCAGCCTGTCTGTTTCAGTCCCTCTGTTTCTCGCCCTCTGTTTCTCACCCTCTGTTTCAGCCCCTCTGTTTCTCGCCCTCTGTTTCAGTCCCTCTGTTTCTCGCCCTCTGTTTCAGCCCCTCTATTTCTCGCCCTCTGTTTCAGCCCCTCTGTTTCAGCCCCTCTGTTTCAGTCCCACTGTTTCTCGCCCTCTGTTTCTCGCCCTCTGTTTCAGCCCCTCTGTTTCTCGCCCTCTGTTTCAGTCCCTCTGTTTCTCGCCCTCTGTTTCAGCCCCTCTATTTTTCGCCCTCTGTTTCAGCCCCTGTGTTTCAGCCCCACTGTGTCAGCCCCTCTGTTTCAGCCCCTCTGTTTCTCGCCCTCTGTTTCAGCCCCTCTGTTTCTCGCCCTCTGTTTCAGCCCCTCTGTTTCAGCCCCTCTGTTTCAGCCCCTCTGTTTCAGCCCCTCTGTTTCTCGCCCTCTGTTTCAGCCCCACTGTTTCAGCCCCTCTGTTTCAGCCCCTCTGTTTCTCGCCCTCTGTTTCAGCCTGTCTGTTTCAGCCCCTCTGTTTCTCGCCCTCTGATTCAGCCCCTCTGTTTCAGCCCCTCTGTTTCAGTCCCTCTGTTTCTCGCCCTCTGTTTCTCACCCTCTGTTTCAGCCCCTCTGTTTCTCGCCCTCTGTTTCAGTCCCTCTGTTTCTCGCCCTCTGTTTCAGCCCCTCTATTTCTCGCCCTCTGTTTCAGCCCCTCTGTTTCAGCCCCACTGTGTCAGCCCCTCTGTTTCAGACCCTCTGTTTCTCGCCCTCTGTTTCAGCCCCTCTGTTTCTCGCCCTCTGTTTCAGCCCCTCTGTTTCTCGTCCTCTGTTTCAGCCCCTCTGTTTCAGCCCCTCTGTTTCAGTCCCTCTGTTTCTCGCACTCTGTTTCTCGCCCTCTGTTTCAGCCCCTCTGTTTCTCGCCCTCTGTTTCAGCCCCTCTGTTTCTCGCCCTCTGTTTCAGCCCCTCTGTTTCAGCCCCTCTGTTTCAGCCCCTCCGTTTCTTGCCCTCTGTTTCAGCCCCTCTGTTTCTCGCCCTCTGTTACAGCCCCTCTGTATCTCACCCTCTGTTTCAGTCCCTCTGTTTCGCGCTCTCTGTTTCAGCCCCTCTGTTTCAGTCCCTCTGTTTCTCACCCTCTGTTTCTGCCCGTCTGTTTCTCGCCCAATGTTTCAGCCCCTCTGTTTCTCGCCCTCTGTTTCAGCCCCTCTGTTTCTCGCCCTCTGTTTCAGACCCTCTGATTCAGCCCCTCTGTTTCAGCCCCTCTGAATCAGCCCCTTTGATTCAGCCCCTCTGTTTCAGCCCCTCTGTTTCAGCCCCTCTGTTTCTCGCCCTCTGTTTCTGCCCCTCTGTTTCAGCCCCACTGTGTCAGCCCCTCTGTTTCAGCCCCTCTATTTCTCGCCCTCTGTTTCAGCCCCTCTGTTTCAGCCCCACTGTGTCAGCCCCTCTGTTTCAGCCCCTCTGTTTCTCGCCCTCTGTTTCAGCCCCTCTGTTTCTCGCCCTCTGTTTCAGCCCCTCTGTTTCTCGCCCTCTGTTTCAGCCCCTCTGTTTCAGCCCCTCTGTTTCAGTCCCTCTGTTTCTCGCCCTCTGTTTCTCGCCCTCTGTTTCAGCCCCTCTGTTTCTCGCCCTCTGTTTCAGCCCCTCTGTTTCTCGCCCTCTGTTTCAGCCCCTCTGATTCAGCTCCTCTGTTTCAGCCCCTCTGTTTCAGCCCCTCTGTTTCTCGCCCTCTTTTTCAGCCCCTCTGTTTCTTGCCCTCTGTTTCAGCCCCTCTGTTTCAGCCCTCTGTTTCAGCGTCTCTGTTTCAGCCCCTCTGTTTCAGCCCCTCTGTTTCTCGCCCTCTGTTTCAGCCCCTCTGTTTCTCGCCCTCTGTTTCAGCCCCTCTGTTTCAGCCCCTCTGTTTCAGTCCCTCTGTTTCTCGCCCTCTGTTTCTCGCCCTCTGTTTCAGCCCCTCTGTTTCTCGCCCTCTGTTTCAGTCCCTCTGTTTCTCGCCCTCTGTTTCAGCCCGTCTATTTCTCGCCCTCTGTTTCAGCCCCTCTGTTTCAGCCCCACTGTGTCAGCCCCTCTCTTTCAGACCCTCTGTTTCTCGCGCTCTGTTTCAGCCTCTCTGTTTCTCGCCCTCTGTTTCAGCCCCTCTGTTTCTCGCCCTCTGTTTCAGCCTCTCTGATTCAGCCCCTCTGTTTCTCGCCCTCTGTTTCTCGCCCTCTTTTTCAGCCCCTCTGTTTCTTGCCCTCTGTTTCAGCCCCTCTGTTTCTCACCCTCTGTTTCAGCCCCTCTGTTTCTCACCCTCTGTTTCAGCCCCTCTGTTTCAGCCCCTCTGTTTCTCGCCCTCTGTTTCAGCCCCTCTGTTTCTCGCCCTCTGTTTCAGCACTTCTGATTCAGCCCCTCTGTTTCTCGCCCTCTGTTTCTCGCCCTCTTTTTCAACCTCTCTGTTTCTTGCCCTCTGTTTCAGCCCCTCTGTTTCAGCCCCTTGGTTTCAGCCCCTCTGTTTCTCGCCCTCTGTTTCAGCCCCTCTGTTTCTCGCCCTCTGTTTCTCGCCCTCTGTTTCAGCCCCTCTGTTTCAGTCCCTCTGTTTCTCGTCCTCTGTTTCTCGCCCTCTGTTTCAGCCCCTCTGTTTCTCGCCCTCTGTTTCAGACCCTCTATTTCAGCCCCTCTGTTTCAGCCCCTCTGTTTCAGCCCCTCTGTTTCTCGCCCTCTGTTTCAGCCCCTCTGTTTCTCGCCCTCTGTTTCAGCCCCTCTGTTTCAGCCCCTCTGTTTCAGTCCCTCTGTTTCTCGCCCTCTGTTTCTCGCCCTCTGTTTCAGCCCCTCTGTTTCTCGCCCTCTGTTTCAGTCCCTCTGTTTCTCGCCCTCTGTTTCAGCCCCTCTATTTTTCGCCCTCTGTTTCAGCCCCTCTGTTTCAGCCCCACTGTGTCAGCCCCACTGTTTCAGACCCTCTGTTTCAGCCCCACTGTGTCAGCCCCTCTGTTTCAGCCCCTCTGTTTCTCGCCCTCTGTTTCAGCCCCTCTGTTTCTCGCCCTCTGTTTCAGCCACTCTGTTTCAGCCCCTCTGTTTCAGCCCCTCTGTTTCAGCCCCTCTGTTTCTCGCCCTCTGTATCAGCCCCACTGTTTCAGCCCCTCTGTTTCAGCCCCTCTGTTTCTCGCCCTCTGTTTCAGCCTGTCTGTTTCAGCCCCTCTGTTTCTCGCCCTCTGATTCAGCCCCTCTGTTTCAGCCCCTCTGTTTCAGTCCCTCTGTTTCTCGCCCTCTGTTTCAGCCCCTCTGTTTCAGCCCCTCTGTTTCAGTCCCTCTGTTTCTCGCCCTCTGTTTCTCGCCCTCTGTTTCAGCCCCTCTGTTTCTCGCCCTCTGTTTCAGCCCCTCTGTTTCTCGCCCTCTGTTTCAGCCCCTCTGATTCAGCTCCTCTGTTTCAGCCCCTCTGTTTCAGCCCCTCTGTTTCTCGCCCTCTGTTTCAGCCCCTCTGTTTCTTGCCCTCTGTTTCAGCCCCTCTGTTTCAGCCCTCTGTTTCAGCGTCTCTGTTTCAGCCCCTCTGTTTCAGCCCCTCTGTTTCTCGCCCTCTGTTTCAGCCCCTCTGTTTCTCGCCCTCTGTTTCAGCCCCTCTGTTTCAGCCCCTCTGTTTCAGTCCCTCTGTTTCTCGCCCTCTGTTTCTCGCCCTCTGTTTCAGCCCCTCTGTTTCTCGCCCTCTGTTTCAGTCCCTCTGTTTCTCGCCCTCTGTTTCAGCCCGTCTATTTCTCGCCCTCTGTTTCAGCCCCTCTGTTTCAGCCCCACTGTGTCAGCCCCTCTGTTTCAGACCCTCTGTTTCTCGCGCTCTGTTTCAGCCTCTCTGTTTCTCGCCCTCTGTTTCAGCCCCTCTGTTTCTCGCCCTCTGTTTCAGCCTCTCTGATTCAGCCCCTCTGTTTCTCGCCCTCTGTTTCTCGCCCTCTTTTTCAGCCCCTCTGTTTCTTGCCCTCTGTTTCAGCCCCTCTGTTTCTCACCCTCTGTTTCAGCCCCTCTGTTTCTCACCCTCTGTTTCAGCCCCTCTGTTTCAGCCCCTCTGTTTCTCGCCCTCTGTTTCAGCCCCTCTGTTTCTCGCCCTCTGTTTCAGCACTTCTGATTCAGCCCCTCTGTTTCTCGCCCTCTGTTTCTCGCCCTCTTTTTCAACCTCTCTGTTTCTTGCCCTCTGTTTCAGCCCCTCTGTTTCAGCCCCTTGGTTTCAGCCCCTCTGTTTCTCGCCCTCTGTTTCAGCCCCTCTGTTTCTCGCCCTCTGTTTCTCGCCCTCTGTTTCAGCCCCTCTGTTTCAGTCCCTCTGTTTCTCGTCCTCTGTTTCTCGCCCTCTGTTTCAGCCCCTCTGTTTCTCGCCCTCTGTTTCAGACCCTCTATTTCAGCCCCTCTGTTTCAGCCCCTCTGTTTCAGCCCCTCTGTTTCTCGCCCTCTGTTTCAGCCCCTCTGTTTCTCGCCCTCTGTTTCAGCCCCTCTGTTTCAGCCCCTCTGTTTCAGTCCCTCTGTTTCTCGCCCTCTGTTTCTCGCCCTGTTTCAGCCCCTCTGTTTCTCGCCCTCTGTTTCAGTCCCTCTGTTTCTCGCCCTCTGTTTCAGCCCCTCTATTTTTCGCCCTCTGTTTCAGCCCCTCTGTTTCAGCCCCACTGTGTCAGCCCCACTGTTTCAGACCCTCTGTTTCAGCCCCACTGTGTCAGCCCCTCTGTTTCAGCCCCTCTGTTTCTCGCCCTCTGTTTCAGCCCCTCTGTTTCTCGCCCTCTGTTTCAGCCACTCTGTTTCAGCCACTCTGTTTCAGCCCCTCTGTTTCAGCCCCTCTGTTTCTCGCCCTCTGTATCAGCCCCACTGTTTCAGCCCCTCTGTTTCAGCCCCTCTGTTTCTCGCCCTCTGATTCAGCCCCTCTGTTTCAGCCCCTCTGTTTCAGTCCCTCTGTTTCTCGCCCTCTGTTTCTCACCCTCTGTTTCAGCCCCTCTGTTTCTCGCCCTGTGTTCCAGTCCCTCTGTTTCTCGCCCTCTGTTTCAGCCCCTCTATTTCTCGCCCTCGCTTTCAGCCCCTCTGTTTCAGTCCCACTGTGTCAGCCCCTCTGTTTCAGACCCTCTGTTTCTCGCCCTCTGTTTCAGCCCCTCTGTTTCTCGCCCTCTGTTTCAGCCCCTCTGTTTCTCGTCCTCTGTTTCAGCCCTTCTGTTTCAGCCTCTCTGTTTCAGTCCCTCTGTTTCTCGCCCTCTGTTTCTCGCCCTCTGTTTCAGCCCCTCTGTTTCTCACCCTCTGTTTCAGCCCCTCTGTTTCCCGCCCTCTGTTTCAGACCCTCTGATTCAGCCCCTCTGTTTCAGCCCCTCTGAATCAGCCCCTCTGATTCAGCCCCTCTGTTTCAGCCCCTCTGTTTCAGCCCCTCTGTTTCTCGCCCTCTGTTTCTGCCCCTCTGTTTCAGCCCCACTGTGTCAGCCCCTCTGTTTCAGCCCCTCTATTTCTCGCCCTCTGTTTCAGCCCCTCTGTTTCTGCCCCACTGTGTCAGCCCCTCTGTTTCAGCCCCTCTGTTTCTCGCCCTCTGTTTCAGCCACTCTGTTTCTCGCCCTCTGTTTCAGCCCCTCTGTTTCTCGCCCTCTGTTTCAGCCCCTCTGTTTCAGCACCTCTGTTTCAGTCCCTCTGTTTCTCGCCCTCTGTTTCTCACCCTCTGTTTCAGCCCCTCTGTTTCTCGCCCTCTGTTTCAGCCCCTCTGTTTCAGCTCCTCTGTTTCAGCCCCTCTGTTTCAGCCCCTCTGTTTCTCGCCCTCTGTTTCAGCCCCTCTGTTTCTTGCCCTCTGTTTCTCGCCCTCTGTTTCTCGCCCTCTGATTCAGCCTCTCTGTTTCAGCCCCTCTGTTTCAGCCCCTCTGTTTCAGCCTCTATGTTTCAGCCCCTCTGTTTCTCGCCCTCTGTTTCAGCCCCTCTGTTTCAGCCCCTCTGTTTCAGTCCCTCTGTTTCTCGCCCTCTGATTCTCGCCCTCTGTTTCAGCCCCTCTGTTTCTCGCCCTCTGTTTCAGTCCCTCTGTTTCTCGCCCTCTGTTTCAGCCCCTCTATTTCTCGCCCTCTGTTTCAGCCCCTCTGTTTCAGCCCCACTGTGTCAGCCCCTCTGTTTCAGACCCTCGGTTTCTCGCGCTCTGTTTCAGCCCCTCTGTTTCTCGCCCTCTGTTTCAGCCCCTCTGTTTCTCGCCCTCTGTTTCAGCCCCTCTGATTCAGCCCCTCTGTTTCTCGCCCTCTGTTTCTCGCCCTCTTTTTCAGCCCCTCTGTTTCTTGCCCTCTGTTTCAGACCCACTGTGTCAGCCCCTCTGTTTCAGCCCCTCTGTTTCTCGCCCTCTGTTTCAGCCCCTCCGTTTCTCGCCCTCTGTTTCAGCCCCTCTGTTTCAGCCCCTCTGTTTCAGCCCATCTGTTTCAGCCCCTCTGTTTCTCGCCCTCTGTTTCAGCCCCAATGTTTCAGCCCCTCTGTTTCAGCCCCTCTGTTTCTCGCCCTCTGTTTCAGCCTATCTGTTTCAGCCCCTCTGTTTCTCGCCCTCTGATTCAGCCCCTCTGTTTCAGCCTATCTGTTTCAGTCCCTCTGTTTCTCGCCCTCTGTTTCTCACCCTCTGTTTCAGCCCCTCTGTTTCTCGCCCTGTGTTTCAGTCCCTCTGTTTCTCGCCCTCTGTTTCAGACCCTCTATTTCTCGCCCTCTGTTTCAGCCCCTCTGTTTCAGCCCCACTGTGTCAGCCCCTCTGTTTCAGACCCTCTGTTTCTCGCCCTCTGTTTCAGCCCCTCTGTTTCTCGCCCTCTGTTTCAGCCCCTCTGTTTCTCGTCCTCTGTTTCAGCCCCTCTGTTTCAGCCCCTCTGTTTCAGTCCCTCTGTTTCTCGCCCTCTGTTTCTCGCCCTCTGTTTCAGCCCCTCTGTTTCTCGCCCTCTGTTTCAGCCCCTCTGTTTCTCGCCCTCTGTTTCAGCCCCTCTGTTTCAGCCCCTCTGTTTCAGCCCCTCCGTTTCGCGCCCTCTGTTTCAGCCCCTCTGTTTCTCGCCCTCTGTTACAGCCCCTCTGTTTCTCACCCTCTGTTTCAGTCCCTCTGTTTCGCGCTCTCTGTTTCAGCCCCTCTGTTTCAGTCCCTCTGTTTCTCGCCCTCTGTTTCTGCCCGTCTGTTTCTCGCCCTCTGTTTCAGCCCCTCTGTTTCTCGCCCTCTGTTTCAGCCCCTCTGTTTCTCGCCCTCTGTTTCAGACCCTCTGATTCAGCCCCTCTGTTTCAGCCCCTCTGAATCAGCCCCTCTGATTCAGCCCCTCTGTTTCTCGCCCTCTGTTTCAGCCCCTCTGTTTCTCGCCCTCTGTTTCTGCCCCTCTGTTTCAGCCCCACTGTGTCAGCCCCTCTGTTTCAGCCCCTCTATTTCTCGCCCTCTGTTTCAGCCCCTCTGTTTCAGCCCCACTGTGTCAGCCCCTCTGTTTCAGCCCCTCTGTTTCTCGCCCTCTGTTTCAGCCACTCTGTTTCTCGCCCTCTGTTTCAGCCCCTCTGTTTCTCGCCCTCTGTTTCAGCCCCTCTGTTTCAGCCCCTCTGTTTCAGTCCCTCTGTTTCTCGCCCTCGGTTTCTCGCCGTCTGTTTCAGCCCCTCTGTTTCTCGCCCTCTGTTTCAGCCCCTCTGTTTCTCGCCCTCTGTTTCAGCCCCTCTGTTTCTTGCCCGCTGTTTCAGCCCCTCTGTTTCTCGCCCTCTGTTTCAGCCTCTCTGTTTCAGCCCCTCTGTTTCAGCCCCTCTGTTTCTCGCCCTCTGTTTCAGCCCCTCTGTTTCAGCCCCTCTGTTTCAGTCCCTCTGTTTCTCGCCCTCTGTTTCAGCCCCTCTGTTTCTCGCCCTCTGTTTCAGTCCCTCTGTTTCTCGCCCTCTGTTTCAGCCCCTCTATTTTTCGCCCTCTGTTTCAGCCCCTATGTTTCAGCCCCACCTCGTCAGCCCCTCTGTTTCAGACCCTCTGTTTCTCGCCCTCTGTTTCAGCCCCTCTGTTTCTCGCCCTCTGTTTCAGCCCCTCTGTTTCAGCCCCTCTGTTTCAGTCCCTCTGTTTCTCGCCCTCTGTTTCTCACCCTCTGTTTCAGCCCCTCTGTTTCTCGACCTGTGTTTCAGTCCCTCTGTTTCTCGCCCTCTGTTTCAGCCCCTCTATTTCGCACCCTCTGTTTCAGCCCCTCTGTTTCAGCCCCACTGTGTCAGCCCCTCTGTTTCAGACCCTCTGTTTCTCGCCCTCTGTTTCAGCCCCTCTGTTTCTCGCCCTCTGTTTCAGCCCCTCTGTTTCTCGTCCTCTGTTTCAGCCCCTCTGTTTCAGCCCCTCTGTTTCAGTCCCTCTGTTTCTCGCCCTCTGTTTCTCGCCCTCTGTTTCAGCCCCTCTGTTTCTCGCCCTCTGTTTCAGCCCCTCTGTTTCTCGCCCTCTGTTTCAGCCCCTCTGTTTCAGCCCCTCTGTTTCAGCCCCTCCGTTTCGCGCCCTCTGTTTCAGCCCCTCTGTTTCTCGCCCTCTGTTACAGCCCCTCTGTTTCTCACCCTCTGTTTCAGTCCCTCTGTTTCGCGCTCTCTGTTTCAGCCCCTCTGTTTCAGTCCCTCTGTTTCTCGCCCTCTGTTTCTGCCCGTCTGTTTCTCGCCCTCTGTTTCAGCCCCTCTGTTTCTCGCCCTCTGTTTCAGCCCCTCTGTTTCTCGCCCTCTGTTTCAGACCCTCTGATTCAGCCCCTCTGTTTCAGCCCCTCTGAATCAGCCCCTCTGATTCAGCCCCTCTGTTTCAGCCCATCTGTTTCAGCCCCTCTATTTCTCGCCCTCTGTTTCTGCCCCTCTGTTTCAGCCCCACTGTGTCAGCCCCTCTGTTTCAGCCCCTCTGTTTCTCGCCCTCTGTTTCAGCCACTCTGTTTCTCGCCCTCTGTTTCAGTCCCTCTGTTTCTCGCCCTCTGTTTCAGCCCCTCTGTTTCAGCCCCTCTGTTTCAGTCCCTCTGTTTCTGGCCCTCTGTTTCTCGCCCTCTGTTTCAGCCCCTCTGTTTCTCGCCCTCTGTTTCAGCCCCTCTGTTTCTCGCCCTCTGTTTCAGCCCCTCTGTTTCTTGCCCGCTGTTTCAGCCCCTCTGTTTCTCGCCCTCTGTTTCAGCCTCTCTGTTTCAGCCCCTCTGTTTCAGCCCCTCTGTTTCTCGCCCTCTGTTTCAGCCCCTCTGTTTCTCGCCCTCTGTTTCAGCCCCTCTGTTTCAGTCCCTCTGTTTCTCGCCCTCTGTTTCTCGCCCTCTGTTTCAGCCCCTCTGTTTCTCGCCCTCTGGTTCAGTCCCTCTGTTTCTCGCACTCTGTTTCAGCCCCGCTATTTTTCGCCCTCTGTTTCAGCCCCTCTGTTTCAGCCCCACTGCGTCAGCCCCTCTGTTTCAGACCCTCTGTTTCTCGCCCTCTGTTTCAGCCCCTCTGTTTCACGCCCTCTGTTTCAGCCCCTCTGTTTCAGCCCCTCTGTTTCAGTCCCTCTGTTTCTCGCCCTCTGTTTCTCGCCCTCTGTTTCAGCCCCTCTGTTTTTCGCCCTCTGTTTCAGCCTCTCTGTTTCTTGCCCTCTGTTTCAGCCCCTCTGTTTCAGCCCCTCTGTTTCAGCCCCTCTGTTTCTCGCCCTCTGTTTTATCCCCTCTGTTTCTTGCCCTCTGTTTCAGCCCCTCTGTTTCTCGCCCTCCGTTTCAGCCCCTCTGTTTCAGCCCCTCTGTTTCAGCCCCTCTGTTTCGCGCCCTCTGTTTCAGCCCCTCTGTTTCTCGCCCTCTGTTTCAGCCCCTCTATTTCTCGCCCTCTGTTTCAGCCCCTCTGTTTCAGCCCCTCTGTTTCTCGCCCTCTGTTTCAGCCCCTCTGTTTCAGCCCCTCTGTTTCAGTCCCTCTGTTTCTCGCCCTCTGTTTCTCGCCCTCCGTTTCAGCCCCTCTGTTTCTCGCCCTCTGTTTCAGCCCCTCTGTTTCTCGCCCTCTGTTTCAGCTCCTCTGTTTCAGCCTCTCTGTTTCAGCACCTCTGTTTCTCGCATCTCTGATTCAGCCCCTCTGTTTCTTGCCCTCTGTTTAAGCCCCTCTGTTTCAGCCTCTCTGTTTCTCGCCCTCTGTTTCAGCCCCTCTGTTTCAGCCCCTCTGTTTCTCGCCCTCTGTTTCAGCCCCTCTGTTTCTCGACCTCTGTTTCAGCCCCTCTGTTTCTCGCACTCTGTGTCAGCCCCTCTGATTCAGCCCCTCTGTTGCAGCCCCTCTGATTCAGCCCCTCTGTTTCAGCCCCTCTATTTCAGCCCCTCTGTTTCAGCCACTCTGTTTCATCCCATCTGTTTCTCGCCCTCTGTTTCTCACCCTCTGTTTCTCGCCCTCTGTTTCAACCCCTCTGTTTTTTGCCCTCTGTTTCAGCCCCTCTGTTTCTCGCCCTCTGTTTCTCACCCTCTGTTTCTCGCCCTCTGTTTCAGCCCCTCTGTTTTTTGCCCTCTGTTTCAGCCCCTCTGTTTCTCGCCCTCTGTTTCAGCCCCTCTGTTTCTCGCCCTCTGTTTCAGCCCCTCTGTTTCTCGCCCTCTGTTTCAGCCGCTCTGTTTCAGCCCCTCTGTTTCAGTCCCACTGTTTCTCGCCCTCTGTTTCTCGCCCTCCGTTTCAGCCCCTCTGTTTCTCGCCCTCTGTTTCAGCCCCTCTGTTTCTCGCCCTCTGTTTCAGCTCCTCTGTTTCAGCCTCTCTGTTTCAGCCCCTCTGTTTCTCGCATCTCTGATTCAGCCCCTCTGTTTCTTGCCCTCTGTTTCAGCCCCTCTGTTTCTCGCCCTCTGTTTCAGCCTCTCTGTTTCTCGCCCTCTGTTTCAGCCCCTCTGTTTCAGCCCCTCTGTTTCTCGCCCTCTGTTTCAGCCCCTCTGTTTCTCGCCCTCTGTTTCAGCCCCTCTGTTGCTCGCACTCTGTGTCAGCCCCTCTGATTCAGCCCCTCTGTTGCAGCCCCTCTGATTCAGCCCCTCTGTTTCAGCCCCTCTATTTCAGCCCCTCTGTTTCAGCCACTCTGTTTCATCCCATCTGTTTCTCGCCCTCTGTTTCTCACCCTCTGTTTCTCGCCCTCTGTTTCAGCCCCTCTGTTTTTTGCCCTCTGTTTCAGCCCCTCTGTTTCTCGCCCTCTGTTTCTCACCCTCTGTTTCTCGCCCTCTGTTTCAGCCCCTCTGTTTTTTGCCCTCTGTTTCAGCCCGTCTGTTTCAGCCCCTCTGTTTCAGCCCCTCTGGTTCTCGCCCTCTGTTTCAGCCCCTCTGTTTCTCGCCCTCTGTTTCAGCCCCTCTGTTTCTCGCCCTCTGTTTCAGCCCCTCTGATTCAGCCCCTCTGATTCAGCCCCTCTGATTCAGCCCCTCTGTTTCAGCCCCTCTGTTTCAGCCCCTCTGTTTCATCCCCTCTGTTTCTCGCCCTCTGTTTCAGCCCCTCTGTTTTTCGCGCTCTGTTTCAGCCCTCTGTTTCTCGCCCTCTGTTTCAGGCTCTCTGTTTCAGCCCGTCTGTTTCAGCCCCTCTGTTACAGCCCCTCTGTTTCTGGCCCTCTGTTTCTCGCCCGCTGTTTCAGCCCCTTTGTTTCTTGCCCTCTGTTTCAGCCCCTCTGTTTCAGCCCCTCTGATTCAGCCCCTCTGATTCAGCCCCTCTGTTTCTCGCCCTCTGTTTCAGCCCCTCTGTTTCAGCCCCTCTGTTTCTCGCCCTGTATTTCAGACCCTCTGTTTCTCGCCCTCTGTTTCAGCCCCTCTGTTTCTCGCCCTCTGTTTCAGCCCCTCTGTTCCAGCCCCTCTGTTTCTCGCCCTCTGTTACAGCCCCTCTGTTTCTCGCCCTCTGTTTCAGCCCCTCTGTTTCAGCACCTCTGTTTCAGCCCCTCTGTTTCAGCCACCCTGTTGCAGCCCCTCTGTTTCAGCCCCTCTGTTTCAGCCCCTCTGTTTCACCCCCACTGTTTCTGGCCCTCTGTTTCAGCCCCTCTGTTTTTCGCCCTCTTTTTCAGCCCCTCTGTTTCAGCCCTCTGTTTCAGCCCCTCTGTTTCTCACCCTCTGTTTCAGCCCCTCTGATTCAGCCCCTCTGTTTCTCGCCCTCTGTTTCAGCCCCTCTGTTTCGCGCCCTCTGTTTCAGCCCCTCTGTTTCTCGTCCTCTGTTTCAGCCCCACTGTTTCAGCCCCTCTGTTTCAGACCCTCTGTTTCAACCCCTCTGTTTCAGCCCCTCTGTTTCTAGCCCTCTGTTTCAGCCACTCTGTTTCTTGCCCTCTGTTTCAGCCCCTCTGTTTCAGCCCCTCTGTTTCTCGCCCGCTGTTTCTGCCCCTCTGTTTCAGCCCCTCAGTTTCTCGCCCTCTGTTTCAGCCCCGCTGATTCAGCCCCTCTGTTTCAGCCCCTCTGATTCATCCCCTCTGTTCCAGCCCCTCTATTTCAGCCCCTCTGTTTCAGCCCCTCTGATTCAGCTCCTCTGTTTCAGGCTCTCTGTTTCAGCCCGTCTGTTTCAGCCCCTCTGTTTCTGCCCCTCTGTTTCTCGCACTCTGTTTCTCGCCCGCTGTTTCAGTCCCTTAGTTTCTCGCACACTGTTTCAGCCCCTCTGTTTCATCCCCTCTGATTCAGCCCCTCTGATTCAGCCCCTCTGTTTCTCGCCCTCTGTTACTGCCCCTCTGTTTCAGCCCCTCTGTTTCAGCCCCTCCGATTCATCCCCTCTGTTTCAGCCCCTCTGTTTCTCGCCCTCTGTTTCAGCCCCTCTGATTCACACTCTCTGTTTCAGCACCTCTGTTTCAGCTCCTCTGTCTCTCGCCTTCTGTTTCAGCCCCTCTGTTTCTCGCCCTCTGTTTCAGCCCGTCTGATTCAGCCACTCTGTTTCAGCCCCTCTGTTTCAGCCCCACTGTGTCAGCCCCTCTGTTTCAGCCCCTCTGTTTCTCGCCCTCTGTTTCAGCCCCTCTGTTTCTCGCCCTCTGTTTCAGCCCCTCTGTTTCTCGCCCTCTGTTTCAGCCCCTCTGTTTCTCGCCCTCTGTTTCAGCCCCTCTGTTTCAGCCCCTCTGTTTCAGTCCCGCTGTTTCTCGCCCTCTGTTTCTCGCCCTCTGTTTCAGCCCCTCTGTTTCTCGCCCTCTGTTTCAGCCCCTCTGTTTCTCGCCCTCTGTTTCAGCCCCTCTGTTTCAGCTCCTCTGTTTCAGCCCCTCTGTTTCAGCCCCTCTGTTTCTCGCCCTCTGTTTCAGCCCCTCTGTTTCTTGCCCTCTGTTTCAGCCCCTCTGTTTCTCGCCCTCTATTTCAGCCTCTCTGTTTCAGCCCCACTGTTTCAGCCCCTCTGTTTCAGCCTCTCTGTTTCAGCCCCTCTGTTTGTCGCCCTCTGTTTCAGCCCCTCTGTTTCAGCCCCTCTGTTTCAGTCCCTTCTGTTTCTCGCCCTCTGTTTCTCGCCCTCTGTTTCAGCCCCTCTGTTTCTCGCCCTCTGTTTCAGTCGCTCTGTTTCTCGCCCTCTGTTTCAGCCCCTCTATTTCTCGCCCTCTGTGTCAGCCCCTCTGTTCCAGCCCCACTGCGTCAGCCCCTCTGTTTCAGACCCTCTGTTTCTCGCGCTCTGTTTCAGACCCTCTGTTTCTCGCCTTCTGTTTCAGCCCCTCTGTTTCTCGCCCTCTGTTTCAGCCCCTCTGATTCAGCCCCTCTGTTTCTCGCCCTCTGTTTCTCGCCCTCTTTTTCAGCCCCTCTGTTTCTTGCCCTCTGTTTCAGCCCCTCTGTTTCTCACCCTCTGTTTCAGCCCCTCTGTTTCTCACCCTCTGTTTCAGCCCCTCTGTTTCAGCCCCTCTGTTTCTCGCCCTCTGTTTCAGCCCCTCTGTTTCTCGCCCTCTGTTTCAGCCCCTCTGATTCAGCCCCTCTGTTTCTCGCCCTCTGTTTCTCGCCCTCTTTTTCAGCCCCTCTGGTTCTTGCCCTCTGTTTCAGCCCCCCTGTTTCAGCCCCTCTGTTTCAGCCCCTCTGTTTCTCGCCCTCTGTTTCAGCCCCTCTGTTTCTCGCCCTCTGTTTCTCGCCCTCTGTTTCAGCCCCTCTGTTTCAGTCCCTCTGTTTCTAGCCCTCTGTTTCTCGCCCTCTGTTTCAGCCCCTCTGTTTCTCGCCCTCTGTTTCAGACCCTCTGTTTCAGCCCCTCTGTTTCAGCCCCTCTGTTTCTCGCCCTCTGTTTCAGCCCCTCTGTTTCTTGCCCTCTGTTTGAGCCCCTCTGTTTCTCGCCCTCTGTTTCAGCCCCTCTGTTTCAGTCCCTCTGTTTCTCGCCCTCTGTTTCTCGCCCTCTGTTTCAGCCCCTGTTTCTCGCCCTCTGTTTCAGCCCCTCTGTTTCAGCCCCACTGTGTCAGTCCCACTGTTTCAGACCCTCTGTTTCTCGCCCTCTGTTTCAGCCCCTCTGTTTCTCGCCCTCTGTTTCAGCATCTCTGTTTCAGCCCCTCTGTTTCAGTCCCTCTGTTTCTGGCCCTCTGTTTCTCGCCCTCTGTTTCAGCCCCTCTGTTTCTCGCCCTCTGTTTCAGCCCCTCTGTTTCAGCCCCTCTGTTTCAGCCCCTCCGTTTCTCGCCCTCTGTTTCAGCCACTCTGTTTCTCGCCGTCTGTTTCAGCCCCTCTGTTTCTCGCCCTCTGTTTCAGCCCCTCTGTTTCTCGCCCTCTGTTTCAGACCCTCTGTTTCTGGCCCTCTGTTTCTCGCCCTCTGTTTCAGCCCCTCTGTTTCTCGCCCTCTGTTTCAGCCCCTCTGTTTCAGCCCCTCTGTTTCAGCCCCTCCGTTTCTCGCCCTCTGTTTCAGCCACTCTGTTTCTCGCCGTCTGTTTCAGCCCCTCTGTTTCTCGCCCTCTGTTTCAGCATCTCTGTTTCAGCCCCTCTGTTTCAGTCCCTCTGTTTCTGGCCCTCTGTTTCTCGCCCTCTGTTTCAGCCCCTCTGTTTCTCGCCCTCTGTTTCAGCCCCTCTGTTTCAGCCCCTCTGTTTCAGCCCCTCCGTTTCTCGCCCTCTGTTTCAGCCACTCTGTTTCTCGCCCTCTGTTTCAGCCCATCTGTTTCTCGCCCTCTGTTTCAGCCCCTCTGTTTCTCGCCCTCTGTTTCAGACCCTCTGATTCAGCCCCTCTGTTTCAGCCCCTCTGAATCAGCCCCTCTGATTCAGCCCCTCTGTTTCAGCCCCTCTGTTTCAGCCCCTCTGTTTCTCGCCCTCCGTTTCAGCCCCTCTGTTTCAGCCCCACTGTGTCAGCCCCTCTGTTTCAGCCCCTCTATTTCTCGCCCTCTGTTTCAGCCCCTCTGTTTCAGCCCCACTGTGTCAGCCCCTCTGTTTCAGACCCTCTGTTTCTCGCCCTCTGTTTCAGCCCCTCTGTTTCAGTCCCTCTGTTTCAGTTCCTCTGTTTCTCGCCCTCTGTTTCTCGCCCACTGTTTCAGCCCCTCTGTTTCTCGCCCTCTGTTTCAGCCCCTCTTTTTCTCGCCCTCTGTTTCAGCCCCTCTGTTTCAGCCCCTCTGTTTCAGACCCTCTGTTTCTCGCCCTCTGTTTCAGCCCCTCTGTTTCTCGCCCTCTGTTTCAGCCTCTCTGTTTCAGCCCCTCTGTTTCAGCCCCTCTGTTTCTCGCCCTCTGTTTCAGCCTCTCTGTTTCTCGCCCTCTGTTTCAGCCCCTCTGTTTCAGCCCCTCTGTTTCAGTCCCTCTGTTTCTCGCCCTCTGTTTCTCGCCCTCTGTTTCAGCCCCTCTGTTTCTCGCCCTCTGTTTCAGTCCCTCTGTTTCTCGCCCTCTGTTTCAGCCCCTCTATTTCTCGCCCTCTGTTTCAGCCCCTCTGTTTCAGCCCCACTGTGTCAGCCCCTCTGTTTCAGCCCCTCTGTTTCTCGCCCTCTGATTCAGCCCCTCTGTTTCAGCGCCACTGTGTCAGCCCCTCTGTTTCAGACCCTCTGTTTCTCGCCCTCTGTTTCAGCCCCTCTGTTTCTCGCCCTCTGTTTCAGCCCCTCTGTTTCTCGCCCTCTGTTTCAGCCCCTCTGTTTCAGCCCGTCTGTTTCAGTCCCTCTGTTTCTCACCCTCTGTTTCTCGCCCTCTGTTTCAGCCCCTCTGTTTCTCGCCCTCTGTTTCAGCCCCACTCTTTCTTGCCCTCTGTTTCAGCCCCTCTGTTTCAGCCCCTCTGTTTCAGCCCCTCTGTTTCAGCCCCTCTGTTTCTCGCACTCCGTTTCAGCCCCTCTGTTTCAGCCCCTCTGTTTCAGCCCCTCTGTTTCGCGCCCTCTGTTTCAGCCACTCTATTTCTCGCCCTCTGTTTCAGCCCCTCTGTTTCAGCCCCACTGTTTCAGCCCCTCTGTTTCAGCCCCTCTGTTTCTCGCCCTCTGTTTCAGCCCCTCTGTTTCTCGCCCTCTGTTTCAGCCCCTCTATTTCTCGCCCTCTGTTTCAGCCCCTCTGTTTCAGCCCCACTGTTTCAGCCCCTCTGTTTCAGCCCCTCTGTTTCAGCCCCTCTGTTTCAGCCCCTCTGTTTCTCGCCCTCCGTTTCAGCCCCTCTGTTTCAGCCCCTCTGTTTCTCGCCCTCCGTTTCAGCCCCTCTGTTTCAGCCCCTCTGTTTCAGCCCCTCTGTTTCTCGCCCTCTGTTTCAGCCACTCAATTTCTCGCCCTCTGTTTCAGCCCCTCTGTTTCTCGCCCTCTGTTTCAGCCCCTCTGTTTCTCGCCCTCTGTTTCAGCCCCTCTGTTTCAGCCCCACTGTTTCAGCCCCTCTTTTTCAGCCCCTCTGTTTCTCGCCCTCTGTTTCAGCCCCTCTGTTTCTCGCCCTCTGTTTCAGCCCCTCTGTTTCTCGCCCTCTGTTTCAGCCCCTCTGTTTCAGTCCCTCTGTTTCTCGCCCTCTGGTTCTCGCCCTCCATTTCAGCCCCTCTGTTTCTCGCCCTCTGTTTCAGCCTCTCTGTTTCTCGCCCTCTGTTTCAGCTCCTCTGTTTCAGCCTCTCTGTTTCAGCCCCTCTGTTTCTCGCATCTCTGATTCAGCCCCTCTGTTTCTTGCCCTCTGTTTCAGCCCCTCTGTTTCTCGCCCTCTGTTTCAGCCTCTCTGTTTCTCGCCCTCTGTTTCAGGCCCTCTGTTTCAGCCCCTCTGTTTCTCGCCCTCTGTTTCAGCCCCTATGTTTCTCGCCCTCTGTTTCAGCTCCTCTGTTTCTCGCACTCTGTGTCAGCCCCTCTGATTCAGCCCCTCTGTTGCAGCCCCTCTGATTCAGCCCCTCTGTTTCAGCCCCTCTATTTCATCCCCTCTGTTTCAGCCCCTCTATTTCATCCCCTCTGTGTCAGCCCCTCTGATTCAGCCCCTCTGTTGCAGCCTCTCTGTTTCAGCCCCTCTGTTTCTCGCATCTCTGATTCAGCCCCTCTGTTTCTTGCCCTCTGTTTCAGCCCCTCTGTTTCTCGCCCTCTGTTTCAGCCTCTCTGTTTCTCGCCCTCTGTTTCAGCCCCTCTGTTTCAGCCCCTCTGTTTCTCTCCCTCTGTTTCAGCCCCTCTGTTTCTCGCCCTCTGTTTCAGCCCCTCTGTTTCTCGCACTCTGTGTCAGCCCCTCTGATTCAGCCCCTCTGTTGCAGCCCCTCTGATTCAGCCCCTCTGTTTCAGCCCCTCTATTTCAGCCACTCTGTTTCATCCCATCTGTTTCTCGCCCTCTGTTTCTCACCCTCTGTTTCTCGCCCTCTGTTTCAGCCCCTCTGTTTTTTGCCCTCTGTTTCAGCCCCTCTGTTTCTCGCCCTCTGTTTCTCACCCTCTGTTTCTCGCCCTCTGTTTCAGCCCCTCTGTTTTTTGCCCTCTGTTTCAGCCCGTCTGTTTCAGCCCCTCTGTTTCAGCCCCTCTGTTTCTCGCCCTCTGTTTCAGCCCCTCTGTTTCTCGCCCTCTGTTTCAGCCCCTCTGTTTCTCGCCCTCTGTTTCAGCCCCTCTGATTCAGCCCCTCTGTTTCAGCCCCTCTGATTCAGCCCCTCTGTTTCAGCCCCTCTGTTTCAGCCCCTCTGTTTCATCCCCTCTGTTTCTCGCCCTCTGTTTCAGCCCCTCTGTTTTTCGCCCTCTGTTTCAGCCCTCTGTTTCTCGCCCTCTGTTTCAGGCTCTCTGTTTCAGCCCGTCTGTTTCAGCCCCTCTGTTACAGCCCCTCTGTTTCTGGCCCTCTGTTTCTCGCCCGCTGTTTCAGCCCCTTTGTTTCTCGCCCTCTGTTTCAGCCCCTCTGTTTCAGCCCCTCTGATTCAGCCCCTCTGATTCAGCCCCTCTGTTTCTCGCCCTCTGTTTCAGCCCCTCTGTTTCAGCCCCTCTGTTTCTCGCCCTCTGTTTCAGCCCCTCTGTTTCAGCCCCTCTGTTTCTCGCCCTCTGTTACAGCCCCTCTGTTTCTCGCCCTCTGTTTCAGCCCCTCTGTTTCAGCACCTCTGTTTCAGCCCCTCTGTTTCAGCCACCCTGTTTCAGCCCCTCTGTTTCAGCCCCTCTGTTTCAGCCCCTCTGTTTCATCCCCTCTGTTTCTCGCCCTCTGTTTCAGCCCCTCTGTTTTTCGCCCTCTTTTTCAGCCCCTCTGTTTCAGCCCTCTGTTTCAGCCCCCCTGTTTCTCACCCTCTGTTTCAGCCCCTCTGATTCAGCCCCTCTGTTTCTCGCCCTCTGTTTCGTCCCCTCTGTTTCTCGCCCTCTGTTTCAGCCCCTCTGTTTCTCGTCCTCTGTTTCAGCCCCACTGTTTCAGCCCCTCTGTTTCAGACCCTCTGTTTCAACCCCTCTGTTTCAGCCCCTCTGTTTCTAGCCCTCTGTTTCAGCCACTCTGTTTCTTGCCCTCTGTTTCAGCCCCTCTGTTTCAGCCCCTCTGTTTCTCGCCCGCTGTTTCTGCCCCTTTGTTTCAGCCCCTCAGTTTCTCGCCCTCTGTTTCAGCCCCGCTGATTCAGCCCCTCTGTTTCAGCCCCTCTGATTCATCCCCTCTTTTTCAGCCCCTCTATTTCAGCCCCTCTGTTTCAGCCCCTCTGATTCAGCTCCTCTGTTTCAGGCTCTCTGTTTCAGCCCGTCTGTTTCAGCCCCTCTGTTTCAGCCCCTCTGTTTCTCGGACTCTGTTTCTCGCCCGCTGTTTCAGTCCCTTAGTTTCTCGTCCACTGTTTCAGCCCCTCTGTTTCAGCCCCTCTGATTCAGCCCCTCTGATTCAGCCCCTCTGTTTCTCGCCCTCTGTTTCAGCCCCTCTGTTTCAGCCCCTCTGTTTCAGCCCCTCCGATTCATCCCCTCTGTTTCAGCCCCTCTGTTTCTCGCCCTCTGTTTCAGCCCCTCTGATTCACACTCTCTGTTTCAGCCCCTCTGTTTCAGCCCCTCTGTTTCTCGCCCTCTGTTTCTGCCCCTCTGTCTCTCGCCTTCTGTTTCAGCCCCTCTGTTTCTCGCCCTCTGTTTCAGCCCGTCTGATTCAGCCCCTCTGTTTCAGCCCCTCTGTTTCAGCCCCACTGTTTCTCGCCCTCTGTTTCAGCCCCTCTGTTTCTCGCCCTCTGTTTCAGCCCCTCTGTTTCTCGCCCTCTGTTTCAGCCCCTCTGTTTCAGCCCCTCTGTTTCAGTCCCTCTGTTTCTCGCCCTCTGTTTCTCGCCCTCTGTTTCAGCCCCTCTGTTTCTCGCCCTCTGTTTCAGCCCCTCTGTTTCTCGCCCTCTGTTTCAGCCCCTCTGTTTCAGCTCCTCTGTTTCAGCCCCTCTGTTTCAGCCCCTCTGTTTCTCGCCCTCTGTTTCAGCCCCTCTGTTTCTTGCCCTCTGTTTCAGCCCCTCTGTTTCTCGCCCTCTGTTTCAGCCTCTCTGTTTCAGCCCCTCTGTTTCAGCCCCTCTGTTTCAGCCTCTCTGTTTCAGCCCCTCTGTTTCTCGCCCTCTGTTTCAGCCCCTCTGTTTCAGTCCCTCTGTTTCTCGCCCTCTGTTTCTCGCCCTCTGTTTCAGCCCCTCTGTTTCTCGCCCTCTGTTTCAGCCCCTCTGTTTCAGCTCCTCTGTTTCAGCCCCTCTGTTTCAGCCCCTCTGTTTCTCGCCCTCTGTTTCAGCCCCTCTGTTTCTTGCCCTCTGTTTCAGCCCCTCTGTTTCTCGCCCTCTGTTTCAGCCTCTCTGTTTCAGCCCCTCTGTTTCAGCCCCTCTGTTTCAGCCTCTCTGTTTCAGCCCCTCTGTTTCTCGCCCTCTGTTTCAGCCCCTCTGTTTCAGTCCCTCTGTTTCTCGCCCTCTGTTTCAGCCCCTCTATTTCTCGCCCTCTGTTTCAGCCCCTCTGTTCCAGCCCCACTGTGTCAGCCCCTCTGTTTCAGACCCTCTGTTTCTCGCGCTCTGTTTCAGCCCCTCTGTTTCTCGCCCTCTGTTTCAGCCCCTCTGTTTCTCGCCCTCTGTTTCAGCCCCTCTGATTCAGCCCCTCTGTTTCTCGCCCTCTGTTTCTCGCCCTATTTTTCAGCCCCTCAGTTTCTCGCCCTCTGTTTCAGCCCCTCTGTTTCTCACCCTCTGTTTCAGCCCCTCTGTTTCTCACCCTCTGTTTCAGCCCCTCTGTTTCAGCCCCTCTGTTTCTCGCCCTCTGTTTCAGCCCCTCTGTTTCTCGCCCTCTGTTTCAGCCCCTCTGATTCAGCCCCTCTGTTTCTCGCCCTCTGTTTCTCGCCCTCTTTTTCAGCCCCTCTGTTTCTTGCCCTCTGTTTCAGCCCCTCTGTTTCAGCCCCTCTGTTTCAGCCCCTCTGTTTCTCGCCCTCTGTTTCAGCCCCTCTGCTTCTCGCCCTCTGTTTCTCGCCCTCTGTTTCAGCCCCTCGGTTTCAGTCCCTCTGTTTCTAGCCCTCTGTTTCTCGCCCTCTGTTTCAGCCCCTCTGTTTCTCGCCCTCTGTTTCAGACCCTCTGTTTCAGCCCCTCTGTTTCAGCCCCTCTGTTTCTCGCCCTCTGTTTCAGCCCCTCTGTTTCAGTCCCTCTGTTTCTCGCCCTCTGTTTCTCGCCCTCTGTTTCAGCCCCTGTTTCTCGCCCTCTGTTTCAGCCCCTCTGTTTCAGCCCCACTGTGTCAGCCCCACTGTTTCAGACCCTCTGTTTCTCGCCCTCTGTTTCAGCCCCTCTGTTTCTGGCCCTCTGTTTCAGCCCCTCTGTTTCTCCCCCTCTGTTTCAGCATCTCTGTTTCAGCCCCTCTGTTTCAGTCCCTCAGTTTCTGGCCCTCTGTTTCTCGCCCTCTGTTTCAGCCCCTCTGTTTCTCGCCCTCTGTTTCAGCCCCTCTGTTTCTCGCCCTCTGTTTCAGCCCCTCTGTTTCAGCCCCTCTGTTTCAGCCCCTCCGTTTCTCGCCCTCTGTTTCAGCCACTCTGTTTCTCGCCCTCTGTTTCAGCCCCTCTGTTTCTCGCCCTCTGTTTCAGTCCCTCTGTTTCGCGCTCTCTGTTTCAGCCCCTCTGTTTCAGTCCCTCTGTTTCTCGCCCTCTGTTTCTGCCCGTGTGTTTCTCGCCCTCTGTTTCAGCCCCTCTGTTTCTCACCCTCTGTTTCAGCCCCTCTGTTTCTCGCCCTCTGTTTCAGACCCTCTGATTCAGCCCCTCTGTTTCAGCCCCTCTGAATCAGCCCCTCTGATTCAGCCCCTCTGTTTCAGCCCCTCTGAATCAGCCCCTCTGTTTCAGCCCCTCTGTTTCTCGCCCTCCGTTTCAGCCCCTCTGTTTCAGCCCCACTGTGTCAGCCCCTCTGTTTCAGCCCCTCTATTTCTCGCCCTCTGTTTCAGCCCCTCTGATTCAGCCCCACTGTGTCAGCCCCTCTGTTTCAGCCCCTCTGTTTCTCGCCCTCTGTTTCAGCCCCTCTGTTTCAGTCCCTCTGTTTCAGTCCCTCTGTTTCTCGCCCTCTGTTTCTCACCCACTGTTTCAGCCCCTCTGTTTCTCGCCCTCTGTTTCAGCCCCTCTGTTTCTCGCCCTCTGTTTCAGCCCCTCTGTTTCAGCCCCTCTGTTTCAGTCCCTCTGTTTCTCGCCCTCTGTTTCTCGACCTCTGTTTCAGCCCCTCTGTTTCTCGCCCTCTGTTTCAGTCCCTCTGTTTCATGCCCTCTGTTTCAGCCCCTCTATTTTTCGCCCTCTGTTTCAGCCCCTCTGTTTCAGCCCCACTGTGTCAGCCCCTCTGTTTCAGACCCTTTGTTTCTCGCCCTCTGTTTCAGCCCCTCTGTTTCTCGCCCTCTGTTTCAGCCCCTCTGTTTCTCGCCCTCTGTTTCAGCCCCTCTGTTTCAGCCCCTCTGTTTCAGTCCCTCTGTTTCTCGCCCTCTGTTTCTCGCCCTCTGTTTCAGCCCCTCTGTTTCTCGCCCTCTGTTTCAGCCCCTCTGTTTCTTGCCCTCTGTTTCAGCCCCTCTGTTTCAGCCCCTCTGTTTCAGCCCCTCTGTTTCTCGCCCTCTGTTTTATCCCCTCTGTTTCTTGCCCTCTGTTTCAGCCCCTCTGTTTCTCGCCCTCCGTTTCAGCCCCTCTGTTTCAGCCCCTCTGTTTCAGCCCCTCTGTTTCGCGCCCTCTGTTTCAGCCCCTCTGTTTCTCGCGCTCTGTTTCAGCCCCTCTGTTTCTCGCCCTCTGTTTCAGCCACTCTATTTCTCGCCCTCTGTTTCAGCCCCTCTGTTTCAGCCCCACTGTTTCAGCCCCTCTGTTTCAGCCCCTCTGTTTCTCACCCTCTGTTTCAGCCCCTCTGTTTCTCGCCCTCTGTTTCAGCCCCTCTGTTTCTCGCCCTCTGTTTCAGCCCCTCTGTTTCAGTCCCTCTGTTTCTCCCCCTCTGTTTCTCGCCCTCCGTTTCAGCCCCTCTGTTTCTCGCCCTCTGTTTCAGCCCCTCTGTTTCTCGCCCTCTGTTTCAGCTCCTCTGTTTCAGCCTCTCTGTTTCAGCCCCTCTGTTTCTCGCATCTCTGATTCAGCCCCTCTGTTTCTTGCCCTCTGTTTCAGCCCCTCTGTTTCTCGCCCTCTGTTTCAGCCTCTCTGTTTCTCGCCCTCTGTTTCAGCCCCTCTGTTTCTCGCCCTCTGTTTCAGCCCCTCTGTTTCTCGCCCTCTGTTTCAGCCCCTCTGTTTCTCGCCCTCTGTTTCAGCCCCTCTATTTCATCCCCTCTGTTTCAGCCACTCTGTTTCATCCCATCTGTTTCTCGCCCTCTGTTTCTCACCCTCTGTTTCTCGCCCTCTGTTTCAGCCCCTCTGTTTTTTGCCCTCTGTTTCAGCCCCTCTGTTTCTCGCCCTCTGTTTCTCACCCTCTGTTTATCGCCCTCTGTTTCAGCCCCTCTGTTTTTTGCCGTCTGTTTCAGCCCGTCTGTTTCAGCCCCTCTGTTTCAGCCACTCTGTTTCTCGCCCTCTGTTTAAGCCCCTCTGTTTCTCGCCCTCTGTTTCAGCCCCTCTGTTTCTCGCCCTCTGTTTCAGCCCCTCTGATTCAGCCCCTCTGTTTCAGCCCCTCTGATTCAGCCCCTCTGTTTCAGCCCCTCTGCTTCAGCCCCTCTGTTTCATCCCCTCTGTTTCTCGCCCTCTGGTTCAGCCCCTCTGTTTTTCGCACTCTGTTTCAGCCCTCTGTTTCTCGCCCTCTGTTTCAGGCTCTCTGTTTCAGCCCGTCTGTTTCAGCCCCTCTGTTACAGCCCCTCTGTTTCTGGCCCTCTGTTTCTCGCCCGCTGTTTCAGCCCCTTTGTTTCTCGCCCTCTGTTTCAGCCCCTCTGTTTCAGCCCCTCTGATTCAGCCCCTCTGATTCAGCCCCTCTGTTTCTCGCCCTCTGTTTCAGCCCCTCTGTTTCAGCCCCTCTGTTTCAGCCCCTCTGTTTCTCGCCCTCTATTTCAGCCCCTCTGTTTCTCGCCCTCTGTTTCAGCCCCTCTGTTTCTCGCCCTCTGTTTCAGCCCCTCTGTTTCAGCCCCTCTGTTTCTCGCCCTCTGTTTCAGCCCCTCTGTTTCTCGCCCTCTGTTTCAGCCCCTCTGTTTCAGCACCTCTGTTTCAGCCCCTCAGTTTCAGCCACCCTGTTTCAGCCCCTCTGTTTCAGCCCCTCTGTTTCAGCCCCTCTGTTTCACCCCCTCTGTTTCTCGCCCTCTGTTTCAGCCCCTCTGTTTTTCGCCCTCTTTTTCAGGCCCTCTGTTTCAGCCCTCTGTTTCAGCCCCTCTGTTTCTCACCCTCTGTTTCAGCCCCTCTGATTCAGCCCCTCTGTTTCTCGCCCTCTGTTTCAGCCCCTCTGTTTCGCGCCCTCTGTTTCAGCCCCTCTGTTTCTCGCCCTCTGTTTCAGCCCCACTGTTTCAGCCCCTCTGTTTCAGACCCTCTGTTTCAACCCCTCTGTTTCAGCCCCTCTGTTTCTAGCCCTCTGTTTCAGCTACTCTGTTTCTTTCCCTCTGTTTCAGCCCCTCTGATTCAGCCCCTCTGTTTCAGCCCCTCTGATTCAGTCCCTCTGTTTCAGCCCCGCTGATTCAGCCCCTCTGTTTCAGCCCCTCTGATTCATCCCCTCTGTTTCAGCCCCTTTATTTCAGCCCCTCTGTTTCAGCCCCTCTGATTCAGCTCCTCTGTTTCAGGCTCTCTGTTTCAGCCCGTCTGTTTCAGCCCCTCTGTTTCAGCCCCTCTGTTTCTCGCACTCTGTTTCTCGCCCGCTGTTTCAGTCCCTTAGTTTCTCGCCCACTGTTTCAGCCCCTCTGTTTCAGTCCCTCTGATTCAGCCCCTCTGATTCAGCCCCTCTGTTTCTCGCCCTCTGTTTCAGCCCCTCTGTTTCAGCCCCTCTGTTTCAGCCCCTCCGATTCATCCCCTCTGTTTCAGCCCCTCTGTTTCTCGCCCTCTGTTTCAGCCCCTCTGATTCACACTCTCTGTTTCAGCCCCTCTGTTTCAGCCCCTCTGTTTCTCGCCCTCTGTTTCTGCCCCTCTGTCTCTCGCCTTCTGTTTCAGCCCCTCTGTTTCTCGCCCTCTGTTTCAGCCCGTCTGATTCAGCCCCTCTGTTTCAGCCCCTCTGATTCAGCCCCTCTGTTTCAGCCCCTCTGTTTCAGCCCGTCTGTTTCTCGCCGTCTGTTTCAGCCCCTCTGTTTCTCACCCTCTGTTTCAGCCCCTCTGTTTCATCCCCTCTTTTTCTCGCGCTCTGTTTCAGCCCCTCTGTTTCTCGCCCTCTGTTTCAGCCCCTCTGATTCAGCCCCTCTGTTTCTCGCCCTCTGTTTCAGCCCCTCTGTTTCTCGCCCTCTGTTTCAGCCCCTCTGTTTCTCGCCCTCTGTTTCAGCCCCTCTGTTTCAGCCCCTCTGTTTCAGCCACTCTGTTTCTCGCCCTCTGTTTCAGCCCCTCTGTTTCTCGCCCTCTGTTTCAGCCCCTCTATTTCTCGCCCTCTGTTTCAGCCCCTCTGTTTCAGCCCCACTGTTTCAGCCCCTTTGTTTCAGCCCCTCTGTTTCTCGCCCTCTGTTTCAGCCGCTCTGTTTCTCGCCCTCTGTTTCAGCCCCTCTGTTTCAGCCCCTCTGTTTCAGTCCCTCTGTTTCTCGCCCTCTGTTTCTGGCCCTCTGTTTCAGCCCCTCTGTTTCTCCCCCTCTGTTTCAGCCCTTCTGGTTCAGCCCCTCTGTTTCAGCCCCTCTGTTTCAGCCCCTCTGTTTCAGCCCCTCTGTTTCAGCCCCTCTGTTTCTCGCCCTCTGTGTCAGCCCCTCTGTTTCTTGCCCTCTGTTTCAGCCACTCTGTTTCTCGCCCTCTGTTTCAGCCTCTCTGTTTCTCGCCCTCAGTTTAAACCCCTCTGTTTCAGCCCCTCTGTTTCAGCCCCTCTGTTTCTCGCCCTCTGTTTCAGCACCTCTGTTTCAGCCCCTCTGTTTCTGCCCCTCTGTTTCTCGCCCTCTGTTTCAGCCCCTCTGTTTCTCGCCCTCTGTTTCAGCCTCTCTGTTTCTCGCCCTCTGTTTCAGCTCCTCTGTTTCAGCCCCTCTGTTTCAGCCTCTCTGTTTCTCGCCCTCTGTTTCAGCCCCTCTGTTTCAGCTCCACTGTTTCAGCCCCTCTGTTTCTCGCCCTCTGGTTCTCGCCCTCTGTTTCAGCCCCTTTGTTTCTCGCCCTCTGTTTCTCGCCCTCTGTTTCAGCCCTTCTTTTTCTCGCCCTCTGTTTCAGCCCCTCTGTTTCAGCCCCTCTGTTTCAGCCCCTCTGTTTCTCGCCCTCTGTTTTATCCCCTCTGTTTCTTGCCCTCTGTTTCAGCCCCTCTGTTTCTCGCCCTCCGTTTGAGCCCCTCTGTTTCAGCCCCTCTGTTTCAGCCCCTCTGTTTCGCGCCCTCTGTTTCAGCCCCTCTGTTTCTCGCGCTCTGTTTCAGCCCCTCTGTTTCTCGCCCTCTGTTTCAGCCACTCTATTTCTCGCCCTCTGTTTCAGCCCTTCTGTTTCAGCCCCACTGTTTCAGCCCCTCTGTTTCAGCCCCTCTGTTTCTGACCCTCTGTTTCAGCCCCTGTTTCTCGCCCTCTGTTTCAGCCCCTCTGTTTCTCGCCCTCTGTTTCAGCCCCTCTGTTTCAGTCCCTCTGATTCTCGCCCTCTGTTTCTCGCCCTCCGTTTCAGCCCCTCTGTTTCTCGCCCTCTGTTTCAGCCCCTCTGTTTCTCGCCTTCTGTTTCAGCCCCTCTGTTTCTCGCCCTCTGTTTCAACCCCTCTGATTCACACTCTCTGTTTCAGCCCCTCTGCTTCAGCCCCTCTGTTTCAGCCCCTCTGTTTCAGCACCTCTGTTTCAGCCCCTCTGTTTCAGCCACCCTGTTTCAGCCCCTCTGTTTCAGCCCCTCTGTTTCAGCCCCTCTGTTTCACCCCCTCTGTTTCTCGCCCTCTGTTTCAGCCCCTCTGTTTTTCGCCCTCTTTTTCAGGCCCGCTGTTTCAGCCCTCTGTTTCAGCCCCTCTGTTTCTCGCCCTCTGTTTCAGCCCCTCTGTTTTTCGCCCTCTGTTTCAGTCCCTCTGATTCACACTCTCTGTTTCAGCCCCTCTGTTTCAGCCCCTCTGTTTCTCGCCCTCTGTTTCAGCCCCTCTGTTTCTCGCCCTCTGTTTCTGCCCCTCTGTCTCTCGCCTTCTGTTTCAGCCCCTCTGTTTCTCGCCCTCTGTTTCAGCCCGTCTGATTCAGCCCCTCTGTTTCAGCCCCTCTGTTTCAGCCCCACTGTGTCAGCCCCTCTGTTTCAGCCCCTCTGTTTCTCGCCCTCTGTTTCAGCCCCTCTGTTTCTCGCCCTCTGTTTCAGCCCCTCTGTTTCTCGCCCTCTGTTTCAGCCCCTCTGTTTCAGCCCCTCTGTTTCAGTCCCTCTGTTTCTCGCCCTCTGTTTCTCGCCCTCTGTTTCAGCCCCTCTGTTTCTCGCCCTCTGTTTCAGCCCCTCTGTTTCTCGCCCTCTGTTTCAGCCCCTCTGTTTCAGCACCTCCGATTCATCCCCTCTGTTTCAGCCCCTCTGTTTCTCGCCCTCTGTTTCAGTCCCTCTGATTCACACTCTCTGTTTCAGCCCCTCTGTTTCAGCCCCTCTGTTTCTCGCCCTCTGTTTCTGCCCCTCTGTCTCTCGCCTTCTGTTTCAGCCCCTCTGTTTCTCGCACTCTGTTTCAGCCCGTCTGATTCAGCCTCTCTGTTTCAGCCCCTCTGATTCAGCCCCTCTGTTTCAGCCCCTCTGTTTCAGCCCGTCTGTTTCTCGCCCTCTGTTTCAGCCCCTCTGTTTCTCACCCTCTGTTTCAGCCCCTCTGTTTCATCCCCCCTTTTTCTCGCGCTCTGTTTCAGCCCCTCTGTTTCTCGCCCTCTGTTTCAGCCCCTCTGATTCAGCCCCTCTGTTTCTCGCCCTCTGTTTCAGCCCCTCTGTTTCTCGCCCTCTGTTTCAGCCCCTCTGTTTCTCGCCCTCTGTTTCAGCCCCTCTGTTTCAGCCCCTCTGTTTCAGCCCCTCTGTTTCTCGCCCTCTGTTTCAGCCCCTCTGTTTCAGCCCCTCTGATTCAGCCCATCTGATTCAGCCCCTCTGTTTCTCGCCCTCTGTTCCAGCCACTCTGTTTCAGCCCCTCTGTTTCTTGCCCTCTGTTTCTGCCCTTCTGATTCAGCCCCTCTGATTCAGCCCCTCTGTTTCTCGCCCTCTGTTTCAGCCCCTCTGTTTCTGCCCTTCTGTTTCAGCCTCTCTGTTTCAGCCCCTCTGTTTCTTGCCCTCTGTTTCAGCCCCTCTGTTTCTCGAACTCTGTTTCAGTCCCTCTGTTTCTCGCCATCTGTTTCAGCCCCTCTGTTTCGCGCTCTCTGTTTCAGCCCCTCTGTTTCTGCTCCTCTGTTTCTCGCCATCTGTTTCTGCCCCTCTGTTTCTCGCCCTCTGTTTCAGCCCCTCTGTTTCTCGCCCTCTGTTTCAGCCCCTCTGATTAAGCCCCTCTGTTTCAGCCCCTCTGATTAAGCCCCTCTGATTCAGCCCCTCTGAATCAGCCCCTCTGATTCAGCCCCTCTGTTTCTCGCCCTCTGTTTCAGCCCCTCTGTTTCAGCCCCTCTGTTTCTCGCTCTCTGTTTCAGCCCATCTGTTTCTCGCCCTCTGTTTCAGCCCCTCTGATTCAGCCCCTCTGTTTCTCGCCCTCTGTTTCAGCCCCTCTGTTTCAGCCCCTCTGTTTCAGTCCCTCTGTTTCTCGCCCTCTGTTTCTCGCCCTCTGTTTCAGCCCCTCTGTTTCTCGCCCTCTGTTTCAGCCCCTCTGTTTCTCGCCCTCTGTTTCAGCCCCTCTGTTTCAGCACCTCCGATTCATCCCCTCTGTTTCAGCCCCTCTGTTTCTCGCCCTCTGTTTCAGTCCCTCTGATTCACACTCTCTGTTTCAGCCCCTCTGTTTCAGCCCCTCTGTTTCTCGCCCTCTGTTTCTGCCCCTCTGTCTCTCGCCTTCTGTTTCAGCCCCTCTGTTTCTCGCCCTCTGTTTCAGCCCGTCTGATTCAGCCTCTCTGTTTCAGCCCCTCTGATTCAGCCCCTCTGTTTCAGCCCCTCTGTTTCAGCCCGTCTGTTTCTCGCCCTCTGTTTCAGCCCCTCTGTTTCTCACCCTCTGTTTCAGCCCCTCTGTTTCATCCCCTCTTTTTCTCGCGCTCTGTTTCAGCCCCTCTGTTTCTCGCCCTCTGTTTCAGCCCCTCTGATTCAGCCCCTCTGTTTCTCGCCCTCTGTTTCAGCCCCTCTGTTTCTCGCCCTCTGTTTCAGCCCCTCTGTTTCTCGCCCTCTGTTTCAGCCCCTCTGTTTCAGCCCCTCTGTTTCAGCCCCTCTGTTTCTCGCCCTCTGTTTCAGCCCCTCTGTTTCTCGCCCTCTGTTTCAGCCCCTCTATTTCTCGCCCTCTGTTTCAGCCCCTCTGTTTCAGCCCCACTGTTTCAGCCCCTTTGTTTCAGCCCCTCTGTTTCTCGCCCTCTGTTTCAGCCCCTCTGTTTCTCCCCCTCTGTTTCAGCCCTTCTGGTTCAGCCCCTCTGTTTCAGCCCCTCTGTTTCAGCCCCTCTGTTTCAGCCCCTCTGTTTCAGCCCCTCTGTTTCTCGCCCTCTGTGTCAGCCCCTCTGTTTCTTGCCCTCTGTTTCAGCCACTCTGTTTCTCGCCCTCTGTTTCAGCCTCTCTGTTTCTCGCCCTCAGTTTCAGCCCCTCTGTTTCAGCCCCTCTGTTTCAGCCCCTCTGTTTCTCGCCCTCTGTTTCAGCACCTCTGTTTCAGCCCCTCTGTTTCTGCCCCTCTGTTTCTCGCCCTCTGTTTCAGCCCCTCTGTTTCTCGCCCTCTGTTTCAGCCTCTCTGTTTCTCGCCCTCTGTTTCAGCTCCTCTGTTTCAGCCCCTCTGTTTCAGCCTCTCTGTTTCTCGCCCTCTGTTTCAGCCCCTCTGTTTCAGCTCCACTGTTTCAGCCCCTCTGTTTCTCGCCCTCTGGTTCTCGCCCTCTGTTTCAGCCCCTTTGTTTCTCGCCCTCTGTTTCTCGCCCTCTGTTTCAGCCCTTCTGTTTCTCGCCCTCTGTTTCAGCCCCTCTGTTTCAGCCCCTCTGTTTCAGCCCCTCTGTTTCTCGCCCTCTGTTTTATCCCCTCTGTTTCTTGCCCTCTGTTTCAGCCCCTCTGTTTCTCGCCCTCCGTTTGAGCCCCTCTGTTTCAGCCCCTCTGTTTCAGCCCCTCTGTTTCGCGCCCTCTGTTTCAGCCCCTCTGTTTCTCGCGCTCTGTTTCAGCCCCTCTGTTTCTCGCCCTCTGTTTCAGCCACTCTATTTCTCGCCCTCTGTTTCAGCCCTTCTGTTTCAGCCCCACTGTTTCAGCCCCTCTGTTTCAGCCCCTCTGTTTCTGACCCTCTGTTTCAGCCCCTGTTTCTCGCCCTCTGTTTCAGCCCCTCTGTTTCTCGCCCTCTGTTTCAGCCCCTCTGTTTCAGTCCCTCTGATTCTCGCCCTCTGTTTCTCGCCCTCCGTTTCAGCCCCTCTGTTTCTCGCCCTCTGTTTCAGCCCCTCTGTTTCTCGCCTTCTGTTTCAGCCCCTCTGTTTCTCGCCCTCTGTTTCAACCCCTCTGATTCACACTCTCTGTTTCAGCCCCTCTGTTTCAGCCCCTCTGTTTCAGCCCCTCTGTTTCAGCACCTCTGTTTCAGCCCCTCTGTTTCAGCCACCCTGTTTCAGCCCCTCTGTTTCAGCCCCTCTGTTTCAGCCCCTCTGTTTCACCCCCTCTGTTTCTCGCCCTCTGTTTCAGCCCCTCTGTTTTTCGCCCTCTTTTTCAGGCCCGCTGTTTCAGCCCTCTGTTTCAGCCCCTCTGTTTCTCGCCCTCTGTTTCAGCCCCTCTGTTTTTCGCCCTCTGTTTCAGTCCCTCTGATTCACACTCTCTGTTTCAGCCCCTCTGTTTCAGCCCCTCTGTTTCTCGCCCTCTGTTTCAGCCCCTCTGTTTCTCGCCCTCTGTTTCTGCCCCTCTGTCTCTCGCCTTCTGTTTCAGCCCCTCTGTTTCTCGCCCTCTGTTTCAGCCCGTCTGATTCAGCCCCTCTGTTTCAGCCCCTCTGTTTCAGCCCCACTGTGTCAGCCCCTCTGTTTCAGCCCCTCTGTTTCTCGCCCTCTGTTTCAGCCCCTCTGTTTCTCGCCCTCTGTTTCAGCCCCTCTGTTTCTCGCCCTCTGTTTCAGCCCCTCTGTTTCAGCCCCTCTGTTTCAGTCCCTCTGTTTCTCGCCCTCTGTTTCTCGCCCTCTGTTTCAGCCCCTCTGTTTCTCGCCCTCTGTTTCAGCCCCTCTGTTTCTCGCCCTCTGTTTCAGCCCCTCTGTTTCAGCACCTCCGATTCATCCCCTCTGTTTCAGCCCCTCTGTTTCTCGCCCTCTGTTTCAGTCCCTCTGATTCACACTCTCTGTTTCAGCCCCTCTGTTTCAGCCCCTCTGTTTCTCGCCCTCTGTTTCTGCCCCTCTGTCTCTCGCCTTCTGTTTCAGCCCCTCTGTTTCTCGCACTCTGTTTCAGCCCGTCTGATTCAGCCTCTCTGTTTCAGCCCCTCTGATTCAGCCCCTCTGTTTCAGCCCCTCTGTTTCAGCCCGTCTGTTTCTCGCCCTCTGTTTCAGCCCCTCTGTTTCTCACCCTCTGTTTCAGCCCCTCTGTTTCATCCCCTCTTTTTCTCGCGCTCTGTTTCAGCCCCTCTGTTTCTCGCCCTCTGTTTCAGCCCCTCTGATTCAGCCCCTCTGTTTCTCGCCCTCTGTTTCAGCCCCTCTGTTTCTCGCCCTCTGTTTCAGCCCCTCTGTTTCTCGCCCTCTGTTTCAGCCCCTCTGTTTCAGCCCCTCTGTTTCAGCCCCTCTGTTTCTCGCCCTCTGTTTCAGCCCCTCTGTTTCAGCCCCTCTGATTCAGCCCATCTGATTCAGCCCCTCTGTTTCTCGCCCTCTGTTCCAGCCACTCTGTTTCAGCCCCTCTGTTTCTTGCCCTCTGTTTCTGCCCTTCTGATTCAGCCCCTCTGATTCAGCCCCTCTGTTTCTCGCCCTCTGTTTCAGCCCCTCTGTTTCTGCCCTTCTGTTTCAGCCTCTCTGTTTCAGCCCCTCTGTTTCTTGCCCTCTGTTTCAGCCCCTCTGTTTCTCGAACTCTGTTTCAGTCCCTCTGTTTCTCGCCATCTGTTTCAGCCCCTCTGTTTCGCGCTCTCTGTTTCAGCCCCTCTGTTTCTGCTCCTCTGTTTCTCGCCATCTGTTTCTGCCCCTCTGTTTCTCGCCCTCTGTTTCAGCCCCTCTGTTTCTCGCCCTCTGTTTCAGCCCCTCTGATTAAGCCCCTCTGTTTCAGCCCCTCTGATTAAGCCCCTCTGATTCAGCCCCTCTGAATCAGCCCCTCTGATTCAGCCCCTCTGTTTCTCGCCCTCTGTTTCAGCCCCTCTGTTTCAGCCCCTCTGTTTCTCGCTCTCTGTTTCAGCCCATCTGTTTCTCGCCCTCTGTTTCAGCCCCTCTGATTCAGCCCCTCTGTTTCTCGCCCTCTGTTTCAGCCCCTCTGTTTCAGCCCCTCTGTTTCAGTCCCTCTGTTTCTCGCCCTCTGTTTCTCGCCCTCTGTTTCAGCCCCTCTGTTTCTCGCCCTCTGTTTCAGCCCCTCTGTTTCTCGCCCTCTGTTTCAGCCCCTCTGTTTCAGCACCTCCGATTCATCCCCTCTGTTTCAGCCCCTCTGTTTCTCGCCCTCTGTTTCAGTCCCTCTGATTCACACTCTCTGTTTCAGCCCCTCTGTTTCAGCCCCTCTGTTTCTCGCCCTCTGTTTCTGCCCCTCTGTCTCTCGCCTTCTGTTTCAGCCCCTCTGTTTCTCGCCCTCTGTTTCAGCCCGTCTGATTCAGCCTCTCTGTTTCAGCCCCTCTGATTCAGCCCCTCTGTTTCAGCCCCTCTGTTTCAGCCCGTCTGTTTCTCGCCCTCTGTTTCAGCCCCTCTGTTTCTCACCCTCTGTTTCAGCCCCTCTGTTTCATCCCCTCTTTTTCTCGCGCTCTGTTTCAGCCCCTCTGTTTCTCGCCCTCTGTTTCAGCCCCTCTGATTCAGCCCCTCTGTTTCTCGCCCTCTGTTTCAGCCCCTCTGTTTCTCGCCCTCTGTTTCAGCCCCTCTGTTTCTCGCCCTCTGTTTCAGCCCCTCTGTTTCAGCCCCTCTGTTTCAGCCCCTCTGTTTCTCGCCCTCTGTTTCAGCCCCTCTGTTTCTCGCCCTCTGTTTCAGCCCCTCTATTTCTCGCCCTCTGTTTCAGCCCCTCTGTTTCAGCCCCACTGTTTCAGCCCCTTTGTTTCAGCCCCTCTGTTTCTCGCCCTCTGTTTCAGCCGCTCTGTTTCTCGCCCTCTGTTTCAGCCCCTCTGTTTCAGCCCCTCTGTTTCAGTCCCTCTGTTTCTCGCCCTCTGTTTCTGGCCCTCTGTTTCAGCCCCTCTGTTTCTCCCCCTCTGTTTCAGCCCTTCTGGTTCAGCCCCTCTGTTTCAGCCCCTCTGTTTCAGCCCCTCTGTTTCAGCCCCTCTGTTTCAGCCCCTCTGTTTCTCGCCCTCTGTGTCAGCCCCTCTGTTTCTTGCCCTCTGTTTCAGCCACTCTGTTTCTCGCCCTCTGTTTCAGCCTCTCTGTTTCTCGCCCTCAGTTTCAGCCCCTCTGTTTCAGCCCCTCTGTTTCAGCCCCTCTGTTTCTCGCCCTCTGTTTCAGCCCCACTGTGTCAGCCCCTCTGTTTCAGCCCCTCTGTTTCTCGCCCTCTGTTTCAGCCCCTCTGTTTCTCGCCCTCTGTTTCAGCCCCTCTGTTTCTCGCCCTCTGTTTCAGCCCCTCTGTTTCAGCCCCTCTGTTTCAGTCCCTCTGTTTCTCGCCCTCTGTTTCTCGCCCTCTGTTTCAGCCCCTCTGTTTCTCGCCCTCTGTTTCAGCCCCTCTGTTTCTCGCCCTCTGTTTCAGCCCCTCTGTTTCAGCACCTCCGATTCATCCCCTCTGTTTCAGCCCCTCTGTTTCTCGCCCTCTGTTTCAGTCCCTCTGATTCACACTCTCTGTTTCAGCCCCTCTGTTTCAGCCCCTCTGTTTCTCGCCCTCTGTTTCTGCCCCTCTGTCTCTCGCCTTCTGTTTCAGCCCCTCTGTTTCTCGCACTCTGTTTCAGCCCGTCTGATTCAGCCTCTCTGTTTCAGCCCCTCTGATTCAGCCCCTCTGTTTCAGCCCCTCTGTTTCAGCCCGTCTGTTTCTCGCCCTCTGTTTCAGCCCCTCTGTTTCTCACCCTCTGTTTCAGCCCCTCTGTTTCATCCCCTCTTTTTCTCGCGCTCTGTTTCAGCCCCTCTGTTTCTCGCCCTCTGTTTCAGCCCCTCTGATTCAGCCCCTCTGTTTCTCGCCCTCTGTTTCAGCCCCTCTGTTTCTCGCCCTCTGTTTCAGCCCCTCTGTTTCTCGCCCTCTGTTTCAGCCCCTCTGTTTCAGCCCCTCTGTTTCAGCCCCTCTGTTTCTCGCCCTCTGTTTCAGCCCCTCTGTTTCAGCCCCTCTGATTCAGCCCATCTGATTCAGCCCCTCTGTTTCTCGCCCTCTGTTCCAGCCACTCTGTTTCAGCCCCTCTGTTTCTTGCCCTCTGTTTCTGCCCTTCTGATTCAGCCCCTCTGATTCAGCCCCTCTGTTTCTCGCCCTCTGTTTCAGCCCCTCTGTTTCTGCCCTTCTGTTTCAGCCTCTCTGTTTCAGCCCCTCTGTTTCTTGCCCTCTGTTTCAGCCCCTCTGTTTCTCGAACTCTGTTTCAGTCCCTCTGTTTCTCGCCATCTGTTTCAGCCCCTCTGTTTCGCGCTCTCTGTTTCAGCCCCTCTGTTTCTGCTCCTCTGTTTCTCGCCATCTGTTTCTGCCCCTCTGTTTCTCGCCCTCTGTTTCAGCCCCTCTGTTTCTCGCCCTCTGTTTCAGCCCCTCTGATTAAGCCCCTCTGTTTCAGCCCCTCTGATTAAGCCCCTCTGATTCAGCCCCTCTGAATCAGCCCCTCTGATTCAGCCCCTCTGTTTCTCGCCCTCTGTTTCAGCCCCTCTGTTTCAGCCCCTCTGTTTCTCGCTCTCTGTTTCAGCCCATCTGTTTCTCGCCCTCTGTTTCAGCCCCTCTGATTCAGCCCCTCTGTTTCTCGCCCTCTGTTTCAGCCCCTCTGTTTCAGCCCCTCTGTTTCAGTCCCTCTGTTTCTCGCCCTCTGTTTCTCGCCCTCTGTTTCAGCCCCTCTGTTTCTCGCCCTCTGTTTCAGCCCCTCTGTTTCTCGCCCTCTGTTTCAGCCCCTCTGTTTCAGCACCTCCGATTCATCCCCTCTGTTTCAGCCCCTCTGTTTCTCGCCCTCTGTTTCAGTCCCTCTGATTCACACTCTCTGTTTCAGCCCCTCTGTTTCAGCCCCTCTGTTTCTCGCCCTCTGTTTCTGCCCCTCTGTCTCTCGCCTTCTGTTTCAGCCCCTCTGTTTCTCGCCCTCTGTTTCAGCCCGTCTGATTCAGCCTCTCTGTTTCAGCCCCTCTGATTCAGCCCCTCTGTTTCAGCCCCTCTGTTTCAGCCCGTCTGTTTCTCGCCCTCTGTTTCAGCCCCTCTGTTTCTCACCCTCTGTTTCAGCCCCTCTGTTTCATCCCCTCTTTTTCTCGCGCTCTGTTTCAGCCCCTCTGTTTCTCGCCCTCTGTTTCAGCCCCTCTGATTCAGCCCCTCTGTTTCTCGCCCTCTGTTTCAGCCCCTCTGTTTCTCGCCCTCTGTTTCAGCCCCTCTGTTTCTCGCCCTCTGTTTCAGCCCCTCTGTTTCAGCCCCTCTGTTTCAGCCCCTCTGTTTCTCGCCCTCTGTTTCAGCCCCTCTGTTTCTCGCCCTCTGTTTCAGCCCCTCTATTTCTCGCCCTCTGTTTCAGCCCCTCTGTTTCAGCCCCACTGTTTCAGCCCCTTTGTTTCAGCCCCTCTGTTTCTCGCCCTCTGTTTCAGCCGCTCTGTTTCTCGCCCTCTGTTTCAGCCCCTCTGTTTCAGCCCCTCTGTTTCAGTCCCTCTGTTTCTCGCCCTCTGTTTCTGGCCCTCTGTTTCAGCCCCTCTGTTTCTCCCCCTCTGTTTCAGCCCTTCTGGTTCAGCCCCTCTGTTTCAGCCCCTCTGTTTCAGCCCCTCTGTTTCAGCCCCTCTGTTTCAGCCCCTCTGTTTCTCGCCCTCTGTGTCAGCCCCTCTGTTTCTTGCCCTCTGTTTCAGCCACTCTGTTTCTCGCCCTCTGTTTCAGCCTCTCTGTTTCTCGCCCTCAGTTTCAGCCCCTCTGTTTCAGCCCCTCTGTTTCAGCCCCTCTGTTTCTCGCCCTCTGTTTCAGCACCTCTGTTTCAGCCCCTCTGTTTCTGCCCCTCTGTTTCTCGCCCTCTGTTTCAGCCCCTCTGTTTCTCGCCCTCTGTTTCAGCCTCTCTGTTTCTCGCCCTCTGTTTCAGCTCCTCTGTTTCAGCCCCTCTGTTTCAGCCTCTCTGTTTCTCGCCCTCTGTTTCAGCCCCTCTGTTTCAGCTCCACTGTTTCAGCCCCTCTGTTTCTCGCCCTCTGGTTCTCGCCCTCTGTTTCAGCCCCTTTGTTTCTCGCCCTCTGTTTCTCGCCCTCTGTTTCAGCCCTTCTGTTTCTCGCCCTCTGTTTCAGCCCCTCTGTTTCAGCCCCTCTGTTTCAGCCCCTCTGTTTCTCGCCCTCTGTTTTATCCCCTCTGTTTCTTGCCCTCTGTTTCAGCCCCTCTGTTTCTCGCCCTCCGTTTGAGCCCCTCTGTTTCAGCCCCTCTGTTTCAGCCCCTCTGTTTCGCGCCCTCTGTTTCAGCCCCTCTGTTTCTCGCGCTCTGTTTCAGCCCCTCTGTTTCTCGCCCTCTGTTTCAGCCACTCTATTTCTCGCCCTCTGTTTCAGCCCCTCTGTTTCAGCCCCACTGTTTCAGCCCCTCTGTTTCAGCCCCTCTGTTTCTGACCCTCTGTTTCAGCCCCTGTTTCTCGCCCTCTGTTTCAGCCCCTCTGTTTCTCGCCCTCTGTTTCAGCCCCTCTGTTTCAGTCCCTCTGTTTCTCGCCCTCTGTTTCTCGCCCTCCGTTTCAGCCCCTCTGTTTCTCGCCCTCTGTTTCAGCCCCTCTGTTTCTCGCCTTCTGTTTCAGCCCCTCTGTTTCTCGCCCTCTGTTTCAGCTCCTCTGTTTCAGCCTCTCTGTTTCAGCCCCTCAGTTTCTCGCATCTCTGATTCAGCCCCTCTGTTTCAGCCCCTCTGTTTCAGCCCCTCTGTTTCTCACCCTCTGTTTCAGCCCCTCTGTTTCTCGCCCTCTGTTTCAGCCTCTCTGTTTCTCGCCCTCTGTTTCAGCTCCTCTGTTTCAGCCCCTCTGTTTCAGCCTCTCTGTTTCTCGCCCTCTGTTTCAGCCCCTGTGTTTCAGCTCCACTGATTCAGCCCCTGTGTTTCAGCCCGTCTGTTTCTCACCCTCCGTTTCAGCCCCTCTGTTTCAGTCCCTCTGTTTCTCGCCTCTGGTTCTCACCCTCTGTTTCAGCCCCTTTGTTTCTCGCCCTCTGTTTCTCGCCCTCTGTTTCAGCCCTACTGTTTCTCGCCCTCTGTTTCAGCCCCTCTGTTTCAGCCCCTCTGTTTCAGCCCCTCTGTTTCTCGCCCTCTGTTTTATCCCCTCTGTTTCTTGCCCTCTGTTTCAGCCCCTCTGTTTCTCGCCCTCCGTTTCAGCCCCTCTGTTTCAGCCCCTCTGTTTCAGCCCCTCTGTTTCGCGCCCTCTGTTTCAGCCCCTCTGTTTCTCGCGCTCTGTTTCAGCCCCTCAGTTTCTCGCCCTCTGTTTCAGCCACTCTGTTTCAGCCCCACTGTTTCAGCCCCTCTGTTTCAGCCCCTCTGTTTCTCACCCTCTGTTTCAGCCCCTCTGTTTCTCGCCCTCTGTTTCAGCCTCTCTGTTTCTCGCCCTCTGTTTCAGCACCTCTGTTTCAGTCCCTCTGTTTCTCGCCCTCTGTTTCTCGCCCTCTGTTTCAGCCCCTCTGTTTCAGCCCCTCTGTTTCTCGCCCTCTGTTTCAGCCCCTCTGTTTCAGCCCCTCTATTTCATCCCCTCTGTTTCAGCCACTCTGTTTCATCCCATCTGTTTCTCGCCCTCTGTTTCTCACCCTCTGTTTCTCGCCCTCTGTTTCAGCCCCTCTGTTTTTTGCCCTCTGTTTCAGCCCCTCTGTTTCTCGCCCTCTGTTTCTCACCCTCTGTTTCTCGCCCTCTGTTTCAGCCCCTCTGTTTTTTGCCGTCTGTTTCAGCCCGTCTGTTTCAGCCCCTCTGTTTCAGCCCCTCTGTTTCTCGCCCTCTGTTTCAGCCCCTCTGTTTCTCGCCCTCTGTTTCAGCCCCTATGTTTCTCGCCCTCTGTTTCAGCCCCTCTGATTCAGCCCCTCTGTTTCAGTCCCTCTGTTTCAGCCCCTCTGTTTTTCGCCCTCTGTTTCAGCCCTCTGTTTCTCGCCCTCTGTTTCAGGCTCTCTGTTTCAGCCCCTCTGTTACAGCCCCTCTGTTTCTGGCCCTCTGTTTCTCGCCCGCTGTTTCAGCCCCTTTGTTTCTCGCCCTCTGTTTCAGCCCCTCTGTTTCAGCCCCTCTGATTCAGCTCCTCTGATTCAGCCCCTCTGTTTCTCGCCCTCTGTTTCAGCCCCTCTGTTTCAGCCCCTCTGTTTCAGCCCCTCTGTTTCTCGCCCTCTATTTCAGCCCCTCTGTTTCTCGCCCTCTGTTTCAGTCCCTCTGTTTCTCGCCCTCTGTTTCAGACCCTCTGTTTCTCGCCCTCTGTTTCAGCCCCTCTGTTTCAGCCCCTCTGATTCAGCTCCTCTGTTTCAGGCTCTCTGTTTCAGCCCGTCTGTTTCAGCCCCTCTGTTTCAGCCCCTCTGTTTCTCGCACTCTGTTTCTCGCCCGCTGTTTCAGTCCCTTAGTTTCTCGCCCACTGTTTCAGCCCCTCTGTTTCAGCCCCTCTGATTCAGCCCCTCTGATTCAGCCCCTCTGTTTCTCGCCCTCTGTTTCAGCCCCTCTGTTTCAGCCCCTCTGTTTCAGCCCCTCCGATTCATCCCCTCTGTTTCAGCCCCTCTGTTTCTCGCCCTCTGTTTCAGCCCCTCTGATTCACACTCTCTGTTTCAGCCCCTCTGTTTCAGCCCCTCTGTTTCTCGCCCTCTGTTTCTGCCCCTCTGTCTCTCGCCTTCTGTTTCAGCCCCTCTGTTTCTCGCCCTCTGTTTCAGCCCGTCTGATTCAGCCCCTCTGTTTCAGCCCCTCTGATTCAGCTCCTCTGTTTCAGCCCCTCTGTTTCAGCCCGTCTGTTTCTCGCCCTCTGTTTCAGCCCCTCTGTTTCTCACCCTCTGTTTCAGCCCCTCTGTTTCATCCCCTCTTTTTCTCGCGCTCTGTTTCAGCCCCTCTGTTTCTCGCCCTCTGTTTCAGCCCCTCTGATTCAGCCCCTCTGTTTCTCGCCCTCTGTTTCAGCCCCTCTGTTTCTCGCCCTCTGTTTCAGCCCCTCTGTTTCTCGCCCTCTGTTTCAGCCCCTCTGTTTCAGCCCCTCTGTTTCAGCCCCTCTGTTTCTCGCCCTCTGTTTCAGCCCCTTTGTTTCTCGCCCTCTGTTTCAGCCCCTCTATTTCTCGCCCTCTGTTTCAGCCCCTCTGTTTCAGCCCCACTGTTTCAGCCCCTTTGTTTCAGCCCCTCTGTTTCTCGCCCTCTGTTTCAGCCGCTCTGTTTCTCGCCCTCTGTTTCAGCCCCTCTGTTTCAGCCCCTCTGTTTCAGTCCCTCTGTTTCTCGCCCTCTGTTTCTGGCCCTCTGTTTCAGCCCCTCTGTTTCTCCCCCTCTGTTTCAGCCCTTCTGGTTCAGCCCCTCTGTTTCAGCCCCTCTGTTTCAGCCCCTCTGTTTCAGCCCCTCTGTTTCAGCCCCTCTGTTTCTCGCCCTCTGTGTCAGCCCCTCTGTTTCTTGCCCTCTGTTTCAGCCACTCTGTTTCTCGCCCTCTGTTTCAGCCTCTCTGTTTCTCGCCCTCAGTTTCAGCCCCTCTGTTTCAGCCCCTCTGTTTCAGCCCCTCTGTTTCTCGCCCTCTGTTTCAGCACCTCTGTTTCAGCCCCTCTGTTTCTGCCCCTCTGTTTCTCGCCCTCTGTTTCAGCCCCTCTGTTTCTCGCCCTCTGTTTCAGCCTCTCTGTTTCTCGCCCTCTGTTTCAGCTCCTCTGTTTCAGCCCCTCTGTTTCAGCCTCTCTGTTTCTCGCCCTCTGTTTCAGCCCCTCTGTTTCAGCTCCACTGTTTCAGCCCCTCTGTTTCTCGCCCTCTGGTTCTCGCCCTCTGTTTCAGCCCCTTTGTTTCTCGCCCTCTGTTTCTCGCCCTCTGTTTCAGCCCTTCTGTTTCTCGCCCTCTGTTTCAGCCCCTCTGTTTCAGCCCCTCTGTTTCAGCCCCTCTGTTTCTCGCCCTCTGTTTTATCCCCTCTGTTTCTTGCCCTCTGTTTCAGCCCCTCTGTTTCTCGCCCTCCGTTTGAGCCCCTCTGTTTCAGCCCCTCTGTTTCAGCCCCTCTGTTTCGCGCCCTCTGTTTCAGCCCCTCTGTTTCTCGCGCTCTGTTTCAGCCCCTCTGTTTCTCGCCCTCTGTTTCAGCCACTCTATTTCTCGCCCTCTGTTTCAGCCCCTCTGTTTCAGCCCCACTGTTTCAGCCCCTCTGTTTCAGCCCCTCTGTTTCTGACCCTCTGTTTCAGCCCCTGTTTCTCGCCCTCTGTTTCAGCCCCTCTGTTTCTCGCCCTCTGTTTCAGCCCCTCTGTTTCAGTCCCTCTGTTTCTCGCCCTCTGTTTCTCGCCCTCCGTTTCAGCCCCTCTGTTTCTCGCCCTCTGTTTCAGCCCCTCTGTTTCTCGCCTTCTGTTTCAGCCCCTCTGTTTCTCGCCCTCTGTTTCAGCTCCTCTGTTTCAGCCTCTCTGTTTCAGCCCCTCAGTTTCTCGCATCTCTGATTCAGCCCCTCTGTTTCAGCCCCTCTGTTTCAGCCCCTCTGTTTCTCGCCCTCTGTTTCAGCCCCTCTGTTTCTCGCCCTCTGTTTCAGCCTCTCTGTTTCTCGCCCTCTGTTTCAGCTCCTCTGTTTCAGCCCCTCTGTTTCAGCCTCTCTGTTTCTCGCCCTCTGTTTCAGCCCCTCTGTTTCAGCTCCACTGTTTCAGCCCCTGTGTTTCAGCCCGTCTGTTTCTCGCCCTCTGTTTCTCGCCCTCTGTTTCAGCCCTACTGTTTCTCGCCCTCTGTTTCAGCCCCTCTGTTTCAGCCCCTCTGTTTCAGCCCCTCTGTTTCTCGCCCTCTGTTTTATCCCCTCTGTTTCTTGCCCTCTGTTTCAGCCCCTCTGTTTCTCGCCCTCCGTTTCAGCCCCTTTGTTTCAGCCCCTCTGTTTCAGCCCCTCTGTTTCGCGCCCTCTGTTTCAGCCCCTCTGTTTCTCGCGCTCTGTTTCAGCCCCTCAGTTTCTCGCCCTCTGTTTCAGCCACTCTATTTCTCGCCCTCTGTTTCAGCCCCTCTGTTTCAGCCCCACTGTTTCAGCCCCTCTGTTTCAGCCCCTCTGTTTCTCACCCTCTGTTTCAGCCCCTCTGTTTCTCGCCCTCTGTTTCAGCCTCTCTGTTTCTCGCCCTCTGTTTCAGCACCTCTGTTTCAGTCCCTCTGTTTCTCGCCCTCTGTTTCTCGCCCTCTGTTTCAGCCCCTCTGTTTCAGCCCCTCTGTTTCTCGCCCTCTGTTTCAGCCCCTCTGTTTCTCGCCCTCTGTTTCAGCCCCTCTGTTTCAGCCCCTCTATTTCATCCCCTCTGTTTCAGCCACTCTGTTTCATCCCATCTGTTTCTCGCCCTCTGTTTCTCACCCTCTGTTTCTCGCCCTCTGTTTCAGCCCCTCTGTTTTTTGCCCTCTGTTTCAGCCCCTCTGTTTCTCGCCCTCTGTTTCTCACCCTCTGTTTCTCGCCCTCTGTTTCAGCCCCTCTGTTTTTTGCCGTCTGTTTCAGCCCGTCTGTTTCAGCCCCTCTGTTTCAGCCCCTCTGTTTCTCGCCCTCTGTTTCAGCCCCTCTGTTTCTCGGCCTCTGTTTCAGCCCCTCTGTTTCTCGCCCTCTGTTTCAGCCCCTCTGATTCAGCCCCTCTGTTTCAGTCCCTCTGTTTCAGCCCCTCTGTTTCATCCCCTCTGTTTCTCGCATTCTGTTTCAGCCCCTCTGTTTTTCGCCCTCTGTTTCAGCCCTCTGTTTCTCGCCCTCTGTTTCAGGCTCTCTGTTTCAGCCCCTCTGTTACAGCCCCTCTGTTTCTGGCCCTCTGTTTCTCGCCCGCTGTTTCAGCCCCTTTGTTTCTCGCCCTCTGTTTCAGCCCCTCTGTTTCAGCCCCTCTGATTCAGCTCCTCTGATTCAGCCCCTCTGTTTCTCGCCCTCTGTTTCAGCCCCTCTGTTTCAGCCCCTCTGTTTCAGCCCCTCTGTTTCTCGCCCTCTATTTCAGCCCCTCTGTTTCTCGCCCTCTGTTTCAGTCCCTCTGTTTCTCGCCCTCTGTTTCAGACCCTCTGTTTCTCGCCCTCTGTTTCAGCCCCTCTGTTTCAGCACCTCTGTTTCTCGCCCTCTGTTTCAGCCCCTCTGTTTCTCGGCCTCTGTTTCAGCCCCTCTGTTTCTCGCCCTCTGTTTCAGCCCCTCTGATTCAGCCCCTCTGTTTCAGTCCCTCTGTTTCAGCCCCTCTGTTTCATCCCCTCTGTTTCTCGCATTCTGTTTCAGCCCCTCTGTTTTTCGCCCTCTGTTTCAGCCCTCTGTTTCTCGCCCTCTGTTTCAGGCTCTCTGTTTCAGCCCCTCTGTTACAGCCCCTCTGTTTCTGGCCCTCTGTTTCTCGCCCGCTGTTTCAGCCCCTTTGTTTCTCGCCCTCTGTTTCAGCCCCTCTGTTTCAGCCCCTCTGATTCAGCTCCTCTGATTCAGCCCCTCTGTTTCTCGCCCTCTGTTTCAGCCCCTCTGTTTCAGCCCCTCTGTTTCAGCCCCTCTGTTTCTCGCCCTCTATTTCAGCCCCTCTGTTTCTCGCCCTCTGTTTCAGTCCCTCTGTTTCTCGCCCTCTGTTTCAGACCCTCTGTTTCTCGCCCTCTGTTTCAGCCCCTCTGTTTCAGCACCTCTGTTTCAGCCCCTCTGTTTCAGCCACCCTGTTTCAGCCCCTCTGTTTCAGACCCTCTGTTTCAGCCCCTCTGTTTCACCCCCTCTGTTTCTCGCCCTCTGTTTCAGCCCCTCTGTTTCTCGCCCTCTGTTTCAGCCCCTCTGTTTCTCGCCCTCTGTTTCAGCCCCTCTGTTTCAGCCCCTCTGTTTCAGCCCCTCTGTTTCTCGCCCTCTGTTTCAGCCGCTCTGTTTCTCGCCCTCTGTTTCAGCCCCTCTGTTTCAGCCCCTCTGTTTCAGTCCCTCTGTTTCTCGCCCTCTGTTTCTGGCCCTCTGTTTCAGCCCCTCTGTTTCTCCCCCTCTGTTTCAGCCCTTCTGGTTCAGCCCCTCTGTTTCAGCCCCTCTGTTTCAGCCCCTCTGTTTCAGCCCGTCTGTTTCAGCCCCTCTGTTTCTCGCCCTCTGTGTCAGCCCCTCTGTTTCTTGCCCTCTGTTTCAGCCACTCTGTTTCTCGCCCTCTGTTTCAGCCTCTCTGTTTCTCGCCCTCTGTTTCAGCCCCTCTGTTTCAGCCCCTCTGTTTCAGCCCCTCTGTTTCTCGCCCTCTGTTTCAGCCCCTCTGTTTCAGCCCCTCTGTTTCTCGCCCTCTGTTTCAGCCCCTCTGTTTCTCGCCCTCTGTTTCAGCCTCTCTGTTTCTCGCCCTCTGTTTCAGCTCCTCTGTTTCAGCCCCTCTGTTTCAGCCTCTCTGTTTCTCGCCCTCTGTTTCAGCCCCTCTGTTTCAGCTCCACTGTTTCAGCCCCTCTGTTTCAGCCCCTCTGTTTCTCGCCCTCCGTTTCAGCCCCTCTGTTTCAGCCCCTCTGTTTCTCGCCCTCTGGTTCTCGCCCTCTGTTTCAGCCCCTTTGTTTCTCGCCCTCTGTTTCTCGCCCTCTGTTTCAGCCCTTCTGTTTCTCGTCCTCTGTTTCAGCCCCTCTGTTTCTCGCACTCTGTTTCAGCCCCTCTGTTTCTCGCCCTCTGTTTCAGCCGCTCTGTTTCTCGCCCTCTGTTTCAGCCCCTCTGTTTCAGCCCCTCTGTTTTAGTCCCTCTGTTTCTCGCCCTCTGTTTCTGGCCCTCTGTTTCAGCCCCTCTGTTTCTCCCCCTCTGTTTCAGCCCTTCTGGTTCAGCCCCTCTGTTTCAGCCCCTCTGTTTCAGCCCCTCTGTTTCAGCCCCTCTGTTTCAGCCTCTCTGTTTCTCGCCCTCTGTTTCAGCCCCTCTGTTTCAGCCCCTCTGTTTCTCGCCCTCTGTTTCAGCCCCTCTGTTTCTCGCCCTCTGTTTCAGCCCCTTTGTTTCTCGCCCTCTGTTTCAGCCCCTCTGTTTCTTGCCCTCTGTTTCAGCCCCTCTGTTTGAGCCCCTCTGTTTCAGCCCCTCTGTTTCTCGCCATGTTTCAGCGACTCTGTTTCTCGCCCTCTGTTTCTCACACTCTGTATCAGCCGCTTTGTTTCAGCCCCTCTGTTTCAGCCCCTCTGTTTCAGCCTCTCTGTTTCTCGCCCTCTGTTTCTCGCCCTCTGTTTCAGCCCCTCTGTTTCTCGCCCCCTGTTTCAGCCCCTCTGTTTCAGCCCCTCTATTTCAGCCCCTCTGTTCCAGCCCCTCTGTTTCTCGCCCTCTGTTTCAGTCCCTCTGTTTCGCGCTCTCTGTTTCAGCCCCTCTGTTTCAGCCCCTCTGTTTCTCGCCCTCTGTTTCTGCCCGTCTGGTTCTCGCCCTCTGTCTAAGTCCCTCTGTTTCGCGCCCTCTGTTTCAGCCCCTCTGATCCAGCCCCTCTGTTTCAGCCCCTGTGAATCAGCCCCTCTGATTCAGCCCCTCTGTTTCAGCCCCTCTGTTTAAGCCCCTCTGTTTCTCGCCCTCTGTTTCAGCCCCTCTGTTTCAGCCCTTCTGTTTCATCCACTCAGTTTCAGCCCCTCTGTTTCTTGCCCTCTGTTTCAGCCCCTCTGTTTCTCGCCCTCTGTTTCAGCCTCTCTGTTTCTCGCCATCTGTTTCAGCCCCTCTGTTTCTCGCCCTCTGTTTCAGCCCCTCTGTTTCGCGCTCTCTGTTTAAGCCCCTCTGTTTCAGCCCCTGTGTTTCTCGCCCTCTGTTTCTGCCCGTCTGGTTCTCGCCCTCTGTTTCAGTCCCTCTGTTTCGCGCCCTCTGTTTCAGCCCCTCTGTTTCAGTCCCTCTGTTTCGCGCTCTCTGTTTCAGCCCCTCTGATTCAGCCCCTCTGTATCAGCCCCTCTGTTTCAGCCCCTCTGTTTCTCGCCCTCTGTTTAATCCCCTCTGTTTCTCACCATCTGTTTCAGCCCCTCTGTTTCAGCCCCTCTGATTCTCGCCCTCTGTTTCAGCCTTTCTGTTTCTCGCCCTCTGTTTCAGCCCCTCTGATTCAGCCCCTCTGTTTCTCGCCCTCTGTTTCAGCCCCTCTGTTTCAGCCCCTCTGATTCAGCCCCTCTGTATCAGCCCCTCTGTTTCAGCCCCTCTGTTTCTCGCCCTCTGTTTAATCCCCTCTGTTTCTCACCATCTGTTTCAGCCCCTCTGTTTCTCGCCCTCTGTTTCAGCCCATCTGTTTCTCGCCCTCTGTTTCAGCCCCTCTGATTCAGCCCCTCTGTTTCAGCCCCTCTGATTCAGCCCCTCTGTTGCAGCCCCTCTGATTCAGCCCCTCTGTTTCAGCCCCTCTATTTCAGCCCCTCTGTTTCAGCCCCTCTGCTTCATCCCATCTGTTTCTCGCCCTCTGTTTTTCACCCTCTGTTTCTCACCCTCTGTTTCAGCCCCTCTGTTTTTTGCCCTCTGTTTCAGCCCCTCTGTTTCTCGCCCTCTGTTTCTCACCCTCTGTTTCTCGCCCTCTGTTTCAGCCCCTCTGTTTTTTGCCCTCTGTTTCAGCCCGTCTGTTTCAGCCCGTCTGTTTCAGCCCCTCTGTTTCTCGCCCTCTGTTTCAGCCCCTCTGTTTCTCGCCCTCTGTTTCAGCCCCTCTGTTTCTCGCCCTCTGTTTCAACCTCTCTGTTTCTCGCCCTCTGTTTCAGCCACTCTGTTTCAGCCCCTCTGTTTCAGCCCCTCTGTTTCTCGCCCTCTGTTTCAGCCCCTCTGTTTCTCGCCCTCTGTTTCAGCCCCTCTGATTCAGCCCCTCTGTTTCTCGCCCTCTGTTTCAGCCCCTCTGTTTCTCGCCCTCTGTTTCAGCCCCTCTGTTTCTCGCCCTCTGTTTCAGCCCCTCTGTTTCAGCTCCTCTGTTTCAGCCCCTCTGTTTCTCGCCCTCTGTTTCAGCCCCTCTGTTTCTCGCCCTCTGTTTCAGACCCTCTATTTCTCGCCCTCTGTTTCAGCCCCTCTGTTTCAGCCCCACTGTTTCAGCCCCTTTGTTTCAGCCCCTCTGTTTCTCGCCCTCTGTTTCAGACGCTCTGTTTCTCGCCCTCTGTTTCAGCCCCTCTGTTTCAGCCCCTCTGTTTCAGTCCCTCTGTTTCTCGCCCTCTGTTTCTGGCGCTCTGTTTCAGCCCCTCTGTTTCTCCCCCTCTGTTTCAGCCCTTCTGGTTCAGCCCCTCTGTTTCAGCCCCTCTGTTTCAGCCCCTCTGTTTCAGCCCCTCTGTTTCAGCCCCTCTGTTTCTCGCCCTCTGTGTCAGCCCCTCTGTTTCTTGCCCTCTGTTTCAGCCACTCTGTTTCTCGCCCTCTGTTTCAGCCTCTCTGTTTCTAGCCCTCTGTTTCAGCCCCTCTGTTTCAGCCCCTCTGTTTCAGCCCCTCTGTTTCTCGCCCTCTGTTTCAGCCCCTCTGTTTCAGCCCCTCTGTTTCAGCCCCTCTGTTTCTCGCCCTCTGTTTCAGCCCCTCTGTTTCTCGCCCTCTGTTTCAGCCTCTCTGTTTCTCGCCCTCTGTTTCAGCTCCTCTGTTTCAGCCCCTCTGTTTCAGCCTCTCTGTTTCTCGCCCTCTGTTTCAGCCCCTCTGTTTCAGCCCCTCTGTTTCAGCCCCTCTGTTTCTCGCCCTCTGTGTCAGCCCCTCTGTTTCTTGCCCTCTGTTTCAGCCACTCTGTTTCTCGCCCTCTGTTTCAGCCTCTCTGTTTCTAGCCCTCTGTTTCAGCCCCTCTGTTTCAGCCCCTCTGTTTCAGCCCCTCTGTTTCTCGCCCTCTGTTTCAGCCCCTCTGTTTCAGCCCCTCTGTTTCAGCCCCTCTGTTTCTCGCCCTCTGTTTCAGCCCCTCTGTTTCTCGCCCTCTGTTTCAGCCTCTCTGTTTCTCGCCCTCTGTTTCAGCTCCTCTGTTTCAGCCCCTCTGTTTCAGCCTCTCTGTTTCTCGCCCTCTGTTTCAGCCCCTCTGTTTCAGCTCCACTGTTTCAGACCCTCTGTTTCAGCCCCTCTGTTTCTCGCCCTCCGGTTCTCGCCCTCTGTTTCAGCCCCTTTGTTTCTCACCCTCTGTTTCTCGCCCTCTGTTTCAGCCCTTCTGTTTCTCGCCCTCTGTTTCAGCCCCTCTGTTTCTCGCACTCTGTTTCAGCCCCTCTGTTTCTCGCCCTCTGTTTCAGCCGCTCTGTTTCTCGCCCTCTGTTTCAGCCCCTCTGTTTCAGCCACTCTGTTTTAGTCCCTCTGTTTCTCGCCCTCTGTTTCTGGCCCTCTGTTTCAGCCCCTCTGTTTCTCCCCCTCTGTTTCAGCCCTTCTGGTTCAGCCCCTCTGTTTCAGCCCCTCTGTTTCAGCCCCTCTGTTTCAGCCCCTCTGTTTCAGCCTCTCTGTTTCTCGCCCTCTGTTTCAGCCCCTCTGTTTCAGCCCCACTGTTTCTCGCCCTCTGTTTCAGCCCCTCTGTTTCTTGCCCTCTGTTTCAGCCCCTCTGTTTCAGCCCCTCTGTTTCAGCCCCTCTGTTTCTCGCCATGTTTCAGCGACTCTGTTTCTCGCCCTCTGTTTCTCACACTCTGTATCAGCCGCTTTGTTTCAGCCCCTCTGTTTCAGCCCCTCTGTTTCAGCCTCTCTGTTTCTCGCCCTCTGTTTCTCGCCCTCTGTTTCAGCCCCTCTGTTTCTCGCCCCCTGTTTCAGCCCCTCTGTTTCAGCCCCTCTATTTCATCCCCTCTGTTCCAGCCCCTCTGTTTCTCGCCCTGTGTTTCTGTCCCTCTGTTTCGCGCTCTCTGTTTCAGCCCCTCTGTTTCAGCCCCTCTGTTTCTCGCCCTCTGTTTCTGCCCGTCTGGTTCTCGCCCTCTGTCTCAGTCCCTCTGTTTCGCGCCCTCTGTTTCAGCCCCTCTGATTCAGCCCCTCTGTTTCAGCCCCTGTGAATCAGCCCCTCTGTTTCAGCCCCTCTGTTTCAGACCCTCTGTTTCGCGCCCTCTGTTTCAGCCCCTCTGTTTCTCGCGCTCTGTTTCAGTCCCTCTGTTTCTCGCCCTCTGTTTCAGCCACTCTATTTCTCGCCCTCTGTTTCAGCCCCTCTGTTTCAGCCCCACTGTTTCAGCCCCTCTGTTTCAGCCCCTCTGTTTCTCACCCTCTGTTTCAGCCCCTCTGTTTCTCGCCCTCTGTTTCAGCCCCTCTGTTTCTCGCCCTCTGTTTCAGCCCCTCTGTTTCAGTCCCTCTGTTTCTCGCCCTCTGTTTCTCGCCCTCTGTTTCAGCCCCTCTGTTTCAGCCCCTCTGTTTCTCGCCCTCTGTTTCAGCCCCTCTGTTTCTCGCCCTCTGTTTCAGCCCCTCTTTTTCAGCACCTCTATTTCATCCCCTCTGTTTCAGCCACTCTGTTTCATCCCATCTGTTTCTCGCCCTCTGTTTCTCACCCTCTGTTTCTCGCCCTCTGTTTCACCCCTTCTGTTATTTGCCCTCTGTTTCAGCCCCTCTGTTTCTCGCCCTGTGTTTCTCACCCTCTGTTTCTCGCCCTCTGTTTCAGCCCCTCTGTTTTTTGCCCTCTGTTTCAGCCCCTCTGTTTCAGCCCCTCTGTTTCTCGCCCTCTGTTTCAGCCCCTCTGTTTCTCGCCCTCTGTTTCAGCCCCTCTGTTTCTCGCCCTCTGTTTCAGCCCCTCTGATTCAGCCCCTCTGTTTCAGCCCCTCTGATTCAGCCCCTCTGTTTCAGCCCCTCTGTTTCATCCCCTCTGTTTCTCGCCCTCTGTTTCAGCCCCTCTGTTTTTCGCCCTCTGTTTCAGCCCTCTGTTTCTCGCCCTCTGTTTCAGGCTCTCTGTTTCAGCCCGTCTGTTTCAGCCCCTCTGTTACAGCCCCTCTGTTTCTGGCCCTCTGTTTCTCGGCCGCTGTTTCAGCCCCTTTGTTTCTCGCCCTCTGTTTCCGCCCCTCTGTTTCAGCCCCTCTGATTCAGCCCCTCTGATTCAGCCCCTCTGTTTCTCGCCCTCTGTTTCAGCCCCTCTGTTTCAGCCCCTCTGTTTCAGCCCCTCTGTTTCTCGCCCTCTATTTCAGCCCCTCTGTTTCTCGCCCTCTGTTTCAGCCCCTCTGTTTCTCGCCCTCTGTTTCAGCCCCTCTGTTTCAGCCCCTCTGTTTCTCGCCCTCTGTTTCAGCCCCTCTGTTTCTCGCCCTCTGTTTCAGCCCCTTGTTTCAGCACCTCTGTTTCAGCCCCTCTGTTTCAGCCACCCTGTTTCAGCCCCTCTGTTTCAGCCCCTCTGTTTCAGCCCCTCTGTTTCACCCCCTCTGTTTCTCGCCCTCTGTTTCAGCCCCTCTGTTTTTCGACCTCTTTTTCAGCCCCTCTGTTTCAGCCCTCTGTTTCAGCCCCTCTGTTTCTCACCCTCTGTTTCAGCCCCTCTGATTCAGCCCCTCTGTTTCTCGCCCTCTGTTTCAGCCCCTCTGTTTCGCGCCCTCTGGTTCAGCCCCTCTGTTTCTCGCCCTCTGTTTCAGCCCCACTGTTTCAGCCCCTCTGTTTCAGACCCTCTGTTTCAACCCCTCTGTTTCAGCCCCTCTGTTTCTAGCCCTCTGTTTCAGCCACTCTGTTTCTTTCCCTCTGTTTCAGCCCCTCTGTTTCAGCCCCTCTGTTTCTCGCCCGCTGTTTCTGCCCCTCTGTTTCAGCCCCTCAGTTTCTCGCCCTCTGTTTCAGCCCCGCTGATTCAGCCCCTCTGTTTCAGCCCCTCTGATTCATCCCCTCTGTTTCAGCCCCTCTATTTCAGCCCCTCTGTTTCAGCCCCTCTGATTCAGCTCCTCTGTTTCAGGCTCTCTGTTTCAGCCCCTCTGTTTCTCGCACTCTGTTTCTCGCCCGCTGTTTCAGTCCCTTAGTTTCTCGCCCACTGTTTCAGCCCCTCTGTTTCAGCCCCTCTGATTCAGCCCCTCTGATTCAGCCCCTCTGTTTCTCGCCCTCTGTTTCAGCCCCTCTGTTTCAGCCCCTCTGTTTCAGCCCCTCCGATTCATCCCCTCTGTTTCAGCCCCTCTGTTTCTCGCCCTCTGTTTCAGCCCCTCTGATTCACACTCTCTGTTTCAGCCCCTCTGTTTCAGCCCCTCTGTTTCTCGCCCTCTGTTTCTGCCCCTCTGTCTCTCGCCTTCTGTTTCAGCCCCTCTGTTTCTCGCCCTCTGTTTCAGCCCGTCTGATTCAGCCCCTCTGTTTCAGCCCCTCTGATTCAGCCCCTCTGTTTCAGCCCCTCTGTTTCAGCCCGTCTGTTTCTCGCCCTCTGTTTCAGCCCCTCTGTTTCTCACCCTCTGTTTCAGCCCCTCTGTTTCATCCCCTCTTTTTCTCGCCCTCTGTTTCAGCCCCTCTGTTTCTCGCCCTCTGTTTCAGCCCCTCTGATTCAGCCCCTCTGTTTCTCGCCCTCTGTTTCAGCCCCTCTGTTTCTCGCCCTCTGTTTCAGCCCCTCTGTTTCTCGCCCTCTGTTTCAGCCCCTCTGTTTCAGCCCCTCTGTTTCAGCCCCTCTGTTTCTCGCCCTCTGTTTCAGCCCCTCTGTTTCTCGCCCTCTGTTTCAGCCCCTCTATTTCTCGCCCTCTGTTTCAGCCCCTCTGTTTCAGCCCCACTGTTTCAGCCCCTTTGTTTCAGCCCCTCTGTTTCTCGCCCTCTGTTTCAGCCGCTCTGTTTCTCGCCCTCTGTTTCAGCCCCTCTGTTTCAGCCCCTCTGTTTCAGTCCCTCTGTTTCTCGCCCTCTGTTTCTGGCCCTCTGTTTCAGCCCCTCTGTTTCTCCCCCTCTGTTTCAGCCCTTCTGGTTCAGCCCCTCTGTTTCAGCCCCTCTGTTTCAGCCCCTCTGTTTCAGCCCCTCTGTTTCAGCCCCTCTGTTTCTCGCCCTCTGTGTCAGCCCCTCTGTTTCTTGCCCTCTGTTTCAGCCACTCTGTTTCTCGCCCTCTGTTTCAGCCTCTCTGTTTCTCGCCCTCTGTTTCAGCCCCTCTGTTTCAGCCCCTCTGTTTCAGCCCCTCTGTTTCTCGCCCTCTGTTTCAGCCCCTCTGTTTCAGCCCCTCTGTTTCTCGCACTCTGTTTCAGCCCCTCTGTTTCTCGCCCTCTGTTTCAGCCTCTCTGATTCTCGCCCTCTGTTTCAGCTCCTCTGTTTCAGCCCCTCTGTTTCAGCCTCTCTGTTTCTCGCCCTCTGTTTCAGCCCCTCTGTTTCAGCTCCACTGTTTCAGCCCCTCTGTTTCAGCCCCTCTGTTTCTCGCCCTCCGTTTCAGCCCCTCTGTTTCAGCCCCTCTGTTTCAGCCCCTCTGTTTCTCGCTCTCTGGTTCTCGCCCTCTGTTTCAGCCCCTTTGTTTCTCACCCTCTGTTTCTCGCCCTCTGTTTCAGCCCTTCTGTTTCTCGCCCTCTGTTTCAGCCCCTCTGTTTCTCACACTCTGTTTCAGCCCCTCTGTTTCTCGCCCTCTGTTTCAGCCGCTCTGTTTCTCGCCCTCTGTTTCAGCCCCTCTGTTTCAGCCCCTCTGTTTTAGTCCCTCTGTTTCAGCCCCTCTGTTTCTGGCCCTCTGTTTCAGCCCCTCTGTTTCTCCCCCTCTGTTTCAGCCCTTCTGGTTCAGCCCCTCTGTTTCAGCCCCTCTGTTCCAGCCCCTCTGTTTCAGCCCCTCTGTTTCAGCCTCTCTGTTTCTCGCCCTCTGTTTCAGCCCCTCTGTTTCAGCCCCTCTGTTTCTCGCCCTCTGTTTCAGCCCCTCTGTTTCTCGCCCTCTGTTTCAGCCCCTTTGTTTCTCGCCCTCTGTTTCAGCCCCTCTGTTTCTTGCCCTCTGTTTCAGCCCCTCTGTTTCAGCCCCTCTGTTTCAGCTCCTCTGTTTCTCGCCATGTTTCAGCGACTCTGTTTCTCGCCCTCTGTTTCTCACACTCTGTATCAGCCGCTTTGTTTCAGCCCCTCTGTTTCAGCCCCTCTGTTTCAGCCTCTCTGTTTCTCGCCCTCTGTTTCTCGCCCTCTGTTTCAGCCCCTCTGTTTCTCGCCCCCTGTTTCAGCCCCTCTGTTTCAGCCCCTCTATTTCAGCCCCTCTGTTCCAGCCCCTCTGTTTCTCGCCCTCTGTTTCAGTCCCTCTGTTTCGCGCTCTCTGTTTCAGCCCCTCTGTTTCAGCCCCTCTGTTTCTCGCCCTCTGTTTCTGCCCGTCTGGTTCTCGCCCTCTGTCTCAGTCCCTCTGTTTCGCGCCCTCTGTTTCAGCCCCTCTGATTCAGCCCCTCTGTTTCAGCCCCTGTGAATCAGCCCCTCTGATTCAGCCCCTCTGTTTCAGCCCCTCTGTTTAAGCCCCTCTGTTTCTCGCCCTCTGTTTCAGCCCCTCTGTTTCAGCCCTTCTGTTTCAGCCACTCAGTTTCAGCCCCTCTGTTTCTTGCCCTCTGTTTCAGCCCCTCTGTTTCTCGCCCTCTGTTTCAGCCTCTCTGTTTCTCGCCCTCTGTTTCAGCCCCTCTGTTTCTCGCCCTCTGTTTCAGCCCCTCTGTTTCGCGCTCTCTGTTTAAGCCCCTCTGTTTCAGCCCCTGTGTTTCTCGCCCTCTGTTTCTGCCCGTCTGGTTCTCGCCCTCTGTTTCAGTCCCTCTGTTTCGCGCCCTCTGTTTCAGCTCCTCTGTTTCAGTCCCTCTGTTTCGCGCTCTCTGTTTCAGCCCCTCTGATTCAGCCCCTCTGTATCAGCCGCTCTGTTTCAGCCCCTCTGTTTCTCGCCCTCTGTTTCAGCCCCTCTGATTCTCGCCCTCTGTTTCAGCCCCTCAGTTTCTCGCCCTCTGTTTCAGCCCCTCTGTTTCAGCCCCTCTGTTTCAGCCCCTCTGTTTCGCGCCCTCTGTTTCAGCCCCTCTGTTTCTCGCCCTCTGTTTCAGCCCATCTGTTTCTCGCCCTCTGTTTCAGCCCCTCTGATTCAGCCCCTCTGTTTCAGCCCCTCTGATTCAGCCCCTCTGTTGCAGCCCCTCTGATTCAGCCCCTCTGTTTCAGCCCCTTTATTTCAGCCCCTCTGTTTCAGCCCCTCTGCTTCATCCCATCTGTTTCTCGCCCTCTGTTTTTCACCCTCTGTTTCTCACCCTCTGTTTCAGCCCCTCTGTTTTTTGCCCTCTGTTTCAGCCCCTCTGTTTCTCGCCCTCTGTTTCTCACCCTCTGTTTCTCGCCCTCTGTTTCAGCCCCTCTGTTTTTTGCCCTCTGTTTCAGCCCGTCTGTTTCAGCCCGTCTGTTTCAGCCCCTCTGTTTCTCGCCCTCTGTTTCAGCCCCTCTGTTTCTCGCCCTCTGTTTCAGCCCCTCTGTTTCTCGCCCTCTGTTTCAACCTCTCTGTTTCTCGCCCTCTGTTTCAGCCACTCTGTTTCAGCCCCTCTGTTTCAGCCCCTCTGTTTCTCGCCCTCTGTTTCATCCCCTCTGTTTCTCGCCCTCTGTTTCAGCCCCTCTGATTCAGCCCCTCTGTTTCTCGCCCTCTGTTTCAGCCCCTCTATTTCTCGCCCTCTGTTTCAGCCCCTCTGTTTCAGCCCCACTGTTTCAGCCCCTTTGTTTCAGCCCCTCTGTTTCTCGCCCTCTGTTTCAGCCGCTCTGTTTCTCGCCCTCTGTTTCAGCCCCTCTGTTTCAGCCCCTCTGTTTCAGCCCCTCTGTTTCAGTCCCTCTGTTTCTCGCCCTCTGTTTCTGGCCCTCTGTTTCAGCCCCTCTGTTTCTCCCCCTCTGTTTCAGCCCTTCTGGTTCAGCCCCTCTGTTTCAGCCCCTCTGTTTCAGCCCCTCTGTTTCAGCCCCTCTGTTTCAGCCCCTCTGTTTCTCGCCCTCTGTGTCAGCCCCTCTGTTTCAGCCCCTCTGTTTCAGCCCCTCTGTTTCTCGCCCTCTGTTTCAGCCTCTCTGTTTCTCGCCCTCTGTTTCAGCTACTCTGTTTCAGCCCCTCTGTTTCAGCCTCTCTGTTTCTCGCCCTCTGTTTCAGCCCCTCTGTTTCAGCTCCACTGTTTCAGCCCCTCTGTTTCAGCCCCTCTGTTTCTCGCCCTCCGTTTCAGCCCCTCTGTTTCAGCCCCTCTGTTTCTCGCCCTCTGGTTCTCGCCCACTGTTTCAGCCCCTTTGTTTCTCACCCTCTGTTTCTCGCCCTCTGTTTCAGCCCTTCTGTTTCTCGCCCTCTGTTTCAGCCCCTCTGTTTCTCGCACTCTGTTTCAGCCCCTCTGTTTCTCGCCCTCTGTTTCAGCCGCTCTGTTTCTCGCCCTCTGTTTCAGCCCCTCTGTTTCAGCCCCTCTGTTTTAGTCCCTCTGTTTCTCGCCCTCTGTTTCAGCCCCTCTGTTTCAGCCCCTCTGTTTTAGTCCCTCTGTTTCTCGCCCTCTGTTTCAGCCCTTCTGGTTCAGCCCCTCTGTTTCAGCCCCTCTGTTTCAGCCCCTCTGTTTCAGCCCCTCTGTTTCAGCCTCTCTGTTTCTCGCCCTCTGTTTCAGCCCCTCTGTTTCAGCCCCTCTGTTTCTCGCCCTCTGTTTCAGCCCCTCTGTTTCTCGCCCTCTGTTTCAGCCCCTTTGTTTCTCGCCCTCTGTTTCAGCCCCTCTGTTTCTTGCCCTCTGTTTCAGCCCCTCTGTTTCTCGCCATGTTTCAGCGACTCTGTTTCTCGCCCTCTGTTTCTCACACTCTGTATCAGCCGCTTTGTTTCAGCCCCTCTGTTTCAGCCCCTCTGTTTCATCCTCTCTGTTTCTCGCCCTCTGTTTCTCGCCCTCTGTTTCAGACCCTCTGTTTCTCGCCCCCTGTTTCAGCCCCTCTGTTTCAGCCCCTTTATTTCAGCCCCTCTGTTCCAGCCCCTCTGTTTCTCGCCCTCTGTTTCAGTCCCTCTGTTTCGCGCTCTCTGTTTCAGCCCCTCTGTTTCAGCCCCTCTGTTTCTCGCCCTCTGTTTCTGCCCGTCTGGTTCTCGCCCTCTGTCTCAGTCCCTCTGTTTCGCGCCCTCTGTTTCAGCCCCTCTGATTCAGCCCCTCTGTTTCAGCCCCTGTGAATCAGCCCCTCTGATTCAGCCCCTCTGTTTCAGCCCCTCTGTTTAAGCCCCTCTGTTTCTCGCCCTCTGTTTCAGCCCCTCTGTTTCAGCCCTTCTGTTTCAGCCACTCAGTTTCAGCCCCTCTGTTTCTTGCCCTCTGTTTCAGCCCCTCTGTTTCTCGCCCTCTGTTTCAGCCTCTCTGTTTCTCGCCATCTGTTTCAGCCCCTCTGTTTCTCGCCCTCTGTTTCAGCCCCTCTGTTTCGCGCTCTCTGTTTAAGCCCCTCTGTTTCAGCCACTCTGTTTCTCGCCCTCTGTTTCTGCCCGTCTGGTTCTCGCCCTCTGTTTCAGTCCCTCTGTTTCGCGCCCTCTGTTTCAGCCCCTCTGTTTCAGTCCCTCTGTTTCGCGCTCTCTGTTTCAGCCCCTCTGATTCAGCCCCTCTGTATCAGCCCCTCTGATTCAGCCCCTCTGTTTCTCGCCCTCTGTTTAATCCCCTCTGTTTCTTACCATCTGTTTCAGCCCCTCTGTTTCAGCCCCTCTGATTCTCGCCCTCTGTTTCAGCCTTTCTGTTTCTCGCCCTCTGTTTCAGCCCCTCTGATTCAGCCCCTCTGTTTCTCGCCCTCTGTTTCAGCCCCTCTGATTCTCGCCCTCTGTTTCAGCCCCTCAGTTTCTTGCCCTCTGTTTCAGCCCCTCTGTTTCAGCCCCTCTGTTTCAGCCCCTCTGTTTCGCGCCCTCTGTTTCAGCCCCTCTGTTTCTCGCCCTCTGTTTCAGCCCATCTGTTTCTCGCCCTCTGTTTCAGCCCCTCTGATTCAGCCCCTCTGTTTCAGCCCCTCTGATTCAGCCCCTCTGTTGCAGCCCCTCTGATTCAGCCCCTCTGTTTCAGCCCCTCTATTTCAGCCCCTCAGTTTCAGCCCCTCTGCTTCATCCCATCTGTTTCTCGCCCTCTGTTTTTCACCCTCTGTTTCTCACCCTCTGTTTCAGCCCCTCTGTTTATTGCCCTCTGTTTCAGCCCCTCTGTTTCTCGCCCTCTGTTTCTCACCCTCTGTTTCTCGCCCTCTGTTTCAGCCCCTCTGTTTTTTGCCCTCTGTTTCAGCCCGTCTGTTTCAGCCCGTATGTTTCAGCCCCTCTGTTTCTCGCCCTCTGTTTCAGCCCCTCTGTTTCTCGCCCTCTGTTTCAGCCCCTCTGTTTCTCGCCCTCTGTTTCAACCTCTCTGTTTCTCGCCCTCTGTTTCAGCCACTCTGTTTCAGCCCCTCTGTTTCAGCCCCTCTGTTTCTCGCCCTCTGTTTCAGCCCCTCTGTTTCTCGCCCTCTGTTTCAGCCCCTCTGTTTCTCGCCCTCTGTTTCAGCCCCTCTGATTCAGCCCCTCTGTTTCAGCCCCTCTGATTCAGCCCCTCTGTTTCAGCCCCTCTGTTTCAGCCCCTCTGTTTCATCCCCTCTGTTTCTCGCCCTCTGTTTCAGCCCCTCTGTTTTTCGCCCTCTGTTTCAGCCCCTCTGATTCAGCCCCTCTGTTTCAGCCCCTCTGATTCAGCCCCTCTGTTACAGCCCCTCTGTTTCAGCCCCTCTGTTTCATCCCCTCTGTTTCTCGCCCTCTGTTTCAGCCCGTCTGTTTCAGCCCCTCTGTTTCAGTCCCTCTGTTTCTGGCCCTCTGTTTCTCGCCCGCTGTTTCAGCTCCTTTGTTTCTCGCCCTCTGTTTCAGTCCCTCTGTTTCAGCCCCTCTGATTCAGCCCCTCTGATTCAGCCCCTCTGTTTCTCGCCCTCTGTTTCAGCTCCACTGTTTCAGCCCCTCTGTTTCTCGCCCTCTATTTCAGCCCCTCTGTTTCTCGCCCTCTGTTTCAGCCCCTCTGTTTCTCGCCCTCTGTTTCAGCCCCTCTGTTTCAGCCCCTCTGTTTCTCGCCCTCTGTTTCAGCCCCTCTGTTTCCCGCCCTCTGTTTCAGCCCCTCTGTTTCAGCACCTCTGTTTCAGCCCCTCTGTTTGAGCCACCCTGTTTCAGCCCCTCTGTTTCAGCCCCTCTGTTTCAGCCCCTCTGTTTCACCCCCTCTGTTTCTCGCCCGCTGTTTCAGTCCCTTAGTTTCTCGCCCACTGTTTCAGCCCTTCTGTTTCAGCCCCTCTGATTCAGCCCCTCTGATTCAGCCCCTCTGTTTCTCGCCCTCTGTTTCAGCCCCTCTGTTTATTGCCCTCTGTTTCAGCCCCTCTGTTTCTCGCCCTCTGTTTCTCACCCTCTGTTTCTCGCCCTCTGTTTCAGCCCCTCTGTTTTTTGCCCTCTGTTTCAGCCCCTCTGATTCAGCCCCTCTGTTTCTCGCCCTCTGTTTCAGCCCCTCTGTTTCAGCCCCTCTGTTTCAGCCCCTCCGATTTAGCCCCTCTGTTTCAGCCCCTCTGTTTCTCGCCCTCTGTTTCAGCCCCTCTGATTCACACTCTCTGTTTCAGCCCCTCTGTTTCAGCCCCTCTGTTTCTCGCCCTCTTTTTCTGCCCCTCTGTCTCTCGCCCTCTGTTTCAGCCCCTCTGTTTCTCGCCCTCTGTTTCAGCCCGTCTGATTCAGCCCCTCTGTTTCAGCCCCTCTGATTCAGCCCCTCTGTTTCAGCCCCTCTGTTTCAGCCCCTCTGTTTCTCGCCCTCTGTTTCAGCCCCTCTGTTTCTCACCCTCTGTTTCTCGCCCTCTGTTTCAGCCCCTCTGTTTCTCGCCCTCTGTTTCAGCCCCTCTATTTCTCGCCCTCTGTTTCAGCCTCTCTGTTTCAGCCCCACTGTTTCAGCTACTTTGTTTCAGCCCCTCTGTTTCTCGCCCTCTGTTTCAGCCGCTCTGTTTCTCGCCCTCTGTTTCAGCCCCTCTGTTTCAGCCCCTCAGTTTCAGTCCCTCTGTTTCTCGCCCTCTGTTTCTGGCCCTCTGTTTCAGACCCTCTGTTTCTCGCCCTCTGTTTCAGCCCTTCTGGTTCAGCCCCTCTGTTTCAGCGCCTCTGTTTCAGCCCCTCTGTTTCAGCCCCTCTGTTTCAGCCCCTCTGTTTCTCGCCCTCTGTTTCAGCCCCTCTGTTTCTTGCCCTCTGTTTCAGCCACTCTGTTTCTCGCCCTCTGTTTCAGCCTCTCTGTTTCTCGCCCTCTGTTTCAGCTCCTCTGTTTCCGCCCCTCTGTTTCAGCCCCTCTGTTTCTCGCCCTCTGTTTCAGCCCCACTGTTTCAGCCCCTCTGTTTCAGCCCCTCTGTTTCTCGCCCTCTGTTTCAGCCCGTCTGTTTCTCGCCCTCTGTTTCAGCCTCTCTGTTTCTCGCCCTCTGTTTCAGCTCCTCTGTTTCAGCCCCTCTGTTTCAGCCCCTCTGTTTCTCGCCCTCTGTTTCATCCCCTCTGTTTCAGCTCCTCTGTTTCAGCCCCTCTGTTTCAGCCCCTCTGTTTCTCGCCCTCTGTTTCAGCCCCTCTGTTTCTCGCCATCTGTTTCTCGCCCTCTGTTTCAGCCCCTCTGTTTCTCGCCCTCTGTTTCAGCCCCTGTGTTTCTCGCCCTCTGTTTCAGCCCCTCTGTTTCAGCCCCTCTGTATCAGCCCCTCCGTTTCTCGCCCTCTGTTTCTGCCCCTCTGTTTCTCGCCCTCTGTTTCTCGCCCTCTGTTTCAGCCCCTCTGTTTCTCGCCCTCTGTTTCTCGCCCTCTGTTTCAGCCCCTCTGTTTCTCGCCCTCTGTTTCAGCCCCTGTGTTTCTCGCCCTCTGTTTCAGCCCCTCTGTTTCAGCCCCTCTGTATCAGCCCCTCCGTTTCGCGCCCTCTGTTTCTGCCCCTCTGTTTCTCGCCCTCTGTTTCAGCCCCTCTGTTTCTCGCCCTCTGTTTCAGCCCCTCTGTTTCTCGCCCTCTGTTTCAGCCCCTCTGTTTCTCGCCCTCTGTTTCAGCCCCTCTGTTTCTTGCCCTCTGTTTCAGCCCCTCTGTTTCAGCCCCTCTGTTTCAGCCTCTCTGTTTCTCGCCCTCTGTTTCTCGCCCTCTGTTTCAGCCCCTCTGTTTCTCGCCCTCTGTTTCAGCCCCTCTGTTTCAGCTCCTCTGATTCAGCCCCTCTCATTCAGCCCCTCTGTTTCTCGCCCTCTGTTTCAGCCCCTCTGTTTCTGCCCTTCTGTTTCAGCCACTCAGTTTCAGCCCCTCTGTTTCTTGCCCTCTGTTTCTCGCCCTCTGTTTCAGCCCCTCTGTTTCTCGCCGTCTGTTTCAGCCGCTCTGTTTCTCGCCCTCTGTTTCAGTCCCTCTGTTTCGCGCTCTCTGTTTCAGACCCTCTGTTTCAGCCCCTCTGTTTCTCGCCCTCTGTTTCTGTCCGTCTGTTTCTCGCCCTCTGTATCAGCCACTCTGTTTCTCGCCCTCTGTTTCAGCCCCTCTGTTTCGCGCTCTCTGTTTCAGCCCCTCTGAATCAGCCCCTCTGATTCAGCCCCTCTGTTTCAGCCCCTCTGTTTCAGCCCCTCTGTTTCTCGCCCTCTGTTTCAGCCTCTCTGTTTCTCGCCCTCTGTTTCAGCCCCTCTGTTTCAGCCCCTCTGTTTCAGCCCCTCTGTTTCTCGCCCTCTGTTTCAGCCCCTCTGTTTCTCGCCCTCTGTTTCAGCCCCTCTGTTTCTCGCCCTCTGTTTCAGCCCCTCTGTTTCTTGCCCTCTGTTTCAGCCCCTCTGTTTCAGCCCCTCTGTTTCAGCCCCTCTGTTTCAGCCCCTCTGTTTCAGCCCCTCTGTTTCTCGCCATGTTTCAGCGACTCTGTTTCTCGCCCTCTGTTTCAGCCCCTCTGTTTCTCACCCTCTGTATCAGCCGCTTTGTTTCAGCCCCTCTGTTTCAGCCCCTCTGTTTCAGCCTCTCTGTTTCTCGCCCTCTGTTTCTCGCCCTCTGTTTCAGCCCCTCTGTTTCTCGCCCTCTGTTTCAGCCCCTCTGTTTCTCGCCCTCTGTTTAATCCCCTCTGTTTCTCACCATCTGTTTCAGCCCCTCTGTTTCAGCCCCTCTGATTCTCGCCCTCTGTTTCAGCCTTTCTGTTTCTCGCCCTCTGTTTCAGCCCCTCTGATTCAGCCCCTCTGATTCTCGCCCTCTGTTTCAGCCCCTCAGTTTTTCGCCCTCTGTTTCAGCCCCTCTGTTTCAGCCCCTCTGTTTCAGCCCCTCTGTTTCGCGCCCTCTGTTTCAGCCCCTCTGTTTCTCGCCCTCTGTTTCAGCCCATCTGTTTCTCGCCCTCTGTTTCAGCCCCTCTCTTTCTCGCACTCTGTGTCAGCCCCTCTGATTCAGCCCCTCTGTTGCAGCCCCTCTGATTCAGCCCCTCTGTTTCAGCCCCTCTATTTCAGCCCCTCAGTTTCAGCCCCTCTGCTTCATCCCATCTGTTTCTCGCCCTCTGTTTTTCACCCTCTGTTTCTCACCCTCTGTTTCAGCCCCTCTGTTTTTTGCACTCTGTTTCAGCCCCTCTGTTTCTCGCCCTCTGTTTCTCACCCTCTGTTTCTCGCCCTCTGTTTCAGCCCCTCTGTTTTTTGCCCTCTGTTTCAGCCCGTCTGTTTCAGCCCCTCTGTTTCAGCCCCTCTGTTTCTCGCCCTCTGTTTCAGCCCCTCTGTTTCTAGCCCTCTGTTTCAGCCCCTCTGTTTCTCGCCCTCTGTTTCAACCTCTCTGTTTCTCGCCCTCTGTTTCAGCCACTCTGTTTCAGCCCCTCTGTTTCAGCCCCTCTGTTTCTCGCCCTCTGTTTCAGCCCCTCTGTGTCTCGCCCTCTGTTTCAGCCCCTCTGATTCAGCCCCTCTGTTTCAGCCCCTCTGATTCAGCCCCTCTGTTTCAGCCCCTCTGTTTCAGCCCCTCTGTTTCATCCCCTCTGTTTCTCGCCCTCTGTTTCAGCCCCTCTGTTTTTCGCCCTCTGTTTCAGCCCCTCTGTTTCTCGCCCTCTGTTTCAGGCTCTCTGTTTCAGCCCGTCTGTTTCAGCCCCTCTGTTTCAGCCCCTCTGTTTCTGGCCCTCTGTTTCTCGCCCGCTGTTTCAGCCCCTTTGTTTCTCGCCCTCTGTTTCAGCCCCTCTGATTCAGCCCCTCTGATTCAGCCCCTCTGATTCAGCCCCTCTGTTTCTCGCCCTCTGTTTCAACCCCTCTGTTTCAGCCCCTCTGTTTCTCGCCCTCTATTTCAGCCCCTCTGTTTCTCGCCCTCTGTTTCAGCCCCTCTGTTTCTCGCCCTCTGTTTCAGCCCCTCTGTTTCAGCCGCTCTGTTTCTCGCCCTCTGTTTCAGCCCCTCTGTTTCCCGCCTTCTGTTTCAGCCCCTCTGTTTCAGCACCTCTGTTTCAGCCCCTCTGTTTCAGCCACCCTGTTTCAGCCCCTCTGTTTCAGCCCCTCTGTTTCAGCCCCTCTGTTTCACCCCCTCTGTTTCTCGCCCTCTGTTTCAGCCCCTCTGTTTCTCACCCTCTGTTTCAGCCCCTCTGTTTCAGGCTCTCTGTTTCAGCCCGTCTGTTTCAGCCCCTCTGTTTCAGCCCCTCTGTTTCTCGCACTCTGTTTCTCGCCCGCTGTTTCAGTCCCTTAGTTTCTCGCCCACTGTTTCAGCCCTTCTGTTTCAGCCCCTCTGATTCAGCCCCTCTGATTCAGCCCCTCTGTTTCTCGCCCTCTGTTTCAGCCCCTCTGTTTCAGCCCCTCTGTTTCAGCCCCTCCGATTCAGCCCCTCTGTTTCAGCCCCTCTGTTTCTCGCCCTCTGTTTCAGCCCCTCTGATTCACACTCTCTGTTTCAGCCCCTCTGTTTCAGCCCCTCTGTTTCTCGCCCTCTTTTTCTGCCCCTCTGTCTCTCGCCCTCTGTTTCAGCCCCTCTGTTTCTCGCCCTCTGTTTCAGCCCGTCTGATTCAGCCCCTCTGTTTCAGCCCCTCTGATTCAGCCCCTCTGTTTCAGCCCCACTGTTTCAGCCCCTCTGTTTCTCGCCCTCTGTTTCAGCCCCTCTGTTTCTCACCCTCTGCTTCTCGCCCTCTGTTTCAGCCCCTCTGTTTCTCGCCCTCTGTTTCAGCCCCTCTGTTTCTCGCCCTCTGTTTCAGCCCCTCTGTTTCAGCCCCTCTGTTTCAGCCCCTCTGTTTCTCGCCCTCTGTTTCAGCCCCTCTGTTTCGCGCCCTCTGTTTCAGCCCCTCTATTTCTCGCCCTCTGTTTCAGCCCCTCTGTTACAGCCCCACTGTTTCAGCTACTTTGTTTCAGCCCCTCTGTTTCTCGCCCTCTGTTTCAGCCGCTCTGTTTCTCGCCCTCTGTTTCAGCCCCTCTGTTTCAGCCCCTCAGTTTCAGTCCCTCTGTTTCTCGCCCTCTGTTTCTGGCCCTCTGTTTCAGCCCCTCTGTTTCTCGCCCTCTGTTTCAGCCCTTCTGGTTCAGCCCCTTTGTTGCAGCGCCTCTGTTTCAGCCCCTCTGTTTCAGCCCCTCTGTTTCTGCCCCTCTCTTTCTCGCCCTCTGTTTCAGCCCCTCTGTTTCTTGCCCTCTGTTTCAGCCACTCTGTTTCTCGCCCTCTGTTTCAGCCTCTCTGTTTCTCGCCCTCTGTTTCAGCTCCTCTGTTTCCGCCCCTCTGTTTCAGCCCCTCTGTTACTCGCCCTCTGTTTCAGCCCCACTGTTTCAGCCCCTCTGTTTCAGCCCCTCTGTTTCTCGCCCTCTGTTTCAGCCCGTCTGTTTCTCGCCCTCTGTTTCAGCCTCTCTGTTTCTCGCCCTCTGTTTCAGCTCCTCTGTTTCAGCCCCTCTGTTTCAGCCCCTCTGTTTCTCGCCCTCTGTTTCATCCCCTCTGTTTCAGCTCCTCTGTTTCAGCCCCTCTGTTTCAGCCCCTCTGTTTCTCGCCCTCTGTTTCAGCCCCTCTGTTTGAGCCCCTCTGTTTCAGCCCCTCTGTTTCTCGCCCTCTGTTTCAGCCCCTCTGTTTCTCGCCCTCTGTTTCTCGCCCTCTGTTTCAGCCCCTCTGTTTCAGCCCCTCTGTTTCAGCCCCTCCGTTTCTCGCCCTCTGTTTCTGCCCCTCTGTTTCTCGCCCTCTGTTTCAGCCCCTCTGTTTCTCGCCCTCTGTTTCAGCCCCTCTGTTTCTTGCCCTCTGTTTCAGCCACTCTGTTTCTCGCCCTCTGTTTCAGCCTCTCTGTTTCTCGCCCTCTGTTTCAGCCCCTCTGTTTCAGCCCCTCTGTTTCAGCCCCTCTGTTTCTCGCCCTCTGTTTCAGCCCCTCTGTTTCTCGCCCTCTGTTTCAGCCCCTCTGTTTCTTGCCCTCTGTTTCTGCCCCTCTTTTTCAGCCCCTCTGTTTCAGCCCCTCTGTTTCAGCCCCTCTGTTTCTCGCCATGTTTCAGCCGCTTTGTTTCAGCCCCTCTGTTTCAGCACCTCTGTTTCAGCCTCTCTGTTTCTCGCCCTCTGTTTCTCGCCCTCTGTTTCAGCCCCTCTGTTTCTCGCCCTCTGTTTTAGCCCCTCTGTTTCAGCTCCTCTGATTCAGCCCCTCTGATTCAGCCCCTCTGTTTCTCGCCCTCTGTTTCAGCCCCTCTGTTTCAGCCCTTCTGTTTCAGCCACTCAGTTTCAGCCCCTCTGTTTCTTGCCCTCTGTTTCAGCCCCTCTGTTTCTCGCCCTCTGTTTCAGCCCCTCTGTTTCTCGCCGTCTGTTTCAGCCCCTCTGTTTCTCGCCCTCTGTTTCAGTCCCTCTGTTTCGCGCTCTCTGTTTCAGCCCCTCTGTTTCAGCCCCTCTGTTTCTCGCATTGTGTTTCTGCCCGTCTGTTTCTCGCCCTCTGTTTCAGCCACTCTGTTTCTCGCCCTCTGTTTCAGCCGCTCTGTTTCGCGCTCTCAGTTTCAGCCCCTCTGAATCAGCCCCTCTGTTTCTCGCATTGTGTTTCTGCCCCTCTGTTTCTCGCCCTCTGTTTCAGCCCCTCTGTTTCTTGCCCTCTGTTTCAGCCACTCTGTTTCTCGCCCTCTGTTTCAGCCCCTCTGTTTCTCGCCCTCTGTTTCAGCCCCTCTGTTTCTCGCCCTCTGTTTCAGCCCCTCTGTTTCTTGCCCTCTGTTTCAGCCCCTCTTTTTCAGCCCCTCTGTTTCAGCCCCTCTGTTTCAGCCCCTCTGTTTCTCGCCATGTTTCAGCCGCTTTGTTTCAGCCCCTCTGTTTCAGCACCTCTGTTTCAGCCTCTCTGTTTCTCGCCCTCTGTTTCTCGCCCTCTGTTTCAGCCCCTCTGTTTCTCGCCCTCTGTTTCAGCCCCTCTGTTTCAGCTCCTCTGATTCAGCCCCTCTGATTCAGCCCCTCTGTTTCTCGCCCTCTGTTTCAGCCCCTCTGTTTCAGCCCTTCTGTTTCAGCCACTCAGTTTCAGCCCCTCTGTTTCTTGCCCTCTGTTTCAGCCCCTCTGTTTCTCGCCCTCTGTTTCAGCCCCTCTGTTTCTCGCCGTCTGTTTCAGCCCCTCTGTTTCTCGCCCTCTGTTTCAGTCCCTCTGTTTCGCGCTCTCTGTTTCAGCCCCTCTGTTTCTCGCCCTCTGTTTCAGCCCCTCTGTTTCTCGCCCTCTGTTTCAGCCCCTCTGTTTCTTGCCCTCTGTTTCAGCCACTCTGTTTCTCGCCCTCTGTTTCAGCCTCTCTGTTTCTCGCCCTCTGTTTCAGCCCCTCTGTTTCAGCCCCTCTGTTTCAGCCCCTCTGTTTCTCGCCCTCTGTTTCAGCCCCTCTGTTTCTCGCCCTCTGTTTCAGCCCCTCTGTTTCTTGCCCTCTGTTTCAGCCCCTCTTTTTCAGCCCCTCTGTTTCAGCCCCTCTGTTTCAGCCCCTCTGTTTCTCGCCATGTTTCAGCCGCTTTGTTTCAGCCCCTCTGTTTCAGCACCTCTGTTTCAGCCTCTCTGTTTCTCGCCCTCTGTTTCTCGCCCTCTGTTTCAGCCTCTCTGTTTCTCGCCCTCTGTTTCAGCCCCTCTGTTTCAGCTCCTCTGATTCAGCCCCTCTGATTCAGCCCCTCTGTTTCTCGCCCTCTGTTTCAGCCCCTCTGTTTCAGCCCTTCTGTTTCAGCCACTCAGTTTCAGCCCCTCTGTTTCTTGCCCTCTGTTTCAGCCCCTCTGTTTCTCGCCCTCTGTTTCAGCCCCTCTGTTTCTCGCCGTCTGTTTCAGCCCCTCTGTTTCTCGCCCTCTGTTTCAGTCCCTCCGTTTCTCGCCCTCTGTTTCTGCCCCTCTGTTTCTCGCCCTCTGTTTCAGCCCCTCTGTTTCTCGCCCTCTGTTTCAGCCCCTCTGTTTCTTGCCCTCTGTTTCAGCCACTCTGTTTCTCGCCCTCTGTTTCAGCCTCTCTGTTTCTCGCCCTCTGTTTCAGCCCCTCTGTTTCAGCCCCTCTGTTTCAGCCCCTCTGTTTCTCGCCCTCTGTTTCAGCCCCTCTGTTTCTCGCCCTCTGTTTCAGCCCCTCTGTTTCTTGCCCTCTGTTTCAGCCCCTCTTTTTCAGCCCCTCTGTTTCAGCCCCTCTGTTTCAGCCCCTCTGTTTCTCGCCATGTTTCAGCCGCTTTGTTTCAGCCCCTCTGTTTCAGCACCTCTGTTTCAGCCTCTCTGTTTCTCGCCCTCTGTTTCTCGCCCTCTGTTTCAGCCCCTCTGTTTCTCGCCCTCTGTTTCAGCCCCTCTGTTTCAGCTCCTCTGATTCAGCCCCTCTGATTCAGCCCCTCTGTTTCTCGCCCTCTGTTTCAGCCCCTCTGTTTCAGCCCTTCTGTTTCAGCCACTCAGTTTCAGCCCCTCTGTTTCTTGCCCTCTGTTTCAGCCCCTCTGTTTCTCGCCCTCTGTTTCAGCCCCTCTGTTTCTCGCCGTCTGTTTCAGCCCCTCTGTTTCTCGCCCTCTGTTTCAGTCCCTCTGTTTCGCGCTCTCTGTTTCAGCCCCTCTGTTTCAGCCCCTCTGTTTCTCGCATTGTGTTTCTGCCCGTCTGTTTCTCGCCCTCTGTTTCAGCCACTCTGTTTCTCGCCCTCTGTTTCAGCCGCTCTGTTTCGCGCTCTCTGTTTCAGCCCCTCTGAATCAGCCCCTCTGTTTCTCGCATTGTGTTTCTGCCCGTCTGTTTCTCGCCCTCTGTTTCAGCCACTCTGTTTCTCGCCCTCTGTTTCAGCCGCTCTGTTTCGCGCTCTCTGTTTCAGCCCCTCTGTTTCAGCCCCTCTGTTTCTCGCATTGTGTTTCTGCCCGTCTGTTTCTCGCCCTCTGATTCAGCCCCTCTGTTTCAGCCCCTCTGTTTCAGCCCCTCTGTTTCTCGCCCTCTGTTTCAGCCTCTCTGTTTCTCGCCCTCTGTTTCAGCCCCTCTGTTTCAGCCCCTCTGTTTCAGCCCCTCTGTTTCTCGCCCTCTGTTTCAGCCCCTCTGTTTCTCGCCCTCTGTTTCAGCCCCTCTGTTTCTCGCCCTCTGTTTCAGCCCCTCTGTTTCTTGCCCTCTGTTTCAGCCCCTCTGTTTCAGCCCCTCTGTTTCAGCCCCTCTGTTTCAGCCCCTCTGTTTCTCGCCATGTTTCAGCGACTCTGTTTCTCGCCCTCTGTTTCAGCCCCTCTGTTTCTCACCGTCTGTATCAGCCGCTTTGTTTCAGCCCCTCTGTTTCAGCCCCTCTGTTTCAGCCTCTCTGTTTCTCGCCCTCTGTTTCTCGCCCTCTGTTTCAGCCCCTCTGTTTCTCGCCCTCTGTTTCAGCTCCTCTGTTTCAGCCCCTCTGTTTCAGCCCCTCTGTTTCTCGCCCTCTGTTTCATCCCCTCTGTTTCAGCTCCTCTGTTTCAGCCCCTCTGTTTCAGCCCCTCTGTTTCTCGCCCTCTGTTTCAGCCCCTCTGTTTGAGCCCCTCTGTTTCAGCCCCTCTGTTTCTCGCCCTCTGTTTCAGCCCCTCTGTTTCTCGCCCTCTGTTTCTCGCCCTCTGTTTCAGCCCCTCTGTTTCAGCCCCTCTGTTTCAGCCCCTCCGTTTCTCGCCCTCTGTTTCTGCCCCTCTGTTTCTCGCCCTCTGTTTCAGCCCCTCTGTTTCTCGCCCTCTGTTTCAGCCCCTCTGTTTCTTCTCCTCTGTTTCAGCCACTCTGTTTCTCGCCCTCTGTTTCAGCCTCTCTGTTTCTCGCCCTCTGTTTCAGCCCCTCTGTTTCAGCCCCTCTGTTTCAGCCCCTCTGTTTCTCGCCCTCTGTTTCAGCCCCTCTGTTTCTCGCCCTCTGTTTCAGCCCCTCTGTTTCTTGCCCTCTGTTTCAGCCCCTCTTTTTCAGCCCCTCTGTTTCAGCCCCTCTGTTTTAGCCCCTCTGTTTCTCGCCATGTTTCAGCCGCTTTGTTTCAGCCCCTCTGTTTCAGCACCTCTGTTTCAGCCTCTCTGTTTCTCGCCCTCTGTTTCTCGCCCTCTGTTTCAGCCCCTCTGTTTCTCGCCCTCTGTTTCAGCCCCTCTGTTTCAGCTCCTCTGATTCAGCCCCTCTGATTCAGCCCCTCTGTTTCTCGCCCTCTGTTTCAGCCCCTCTGTTTCAGCCCTTCTGTTTCAGCCACTCAGTTTCAGCCCCTCTGTTTCTTGCCCTCTGTTTCAGCCCCTCTGTTTCTCGCCCTCTGTTTCAGCCCCTCTGTTTCTCGCCGTCTGTTTCAGCCCCTCTGTTTCTCGCCCTCTGTTTCAGTCCCTCTGTTTCGCGCTCTCTGTTTCAGCCCCTCTGTTTCAGCCCCTCTGTTTCTCGCATTGTGTTTCTGCCCGTCTGTTTCTCGCCCTCTGTTTCAGCCACTCTGTTTCTCGCCCTCTGTTTCAGCCGCTCTGTTTCGCGCTCTCTGTTTCAGCCCCTCTGAATCAGCCCCTCTGATTCAGCCCCTCTGTTTCAGCCCCTCTGTTTCAGCCCCTCTGTTTCTCGCCCTCTGTTTCAGCCTCTCTGTTTCTCGCCCTCTGTTTCAGCCCCTCTGTTTCAGCCCCTCTGTTTCAGCCCCTCTGTTTCTCGCCCTCTGTTTCAGCCCCTCTGTTTCTCGCCCTCTGTTTCAGCCCCTCTGTTTCTCGCCCTCTGTTTCAGCCCCTCTGTTTCTTGCCCTCTGTTTCAGCCCCTCTGTTTCAGCCCCTCTGTTTCAGCCCCTCTGTTTCAGCCCCTCTGTTTCTCGCCATGTTTCAGCGACTCTGTTTCTCGCCCTCTGTTTCAGCCCCTCTGTTTCTCACCGTCTGTATCAGCCGCTTTGTTTCAGCCCCTCTGTTTCAGCCCCTCTGTTTCAGCCTCTCTGTTTCTCGCCCTCTGTTTCTCGCCCTCTGTTTCAGCCCCTCTGTTTCTCGCCCTCTGTTTCAGCCCCTCTGAGACAGCTCCTCTGATTCAGCCCCTCTGATTCAGCCCCTCTGTTTCTCCCCCTCTGTTTCAGCCCCTCTGTTTCAGCCCTTCTGTTTCAGCCACTCAGTTTCAGCCCCTCTGTTTCTTGCCCTCTGTTTCAGCCCCTCTGTTTCTCGCCCACTGTTTCAGTCCCTCTGTTTCGCGCTCTCTGTTTCAGCCCCTCTGTTTCAGACCCTCTGTTTCTCGCCCTCTGTTTCTGCCCGTCTGTTTCTCGCCCTCTGTTTCAGCCACTCTGTTTCTTGCCCTCTGTTTCAGCCCCTCTGATTCAGCCCCTCTGTTTCAGCCCCTCTGAATCAGTCCCTCTGATTCAGCCCGTCTGTTTCAGCCCCTCTGTTTCATCCCCTCTGTTTCTCGCCCTCTGTTTCAGTCTTTCTGTTTCTCGCCCTCTGTTTCAGCCCCTCTGATTCAGCCCCTCTGTTTCTCACACTCTGTTTCAGCCCCTCTGAATCTCGCCCTCTGTTTCAGCCCCTCAGTTTCTTGCCCTCTGTTTCAGCCCCTCTGTTTCAGCCCCTCTGTTTCAGCCCCTCTGTTTCGCGCCCTCTCTTTCAGCCCCTCTGTTTCTCGCGCTCTGTTTCAGCCCCTCTGTTTCTCGCCCTCTGTTTCAGCCCCTCGATTTCTCGCCCTCTGTTTCAGCCCCTCTGTTTCAGCCCCACTGTTTCAGCCCCTCTGTTTCAGCCCCTCTGTTTCTCGCCCTCTGTTTCAGCCGCTCTGTTTCGCGCTCTCTGTTTCAGCCCCTCTGTTTCAGCCCCTCTGTTTCTCGCATTGTGTTTCTGCCCGTCTGTTTCTCGCCCTCTGATTCAGCCCCTCTGTTTCAGCCCCTCTGTTTCAGCCCCTCTGTTTCTCGCCCTCTGTTTCAGCCTCTCTGTTTCTCGCCCTCTGTTTCAGCCCCTCTGTTTCAGCCCCTCTGTTTCAGCCCCTCTGTTTCTCGCCCTCTGTTTCAGCCCCTCTGTTTCTCGCCCTCTGTTTCAGCCCCTCTGTTTCTCGCCCTCTGTTTCAGCCCCTCTGTTTCTTGCCCTCTGTTTCAGCCCCTCTGTTTCAGCCCCTCTGTTTCAGCCCCTCTGTTTCAGCCCCTTTGTTTCTCGCCATGTTTCAGCGACTCTGTTTCTCGCCCTCTGTTTCAGCCCCTCTGTTTCTCACCGTCTGTATCAGCCGCTTTGTTTCAGCCCCTCTGTTTCAGCCCCTCTGTTTCAGCCCCTCTGTTTAAGCCCCTCTGTTTCTCGCCCTCTGTTTCAGCCCCTCTGTTTCAGCCCTTCTGTTTCAGCCACTCAGTTTCAGCCCCTCTGTTTCTTGCCCTCTGTTTCAGCCCCTCTGTTTCTCGCCCTCTGTTTCAGCCTCTCTGTTTCTCGCCCTCTGTTTCAGCCCCTCTGTTTCTCGCCCTCTGTTTCAGCCCCTCTGTTTCGCGCTCTCTGTTTAAGCCCCTCTGTTTCAGCCCCTGTGTTTCTCGCCCTCTGTTTCTGCCCGTCTGGTTCTCGCCCTCTGTTTCAGTCCCTCTGTTTCGCGCCCTCTGTTTCAGCTCCTCTGTTTCAGTCCCTCTGTTTCGCGCTCTCTGTTTCAGCCCCTCTGATTCAGCCCCTCTGTATCAGCCGCTCTGTTTCAGCCCCTCTGTTTCTCGCCCTCTGTTTCAGCCCCTCTGATTCTCGCCCTCTGTTTCAGCCCCTCAGTTTCTCGCCCTCTGTTTCAGCCCCTCTGTTTCAGCCCCTCTGTTTCAGCCCCTCTGTTTCGCGCCCTCTGTTTCAGCCCCTCTGTTTCTCGCCCTCTGTTTAAGCCCATCTGTTTCTCGCCCTCTGTTTCAGCCCCTCTGATTCAGCCCCTCTGTTTCAGCCCCTCTGATTCAGCCCCTCTGTTGCAGCCCCTCTGATTCAGCCCCTCTGTTTCAGCCCCTTTATTTCAGCCCCTCTGTTTCAGCCCCTCTGCTTCATCCCATCTGTTTCTCGCCCTCTGTTTTTCACCCTCTGTTTCTCACCCTCTGTTTCAGCCCCTCTGTTTTTTGCCCTCTGTTTCAGCCCCTCTGTTTCTCGCCCTCTGTTTCTCACCCTCTGTTTCTCGCCCTCTGTTTCAGCCCCTCTGTTTTTTGCCCTCTGTTTCAGCCCGTCTGTTTCAGCCCGTCTGTTTCAGCCCCTCTGTTTCTCGCCCTCTGTTTCAGCCCCTCTGTTTCTCGCCCTCTGTTTCAGCCCCTCTGTTTCTCGCCCTCTGTTTCAACCTCTCTGTTTCTCGCCCTCTGTTTCAGCCACTCTGTTTCAGCCCCTCTGTTTCAGCCCCTCTGTTTCTCGCCCTCTGTTTCATCCCCTCTGTTTCTCGCCCTCTGTTTCAGCCCCTCTGATTCAGCCCCTCTGTTTCTCGCCCTCTGTTTCAGCCCCTCTATTTCTCGCCCTCTGTTTCAGCCCCTCTGTTTCAGCCCCACTGTTTCAGCCCCTTTGTTTCAGCCCCTCTGTTTCTCGCCCTCTGTTTCAGCCGCTCTGTTTCTCGCCCTCTGTTTCAGCCCCTCTGTTTCAGCCCCTCTGTTTCAGCCCCTCTGTTTCAGTCCCTCTGTTTCTCGCCCTCTGTTTCTGGCCCTCTGTTTCAGCCCCTCTGTTTCTCCCCCTCTGTTTCAGCCCTTCTGGTTCAGCCCCTCTGTTTCAGCCCCTCTGTTTCAGCCCCTCTGTTTCAGCCCCTCTGTTTCAGCCCCTCTGTTTCTCGCCCTCTGTGTCAGCCCCTCTGTTTCAGCCCCTCTGTTTCAGCCCCTCTGTTTCTCGCCCTCTGTTTCAGCCTCTCTGTTTCTCGCCCTCTGTTTCAGCTACTCTGTTTCAGCCCCTCTGTTTCAGCCTCTCTGTTTCTCGCCCTCTGTTTCAGCCCCTCTGTTTCAGCTCCACTGTTTCAGCCCCTCTGTTTCAGCCCCTCTGTTTCTCGCCCTCCGTTTCAGCCCCTCTGTTTCAGCCCCTCTGTTTCTCGCCCTCTGGTTCTCGCCCACTGTTTCAGCCCCTTTGTTTCTCACCCTCTGTTTCTCGCCCTCTGTTTCAGCCCTTCTGTTTCTCGCCCTCTGTTTCAGCCCCTCTGTTTCTCGCACTCTGTTTCAGCCCCTCTGTTTCTCGCCCTCTGTTTCAGCCGCTCTGTTTCTCGCCCTCTGTTTCAGCCCCTCTGTTTCAGCCCCTCTGTTTTAGTCCCTCTGTTTCTCGCCCTCTGTTTCAGCCCCTCTGTTTCAGCCCCTCTGTTTTAGTCCCTCTGTTTCTCGCCCTCTGTTTCAGCCCTTCTGGTTCAGCCCCTCTGTTTCAGCCCCTCTGTTTCAGCCCCTCTGTTTCAGCCCCTCTGTTTCAGCCTCTCTGTTTCTCGCCCTCTGTTTCAGCCCCTCTGTTTCAGCCCCTCTGTTTCTCGCCCTCTGTTTCAGCCCCTCTGTTTCTCGCCCTCTGTTTCAGCCCCTTTGTTTCTCGCCCTCTGTTTCAGCCCCTCTGTTTCTTGCCCTCTGTTTCAGCCCCTCTGTTTCTCGCCATGTTTCAGCGACTCTGTTTCTCGCCCTCTGTTTCTCACACTCTGTATCAGCCGCTTTGTTTCAGCCCCTCTGTTTCAGCCCCTCTGTTTCAGCCTCTCTGTTTCTCGCCCTCTGTTTCTCGCCCTCTGTTTCAGACCCTCTGTTTCTCGCCCCCTGTTTCAGCCCCTCTGTTTCAGCCCCTTTATTTCAGCCCCTCTGTTCCAGCCCCTCTGTTTCTCGCCCTCTGTTTCAGTCCCTCTGTTTCGCGCTCTCTGTTTCAGCCCCTCTGTTTCAGCCCCTCTGTTTCTCGCCCTCTGTTTCTGCCCGTCTGGTTCTCGCCCTCTGTCTCAGTCCCTCTGTTTCGCGCCCTCTGTTTCAGCCCCTCTGATTCAGCCCCTCTGTTTCAGCCCCTGTGAATCAGCCCCTCTGATTCAGCCCCTCTGTTTCAGCCCCTCTGTTTAAGCCCCTCTGTTTCTCGCCCTCTGTTTCAGCCCCTCTGTTTCAGCCCTTCTGTTTCAGCCACTCAGTTTCAGCCCCTCTGTTTCTTGCCCTCTGTTTCAGCCCCTCTGTTTGTCGCCCTCTGTTTCAGCCTCTCTGTTTCTCGCCATCTGTTTCAGCCCCTCTGTTTCTCGCCCTCTGTTTCAGCCCCTCTGTTTCGCGCTCTCTGTTTAAGCCCCTCTGTTTCAGCCCCTCTGTTTCTCGCCCTCTGTTTCTGCCCGTCTGGTTCTCGCCCTCTGTTTCAGTCCCTCTGTTTCGCGCCCTCTGTTTCAGCCCCTCTGTTTCAGTCCCTCTGTTTCGCGCTCTCTGTTTCAGCCCCTCTGATTCAGCCCCTCTGTATCAGCCCCTCTGATTCAGCCCCTCTGTTTCTCGCCCTCTGTTTAATCCCCTCTGTTTCTTACCATCTGTTTCAGCCCCTCTGTTTCAGCCCCTCTGATTCTCGCCCTCTGTTTCAGCCTTTCTGTTTCTCGCCCTCTGTTTCAGCCCCTCTGATTCAGCCCCTCTGTTTCTCGCCCTCTGTTTCAGCCCCTCTGATTCTCGCCCTCTGTTTCAGCCCCTCAGTTTCTTGCCCTCTGTTTCAGCCCCTCTGTTTCAGCCCCTCTGTTTCAGCCCCTCTGTTTCGCGCCCTCTGTTTCAGCCCCTCTGTTTCTCGCCCTCTGTTTCAGCCCATCTGTTTCTCGCCCTCTGTTTCAGCCCCTCTGATTCAGCCCCTCTGTTTCAGCCCCTCTGATTCAGCCCCTCTGTTGCAGCCCCTCTGATTCAGCCCCTCTGTTTCAGCCCCTCTATTTCAGCCCCTCAGTTTCAGCCCCTCTGCTTCATCCCATCTGTTTCTCGCCCTCTGTTTTTCACCCTCTGTTTCTCACCCTCTGTTTCAGCCCCTCTGTTTATTGCCCTCTGTTTCAGCCCCTCTCTTTCTCGCCCTCTGTTTCTCACCCTCTGTTTCTCGCCCTCTGTTTCAGCCCCTCTGTTTTTTGCCCTCTGTTTCAGCCCGTCTGTTTCAGCCCGTATGTTTCAGCCCCTCTGTTTCTCGCCCTCTGTTTCAGCCCCTCTGTTTCTCGCCCTCTGTTTCAGCCCCTCTGTTTCTCGCCCTCTGTTTCAACCTCTCTGTTTCTCGCCCTCTGTTTCAGCCACTCTGTTTCAGCCCCTCTGTTTCAGCCCCTCTGTTTCTCGCCCTCTGTTTCAGCCCCTCTGTTTCTCGCCCTCTGTTTCAGCCCCTCTGTTTCTCGCCCTCTGTTTCAGCCCCTCTGATTCAGCCCCTCTGTTTCAGCCCCTCTGATTCAGCCCCTCTGTTTCAGCCCCTCTGTTTCAGCCCCTCTGTTTCATCCCCTCTGTTTCTCGCCCTCTGTTTCAGCCCCTCTGTTTTTCGCCCTCTGTTTCAGCCCCTCTGATTCAGCCCCTCTGTTTCAGCCCCTCTGATTCAGCCCCTCTGTTACAGCCCCTCTGTTTCAGCCCCTCTGTTTCATCCCCTCTGTTTCTCGCCCTCTGTTTCAGCCCGTCTGTTTCAGCCCCTCTGTTTCAGTCCCTCTGTTTCTGGCCCTCTGTTTCTCGCCCGCTGTTTCAGCTCCTTTGTTTCTCGCCCTCTGTTTCAGTCCCTCTGTTTCAGCCCCTCTGATTCAGCCCCTCTGATTCAGCCCCTCTGTTTCTCGACCTCTGTTTCAGCTCCACTGTTTCAGCCCCTCTGTTTCTCGCCCTCTATTTCAGCCCCTCTGTTTCTCGCCCTCTGTTTCAGCCCCTCTGTTTCTCGCCCTCTGTTTCAGCCCCTCTGTTTCAGCCCCTCTGTTTCTCGCCCTCTGTTTCAGCCCCTCTGTTTCCCGCCCTCTGTTTCAGCCCCTCTGTTTCAGCACCTCTGTTTCAGCCCCTCTGTTTGAGCCACCCTGTTTCAGCCCCTCTGTTTCAGCCCCTCTGTTTCAGCCCCTCTGTTTCACCCCCTCTGTTTCTCGCCCGCTGTTTCAGTCCCTTAGTTTCTCGCCCACTGTTTCAGCCCTTCTGTTTCAGCCCCTCTGATTCAGCCCCTCTGATTCAGCCCCTCTGTTTCTCGCCCTCTGTTTCAGCCCCTCTGTTTATTGCCCTCTGTTTCAGCCCCTCTGTTTCTCACCCTCTGTTTCTCACCCTCTGTTTCTCGCCCTCTGTTTCAGCCCCTCTGTTTTTTGCCCTCTGTTTCAGCCCCTCTGATTCAGCCCCTCTGTTTCTCGCCCTCTGTTTCAGCCCCTCTGTTTCAGCCCCTCTGTTTCAGCCCCTCCGATTTAGCCCCTCTGTTTCAGCCCCTCTGTTTCTCGCCCTCTGTTTCAGCCCCTCTGATTCACACTCTCTGTTTCAGCCCCTCTGTTTCAGCCCCTCTGTTTCTCGCCCTCTTTTTCTGCCCCTCTGTCTCTCGCCCTCTGTTTCAGCCCCTCTGTTTCTCGCCCTCTGTTTCAGCCCGTCTGATTCAGCCCCTCTGTTTCAGCCCCTCTGATTCAGCCCCTCTGTTTCAGCCCCTCTGTTTCAGCCCCTCTGTTTCTCGCCCTCTGTTTCAGCCCCTCTGTTTCTCACCCTCTGTTTCTCGCCCTCTGTTTCAGCCCCTCTGTTTCTCGCCCTCTGTTTCAGCCCCTCTATTTCTCGCCCTCTGTTTCAGCCTCTCTGTTTCAGCCCCACTGTTTCAGCTACTTTGTTTCAGCCCCTCTGTTTCTCGCCCTCTGTTTCAGCCGCTCTGTTTCTCGCCCTCTGTTTCAGCCCCTCTGTTTCAGCCCCTCAGTTTCAGTCCCTCTGTTTCTCGCCCTCTGTTTCTGGCCCTCTGTTTCAGACCCTCTGTTTCTCGCCCTCTGTTTCAGCCCTTCTGGTTCAGCCCCTCTGTTTCAGCGCCTCTGTTTCAGCCCCTCTGTTTCAGCCCCTCTGTTTCAGCCCCTCTGTTTCTCGCCCTCTGTTTCAGCCCCTCTGTTTCTTGCCCTCTGTTTCAGCCACTCTGTTTCTCGCCCTCTGTTTCAGCCTCTCTGTTTCTCGCCCTCTGTTTCAGCTCCTCTGTTTCCGCCCCTCTGTTTCAGCCCCTCTGTTTCTCGCCCTCTGTTTCAGCCCCACTGTTTCAGCCCCTCTGTTTCAGCCCCTCTGTTTCTCGCCCTCTGTTTCAGCCCGTCTGTTTCTCGCCCTCTGTTTCAGCCTCTCTGTTTCTCGCCCTCTGTTTCAGCTCCTCTGTTTCAGCCCCTCTGTTTCAGCCCCTCTGTTTCTCGCCCTCTGTTTCATCCCCTCTGTTTCAGCTCCTCTGTTTCAGCCCCTCTGTTTCAGCCCCTCTGTTTCTCGCCCTCTGTTTCAGCCCCTCTGTTTCTCGCCATCTGTTTCTCGCCCTCTGTTTCAGCCCCTCTGTTTCTCGCCCTCTGTTTCAGCCCCTGTGTTTCTCGCCCTCTGTTTCAGCCCCTCTGTTTCAGCCCCTCTGTATCAGCCCCTCCGTTTCTCGCCCTCTGTTTCTGCCCCTCTGTTTCTCGCCCTCTGTTTCTCGCCCTCTGTTTCAGCCCCTCTGTTTCTCGCCCTCTGTTTCTCGCCCTCTGTTTCAGCCCCTCTGTTTCTCGCCCTCGGTTTCAGCCCCTGTGTTTCTCGCCCTCTGTTTCAGCCCCTCTGTTTCAGCCCCTCTGTATCAGCCCCTCCGTTTCGCGCCCTCTGTTTCTGCCCCTCTGTTTCTCGCCCTCTGTTTCAGCCCCTCTGTTTCTCGCCCTCTGTTTCAGCCCCTCTGTTTCTCGCCCTCTGTTTCAGCCCCTCTGTTTCTCGCCCTCTGTTTCAGCCCCTCTGTTTCTTGCCCTCTGTTTCAGCCCCTCTGTTTCAGCCCCTCTGTTTCAGCCTCTCTGTTTCTCGCCCTCTGTTTCTCGCCCTCTGTTTCAGCCCCTCTGTTTCTCGCCCTCTGTTTCAGCCCCTCTGTTTCAGCTCCTCTGATTCAGCCCCTCTCATTCAGCCCCTCTGTTTCTCGCCCTCTGTTTCAGCCCCTCTGTTTCTGCCCTTCTGTTTCAGCCACTCAGTTTCAGCCCCTCTGTTTCTTGCCCTCTGTTTCTCGCCCTCTGTTTCAGCCCCTCTGTTTCTCGCCGTCTGTTTCAGCCGCTCTGTTTCTCGCCCTCTGTTTCAGTCCCTCTGTTTCGCGCTCTCTGTTTCAGACCCTCTGTTTCAGCCCCTCTGTTTCTCGCCCTCTGTTTCTGTCCGTCTGTTTCTCGCCCTCTGTATCAGCCACTCTGTTTCTCGCCCTCTGTTTCAGCCCCTCTGTTTCGCGCTCTCTGTTTCAGCCCCTCTGAATCAGCCCCTCTGATTCAGCCCCTCTGTTTCAGCCCCTCTGTTTCAGCCCCTCTGTTTCTCGCCCTCTGTTTCAGCCTCTCTGTTTCGCGCTCTCTGTTTCAGCCCCTCTGAATCAGCCCCTCTGATTCAGCCCCTCTGTTTCAGCCCCTGTGTTTCAGCCCCTCTGTTTCTCGCCCTCTGTTTCAGCCCCTCTGTTTCTCGCCCTCTGTTTCAGCCCCTCTGTTTCTCGCCCTCTGTTTCAGCCCCTCTGTTTCTTGCCCTCTGTTTCAGCCCCTCTGTTTCAGCCCCTCTGTTTCAGCCCCTCTGTTTCAGCCCCTCTGTTTCAGCCCCTCTGTTTCTCGCCATGTTTCAGCGACTCTGTTTCTCGCCCTCTGTTTCAGCCCCTCTGTTTCTCACCCTCTGTATCAGCCGCTTTGTTTCAGCCCCTCTGTTTCAGCCCCTCTGTTTCAGCCTCTCTGTTTCTCGCCCTCTGTTTCTCGCCCTCTGTTTCAGCCCCTCTGTTTCTCGCCCTCTGTTTCAGCCCCTCTGTTTCTCGCCCTCTGTTTAATCCCCTCTGTTTCTCACCATCTGTTTCAGCCCCTCTGTTTCAGCCCCTCTGATTCTCGCCCTCTGTTTCAGCCTTTCTGTTTCTCGCCCTCTGTTTCAGCCCCTCTGATTCAGCCCCTCTGATTCTCGCCCTCTGTTTCAGCCCCTCAGTTTTTCGCCCTCTGTTTCAGCCCCTCTGTTTCAGCCCCTCTGTTTCAGCCCCTCTGTTTCGCGCCCTCTGTTTCAGCCCCTCTGTTTCTCGCCCTCTGTTTCAGCCCATCTGTTTCTCGCCCTCTGTTTCAGCCCCTCTCTTTCTCGCACTCTGTGTCAGCCCCTCTGATTCAGCCCCTCTGTTGCAGCCCCTCTGATTCAGCCCCTCTGTTTCAGCCCCTCTATTTCAGCCCCTCAGTTTCAGCCCCTCTGCTTCATCCCATCTGTTTCTCGCCCTCTGTTTTTCACCCTCTGTTTCTCACCCTCTGTTTCAGCCCCTCTGTTTTTTGCCCTCTGTTTCAGCCCCTCTGTTTCTCGCCCTCTGTTTCTCACCCTCTGTTTCTCGCCCTCTGTTTCAGCCCCTCTGTTTTTTGCCCTCTGTTTCAGCCCGTCTGTTTCAGCCCCTCTGTTTCAGCCCCTCTGTTTCTCGCCCTCTGTTTCAGCCCCTCTGTTTCTAGCCCTCTGTTTCAGCCCCTCTGTTTCTCGCCCTCTGTTTCAACCTCTCTGTTTCTCGCCCTCTGTTTCAGCCACTCTGTTTCAGCCCCTCTGTTTCAGCCCCTCTGTTTCTCGCCCTCTGTTTCAGCCCCTCTGTGTCTCGCCCTCTGTTTCAGCCCCTCTGATTCAGCCCCTCTGTTTCAGCCCCTCTGATTCAGCCCCTCTGTTTCAGCCCCTCTGTTTCAGCCCCTCTGTTTCATCCCCTCTGTTTCTCGCCCTCTGTTTCAGCCCCTCTGTTTTTCGCCCTCTGTTTCAGCCCCTCTGTTTCTCGCCCTCTGTTTCAGGCTCTCTGTTTCAGCCCGTCTGTTTCAGCCCCTCTGTTTCAGCCCCTCTGTTTCTGGCCCTCTGTTTCTCGCCCGCTGTTTCAGCCCCTTTGTTTCTCGCCCTCTGTTTCAGCCCCTCTGATTCAGCCCCTCTGATTCAGCCCCTCTGATTCAGCCCCTCTGTTTCTCGCCCTCTGTTTCAACCCCTCTGTTTCAGCCCCTCTGTTTCTCGCCCTCTATTTCAGCCCCTCTGTTTCTCGCCCTCTGTTTCAGCCCCTCTGTTTCTCGCCCTCTGTTTCAGCCCCTCTGTTTCAGCCGCTCTGTTTCTCGCCCTCTGTTTCAGCCCCTCTGTTTCCCGCCTTCTGTTTCAGCCCCTCTGTTTCAGCACCTCTGTTTCAGCCCCTCTGTTTCAGCCACCCTGTTTCAGCCCCTCTGTTTCAGCCCCTCTGTTTCAGCCCCTCTGTTTCACCCCCTCTGTTTCTCGCCCTCTGTTTCAGCCCCTCTGTTTCTCACCCTCTGTTTCAGCCCCTCTGTTTCAGGCTCTCTGTTTCAGCCCGTCTGTTTCAGCCCCTCTGTTTCAGCCCCTCTGTTTCTCGCACTCTGTTTCTCGCCCGCTGTTTCAGTCCCTTAGTTTCTCGCCCACTGTTTCAGCCCTTCTGTTTCAGCCCCTCTGATTCAGCCCCTCTGATTCAGCCCCTCTGTTTCTCGCCCTCTGTTTCAGCCCCTCTGTTTCAGCCCCTCTGTTTCAGCCCCTCCGATTCAGCCCCTCTGTTTCAGCCCCTCTGTTTCTCGCCCTCTGTTTCAGCCCCTCTGATTCACACTCTCTGTTTCAGCCCCTCTGTTTCAGCCCCTCTGTTTCTCGCCCTCTTTTTCTGCCCCTCTGTCTCTCGCCCTCTGTTTCAGCCCCTCTGTTTCTCGCCCTCTGTTTCAGCCCGTCTGATTCAGCCCCTCTGTTTCAGCCCCTCTGATTCAGCCCCTCTGTTTCAGCCCCACTGTTTCAGCCCCTCTGTTTCTCGCCCTCTGTTTCAGCCCCTCTGTTTCTCACCCTCTGCTTCTCGCCCTCTGTTTCAGCCCCTCTGTTTCTCGCCCTCTGTTTCAGCCCCTCTGTTTCTCGCCCTCTGTTTCAGCCCCTCTGTTTCAGCCCCTCTGTTTCAGCCCCTCTGTTTCTCGCCCTCTGTTTCAGCCCCTCTGTTTCGCGCCCTCTGTTTCAGCCCCTCTATTTCTCGCCCTCTGTTTCAGCCCCTCTGTTACAGCCCCACTGTTTCAGCTACTTTGTTTCAGCCCCTCTGTTTCTCGCCCTCTGTTTCAGCCGCTCTGTTTCTCGCCCTCTGTTTCAGCCCCTCTGTTTCAGCCCCTCAGTTTCAGTCCCTCTGTTTCTCGCCCTCTGTTTCTGGCCCTCTGTTTCAGCCCCTCTGTTTCTCGCCCTCTGTTTCAGCCCTTCTGGTTCAGCCCCTTTGTTGCAGCGCCTCTGTTTCAGCCCCTCTGTTTCAGCCCCTCTGTTTCTGCCCCTCTCTTTCTCGCCCTCTGTTTCAGCCCCTCTGTTTCTTGCCCTCTGTTTCAGCCACTCTGTTTCTCGCCCTCTGTTTCAGCCTCTCTGTTTCTCGCCCTCTGTTTCAGCTCCTCTGTTTCCGCCCCTCTGTTTCAGCCCCTCTGTTACTCGCCCTCTGTTTCAGCCCCACTGTTTCAGCCCCTCTGTTTCAGCCCCTCTGTTTCTCGCCCTCTGTTTCAGCCCCTGTGTTTCTCGCCCTCTGTTTCAGCCTCTCTGTTTCTCGCCCTCTGTTTCAGCTCCTCTGTTTCAGCCCCTCTGTTTCAGCCCCTCTGTTTCTCGCCCTCTGTTTCATCCCCTCTGTTTCAGCTCCTCTGTTTCAGCCCCTCTGTTTCAGCCCCTCTGTTTCTCGCCCTCTGTTTCAGCCCCTCTGTTTGAGCCCCTCTGTTTCAGCCCCTCTGTTTCTCGCCCTCTGTTTCAGCCCCTCTGTTTCTCGCCCTCTGTTTCTCGCCCTCTGTTTCAGCCCCTCTGTTTCAGCCCCTCTGTTTCAGCCCCTCCGTTTCTCGCCCTCTGTTTCTGCCCCTCTGTTTCTCGCCCTCTGTTTCAGCCCCTCTGTTTCTCGCCCTCTGTTTCAGCCCCTCTGTTTCTTGCCCTCTGTTTCAGCCACTCTGTTTCTCGCCCTCTGTTTCAGCCTCTCTGTTTCTCGCCCTCTGTTTCAGCCCCTCTGTTTCAGCCCCTCTGTTTCAGCCCCTCTGTTTCTCGCCCTCTGTTTCAGCCCCTCTGTTTCTCGCCCTCTGTTTCAGCCCCTCTGTTTCTTGCCCTCTGTTTCTGCCCCTCTTTTTCAGCCCCTCTGTTTCAGCCCCTCTGTTTCAGCCCCTCTGTTTCTCGCCATGTTTCAGCCGCTTTGTTTCAGCCCCTCTGTTTCAGCACCTCTGTTTCAGCCTCTCTGTTTCTCGCCCTCTGTTTCTCGCCCTCTGTTTCAGCCCCTCTGTTTCTCGCCCTCTGTTTTAGCCCCTCTGTTTCAGCTCCTCTGATTCAGCCCCTCTGATTCAGCCCCTCTGTTTCTCGCCCTCTGTTTCAGCCCCTCTGTTTCAGCCCTTCTGTTTCAGCCACTCAGTTTCAGCCCCTCTGTTTCTTGCCCTCTGTTTCAGCCCCTCTGTTTCTCGCCCTCTGTTTCAGCCCCTCTGTTTCTCGCCGTCTGTTTCAGCCCCTCTGTTTCTCGCCCTCTGTTTCAGTCCCTCTGTTTCGCGCTCTCTGTTTCAGCCCCTCTGTTTCAGCCCCTCTGTTTCTCGCATTGTGTTTCTGCCCGTCTGTTTCTCGCCCTCTGTTTCAGCCACTCTGTTTCTCGCCCTCTGTTTCAGCCGCTCTGTTTCGCGCTCTCTGTTTCAGCCCCTCTGAATCAGCCCCTCTGTTTCTCGCATTGTGTTTCTGCCCCTCTGTTTCTCGCCCTCTGTTTCAGCCCCTCTGTTTCTCGCCCTCTGTTTCAGCCCCTCTGTTTCTCGCCCTCTGTTTCAGCCCCTCTGTTTCTTGCCCTCTGTTTCAGCCCCTCTTTTTCAGCCCCTCTGTTTCAGCCCCTCTGTTTCAGCCTCTCTGTTTCTCGCCCTCTGTTTCTCGCCATGTTTCAGCCGCTTTGTTTCAGCCCCTCTGTTTCAGCACCTCTGTTTCAGCCTCTCTGTTTCTCGCCCTCTGTTTCTCGCCCTCTGTTTCAGCCCCTCTGTTTCTCGCCCTCTGTTTCAGCCCCTCTGTTTCAGCTCCTCTGATTCAGCCCCTCTGATTCAGCCCCTCTGTTTCTCGCCCTCTGTTTCAGCCCCTCTGTTTCAGCCCTTCTGTTTCAGCCACTCAGTTTCAGCCCCTCTGTTTCTTGCCCTCTGTTTCAGCCCCTCTGTTTCTCGCCCTCTGTTTCAGCCCCTCTGTTTCTCGCCGTCTGTTTCAGCCCCTCTGTTTCTCGCCCTCTGTTTCAGTCCCTCTGTTTCGCGCTCTCTGTTTCAGCCCCTCTGTTTCTCGCCCTCTGTTTCAGCCCCTCTGTTTCTCGCCCTCTGTTTCAGCCCCTCTGTTTCTTGCCCTCTGTTTCAGCCACTCTGTTTCTCGCCCTCTGTTTCAGCCTCTCTGTTTCTCGCCCTCTGTTTCAGCCCCTCTGTTTCAGCCCCTCTGTTTCAGCCCCTCTGTTTCTCGCCCTCTGTTTCAGCCCCTCTGTTTCTCGCCCTCTGTTTCAGCCCCTCTGTTTCTTGCCCTCTGTTTCAGCCCCTCTTTTTCAGCCCCTCTGTTTCAGCCCCTCTGTTTCAGCCCCTCTGTTTCTCGCCATGTTTCAGCCGCTTTGTTTCAGCCCCTCTGTTTCAGCACCTCTGTTTCAGCCTCTCTGTTTCTCGCCCTCTGTTTCTCGCCCTCTGTTTCAGCCCCTCTGTTTCTCGCCCTCTGTTTCAGCCCCTCTGTTTCAGCTCCTCTGATTCAGCCCCTCTGATTCAGCCCCTCTGTTTCTCGCCCTCTGTTTCAGCCCCTCTGTTTCAGCCCTTCTGTTTCAGCCACTCAGTTTCAGCCCCTCTGTTTCTTGCCCTCTGTTTCAGCCCCTCTGTTTCTCGCCCTCTGTTTCAGCCCCTCTGTTTCTCGCCGTCTGTTTCAGCCCCTCTGTTTCTCGCCCTCTGTTTCAGTCCCTCCGTTTCTCGCCCACTGTTTCTGCCCCTCTGTTTCTCGCCCTCTGTTTCAGCCCCTCTGTTTCTCGCCCTCTGTTTCAGCCCCTCTGTTTCTTGCCCTCTGTTTCAGCCACTCTGTTTCTCGCCCTCTGTTTCAGCCTCTCTGTTTCTCGCCCTCTGTTTCAGCCCCTCTGTTTCAGCCCCTCTGTTTCAGCCCCTCTGTTTCTCGCCCTCTGTTTCAGCCCCTCTGTTTCTCGCCCTCTGTTTCAGCCCCTCTGTTTCTTGCCCTCTGTTTCAGCCCCTCTTTTTCAGCCCCTCTGTTTCAGCCCCTCTGTTTCAGCCCCTCTGTTTCTCGCCATGTTTCAGCCGCTTTGTTTCAGCCCCTCTGTTTCAGCACCTCTGTTTCAGCCTCTCTGTTTCTCGCCCTCTGTTTCTCGCCCTCTGTTTCAGCCCCTCTGTTTCTCGCCCTCTGTTTCAGCCCCTCTGTTTCAGCTCCTCTGATTCAGCCCCTCTGATTCAGCCCCTCTGTTTCTCGCCCTCTGTTTCAGCCCCTCTGTTTCAGCCCTTCTGTTTCAGCCACTCAGTTTCAGCCCCTCTGTTTCTTGCCCTCTGTTTCAGCCCCTCTGTTTCTCGCCCTCTGTTTCAGCCCCTCTGTTTCTCGCCGTCTGTTTCAGCCCCTCTGTTTCTCGCCCTCTGTTTCAGTCCCTCTGTTTCGCGCTCTCTGTTTCAGCCCCTCTGTTTCAGCCCCTCTGTTTCTCGCATTGTGTTTCTGCCCGTCTGTTTCTCGCCCTCTGTTTCAGCCACTCTGTTTCTCGCCCTCTGTTTCAGCCGCTCTGTTTCGCGCTCTCTGTTTCAGCCCCTCTGAATCAGCCCCTCTGTTTCTCGCATTGTGTTTCTGCCCGTCTGTTTCTCGCCCTCTGTTTCAGCCACTCTGTTTCTCGCCCTCTGTTTCAGCCGCTCTGTTTCGCGCTCTCTGTTTCAGCCCCTCTGTTTCAGCCCCTCTGTTTCTCGCATTGTGTTTCTGCCCGTCTGTTTCTCGCCCTCTGATTCAGCCCCTCTGTTTCAGCCCCTCTGTTTCAGCCCCTCTGTTTCTCGCCCTCTGTTTCAGCCTCTCTGTTTCTCGCCCTCTGTTTCAGCCCCTCTGTTTCAGCCCCTCTGTTTCAGCCCCTCTGTTTCTCGCCCTCTGTTTCAGCCCCTCTGTTTCTCGCCCTCTGTTTCAGCCCCTCTGTTTCTCGCCCTCTGTTTCAGCCCCTCTGTTTCTTGCCCTCTGTTTCAGCCCCTCTGTTTCAGCCCCTCTGTTTCAGCCCCTCTGTTTCAGCCCCTCTGTTTCTCGCCATGTTTCAGCGACTCTGTTTCTCGCCCTCTGTTTCAGCCCCTCTGTTTCTCACCGTCTGTATCAGCCGCTTTGTTTCAGCCCCTCTGTTTCAGCCCCTCTGTTTCAGCCTCTCTGTTTCTCGCCCTCTGTTTCTCGCCCTCTGTTTCAGCCCCTCTGTTTCTCGCCCTCTGTTTCAGCTCCTCTGTTTCAGCCCCTCTGTTTCAGCCCCTCTGTTTCTCGCCCTCTGTTTCATCCCCTCTGTTTCAGCTCCTCTGTTTCAGCCCCTCTGTTTCAGCCCCTCTGTTTCTCGCCCTCTGTTTCAGCCCCTCTGTTTGAGCCCCTCTGTTTCAGCCCCTCTGTTTCTCGCCCTCTGTTTCAGCCCCTCTGTTTCTCGCCCTCTGTTTCTCGCCCTCTGTTTCAGCCCCTCTGTTTCAGCCCCTCTGTTTCAGCCCCTCCGTTTCTCGCCCTCTGTTTCTGCCCCTCTGTTTCTCGCCCTCTGTTTCAGCCCCTCTGTTTCTCGCCCTCTGTTTCAGCCCCTCTGTTTCTTCCCCTCTGTTTCAGCCACTCTGTTTCTCGCCCTCTGTTTCAGCCTCTCTGTTTCTCGCCCTCTGTTTCAGCCCCTCTGTTTCAGCCCCTCTGTTTCAGCCCCTCTGTTTCTCGCCCTCTGTTTCAGCCCCTCTGTTTCTCGCCCTCTGTTTCAGCCCCTCTGTTTCTTGCCCTCTGTTTCAGCCCCTCTTTTTCAGCCCCTCTGTTTCAGCCCCTCTGTTTCAGCCCCTCTGTTTCTCGCCATGTTTCAGCCGCTTTGTTTCAGCCCCTCTGTTTCAGCACCTCTGTTTCAGCCTCTCTGTTTCTCGCCCTCTGTTTCTCGCCCTCTGTTTCAGCCCCTCTGTTTCTCGCCCTCTGTTTCAGCCCCTCTGTTTCAGCTCCTCTGATTCAGCCCCTCTGATTCAGCCCCTCTGTTTCTCGCCCTCTGTTTCAGCCCCTCTGTTTCAGCCCTTCTGTTTCAGCCACTCAGTTTCAGCCCCTCTGTTTCTTGCCCTCTGTTTCAGCCCCTCTGTTTCTCGCCCTCTGTTTCAGCCCCTCTGTTTCTCGCCGTCTGTTTCAGCCCCTCTGTTTCTCGCCCTCTGTTTCAGTCCCTCTGTTTCGCGCTCTCTGTTTCAGCCCCTCTGTTTCAGCCCCTCTGTTTCTCGCATTGTGTTTCTGCCCGTCTGTTTCTCGCCCTCTGTTTCAGCCACTCTGTTTCTCGCCCTCTGTTTCAGCCGCTCTGTTTCGCGCTCTCTGTTTCAGCCCCTCTGAATCAGCCCCTCTGATTCAGCCCCTCTGTTTCAGCCCCTCTGTTTCAGCCCCTCTGTTTCTCGCCCTCTGTTTCAGCCTCTCTGTTTCTCGCCCTCTGTTTCAGCCCCTCTGTTTCAGCCCCTCTGTTTCAGCCCCTCTGTTTCTCGCCCTCTGTTTCAGCCCCTCTGTTTCTCGCCCTCTGTTTCAGCCCCTCTGTTTCTCGCCCTCTGTTTCAGCCCCTCTGTTTCTTGCCCTCTGTTTCAGCCCCTCTGTTTCAGCCCCTCTGTTTCAGCCCCTCTGTTTCAGCCCCTCTGTTTCTCGCCATGTTTCAGCGACTCTGTTTCTCGCCCTCTGTTTCAGCCCCTCTGTTTCTCACCGTCTGTATCAGCCGCTTTGTTTCAGCCCCTCTGTTTCAGCCCCTCTGTTTCAGCCTCTCTGTTTCTCGCCCTCTGTTTCTCGCCCTCTGTTTCAGCCCCTCTGTTTCTCGCCCTCTGTTTCAGCCCCTCTGAGACAGCTCCTCTGATTCAGCCCCTCTGATTCAGCCCCTCTGTTTCTCCCCCTCTGTTTCAGCCCCTCTGTTTCAGCCCTTCTGTTTCAGCCACTCAGTTTCAGCCCCTCTGTTTCTTGCCCTCTGTTTCAGCCCCTCTGTTTCTCGCCCACTGTTTCAGTCCCTCTGTTTCGCGCTCTCTGTTTCAGCCCCTCTGTTTCAGACCCTCTGTTTCTCGCCCTCTGTTTCTGCCCGTCTGTTTCTCGCCCTCTGTTTCAGCCACTCTGTTTCTTGCCCTCTGTTTCAGCCCCTCTGATTCAGCCCCTCTGTTTCAGCCCCTCTGAATCAGTCCCTCTGATTCAGCCCGTCTGTTTCAGCCCCTCTGTTTCAGCCCCTCTGTTTCTCGCCCTCTGTTTCAGTCTTTCTGTTTCTCGCCCTCTGTTTCAGCCCCTCTGATTCAGCCCCTCTGTTTCTCACACTCTGTTTCAGCCCCTCTGAATCTCGCCCTCTGTTTCAGCCCCTCAGTTTCTTGCCCTCTGTTTCAGCCCCTCTGTTTCAGCCCCTCTGTTTCAGCCCCTCTGTTTCGCGCCCTCTCTTTCAGCCCCTCTGTTTCTCGCGCTCTGTTTCAGCCCCTCTGTTTCTCGCCCTCTGTTTCAGCCCCTCGATTTCTCGCCCTCTGTTTCAGCCCCTCTGTTTCAGCCCCACTGTTTCAGCCCCTCTGTTTCAGCCCCTCTGTTTCTCGCCCTCTGTTTCAGCCGCTCTGTTTCGCGCTCTCTGTTTCAGCCCCTCTGTTTCAGCCCCTCTGTTTCTCGCATTGTGTTTCTGCCCGTCTGTTTCTCGCCCTCTGATTCAGCCCCTCTGTTTCAGCCCCTCTGTTTCAGCCCCTCTGTTTCTCGCCCTCTGTTTCAGCCTCTCTGTTTCTCGCCCTCTGTTTCAGCCCCTCTGTTTCAGCCCCTCTGTTTCAGCCCCTCTGTTTCTCGCCCTCTGTTTCAGCCCCTCTGTTTCTCGCCCTCTGTTTCAGCCCCTCTGTTTCTCGCCCTCTGTTTCAGCCCCTCTGTTTCTTGCCCTCTGTTTCAGCCCCTCTGTTTCAGCCCCTCTGTTTCAGCCCCTCTGTTTCAGCCCCTTTGTTTCTCGCCATGTTTCAGCGACTCTGTTTCTCGCCCTCTGTTTCAGCCCCTCTGTTTCTCACCGTCTGTATCAGCCGCTTTGTTTCAGCCCCTCTGTTTCAGCCCCTCTGTTTCAGCCTCTCTGTTTCTCGCCCTCTGTTTCTCGCCCTCTGTTTCAGCCCCTCTGTTTCTCGCCCTCTGTTTCAGCTCCTCTGTTTCAGCCCCTCTGTTTCAGCCCCTCTGTTTCTCGCCCTCTGTTTCATCCCCTCTGTTTCAGCTCCTCTGTTTCAGCCCCTCTGTTTCAGCCCCTCTGTTTCTCGCCCTCTGTTTCAGCCCCTCTGTTTGAGCCCCTCTGTTTCAGCCCCTCTGTTTCTCGCCCTCTGTTTCAGCCCCTCTGTTTCTCGCCCTCTGTTTCTCGCCCTCTGTTTCAGCCCCTCTGTTTCAGCCCCTCTGTTTCAGCCCCTCCGTTTCTCGCCCTCTGTTTCTGCCCCTCTGTTTCTCGCCCTCTGTTTCAGCCCCTCTGTTTCTCGCCCTCTGTTTCAGCCCCTCTGTTTCTTCCCCTCTGTTTCAGCCACTCTGTTTCTCGCCCTCTGTTTCAGCCTCTCTGTTTCTCGCCCTCTGTTTCAGCCCCTCTGTTTCAGCCCCTCTGTTTCAGCCCCTCTGTTTCTCGCCCTCTGTTTCAGCCCCTCTGTTTCTCGCCCTCTGTTTCAGCCCCTCTGTTTCTTGCCCTCTGTTTCAGCCCCTCTTTTTCAGCCCCTCTGTTTCAGCCCCTCTGTTTCAGCCCCTCTGTTTCTCGCCATGTTTCAGCCGCTTTGTTTCAGCCCCTCTGTTTCAGCACCTCTGTTTCAGCCTCTCTGTTTCTCGCCCTCTGTTTCTCGCCCTCTGTTTCAGCCCCTCTGTTTCTCGCCCTCTGTTTCAGCCCCTCTGTTTCAGCTCCTCTGATTCAGCCCCTCTGATTCAGCCCCTCTGTTTCTCGCCCTCTGTTTCAGCCCCTCTGTTTCAGCCCTTCTGTTTCAGCCACTCAGTTTCAGCCCCTCTGTTTCTTGCCCTCTGTTTCAGCCCCTCTGTTTCTCGCCCTCTGTTTCAGCCCCTCTGTTTCTCGCCGTCTGTTTCAGCCCCTCTGTTTCTCGCCCTCTGTTTCAGTCCCTCTGTTTCGCGCTCTCTGTTTCAGCCCCTCTGTTTCAGCCCCTCTGTTTCTCGCATTGTGTTTCTGCCCGTCTGTTTCTCGCCCTCTGTTTCAGCCACTCTGTTTCTCGCCCTCTGTTTCAGCCGCTCTGTTTCGCGCTCTCTGTTTCAGCCCCTCTGATTCAGCCCCTCTGTTTCAGCCCCTCTGTTTCAGCCCCTCTGTTTCTCGCCCTCTGTTTCAGCCTCTCTGTTTCTCGCCCTCTGTTTCAGCCCCTCTGTTTCAGCCCCTCTGTTTCAGCCCCTCTGTTTCTCGCCCTCTGTTTCAGCCCCTCTGTTTCTCGCCCTCTGTTTCAGCCCCTCTGTTTCTCGCCCTCTGTTTAGCCCCTCTGTTTCTTGCCCTCTGTTTCAGCCCCTCTGTTTCAGCCCCTCTGTTTCAGCCCCTCTGTTTCAGCCCCTCTGTTTCTCGCCATGTTTCAGCGACTCTGTTTCTCGCCCTCTGTTTCAGCCCCTCTGTTTCTCACCGTCTGTATCAGCCGCTTTGTTTCAGCCCCTCTGTTTCAGCCCCTCTGTTTCAGCCTCTCTGTTTCTCGCCCTCTGTTTCTCGCCCTCTGTTTCAGCCCCTCTGTTTCTCGCCCTCTGTTTCAGCCCCTCTGAGACAGCTCCTCTGATTCAGCCCCTCTGATTCAGCCCCTCTGTTTCTCCCCCTCTGTTTCAGCCCCTCTGTTTCAGCCCTTCTGTTTCAGCCACTCAGTTTCAGCCCCTCTGTTTCTTGCCCTCTGTTTCAGCCCCTCTGTTTCTCGCCCACTGTTTCAGTCCCTCTGTTTCGCGCTCACTGTTTCAGCCCCTCTGTTTCAGACCCTCTGTTTCTCGCCCTCTGTTTCTGCCCGTCTGTTTCTCGCCCTCTGTTTCAGCCACTCTGTTTCTTGCCCTCTGTTTCAGCCCCTCTGATTCAGCCCCTCTGTTTCAGCCCCTCTGAATCAGTCCCTCTGATTCAGCCCGTCTGTTTCAGCCCCTCTGTTTCAGCCCCTCTGTTTCTCGCCCTCTGTTTCAGTCTTTCTGTTTCTCGCCCTCTGTTTCAGCCCCTCTGATTCAGCCCCTCTGTTTCTCACACTCTGTTTCAGCCCCTCTGAATCTCGCCCTCTGTTTCAGCCCCTCAGTTTCTTGCCCTCTGTTTCAGCCCCTCTGTTTCAGCCCCTCTGTTTCAGCCCCTCTGTTTCGCGCCCTCTCTTTCAGCCCCTCTGTTTCTCGCGCTCTGTTTCAGCCCCTCTGTTTCTCGCCCTCTGTTTCAGCCCCTCGATTTCTCGCCCTCTGTTTCAGCCCCTCTGTTTCAGCCCCACTGTTTCAGCCCCTCTGTTTCAGCCCCTCTGTTTCTCGCCCTCTGCTTCAGCCCCTCTGTTTCTCGCCCTCTGTTTCAGCCCCTCTGTTTCTCGCCCTCTGTTTCAGCCCCTCTGTTTCTCGCACTCTGTTTCAGCCCCTCTGATTCTCGCCCTCTGTTTCAGCCCCTCAGTTTCTTGCCCTCTGTTTCATCCCCTCTGTTTCAGCCCCTCTGTTTCAGCCCCTCTGTTTCGCGCCCTCTGTTTCAGCCCCTCTGTTTCTCGCGCTCTGTTTCAGCCCCTCTGTTTCTCGCCCTCTGTTTCAGCCCTTCTATTTCTCGCCCTCTGTTTCAGCCCCTCTGTTTCAGCCCCACTGTTTCAGCCCCTCTGTTTCAGCCCCTCTGTTTCTCGCCCTCTGTTTCAGCCCCTCTGTTTCTCGCCCTCTGTTTCAGCCCCTCTGTTTCTCGCCCTCTGTTTCAGCCCCTCTGTTTCAGCCCCTCTGTTTCTTGCCCTCTGTTTCAGCCCCTCTGTTTCAGCCCCTCTCTTTCAGCCCCTCTGTTTCAGCCCCTCTGTTTCTCGCCATGTTTCAGCGACTCTGTTTCTCGCCCTCTGTTTCAGCCCCTCTGTTTCTCACCCTCTGTATCAACCGCTTTGTTTCAGCCCCTCTGTTTCAGCCCCTCTGTTTCAGCCTCTCTGATTATCGCCGTCTGTTTCTCGCCCTCTGTTTCAGCCCCTCTGTTTCTCGCCCTCTGTTTCAGCCCCTCTGTTGCAGCTCCTCTGATTCAGCCCCTCTGATTCAGCCCCTCTGTTTCTCGCCCTCTGTTTCAGCCACTCTGTTTCAGCCCTTCTGTTTCAGCCACACAGTTTCAGCCCCTCTGTTTCTTGCCCTCTGTTTCAGCCCCTCTGTTTCTCGCCCTCTGTTTCAGCCCCTCTGTTTCTCGCCGTCTGTTACAGCCCCTCTGTTTCTCGCCCTCTGTTTCAGTCCCTCTGTTTCGCGCTCTCTGTTTCAGCCCCTCTGTTTCAGCCCCTCTGTTTCTCGCCCTCTGTTTCTGCCCGTCTGTTTCTCGCCCTCTGTTTTAGCCACTCTGTTTCTCGCCCTCTGTTTCAGCCCCTCTGATTCAGCCCCTCTGTTTCAGCCCCTCTGAATCAGCCCCTCTGATTCAGCCCCTCTGTTTCAGCCCCTCTGTTTCTCGCCCTCTGTTTAATCCCCTCTGTTTCTCACCATCTGTTTCAGCCCCTCTGTTTCAGCCCTCTGTTTCTCGCCCTCTGTTTCCGTCTTTCTGTTTCTCGCCCTCTGTTTCAGCCCCTCTGATTCAGCCCCTCTGTTTCTCGCACTCTGTTTCAGCCCCTCTGATTCTCGCCCTCTGTTTCAGCCCCTCAGTTTCTTGCCCTCTGTTTCAGCCCCTCTGTTTCAGCCCCTCTGTTTCAGCCCCTCTGTTTCGCGCCCTCTGTTTCAGCCCCTCTGTTTCTCGCGCTCTGTTTCAGCCCCTCTGTTTCTCGCCCTCTGTTTCAGCCCCTCTATTTCTCGCCCTCTGTTTCAGCCCCTCTGTTTCAGCCCCACTGTTTCAGCCCCTCTGTTTCAGCCCCTCTGTTTCTCGCCCTCTGTTTCAGCCCCTCTGTTTCTCGCCCTCTGTTTCAGCCCCTCTATTTCTCGCCCTCTGTTTCAGCCCCTCTGTTTCAGCCCCACTGTTTCAGCCCCTCTGTTTCAGCCACTCTGTTTCTCGCCCTCTGTTTCAGCCCCTCTGTTTCTTGCCCTCTGTTTCAGCCCCTCTGTTTCAGCCCCTCTGTTTCTCGCCCTCTGTTTCAGCCCCTCTGTTTCAGCCACTCTGTTTCAGCCCCTCTGTTTCTCGCCCTCTGTTTCAGCCCCTCTGTTTCTCGCCCTCTGTTTCAGCTCCTCTGTTTCAGCCCCTCTGTTTCAGCCCCTCTGTTTCTCGCCCTCTGTTTCAGCCCCTCTGTTTCAGCTCCACTGTTTCAGCCCCTCTGTTTCAGCCCCTCTGTTTCTCGCCCTCCGTTTCAGCCCCTCTGTTTCAGCCCCTCTGTTTCAGCCCCTCTGGTTCTCGCCCTCTGTTTCAGCCCCTCTGTTTCTCGCCCTCTGTTTCTCGCCCTCTGTTTCAGCCCCTCTGTTTCTCGCCCTCTGTTTCTGCCCGTCTGTTTCTCGCCCTATGTTTCAGCCACTCTGTTTCTCGCCCTCTGTTTCAGCCCCTCTGATTCAGCCCCTCTGTTTCTCGCCCTCTGTTTCTGCCCGTCTGTTTCTCGCCCTATGTTTCAGCCACTCTGTTTCTCGCCCTCTGTTTCAGCCCCTCTGATTCAGCCCCTCTGTTTCAGCCCCTCTGAATCAGCCCCTCTGATTCAGCCCCTCTGTTTCAGCCCCTCTGTTTCAGCCCCTCTGTTTCTCGCCCTCTGTTTCTCACCATCTGTTTCAGCCCCTCTGTTTCAGCCCCTCTGTTTCTCGCCCTCTGTTTCAGTCTTTCTTTTTTTCGCCCTCTGTTTCGGCCGTCTGATTCAGCCCCTCTGTTTCTCGCACTCTGTTTCAGCCCCTCTGATTCTCGCCCTCTGTTTCAGCCCCTCAGTTTCTTGCCCTCTGTTTCAGCCCCTCTGTTTCAGCCCCTCTGTTTCAGCCCCTCTGTTTCATGCCCTCTGTTTCAGCCCCTCTGTTTCTCGCGCTCTGTTTCAGCCCCTCTGTTTTTCGCCCTCTGTTTCAGCCCCTCTATTTCTCGCCCTCTGTTTCAGCCCCTCTGTTTCAGCCCCACTGTTTCAGCCCCTCTGTTTCAGCCCCTCTGTTTCTCGCCCTCTGTGTCAGCCCCTCTGTTTCTCGCCCTCTGTTTCAGCCCCTCTGTTTCTCGCCCTCTGTTTCAGCCCCTCTGTTTCTCGCCCTCTGTTTCAGCCCCTCTGTTTCAGCCCCTCTGTTTCTTGCCCTCTGTTTCAGCCCCTCTGTTTCAGCCCCTCTGTATCAGCCCCTCTGTTTCTCGCCCTCTGTTTCAGCCCCTCTGTTTCTCGCACTCTGTTTCAGCCCCTCTGATTCTCGCCCTCTGTTTCAGCCCCTCAGTTTCTTGCCCTCTGTTTCAGCCCCTCTGTTTCAGCCCCTCTGTTTCTCACCCTCTGTTTCAGCCCCTCTGTTTCTCGCACTCTGTTTCAGCCCCTCTGATTCTCGCCCTCTGTTTCAGCCCCTCAGTTTCTTGCCCTCTGTTTCAGCCCCTCTGTTTCAGCCCCTCTGTTTCAGCCCCTCTGTTTCGCGCCCTCTGTTTCAGCCCCTCTGTTTCTCGCGCTCTGTTTCAGCCCCTCTGTTTCTCGCCCTCTGTTTCAGCCCTTCTATTTCTCGCCCTCTGTTTCAGCCACTCTGTTTCAGCCCCACTGTTTCAGCCCCTCTGTTTCAGCCCCTCTGTTTCTCGCCCTCTGTTTCAGCCCCTCTGTTTTTGCCCTCTGTTTCAGCCCCTCTGTTTCTCGCCCTCTGTTTCAGCCCCTCTGTTTCAGCCCCTCTGTTTCTTGCCCTCTGTTTCAGCCCCTCTGTTTCAGCCCCTCTGTTTCAGCCCCTCTGTTTCAGCCCCTCTGTTTCAGCCCCTCTGTTTCTCGCCATGTTTCAGCGACTCTGTTTCTCGCCCTCTGTTTCAGCCCCTCTGTTTCTCACCCTCTGTATCAGCCGCTTTGTTTCAGCCCCTCTGTTTCAGCCCCTCTGTTTCAACCTCTCTGTTTCTCGCCCTCTGTTTCTCGCCCTCTGTTTCAGCCCCCCTGTTTCTCGCCCTCTGTTTCAGCCCCTCTGTTGCAGCTCCTCTGATTCAGCCCCTCTGATTCAGCCCCTCTGTTTCTCGCCCTCTGTTTCAGCCCCTCTGTTTCAGCCCTTCTGTTTCAGCCACTCAGTTTCAGCCCCTCCGTTTCTTGCCCTCTGTTTCAGCCCCTCTGTTTCTCGCCCTCTGTTTCAGCCCCTCTGTTTCTCGCTGTCTGTTTCAGCCCCTCTGTTTCTCGCCCTCTGTTTCAGTCCCACTGTTTCGCGCTCTCTGTTTCAGCCCCTCTGTTTCAGCCCCTCTATTTCTCGCCCTCTGTTTCAGCCCCTCTGTTTCAGCCCCACTGTTTCAGCCCCTCTGTTTCAGCCACTCTGTTTCTCGCCCTCTGTTTCAGCCCCTCTGTTACTCGCCCTCTGTTTCAGCCCCTCTGTTTCAGCCCCTCTGTTTCTCGCCCTCTGTTTCAGCCCCTCTGTTTCAGCCCCTCTGTTTCAGCCCCTCTGTTTCTCGCCCTCTGTTTCAGCCCCTCTGTTTCTCGCCCTCTGTTTCAGCCTCTCTGTTTCTCGCCCTCTGTTTCAGCTCCTCTGTTTCAGCCCCTCTGTTTCAGCCCCTCTGTTTCTCGCCCTCTGTTTCAGCCCCTCTGTTTCAGCTCCACTGTTTCAGCCCCTCTGTTTCAGCCCCTCTGTTTCTCGCCCTCCGTTTCAGCCCCTCTGTTTCAGCCCCTCTGTTTCAGCCCCTCTGGTTCTCGCCCTCTGTTTCAGCCCCTCTGTTTCTCGCCCTCTGTTTCTCGCCCTCTGTTTCAGCCCCTCTGTTTCTCGCCCTCTGTTTCAGTCCCTCTGTTTCGCGCTCTCTGTTTCAGCCCCTCTGTTTCAGCTCCTCTGTTTCTCGCCCTCTGTTTCTGCCCGTCTGTTTCTCGCCCTATGTTTCAGCCACTCTGTTTCTCGCCCTCTGTTTCAGCCCCTCTGATTCAGCCCCTCTGTTTCAGCCCCTCTGAATCAGCCCCTCTGATTCAGCCCCTCTGTTTCAGCCCCTCTGTTTCAGCCCCTCTGTTTCTCGCCCTCTGTTTATTCCCCTCTGTTTCTCACCATCTGTTTCAGCCCCTCTGTTTCAGCCCCTCTGTTTCTCGCACTCTGTTTCAGCCCCTCTGATTCAGCCCCTCTGTTTCTCGCACTCTGTTTCAGCCCCTCTGATTCTCGCCCTCTGTTTCAGCCCCTCAGTTTCTTGCCCTCTGTTTCAGCCCCTCTGTTTCAGCCCCTCTGTTTCAGCCCCTCTGTTTCATGCCCTCTGTTTCAGCCCCTCTGTTTCTCGCGCTCTGTTTCAGCCCCTCTGTTATTCGCCCTCTGTTTCAGCCCCTCTATTTCTCGCCCTCTGTTTCAGCCCCTCTGTTTCAGCCCCACTGTTTCAGCCCCTCTGTTTCAGCCCCTCTGTTTCTCGCCCACTGTTTCAGCCCCTCTGTTTCTCGCCCTCTGTTTCAGCCCCTCTGTTTCTCGCCCTCTGTTTCAGCCCCTCTGTTTCTCGCCCTCTGTTTCAGCCCCTCTGTTTCAGCCCCTCTGTTTCTTGCCCTCTGTTTCAGCCCCTCTGTTTCAGCCCCTCTGTATCAGCCCCTCTGTTTCTCGCCCTCTGTTTCAGCCCCTCTGTTTCTCGCACTCTGTTTCAGGCCCTCTGATTCTCGCCCTCTGTTTCAGCCCCTCAGTTTCTTGCCCTCTGTTTCAGCCCCTCTGTTTCAGCCCCTCTGTTTCTCGCCCTCTGTTTCAGCCCCTCTGTTTCTCGCACTCTGTTTCAGCCCGTCTGATTCTCGCCCTCTGTTTCAGCCCCTCAGTTTCTTGCCCTCTGTTTCAGCCCCTCTGTTTCAGCCCCTCTGTTTCAGCCCCTCTGTTTCGCGCCCTCTGTTTCAGCCCCTCTGTTTCTCGCGCTCTGTTTCAGCCCCTCTGTTTCTCGCCCTCTGTTTCAGCCCTTCTATTTCTCGCCCTCTGTTTCAGCCCCTCTGTTTCAGCCCCACTGTTTCAGCCCCTCTGTTTCAGCCCCTCTGTTTCTCGCCCTCTGTTTCAGCCCCTCTGTTTCTCGCCCTCTGTTTCAGCCCCTCTGTTTCAGCCCCTCTGTTTCTTGCCCTCTGTTTCAGCCCCTCTGTTTCAGCCCCTCTGTATCAGCCCCTCTGTTTCTCGCCCTCTGTTTCAGCCCCTCTGTTTCTCGCACTCTGTTTCAGCCCCTCTGATTCTCGCCCTCTGTTTCAGCCCCTCAGTTTCTTGCCCTCTGTTTCAGCCCCTCTGTTTCAGCCCCTCTGTTTCAGCCCCTCTGATTCAGCCCCTCTGTTTCTCGCACTCTGTTTCAGCCCCTCTGATTCTCGCCCTCTGTTTCAGCCCCTCAGTTTCTTGCCCTCTGTTTCAGCCCCTCTGTTTCAGCCCCTCTGTTTCAGCCCCTCTGTTTCAGCCGCTCTGTTTCGCGCCCTCTGTTTCAGCCCCTCTGTTTCTCGCGCTCTGTTTCAGCCCCTCTGTTTCTCGCCCTCTGTTTCAGCCCCTCTATTTCTCGCCCTCTGTTTCAGCCCCTCTGTTTCAGCCCCACTGTTTCAGCCCCTCTGTTTCAGCCCCTCTGTTTCTCGCCCTCTGTTTCAGCCCCTCTGTTTCTCGCCCTCTGTTTCAGCCCCTCTATTTCTCGCCCTCTGTTTCAGCCCCTCTGTTTCAGCCCCACTGTTTCAGCCCCTCTGTTTCAGCCACTCTGTTTCTCGCCCTCTGTTTCAGCCCCTCTGTTTCTCGCCCTCTGTTTCAGCCCCTCTGTTTCAGCCCCTCTGCTTCTCGCCCTCTGTTTCAGCCCCTCTGTTTCAGCCCCTCTGTTTCAGCCCCTCTGTTTCTCGCCCTCTGTTTCAGCCCCTCTGTTTCTCGCCCTCTGTTTCAGCCTCTCTGTTTCTCGCCCTCTGTTTCAGCTCCTCTGTTTCAGCCCCTCTGTTTCAGCCCCTCTGTTTCTCGCCCTCTGTTTCAGCCCCTCTGTTTCAGCTCCACTGTTTCAGCCCCTCTGTTTCAGCCCCTCTGTTTCTCGCCCTCCGTTTCAGCCCCTCTGTTTCAGCCCCTCTGTTTCAGCCACTCTGGTTCTCGCCCTCTGTTTCAGCCCCTCTGTTTCTCGCCCTCTGTTTCTCGCCCTCTGTTTCAGCCCCTCTGTTTCTCGCCCTCTGTTTCAGCCCCTCTGTTTCTTGCCCTCTGTTTCAGCCCCTCTGTTTCTCGCCCTCTGTTTCAGCCCCTCTGTTTCTCGCCGTCTGTTACAGCCCCTCTGTTTCTCGCCCTCTGTTTCAGTCCCTCTGTTTCGCGCTCTCTGTTTCAGCCCCTCTGTTTCAGCCCCTCTGTTTCTCGCCCTCTGTTTCTGCCCGTCTGTTTCTCGCCCTCTGTTTTAGCCACTCTGTTTCTCGCCCTCTGTTTCAGCCCCTCTGATTCAGCCCCTCTGTTTCAGCCCCTCTGAATCAGCCCCTCTGATTCAGCCCCTCTGTTTCAGCCCCTCTGTTTCTCGCCCTCTGTTTAATCCCCTCTGTTTCTCACCATCTGTTTCAGCCCCTCTGTTTCAGCCCTCTGTTTCTCGCCCTCTGTTTCCGTCTTTCTGTTTCTCGCCCTCTGTTTCAGCCCCTCTGATTCAGCCCCTCTGTTTCTCGCACTCTGTTTCAGCCCCTCTGATTCTCGCCCTCTGTTTCAGCCCCTCAGTTTCTTGCCCTCTGTTTCAGCCCCTCTGTTTCAGCCCCTCTGTTTCAGCCCCTCTGTTTCGCGCCCTCTGTTTCAGCCCCTCTGTTTCTCGCGCTCTGTTTCAGCCCCTCTGTTTCTCGCCCTCTGTTTCAGCCCCTCTATTTCTCGCCCTCTGTTTCAGCCCCTCTGTTTCAGCCCCACTGTTTCAGCCCCTCTGTTTCAGCCCCTCTGTTTCTCGCCCTCTGTTTCAGCCCCTCTGTTTCTCGCCCTCTGTTTCAGCCCCTCTATTTCTCGCCCTCTGTTTCAGCCCCTCTGTTTCAGCCCCACTGTTTCAGCCCCTCTGTTTCAGCCACTCTGTTTCTCGCCCTCTGTTTCAGCCCCTCTGTTTCTTGCCCTCTGTTTCAGCCCCTCTGTTTCAGCCCCTCTGTTTCTCGCCCTGTGTTTCAGCCCCTCTGTTTCAGCCACTCTGTTTCAGCCCCTCTGTTTCTCGCCCTCTGTTTCAGCCCCTCTGTTTCTCGCCCTCTGTTTCAGCTCCTCTGTTTCAGCCCCTCTGTTTCAGCCCCTCTGTTTCTCGCCCTCTGTTTCAGCCCCTCTGTTTCAGCTCCACTGTTTCAGCCCCTCTGTTTCAGCCCCTCTGTTTCTCGCCCTCCGTTTCAGCCCCTCTGTTTCAGCCCCTCTGTTTCAGCCCCTCTGGTTCTCGCCCTCTGTTTCAGCCCCTCTGTTTCTCGCCCTCTGTTTCTCGCCCTCTGTTTCAGCCCCTCTGTTTCTCGCCCTCTGTTTCTGCCCGTCTGTTTCTCGCCCTATGTTTCAGCCACTCTGTTTCTCGCCCTCTGTTTCAGCCCCTCTGATTCAGCCCCTCTGTTTCTCGCCCTCTGTTTCTGCCCGTCTGTTTCTCGCCCTATGTTTCAGCCACTCTGTTTCTCGCCCTCTGTTTCAGCCCCTCTGATTCAGCCCCTCTGTTTCAGCCCCTCTGAATCAGCCCCTCTGATTCAGCCCCTCTGTTTCAGCCCCTCTGTTTCAGCCCCTCTGTTTCTCGCCCTCTGTTTCTCACCATCTGTTTCAGCCCCTCTGTTTCAGCCCCTCTGTTTCTCGCCCTCTGTTTCAGTCTTTCTTTTTTTCGCCCTCTGTTTCGGCCGTCTGATTCAGCCCCTCTGTTTCTCGCACTCTGTTTCAGCCCCTCTGATTCTCGCCCTCTGTTTCAGCCCCTCAGTTTCTTGCCCTCTGTTTCAGCCCCTCTGTTTCAGCCCCTCTGTTTCAGCCCCTCTGTTTCATGCCCTCTGTTTCAGCCCCTCTGTTTCTCGCGCTCTGTTTCAGCCCCTCTGTTTTTCGCCCTCTGTTTCAGCCCCTCTATTTCTCGCCCTCTGTTTCAGCCCCTCTGTTTCAGCCCCACTGTTTCAGCCCCTCTGTTTCAGCCCCTCTGTTTCTCGCCCTCTGTGTCAGCCCCTCTGTTTCTCGCCCTCTGTTTCAGCCCCTCTGTTTCTCGCCCTCTGTTTCAGCCCCTCTGTTTCTCGCCCTCTGTTTCAGCCCCTCTGTTTCAGCCCCTCTGTTTCTTGCCCTCTGTTTCAGCCCCTCTGTTTCAGCCCCTCTGTATCAGCCCCTCTGTTTCTCGCCCTCTGTTTCAGCCCCTCTGTTTCTCGCACTCTGTTTCAGCCCCTCTGATTCTCGCCCTCTGTTTCAGCCCCTCAGTTTCTTGCCCTCTGTTTCAGCCCCTCTGTTTCAGCCCCTCTGTTTCTCACCCTCTGTTTCAGCCCCTCTGTTTCTCGCACTCTGTTTCAGCCCCTCTGATTCTCGCCCTCTGTTTCAGCCCCTCAGTTTCTTGCCCTCTGTTTCAGCCCCTCTGTTTCAGCCCCTCTGTTTCAGCCCCTCTGTTTCGCGCCCTCTGTTTCAGCCCCTCTGTTTCTCGCGCTCTGTTTCAGCCCCTCTGTTTCTCGCCCTCTGTTTCAGCCCTTCTATTTCTCGCCCTCTGTTTCAGCCACTCTGTTTCAGCCCCACTGTTTCAGCCCCTCTGTTTCAGCCCCTCTGTTTCTCGCCCTCTGTTTCAGCCCCTCTGTTTTTGCCCTCTGTTTCAGCCCCTCTGTTTCTCGCCCTCTGTTTCAGCCCCTCTGTTTCAGCCCCTCTGTTTCTTGCCCTCTGTTTCAGCCCCTCTGTTTCAGCCCCTCTGTTTCAGCCCCTCTGTTTCAGCCCCTCTGTTTCAGCCCCTCTGTTTCTCGCCATGTTTCAGCGACTCTGTTTCTCGCCCTCTGTTTCAGCCCCTCTGTTTCTCACCCTCTGTATCAGCCGCTTTGTTTCAGCCCCTCTGTTTCAGCCCCTCTGTTTCAACCTCTCTGTTTCTCGCCCTCTGTTTCTCGCCCTCTGTTTCAGCCCCCCTGTTTCTCGCCCTCTGTTTCAGCCCCTCTGTTGCAGCTCCTCTGATTCAGCCCCTCTGATTCAGCCCCTCTGTTTCTCGCCCTCTGTTTCAGCCCCTCTGTTTCAGCCCTTCTGTTTCAGCCACTCAGTTTCAGCCCCTCCGTTTCTTGCCCTCTGTTTCAGCCCCTCTGTTTCTCGCCCTCTGTTTCAGCCCCTCTGTTTCTCGCTGTCTGTTTCAGCCCCTCTGTTTCTCGCCCTCTGTTTCAGTCCCACTGTTTCGCGCTCTCTGTTTCAGCCCCTCTGTTTCAGCCCCTCTATTTCTCGCCCTCTGTTTCAGCCCCTCTGTTTCAGCCCCACTGTTTCAGCCCCTCTGTTTCAGCCACTCTGTTTCTCGCCCTCTGTTTCAGCCCCTCTGTTACTCGCCCTCTGTTTCAGCCCCTCTGTTTCAGCCCCTCTGTTTCTCGCCCTCTGTTTCAGCCCCTCTGTTTCAGCCCCTCTGTTTCAGCCCCTCTGTTTCTCGCCCTCTGTTTCAGCCCCTCTGTTTCTCGCCCTCTGTTTCAGCCTCTCTGTTTCTCGCCCTCTGTTTCAGCTCCTCTGTTTCAGCCCCTCTGTTTCAGCCCCTCTGTTTCTCGCCCTCTGTTTCAGCCCCTCTGTTTCAGCTCCACTGTTTCAGCCCCTCTGTTTCAGCCCCTCTGTTTCTCGCCCTCCGTTTCAGCCCCTCTGTTTCAGCCCCTCTGTTTCAGCCCCTCTGGTTCTCGCCCTCTGTTTCAGCCCCTCTGTTTCTCGCCCTCTGTTTCTCGCCCTCTGTTTCAGCCCCTCTGTTTCTCGCCCTCTGTTTCAGTCCCTCTGTTTCGCGCTCTCTGTTTCAGCCCCTCTGTTTCAGCTCCTCTGTTTCTCGCCCTCTGTTTCTGCCCGTCTGTTTCTCGCCCTATGTTTCAGCCACTCTGTTTCTCGCCCTCTGTTTCAGCCCCTCTGATTCAGCCCCTCTTTTTCAGCCCCTCTGAATCAGCCCCTCTGATTCAGCCCCTCTGTTTCAGCCCCTCTGTTTCAGCCCCTCTGTTTCTCGCCCTCTGTTTATTCCCCTCTGTTTCTCACCATCTGTTTCAGCCCCTCTGTTTCAGCCCCTCTGTTTCTCGCACTCTGTTTCAGCCCCTCTGATTCAGCCCCTCTGTTTCTCGCACTCTGTTTCAGCCCCTCTGATTCTCGCCCTCTGTTTCAGCCCCTCAGTTTCTTGCCCTCTGTTTCAGCCCCTCTGTTTCAGCCCCTCTGTTTCAGCCCCTCTGTTTCATGCCCTCTGTTTCAGCCCCTCTGTTTCTCGCGCTCTGTTTCAGCCCCTCTGTTTTTCGCCCTCTGTTTCAGCCCCTCTATTTCTCGCCCTCTGTTTCAGCCCCTCTGTTTCAGCCCCACTGTTTCAGCCCCTCTGTTTCAGCCCCTCTGTTTCTCGCCCACTGTTTCAGCCCCTCTGTTTCTCGCCCTCTGTTTCAGCCCCTCTGTTTCTCGCCCTCTGTTTCAGACCCTCTGTTTCTCGCCCTCTGTTTCAGCCCCTCTGTTTCAGCCCCTCTGTTTCTTGCCCTCTGTTTCAGCCCCTCTGTTTCAGCCCCTCTGTATCAGCCCCTCTGTTTCTCGCCCTCTGTTTCAGCCCCTCTGTTTCTCGCACTCTGTTTCAGGCCCTCTGATTCTCGCCCTCTGTTTCAGCCCCTCAGTTTCTTGCCCTCTGTTTCAGCCCCTCTGTTTCAGCCCCTCTGTTTCTCGCCCTCTGTTTCAGCCCCTCTGTTTCTCGCACTCTGTTTCAGCCCGTCTGATTCTCGCCCTCTGTTTCAGCCCCTCAGTTTCTTGCCCTCTGTTTCAGCCCCTCTGTTTCAGCCCCTCTGTTTCAGCCCCTCTGTTTCGCGCCCTCTGTTTCAGCCCCTCTGTTTCTCGCGCTCTGTTTCAGCCCCTCTGTTTCTCGCCCTCTGTTTCAGCCCTTCTATTTCTCGCCCTCTGTTTCAGCCCCTCTGTTTCAGCCCCACTGTTTCAGCCCCTCTGTTTCAGCCCCTCTGTTTCTCGCCCTCTGTTTCAGCCCCTCTGTTTCTCGCCCTCTGTTTCAGCCCCTCTGTTTCAGCCCCTCTGTTTCTTGCCCTCTGTTTCAGCCCCTCTGTTTCAGCCCCTCTGTATCAGCCCCTCTGTTTCTCGCCCTCTGTTTCAGCCCCTCTGTTTCTCGCACTCTGTTTCAGCCCCTCTGATTCTCGCCCTCTGTTTCAGCCCCTCAGTTTCTTGCCCTCTGTTTCAGCCCCTCTGTTTCAGCCCCTCTGTTTCAGCCCCTCTGATTCAGCCCCTCTGTTTCTCGCACTCTGTTTCAGCCCCTCTGATTCTCGCCCTCTGTTTCAGCCCCTCAGTTTCTTGCCCTCTGTTTCAGCCCCTCTGTTTCAGCCCCTCTGTTTCAGCCCCTCTGTTTCAGCCCCTCTGTTTCGCGCCCTCTGTTTCAGCCCCTCTGTTTCTCGCGCTCTGTTTCAGCCCCTCTGTTTCTCGCCCTCTGTTTCAGCCCCTCTATTTCTCGCCCTCTGTTTCAGCCCCTCTGTTTCAGCCCCACTGTTTCAGCCCCTCTGTTTCAGCCCCTCTGTTTCTCGCCCTCTGTTTCAGCCCCTCTGTTTCTCGCCCTCTGTTTCAGCCCCTCTATTTCTCGCCCTCTGTTTCAGCCCCTCTGTTTCAGCCCCACTGTTTCAGCCCCTCTGTTTCAGCCACTCTGTTTCTCGCCCTCTGTTTCAGCCCCTCTGTTTCTCGCCCTCTGTTTCAGCCCCTCTGTTTCAGCCCCTCTGTTTCTCGCCCTCTGTTTCAGCCCCTCTGTTTCAGCCCCTCTGTTTCAGCCCCTCTGTTTCTCGCCCTCTGTTTCAGCCCCTCTGTTTCTCGCCCTCTGTTTCAGCCTCTCTGTTTCTCGCCCTCTGTTTCAGCTCCTCTGTTTCAGCCCCTCTGTTTCAGCCCCTCTGTTTCTCGCCCTCTGTTTCAGCCCCTCTGTTTCAGCTCCACTGTTTCAGCCCCTCTGTTTCAGCCCCTCTGTTTCTCGCCCTCCGTTTCAGCCCCTCTGTTTCAGCCCCTCTGTTTCAGCCACTCTGGTTCTCGCCCTCTGTTTCAGCCCCTCTGTTTCTCGCCCTCTGTTTCTCGCCCTCTGTTTCAGCCCCTCTGTTTCTCGCCCTCTGTTTCAGTCCCTCTGTTTCGCGCTCTCTGTTTCAGCCCCTCTGTTTCAGCCCCTCTGTTTCTCGCCCTCTGTTTCTGCCCGTCTGTTTCTCGCACTCTGTTTCAGCCACTCTGTTTCTCGCCCTCTGTTTCAGCCCCTCTGATTCAGCCCCTCTGTTTCAGCCCCTCTGAATCAGCCCCTCTGATTCAGCCCCTCTGTTTCAGCCCCTCTGTTTCAGCCCCTCTGTTTCTCGCCCTCTGTTTAATCCCCTCTGTTTCTCACCATCTGTTTCAGCCCCTCTGATTCAGCCCCTCTGTTTCTCGCCCTCTGTTTCAGTCTTTCTGTTTCTCGCCCTCTGTTTCAGCTCCTCTGATTCAGCCCCTCTGTTTCTCGCACTCTGTTTCAGCCCCTCTGATTCTCGCCCTCTGTTTCAGCCCCTCAGTTTCTTGCCCTCTGTTTCAGCCCCTCTGTTTCAGCCCCTCTGTTTAAGCCCCTCTGTTTCGCGCCCTCTGTTTCAGCCCCTCTGTTTCGCGCCCTCTGTTCCAGCCCCTCTGTTTCTCGCCCTCTGTTTCAGCCCCTCTAATTCTCGCCCTCTGTTTCAGCCCCTCTGTCTCTCGCCCTCTGTTTCAGCCCCTCTGTTTCAGCCCCACTGTTTCAGCCCCTCTCTTTCAGCCCCTCTGTTTCTCGCCCACTGTTTCAGCCCCTCTGTTTCTCGCCCTCTGTTTCAGCCCCTCTATTTCTCGCCCTCTGTTTCAGCCCCTCTGTTTCAGCCCCACTGTTTCAGCCCCTCTGTTTCAGCCACTCTGTTTCTCGCCCTCTGTTTCAGCCCCTCTGTTTCTCGCCCTCTGTTTAATCCCCTCTGTTTCTCACCATCTGTTTCAGCCCCTCTGTTTCAGCCCCTCTGTTTCTCGCCCTCTGTTTCAGTCTTTCTGTTTCTCGCCCTCTGTTTCAGCCCCTCTGATTCAGCCCCTCTGATTCTCGCCCTCTGTTTCAGCCCCTCAGTTTCTTGCCCTCTGTTTCAGCCCCTCTGTTTCAGCCCCTCTGTTTCAGCCCCTCTGTTTCGCGCCCTGTGTTTCAGCCCCTCTGTTTCTCGTGCTCTGTTTCAGCCCCTCTGTTTCTCGCCCTCTGTTTCAGCCCCTCTATTTCTCGCCCTCTGTTTCAGCCCCTCTGTTTCTCGCCCTCTGTTTCAGTCCCTCTGTTTCGCGCTCTCTGTTTCAGCCCCTCTGTTTCAGCCCCTCTGTTTCTCCCCCTCTGTTTCTGCCCGTCTGTTTCTCGCCCTCTGTTTCAGCCACTCTGTTTCTCGCACTCTGTTTCAGCCTCTCTGATTCAGCCCCTCTGTTTCTCGCCCTCTGTTTCAGCCCCTCTGTTTCAGCCCTTCTGTTTCAGCCACTCAGTTTCAGCCCCTCTGTTTCAGCCCCTCTGTTTCAGCCCCTCTGTTTCTCGCCCTCTGTTTATTCCCCTCTGTTTCTCGCCCTCTGTTTCAGCCCCTCTGATTCAGCCCCTCTGTTTCAGCCCCTCTGAATCAGCCCCTCTGATTCAGCCCCTCTGTTTCAGCCCCTCTGTTTCAGCCCCTCTGTTTCTCGCCCTCTGTTTATTCCCCTCTGTTTCTCACCATCTGTTTCAGCCCCTCTGTTTCAGCCCCTCTGTTTCAGCCCCTCTGTTTCAGCCCCTCTGTTTCAGCCCCTCTGTTTCATGCCCTCTGTTTCAGCCCCTCTGTTTCTCGCGCTCTGTTTCAGCCCCTCTGTTTTTCGCCCTCTGTTTCAGCCCCTCTATTTCTCGCCCTCTGTTTCAGCCCCTCTGTTTCAGCCCCACTGTTTCAGCCCCTCTGTTTCAGCCCCTCTGTTTCTCGCCCTCTGTTTCAGCCCCTCTGTTTCTCGCCCTCTGTTTCAGCCCCTCTGTTTCTCGCCCTCTGTTTCAGCCCCTCTGTTTCTCGCCCTCTGTTTCAGCCCCTCTGTTTCAGCCCCTCTGTTTCTTGCCCTCTGTTTCAGCCCCTCTGTTTCAGCCCCTCTGTATCAGCCCCTCTGTTTCTCGCCCTCTGTTTCAGCCCCTCTGTTTCTCGCACTCTGTTTCAGCCCCTCTGATTCTCGCCCTCTGTTTCAGCCCCTCAGTTTCTTGCCCTCTGTTTCAGCCCCTCTGTTTCAGCCCCTCTGTTTCTCGCCCTCTGTTTCAGCCCCTCTGTTTCTCGCACTCTGTTTCAGCCCCTCTGATTCTCGCCCTCTGTTTCAGCCCCTCAGTTTCTTGCCCTCTGTTTCAGCCCCTCTGTTTCAGCCCCTCTGTTTCAGCCCCTCTGTTTCGCGCCCTCTGTTTCAGCCCCTCTGTTTCTCGCGCTCTGTTTCAGCCCCTCTGTTTCTCGCCCTCTGTTTCAGCCCTTCTATTTCTCGCCCTCTGTTTCAGCCCCTCTGTTTCAGCCCCACTGTTTCAGCCCCTCTGTTTCAGCCCCTCTGTTTCTCGCCCTCTGTTTCAGCCCCTCTGTTTCTCGCCCTCTGTTTCAGCCCCTCTGTTTCAGCCCCTCTGTTTCTTGCCCTCTGTTTCAGCCCCTCTGTTTCAGCCCCTCTGTATCAGCCCCTCTGTTTCTCGCCCTCTGTTTCAGCCCCTCTGTTTCTCGCACTCTGTTTCAGCCCCTCTGATTCTCGCCCTCTGTTTCAGCCCCTCAGTTTCTTGCCCTCTGTTTCAGCCCCTCTGTTTCAGCCCCTCTGTTTCAGCCCCTCTGATTCAGCCCCTCTGTTTCTCGCACTCTGTTTCAGCCCCTCTGATTCTCGCCCTCTGTTTCAGCCCCTCAGTTCCTTGCCCTCTGTTTCAGCCCCTCTGTTTCAGCCCCTCTGTTTCAGCCCCTCTGTTTCAGCCCCTCTGTTTCGCGCCCTCTGTTTCAGCCCCTCTGTTTCTCGCGCTCTGTTTCAGCCCCTCTGTTTCTCGCCCTCTGTTTCAGCCCCTCTATTTCTCGCCCTCTGTTTCAGCCCCTCTGTTTCAGCCCCACTGTTTCAGCCCCTCTGTTTCAGCCCCTCTGTTTCTCGCCCTCTGTTTCAGCCCCTCTGTTTCTCGCCCTCTGTTTCAGCCCCTCTATTTCTCGCCCTCTGTTTCAGCCCCTCTGTTTCAGCCCCACTGTTTCAGCCCCTCTGTTTCAGCCACTCTGTTTCTCGCCCTCTGTTTCAGCCCCTCTGTTTCTCGCCCTCTGTTTCAGCCCCTCTGTTTCAGCCCCTCTGTTTCTCGCCCTCTGTTTCAGCCCCTCTGTTTCAGCCCCTCTGTTTCAGCCCCTCTGATTCTCGCCCTCTGTTTCAGCCCCTCTGTTTCAGCCCCTCTGATTCTCGCCCTCTGTTTCAGCCCCTCTGTTTCTCGCCCTCTGTTTCAGCCTCTCTGTTTCTCGCCCTCTGTTTCAGCCCCTCTGTTTCAGCCCCTCTGTTTCAGCCCCTCTGTTTCTCGCCCTCTGTTTCAGCCCCTCTGTTTCTCGCCCTCTGTTTCAGCCTCTCTGTTTCTCGCCCTCTGTTTCAGCTCCTCTGTTTCAGCCCCTCTGTTTCAGCCCCTCTGTTTCTCGCCCTCTGTTTCAGCACCTCTGTTTCAGCTCCACTGTTTCAGCCCCTCTGTTTCAGCCGCTCTGTTTCTCGCCCTCCGTTTCAGCCCCTCTGTTTCAGCCCCTCTGTTTCAGCCCCTCTGGTTCTCGCCCTCTGTTTCAGCCCCTCTGTTTCTCGCCCTCTGTTTCTCGCCCTCTGTTTCAGCCCCTCTGTTTCTCGCCCTCTGTTTCCGTCCCTCTGTTTCGCGCTCTCTGTTTCAGCCCCTCTGTTTCAGCTCCTCTGTTTCTCGCCCTCTGTTTCTGCCCGTCTGTTTCTCGCCCTATGTTTCAGCCACTCTGTTTCTCGCCCTCTGTTTCAGCCCCTCTGATTCAGCCCCTCTGTTTCAGCCCCTCTGAATCAGCCCCTCTGATTCAGCCCCTCTGTTTCAGCCCCTCTGTTTCAGCCCCTCTGTTTCTCGCCCTCTGTTTATTCCCCTCTGTTTCTCACCATCTGTTTCAGCCCCTCTGTTTCAGCCCCTCTGTTTCTCGCCCTCTGTTTCAGTCTTTCAATTTTTCGCCCTCTGTTTCTGCCCCTCTGATTCTCGCCCTCTGTTTCAGCCCCTCAGTTTCTTGCCCTCTGTTTCAGCCCCTCTGTTTCAGCCCCTCTGTTTCAGCCCCTCTGTTTCATGCCCTCTGTTTCAGCCCCTCTGTTTCTCGCCCTCTGTTTCAGCCCCTCTGTTTTTCGCCCTCTGTTTCAGCCCCTCTATTTCTCGCCCTCTGTTTCAGCCCCTCTGTTTCAGCCCCACTGTTTCAGCCCCTCTGTTTCAGCCCCTCTGTTTCTCGCCCTCTGTTTCAGCCCCTCTGTTTCTCGCCCTCTGTTTCAGCCCCTCTGTTTCTCGCCCTCTGTTTCAGCCCCTCTGTTTCTCGCCCTCTGTTTCAGCCCCTCTGTTTCAGCCCCTCTGTTTCTTGCCCTCTGTTTCAGCCCCTCTGTTTTAGCCCCTCTGTATCAGCCCCTCTGTTTCTCGCCCTCTGTTTCAGCCCCTCTGTTTCTCGCACTCTGTTTCAGCCCCTCTGATTCTCGCCCTCTGTTTCAGCCCCTCAGTTTCTTGCCCTCTGTTTCAGCCCCTCTGTTTCAGCCCCTCTGTTTCTCGCCCTCTGTTTCAGCCCCTCTGTTTCTCGCACTCTGTTTCAGCCCCTCTGATTCTCGCCCTCTGTTTCAGCCCCTCAGTTTCTTGCCCTCTGTTTCAGCCCCTCTGTTTCAGCCCCTCTGTTTCAGCCCCTCTGTTGCGCGCCCTCTGTTTCTCGCGCTCTGTTTCAGCCCCTCTGTTTCTCGCCCTCTGTTTCAGCCCTTCTATTTCTCGCCCTCTGTTTCAGCCCCTCTGTTTCAGCCCCACTGTTTCAGCCCCTCTGTTTCAGCCCCTCTGTTTCTCGCCCTCTGTTTCAGACCCTCTGTTTCTCGCCCTCTGTTTCAGCCCCTCTGTTTCAGCCCCTCTGTTTCTTGCCCTCTGTTTCAGCCCCTCTGTTTCAGCCCCTCTGTATCAGCCCCTCTGTTTCTCGCCCTCTGTTTCAGCCCCTCTGTTTCTCGCACTCTGTTTCAGCCCCTCTGATTCTCGCCCTCTGTTTCAGCCCCTCAGTTTCTTGCCCTCTGTTTCAGCCCCTCTGTTTCAGCCCCTCTGTTTCATCCCCTCTGTTTCAGCCCCTCTGATTCAGCCCCTCTGTTTCTCGCACTCTGTTTCAGCCCCTCTGATTCTCGCCCTCTGTTTCAGCCCCTCAGTTCCTTGCCCTCTGTTTCAGCCCCTCTGTTTCAGCCCCTCTGTTTCAGCCCCTCTGTTTCAGCCCCTCTGTTTCGCGCCCTCTGTTTCAGCCCCTCTGTTTCTCGCGCTCTGTTTCAGCCCCTCTGTTTCAGCCCCTCTGTTTCTCGCCCTCTGTTTCAGCCCCTCTGTTTCTCGCCCTCTGTTTCAGCCCCTCTATTTCTCGCCCTCTGTTTCAGCCCCTCTGTTTCAGCCCCACTGTTTCAGCCCCTCTGTTTCAGCCACTCTGTTTCTCGCCCTCTGTTTCAGCCCCTCTGTTTCTCGCCCTCTGTTTCAGCCCCTCTGTTTCAGCCCCTCTGTTTCTCGCCCTCTGTTTCAGCCCCTCTGTTTCAGCCCCTCTGTTTCAGCCCCTCTGTTTCTCGCCCTCTGTTTCAGCCCCTCTGTTTCTCGCCCTCTGTTTCAGCCTCTCTGTTTCTCGCGCTCTGTTTCAGCTCCTCTGTTTCAGCCCCTCTGTTTCAGCCCCTCTGTTTCTCGCCCTCTGTTTCAGCCCCTCTGTTTCAGCTCCACTGTTTCAGCCCCTCTGTTTCAGCCCCTCTGTTTCTCGCCCTCCGTTTCAGCCCCTCTGTTTCAGCCCCTCTGTTTCAGCCCCTCTGGTTCTCGCCCTCTGTTTCAGCCCCTCTGTTTCTCGCCCTCTGTTTCTCGCCCTCTGTTTCAGCCCCTCTGTTTCTCGCCCTCTGTTTCAGTCCCTCTGTTTCGCGCTCTCTGTTTCAGCCCCTCTGTTTCAGCCCCTCTGTTTCTCGCCCTCTGTTTCTGCCCGTCTGTTTCTCGCACTCTGTTTCAGCCACTCTGTTTCTCGCCCTCTGTTTCAGCCCCTCTCATTCAGCCCCTCTGTTTCAGCCCCTCTGAATCAGCCCCTCTGATTCAGCCCCTCTGTTTCAGCCCCTCTGTTTCAGCCCCTCTGTTTCTCGCCCTCTGTTTAATCCCCTCTGTTTCTCACCATCTGTTTCAGCCCCTCTGATTCAGCCCCTCTGTTTCTCGCCCTCTGTTTCAGTCTTTCTGTTTCTCGCCCTCTGTTTCAGCCCCTCTGATTCAGCCCCTCTGTTTCTTGCACTCTGTTTCAGCCCCTCTGATTCTCGCCCTCTGTTTCAGCCCCTCAGTTTCTTGCCCTCTGTTTCAGCCCCTCTGTTTCAGCCCCTCTGTTTAAGCCCCTCTGTTTCGCGCCCTCTGTTTCAGCCCCTCTGTTTCGCGCCCTCTGTTTCAGCCCCTCTGTTTCTCGCCCTCTGTTTCAGCCCCTCTAATTCTCGCCCTCTGTTTCAGCCCCTCTGTCTCTCGCCCTCTGTTTCAGCCCCTCTGTTTCAGCCCCACTGTTTCAGCCCCTCTCTTTCAGCCCCTCTGTTTCTCGCCCTCTGTTTCAGCCCCTCTGTTTCTCGCCCTCTGTTTCAGCCCCTCTATTTCTCGCCCTCTGTTTCAGCCCCTCTGTTTCAGCCCCACTGTTTCAGCCCCTCTGTTTCAGCCACTCTGTTTCTCGCCCTCTGTTTCAGCCCCTCTGTTTCTCGCCCTCTGTTTAATCCCCTCTGTTTCTCACCATCTGTTTCAGCCCCTCTGTTTCAGCCCCTCTGTTTCTCGCCCTCTGTTTCAGTCTTTCTGTTTCTCGCCCTCTGTTTCAGCCCCTCTGATTCAGCCCCTCTGATTCTCGCCCTCTGTTTCAGCCCCTCAGTTTCTTGCCCTCTGTTTCAGCCCCTCTGTTTCAGCCCCTCTGTTTCAGCCCCTCTGTTTCGCGCCCTGTGTTTCAGCCCCTCTGTTTCTCGTGCACTGTTTCAGCCCCTCTGTTTCTCGCCCTCTGTTTCAGCCCCTCTATTTCTCGCCCTCTGTTTCAGCCCCTCTGTTTCTCGCCCTCTGTTTCAGTCCCTCTGTTTCGCGCTCTCTGTTTCAGCCCCTCTGTTTCAGCCCCTCTGTTTCTCCCCCTCTGTTTCTGCCCGTCTGTTTCTCGCCCTCTGTTTCAGCCACTCTGTTTCTCGCCCTCTGTTTCAGCCCCTCTGATTCAGCCCCTCTGTTTCAGCCCCTCTGAATCAGCCCCTCTGATTCAGCCCCACTGTTTCAGCCCCTCTGTTTCAGCCCCTCTGTTTCTCGCCCTCTGTTTAATCCCCTCTGTTTCTCACCATCTGTTTCAGCCCCTCTGTTTCAGCCCCTCTGTTTCTCGCCCGCTGTTTCAGTCTTTCTGTTTCTCGCCCTCTGTTTCAGCCCCTCTGATTCAGCCCCTCTGTTTCTCGCACTCTGTTTCAGCCCCTCTGATTCTCGCCCTCTGTTTCAGCCCCTCAGTTTCTTGCCCTCTGTTTCAGCCCCTCTGTTTCAGCCCCTCTGTTTAAGCCCCTCTGTTTCGCGCCCTCTGTTTCAGCCCCTCTGTTTTTCGCGCTCTGTTTCAGCCCCTCTGTTTCAGCCCCTCTAATTCTCGCCCTCTGTTTCAGCCCCTCTGTTTCAGCCCCACTGTTTCAGCCCCTCTCTTTCAGCCCCTCTGTTTCTCGCCCTCTGTTTCAGCCCCTCTGTTTCTCGCCCTCTGTTTCAGCCCCTCTATTTCTCGCCCTCTGTTTCAGCCCCTCTGTTTCAGCCCCACTGTTTCAGCCCCTCTGTTTCAGCCACTCTGTTTCTCGCCCTCTGTTTCAGCCCCTCTGTTTCTCGCCCTCTGTTTCAGCCCCTCTGTTTCAGCCCCTCTGTTTCTCGCCCTCTGTTTCAGCCCCTCTGTTTCAGCCTCTCTGTTTCAGCCCCTCTGTTTCTCGCCCTCTGTTTCAGTCTTTCTGTTTCTCGCCCTCTGTTTCAGCCCCTCTGATTCAGCCCCTCTGTTTCTCGCACTCTGTTTCAGCCCCTCAGTTTCTTGCCCTCTGTTTCAGCCCCTCTGTTTCAGCCCCTCTGTTTCAGCCCCTCTGTTTCGCGCCCTCTGTTTCAGCCCCTCTGTTTCTCGCGCTCTGTTTCAGCCCCTCTGTTTCTCGCCCTCTGTTTCAGCCCCTCTATTTCTCGCCCTCTGTTTCAGCCCCTCTGTTTCTCGTCCTCTGTTTCAGTCCCTCTGTTTCGCGCTCTCTGTTTCAGCCCCTCTGTTTCAGCCCCTCTGTTTCTCCCCCTCTGTTTCTGCCCGTCTGTTTCTCGCCCTCTGTTTCATCCACTCTGTTTCTCGCCCTCTGTTTCAGCCCCTCTGATACAGCCCCTCTGTTTCAGCCCCTCTGAATCAGCCCCTCTGATTCAGCCCCTCTGTTTCAGCCCCTCTGTTTCAGCCCCTCTGTTTCTCGCCCTCTGTTTAATCCCCTCTGTTTCTCACCATCTGTTTCAGCCCCTCTGTTTCAGCCCCTCTGTTTCTCGCCCTCTGTTTCAGTCTTTCTGTTTCTCGCCCTCTGTTTCAGCCCCTCTGATTCAGCCCCTCTGTTTCTCGCACTCTGTTTCAGCCCCTCTGTTTCTCGCCCTCTGTTTCAGCCCCTCTAATTCTCGCCCTCTGTTTCAGCCCCTCTGATTCAGCCCCTCTGTTTCAGCCCCTCTGAATCAGCCCCTCTGATTCAGCCCCTCTGTTTCAGCCCCTCTGTTTCAGCCCCTCTGTTTCTCGCCGTCTGTTTAATCCCCTCTGTTTCTCACCATCTGTTTCAGCCCCTCTGTTTCAGCCCCTCTGTTTCAGTCTTTCTGTTTCTCGCCCTCTGTTTCAGCCCCTCTGATTCAGCCCCTCTGTTTCTCGCACTCTGTTTCAGCCCCTCTGTTTCTCGCCCTCTGTTTCAGCCCCTCAAATTCTCGCCCTCTGTTTCAGCCCCTCTGTTTCAGCCCCACTGTTTCAGCCCCCCTGTTTAAGCCCCTCTGTTTCGCGCCCTCTGTTTCAGCCCCTCTGTTTCTCGCGCTCTGTTTCAGCCCCTCTGTTTCTCGCCCTCTGTTTCAGCCCCTCTAATTCTCGCCCTCTGTTTCAGCCCCTCTGTTTCAGCCCCACTGTTTCAGCCCCTCTCTTTCAGCCCCTCTGTTTCTCGCCCTCTGTTTCAGCCCCTCTGTTTCTCGCCCTCGGTTTCAGCCCCTCTATTTCTCGCCCTCTGTTTCAGCCCCTCTGTTTCAGCCCCACTGTTTCAGCCCCTCTGTTTCAGCCACTCTGTTTCTCGCCCTCTGTTTCAGCCCCTCTGTTTCTCGCCCTCTGTTTCAGCCCCTCTGTTTCAGCCCCTCTGTTTCTCGCCCTCTGTTTCAGCCCCTCTGTTTCAGCCCCTCTGTTTCAGCCCCTCTGTTTCTCGCCATCTGTTTCAGCCCCTCTGTTTCTCGCCCTCTGTTTCAGGCTCTCTGTTTCTCGCCCTCTGTTTCAGCTCCTCTGTTTCAGCCCCTCTGTTTCAGCCCCTCTGTTTCTCGCCCTCTGTTTCAGCCCATCTGTTTCAGCTCCACTGTTTCAGCCCCTCTGTTTCAGCCCCTCTGTTTCTCGCCCTCCGTTTCAGCCCCTCTGTTTCAGCCCCTCTGTTTCAGCCCCTCTGGTTCTCGCCCTCTGTTTCAGCCCCTCTGTTTCTCGCCCTCTGTTTCTTGCCCTCTGTTTCAGCCCTTCTGTTTCTCGCCCTCTGTTTCAGCCCCTCTGTTTCTCGCACTCTGTTTCAGCCCCTTTCTTTCAGCCCCTCTGTTTCAGCCCCTCCGTTTCTCGCCCTCTGTTTCTGCCCCTCTGTTTCTCGCCCTCTGTTTCAGCCCCTCTGTTTCTCGCCCTCTGTTTCAGCCCCTCTGTTTCTTGCCCTCTGTTTCAGCCACTCTGTTTCTCGCCCTCTGTTTCAGCCTCTCTGTTTCTCGCCCTCTGTTTCAGCCCCTCTGTTTCAGCCCCTCTGTTTCTCGCCCTCTGTTTCAGCCCCTCTGTTTCTCGCCCTCTGTTTCAGCCCCTCTGTTTCTCGCCCTCTGTTTCAGCCCCTCTGTTTCTTGCCCTCTGTTTCAGCCCCTCTGTTTCAGCCCCACTGTTTCAGCCCCTCTGTTTCAGCCCCTCTGTTTCAGCCCCTCTGTTTCTCGCCATGTTTCAGCGACTCTGTTTCTCGCCCTCTGTTTCAGCCCCTCTGTTTCTCACCCTCTGTATCAGCCGCTTTGTTTCAGCCCCTCTGTTTCAGCCCCTCTGTTTCAGCCTCTCTGTTTCTCGCCCTCTGTTTCTCGCCCTCTGTATCAGCCCCTCTGTTTCTCGCCCTCTGTTTCAGCCCCTCTGTTTCAGCACCTCTATTTCAGCCCCTCTGTTCCAGCCCCTCTGTTTCTCGCCCTCTGTTTCAGTCCCTCTGTTTCGCGCTCTCTGTTTCAGCCCCTCTGTTTCAGCCCCTCTGTTTCTCGCCCACTGTTTCTGCCCGTCTGGTTCTCGCCCTCTGTTTCAGTCCCTCTGTTTCGCGCCCTCTGTTTCAGCCCCTCTGATTCAGCCCCTCTGTTTCAGCCCCTGTGAATCAGCCCCTCTGATTCAGCCCCTCTGTTTCAGCCCCTCTGTTTCAGCACCTCTGTTTCTCGCCCTCTGTTTCAGCCCCTCTGTTTCAGCCCTTCTGTTTCAGCCACTCAGTTTCAGCCCCTCTGTTTCTTGCCCTCTGTTTCAGCCCCTCTGTTTCTCGCCCTCTGTTTCAGCCCCTCTGTTTCTCGCCGTCTGTTTCAGCCCCTCTGTTTCTCGCCCTCTGTTTCAGTCCCTCTGTTTCGCGCTCTCTGTTTCAGCCCCTCTGTTTCAGCCCCTCTGTTTCTCGCCCTCTGTTTCTGCCCGTCTGGTTCTCGCCCTCTGTTTCAGTCCCTCTCTTTCGCGATCTCTGTTTCAGCCCCTCTGATTCAGCCCCTCTGTATCAGCCCCTCTGTTTCAGCCCCTCTGTTTCTCGCCCTCTGTCTAATCCCCTCTGTTTCTCACCATCTGTTTCAGCCCCTCTGTTTCAGCCCCTCTGTTTCTCGCCCTCTGTTTCAGCCCCTCAGTTTCTCGCGCTCTGTTTCAGCCCCTCTGTTTCAGCCCCTCTGTTTCGCGCCCTCTGTTTCAGCCCGTCTGTTTCTCGCCCTCTGTTTCAGCCCATCTGTTTCTCGCCCTCTGTTTCAGCCCCTCTCTTTCTCGTACTCTGTTTCAGCACCTCTCTTTCTCGTACTCTGTGTCAGCCCCTCTGATTCAGCCCCTCTGTTGCAGCCCCTCTGATTCAGCCCCTCTGTTTCAGCCCCTCTATTTCAGCCCCTCTGTTTCAGCCCCTCTGTTTCATCCCATCTGTTTCTCGCCCTCTGTTTCTCACCCTCTGTTTCTCGCCCTCTGTTTCAGCCCCTCTGTTTTTTGCCCTCTGTTTCAGCCCCTCTGTTTCTCGCCCTCTGTTTCTCACCCCCTGTTTCTCGCCCTCTGTTTCAGCCCCTCTGTTTTTTGCCCTCTGTTTCAGCCCGTCTGTTTCAGCCCCTCTGTTTCAGCCCCTCTGTTTCTCGCCCTCTGTTTCAGCCCCTGTTTCTCGCCCTCTGTTTCAGCCCCTCTGTTTCTCGCCCTCTGTTTCAACCTCTCTGTTTCTCGCCCTCTGTTTCAGCCACTCTGTTTCAGCCCCTCTGTTTCAGCCCCTCTGTTTCTCGCCCTCTGTTTCAGCCCCTCTGTTTCTCGCCCTCTGTTTCAGCCCCTCTGTTTCTCGCCCTCTGTTTCAGGCTCTCTGTTTCAGCCCGTCTGTTTCAGCCCCTCTGTTTCAGCCCCTCTGTTTCTGGCCCTCTGTTTCTCGCCATCTGTTTCAGCCCCTTTGTTTCTCGCCCTCTGTTTCAGCCCCTCTGTTTAAGCCCCTCTGATTCAGCCCCTCTGATTCAGCCTCTCTGTTTCTCGCCCTCTGTTTCAGCCCCTCTGTTTCAGCCCCTCTGTTTCTCGCCCTCTATTTCAGCCCCTCTGTTTCTCGCCCTCTGTTTCAGCCCCTCTGTTTCTCGCCCTCTGTTTCGGCCCCTCTGTTTCAGCCCCTCTGTTTCTCGACCTCTGTTTCAGCCCCTCTGTTTCTCGCCCTCTGTTTCAGCCCCTCTGTTTCAGCACCTCTGTTTCAGCCCCTCTGTTTCAGCCACCCTGTTTCAGCCCCTCTGTTTCAGCCCCTCTGTTTCAGCCCCTCTGTTTCACCCCCTCTGTTTCTCGCCCTCTGTTTCAGCCCCTCTGTTTTTCGCCCTCTTTTTCAGCCCCTCTGTTTCAGCCCTCTGTTTCAGCCCATCTGTTTCTCACCCTCTGTTTCAGCCCCTCTGTTTCAGGCTCTCTGTTTCAGACCATCTGTTTCAGCCCCTCTGTTTCAGCCCCTCTGTTTCTCGCACTCTGTTTCACGCCCGCTGTTTCAGTCCCTTAGTTTCTCGCCCACTGTTTCAGCCCCTCTGTTTCGGCCCCTCTGATTCAGCCCCTCTGATTCAGCCCCTCTGTTTCTCGCCCTCTGTTTCAGCCCCTCTGTTTCAGCCCCTCTGTTTCAGCCCCTCCGATTCAGCCCCTCTGTTTCAGCCCCTCTGTTTCTCGCCCTCTGTTTCAGCCCCTCTGATTCACACTCTCTGTTTCAGCCCCTCTGTTTCAGCCCCTCTGTTTCTCGCCCACTTTTTCTGCCCCTCTGTCTCTCGCCCTCTGTTTCAGCCCGTCTGATTCAGCCCCTCTGTTTCAGCCCCTCTGATTCAGCCCCTCTGTTTCAGCCCCTCTGTTTCAGCCCCTCTGTTTCTCGCCCTCTTTTTCAGCCCCTCTGTTCCTCACCCTCTGTTTCTCGCCCTCTGTTTCAGCCCCTCTGTTTCTCGCCCTCTGTTTCAGCCACTCTGTTTCTCGCCCTCTGTTTCAGCCCCTCTGATTCAGCCCCTCTGTTTCTCGCCCTCTGTTTCAGCCCCTCTGTTTCTCGCCCTCTGTTTCAGCCCCTGTTTCTCGCCCTCTGTTTCAGCCCCTCTGTTTCAGCCCCTCTGTTTCAGCCCCTCTGTTTCTCGCCCTCTGTTTCAGCCCCTCTGTTTCTCGCCCTCTGTTTCAGCCCCTCTATTTCTCGCCCTCTGTTTCAGCCCCTCTGTTTCAGCCCCACTGTTTCAGCCCCTTTGTTTCAGCCCCTCTGTTTCTCGCCCTCTGTTTCAGCCGCTCTGTTTCTCGCCCTCTGTTTCAGCCCCTCTGTTTCAGCCCCTCAGTTTCAGTCCCTCTGTTTCTCGCCCTCTGTTTCTGGCCCTCTGTTTCAGCCCCTCTGTTTCTCGCCCTCTGTTTCAGCCCTTCTGGTTCAGCCCCTCTGTTTCAGCGCCTCTGTTTCAGCCCCTCTGTTTCAGCCCCTCTGTTTCAGCCCCTCTGTTTCTCGCCCTCTGTTTCAGCCCCTCTGTTTCTTGCCCTCTGTTTCAGCCACTCTGTTTCTCGCCCTCTGTTTCAGCCTCTCTGTTTCTCGCCCTCTGTTTCCGCTCCTCTGTTTCAGCCCCTCTGTTTCAGCCCCTCTGTTTCTCGCCCTCTGTTTCATCCCCTCTGTTTCAGCTCCTCTGTTTCAGCACCTCTGTTTCTCGCCCTCTGTTTCAGCCCGTCTGTTTCTCGCCCTCTGTTTCAGCCTCTCTGTTTCTCGCCCTCTGTTTCAGCTCCTCTGTTTCAGCCCCTCTGTTTCAGCCCCTCTGTTTCTCGCCCTCTGTTTCATCCCCTCTGTTTCAGCTCCTCTGTTTCAGCCCCTCTGTTTCAGCCCCTCTGTTTCTCGCCCTCTGTTTCAGCCCCTCTGTTTCAGCCCCTCTGTTTCAGCCCCTCTGTTTCTCGCCCTCTGTTTCAGCCCCTCTGTTTCTCGCCCTCTGTTTCTCGCCCTCTGTTTCAGCCCCTCTGTTTCTCGCCCTCTGTTTCAGCCCCTCTGTTTCTCGCCCTCTGTTTCAGCCCCTCTGTTTCAGCCCCTCTGTTTCAGCCCCTCCGATTCTCGCCCTCTGTTTCTGCCCCTCTGTTTCTCGCCCTCTGTTTCAGCCCCTCTGTTTCTCGCCCTCTGTTTCAGCCCCTCTGTTTCAGCCCCTCTGTTTCTCGCCCTCTGTTTCAGCCCCTCTGTTTCTCGCCCTCTGTTTCAGCCCCTCTGTTTCTCACCCTCTGTTTCAGCCCGTCTGTTTCTTGCCCTCTGTTTCAGCCCCTCTGTTTCAGCCCCACTGTTTCAGCCCCTCTGTATCAGCCCCTCTGTTTCAGCCCCTCTGTTTCTCACCATGTTTCAGCGACTCTGTTTCTCGCCCTCTGTTTCAGCCCCTCTGTTTCTCACCCTCTGTATCAGCCGCTTTGTTTCAGCCCCTCTGTTTCAGCTCCTCTGTTTCAGCCTCTCTGTTTCTCGCCCTCTGTTTCCCGCCCTCTGTTTCAGCCCCTCTGTTTCTCGCCCTCTGTTTCAGCCCCTCTGTTTCAGCACCTCTATTTCAGCCCCTCTGTTCCAGCCCCTCTGTTTCTCGCCCTCTGTTTCAGCCCCTCTGTTTCGCGCTCTCTGTTTCAGCCCCTCTGTTTCAGCCCCTCTGTTTCTCGCCCACTGTTTCTGCCCGTCTGGTTCTCGCCCTCTGTTTCAGTCCCTCTGTTTCGCGCCCTCTGTTTCAGCCCCTCTGATTCAGCCCCTCTGTTTCAGCCCCTGTGAATCAGCCCCTCTGATTCAGCCCCTCTGTTTCAGCCCCTCTGTTTCAGCCCCTCTGTTTCTCGCCCTCTGTTTCAGCCCCTCTGTTTCAGCCCCTCTGTTTCTCGCCCTCTGTTTCAGCCCCTCTGTTTCTCGCCCTCTGTCTAATCCCCTCTGTTTCTCACCATCTGTTTCAGCCCCTCTGTTTCTCGCCCTCTGTTTCAGCCTTTCTGTTTCTCGCCCTCTGTTTCAGACCCTCAGTTTCTCGCGCTCTGTTTCAGCCCCTCTGTTTCAGCCCCTCTGTTTCTCGCCCTCTGTTTCAGCCCCTCTCTTTCTCGCACTCTGTGTCAGCCCCTCTGATTCAGCCCCTCTGTTGCAGCCCCTCTGATTCAGCCCCTCTGTTTCAGCCCCTCTATTTCAGCCCCTCTGTTTCAGCCCCTCTGTTTCAGTCCCTCTGTTTCGCGCCCTCTGTTTCAGCCCCTCTGTTTCAGTCCCTCTCTTTCGCGCTCTCTGTTTCAGCCCCTCTGATTCAGCCCCTCTGTATCAGCCCCTCTGTTTCAGCCCCTCTGTTTCGCGCCCTCTGTCTAATCCCCTCTGTTTCTCACCATCTGTTTCAGCCCCTCTGTTTCTCGCCCTCTGTTTCAGCCTTTCTGTTTCTCGCCCTCTGTTTCAGCCCCTCTGATTCAGCCCCTCTGTTTCTCGCCCTCAGTTTCAGCCCCTCTGTTTCTCGCCCTCTGTTTCAGCCCCTCTGTTTCAGCCCCTCTGTTTCAGCCCCTCTGTTTCGCGCCCTCTGTTTCAGCCCCTCTGTTTCTCGCCCTCTGTTTCAGCCCATCTGTTTCTCGCCCTCTGTTTCAGCCCCTCTCTTTCTCGCACTCTGTGTCAGCCCCTCTGATTCAGCCCCTCTGATTCAGCCCCTCTATTTCAGCCCCTCTGTTTCAGCCCGTCTGTTTCATCCCATCTGTTTCTCGCCCTCTGTTTCTCACCCTCTGTTTCGCGCTCTCTGTTTCAGCCCCTCTGTTTCAGCCCCTCTGTTTCTCGCCCACTGTTTCTGCCCGTCTGGTTCTCGCCCTCTGTTTCAGCCCCTCTGTTGCAGCCCCTCTGATTCAGCCCCTCTGTTTCAGCCCCTCTGTTTTTTGCCCTCTGTTTCAGCCCCTCTGTTTCTCGCCCTCTGTTTCTCACCCCCTGTTTCTCGCCCTCTGTTTCAGCCCCTCTCTTTTTTGCCCTCTGTTTCAGCCCGTCTGTTTCAGCCCCTCTGTTTCAGCCCCTCTGTTTCAGCCCCTCTGTTTCATCCCCTCTGTTTCTCGCCCTCTGTTTCAGCCCCTCTGTTTTTCGCCCTCTGTTTCAGCCCCTCTGTTTCTCGCCCTCTGTTTCAGGCTCTCTGTTTCAGCCCGTCTGTTTCAGCCCCTCCGTTTCAGCCCCTCTGTTTCTGGCCCTCTGTTTCTCGCCCGCTGTTTCAGCCCCTTTGTTTCTCGCCCTCTGTTTCAGCCCCTCTGTTTCGCGCCCTCTGTTTCAGCCCCTCTGTTTCTCGCCCTCTGTCTAATCCCCTCTGTTTCTCACCATCTGTTTCAGCCCCTCTGTTTCAGCCCCTCTGTTTCTCGCCCTCTGTTTCAGCCCCTCTGTTTCAGCCCCTCTGTTTCGCGCCCTCTGTTTCAGCCCGTCTGTTTCTCGCCCTCTGTTTCAGCCCATCTGTTTCTCGCCCTCTGTTTCAGCCCCTCTCTTTCTCGTACTCTGTGTCAGCCCCTCTGATTCAGCCCCTCTGTTGCAGCCCCTCTGATTCAGCCCCTCTGTTTCAGCCCCTCTATTTCAGCCCCTCTGTTTCAGCCCCTCTGTTTCATCCCATCTGTTTCTCGCCCTCTGTTTCTCACCCTCTGTTTCTCGCCCTCTGTTTCAGCCCCTCTGTTTTTTGCCCTCTGTTTCAGCCCCTCTGTTTCTCGCCCTCTGTTTCTCACCCCCTGTTTCTCGCCCTCTGTTTCAGCCCCTCTCTTTTTTGCCCTCTGTTTCAGCCCGTCTGTTTCAGCCCCTCTGTTTCAGCCACCCTGTTTCTCGCCCTCTGTTTCAGCCCCTGTTTCTCGCCCTCTGTTTCAGCCCCTCTGTTTCTCGCCCTCTGTTTCAACCTCTCTGTTTCTCGCCCTCTGTTTCAGCCACTCTGTTTCAGCCCCTCTGTTTCAGCCCCTCTGTTTCTCGCCCTCTGTTTCAGCCCCTCTGTTTCTCGCCCTCTGTTTCAGGCTCTCTGTTTCAGCCCGTCTGTTTCAGCCCCTCTGTTTCTGCCCCTCTGTTTCTGGCCCTCTGTTTCTCGCCATCTGTTTCAGCCCCTTTGTTTCTCGCCCTCTGTTTCAGCCCCTCTGTTTCAGCCCCTCTGATTCAGCCCCTCTGATTCAGCCTCTCTGTTTCTCGCCCTCTGTTTCAGCCCCTCTGTTTCAGCCCCTCTGTTTCTCGCCCTCTATTTCAGCCCCTCTGTTTCTCGCCCTCTGTTTCAGCCCCTCTGTTTCTCGCCCTCTGTTTCGGCCCCTCTGTTTCAGCCCCTCTGTTTCTCGACCTCTGTTTCAGCCCCTCTGTTTCTCGCCCTCTGTTTCAGCCCCTCTGTTTCAGCACCTCTGTTTCAGCCCCTCTGTTTCAGCCACCCTGTTTCAGCCCCTCTGTTTCAGCCCCTCTGTTTCAGCCCCTCTGTTTCACCCCCTCTGTTTCTCGCCCTCTGTTTCAGCCCCTCTGTTTTTCGCCCTCTTTTTCAGCCCCTCTGTTTCAGCCCTCTGTTTCAGCCCATCTGTTTCAGCCCCTCTGTTTCTCGCCCTCTGTTTCTCGCCCTCTGTTTCAGCCACTCTGTTTCTCGCCCTCTGTTTCAGCCCCTCTGTTTCTCGCACTCTGTTTCACGCCCGCTGTTTCAGTCCCTTAGTTTCTCGCCCACTGTTTCAGCCCCTCTGTTTCGGCCCCTCTGATTCAGCCCCTCTGATTCAGCCCCTCTGTTTCTCGCCCTCTGTTTCAGCCCCTCTGTTTCAGCCCCTCTGTTTCAGCCCCTCTGTTTCAGCCCCTCTGTTTCAGCCCCTCTGTTTCTCGCCCTCTGTTTCAGCCCCTCTGATTCACACTCTCTGTTTCAGCCCCTCTGTTTCAGCCCCTCTGTTTCTCGCCCACTTTTTCTGCCCCTCTGTCTCTCGCCCTCTGTTTCAGCCCCTCTGTTTCTCGCCCTCTGTTTCAGCCCGTCTGATTCAGCCCCTCTGTTTCAGCCCCTCTGATTCAGCCCCTCTGTTTCAGCCCCTCTGTTTCAGCCCCTCTGTTTCTCGCCCTCTGTTTCAGCCCCTCTGTTCCTCACCCTCTGTTTCTCGCCCTCTGTTTCAGCCCCTCTGTTTCTCGCCCTCTGTTTCAGCCCCTCTGTTTCTCGCCCTCTGTTTCAGCCCCTCTATTTCTCGCCCTCTGTTTCAGCCCCTCTGTTTCTCGCCCTCTGTTTCAGCCCCTGTTACTCGCCCTCTGTTTCAGCCCCTCTGTTTCAGCCCCTCTGTTTCAGCCCCTCTGTTTCTCGCCCTCTGTTTCAGCCCCTCTGTTTCTCGCCCTCTGTTTCAGCCCCTCTATTTCTCGCCCTCTGTTTCAGCCCCTCTGTTTCAGCCCCACTGTTTCAGCCCCTTTGTTTCAGCCCCTCTGTTTCTCGCCCTCTGTTTCAGCCGCTCTGTTTCTCGCCCTCTGTTTCAGCCCCTCTGTTTCAGCCCCTCAGTTTCAGTCCCTCTGTTTCTCGCCCTCTGTTTCTGGCCCTCTGTTTCAGCCCCTCTGTTTCTCGCCCTCTGTTTCAGCCCTTCTGGTTCAGCCCCTCTGTTTCAGCGCCTCTGTTTCAGCCCCTCTGTTTCAGCCCCTCTGTTTCAGCCCCTCTGTTTCTCGCCCTCTGTTTCAGCCCCTCTGTTTCTTGCCCTCTGTTTCAGCCACTCTGTTTCTCGCCCTCTGTTTCAGCCTCTCTGTTTCTCGCCCTCTGTTTCCGCTCCTCTGTTTCAGCCCCTCTGTTTCAGCCCCTCTGTTTCTCGCCCTCTGTTTCATCCCCTCTGTTTCAGCTCCTCTGTTTCAGCACCTCTGTTTCTCGCCCTCTGTTTCAGCCCGTCTGTTTCTCGCCCTCTGTTTCAGCCTCTCTGTTTCTCGCCCTCTGTTTCTCGCCCTCTGTTTCAGCCCCTCTGTTTCAGCCCCTCTGTTTCTCGCCCTCTGTTTCATCCCCTCTGTTTCAGCTCCTCTGTTTCAGCCCCTCTGTTTCAGCCCCTCTGTTTCTCGCCCTCTGTTTCAGCCCCTCTGTTTCAGCCCCTCTGTTTCAGCCCCTCTGTTTCTCGCCCTCTGTTTCAGCCCCTCTGTTTCTCGCCCTCTGTTTCTCGCCCTCTGTTTCAGCCCCTCTGTTTCTCGCCCTCTGTTTCAGCCCCTCTGTTTCTCGCCCTCTGTTTCAGCCCCTCTGTTTCAGCCCCTCCGATTCTCGCCCTCTGTTTCTGCCCCTCTGTTTCTCGCCCTCTGTTTCAGCCCCTCTGTTTCTCGCCCTCTGTTTCAGCCCCTCTGTTTCAGCCCCTCTGTTTCTCGCCCTCTGTTTCAGCCCCTCTGTTTCTCGCCCTCTGTTTCAGCCCCTCTGTTTCTCACCCTCTGTTTCAGCCCGTCTGTTTCTTGCCCTCTGTTTCAGCCCCTCTGTTTCAGCCCCACTGTTTCAGCCCCTCTGTATCAGCCCCTCTGTTTCAGCCCCTCTGTTTCTCACCATGTTTCAGCGACTCTGTTTCTCGCCCTCTGTTTCAGCCCCTCTGTTTCTCACCCTATGTATCAGCCGCTTTGTTTCAGCCCCTCTGTTTCAGCTCCTCTGTTTCAGCCTCTCTGTTTCTCGCCCTCTGTTTCCCGCCCTCTGTTTCAGCCCCTCTGTTTCTCACCCTCTGTTTCAGCCCCTCTGTTTCAGCACCTCTATTTCAGCCCCTCTGTTCCAGCCCCTCTGTTTCTCGCCCTCTGTTTCAGCCCCTCTGTTTCGCGCTCTCTGTTTCAGCCCCTCTGTTTCAGCCCCTCTGTTTCTCGCCCACTGTTTCTGCCCGTCTGGTTCTCGCCCTCTGTTTCAGTCCCTCTGTTTCGCGCCCTCTGTTTCAGCCCCTCTGATTCAGCCCCTCTGTTTCAGCCCCTGTGAATCAGCCCCTCTGATTCAGCCCCTCTGTTTCAGCCCCTCTGTTTCAGCCCCTCTGTTTCTCGCCCTCTGTTTCAGCCCCTCTGTTTCAGCCCTTCTGTTTCAGCCACTCAGTTTCAGCCCCTCTGTTTCTTGCCCTCTGTTTCAGCCCCTCTGTTTCTCGCCCTCTGTTTCAGCCCCTCTGTTTCTCGCCGTCTGTTTCAGCACCTCTGTTTCTCGCCCTCTGTTTCAGTCCCTCTGTTTCGCGCTCTCTGTTTCAGCCCCTCTGTTTCAGCCCCTCTGTTTCTCGCCCTCTGTTTCTGCCCGTCTGGTTCTCGCCCTCTGTTTCAGTCCCTCTGTTTCGCGCCCTCTGTTTCAGCCCCTCTGATTCAGCCCCTCTGTATCAGCCCCTCTGTTTCAGCCCCTCTGTTTCTCGCCCTCTGTCTAATCCCCTCTGTTTCTCACCATCTGTTTCAGCCCCTCTGTTTCTCGCCCTCTGTTTCAGCCTTTCTGTTTCTCGCCCTCTGTTTCAGACCCTCAGTTTCTCGCGCTCTGTTTCAGCCCCTCTGTTTCAGCCCCTCTGTTTCTCGCCCTCTGTTTCAGCCCCTCTCTTTCTCGCACTCTGTGTCAGCCCCTCTGATTCAGCCCCTCTGTTGCAGCCCCTCTGATTCAGCCCCTCTGTTTCAGCCCCTCTATTTCAGCCCCTCTGTTTCAGCCCCTCTGTTTCAGTCCCTCTGTTTCGCGCCCTCTGTTTCAGCCCCTCTGTTTCAGTCCCTCTCTTTCGCGCTCTCTGTTTCAGCCCCTCTGATTCAGCCCCTCTGTATCAGCCCCTCTGTTTCAGCCCCTCTGTTTCGCGCCCTCTGTCTAATCCCCTCTGTTTCTCACCATCTGTTTCAGCCCCTCTGTTTCTCGCCCTCTGTTTCAGCCTTTCTGTTTCTCGCCCTCTGTTTCAGCCCCTCTGATTCAGCCCCTCTGTTTCTCGCCCTCTGTTTCAGCCCCTCTGATTCTCGCCCTCTGTTTCAGCCCCTCAGTTTCTCGCCCTCTGTTTCAGCCCCTCTGTTTCAGCCCCTCTGTTTCAGCCCCTCTGTTTCGCGCCCTCTGTTTCAGCCCCTCTGTTTCTCGCCCTCTGTTTCAGCCCATCTGTTTCTCGCCCTCTGTTTCAGCCCCTCTCTTTCTCGCACTCTGTGTCAGCCCCTCTGATTCAGCCCCTCTGTTTCAGCCCCTCTATTTCAGCCCCTCTGTTTCAGCCCGTCTGTTTCATCCCATCTGTTTCTCGCCCTCTGTTTCTCACCCTCTGTGTCTCGCCCTCTGTTTCAGCCCCTCTGTTTCAGCCCCTCTGTTTCATCCCATCTGTTTCTCGCCCTCTGTTTCTCACCCTCTGTTTCTCGCTCTCTGTTTCAGCCCCTCTGTTTCAGCCCCTCTGTTTCTCGCCCACTGTTTCTGCCCGTCTGGTTCTCGCCCTCTGTTTCAGCCCCTCTGTTGCAGCCCCTCTGATTCAGCCCCTCTGTTTCAGCCCCTCTATTTCAGCCCCTCTGTTTCAGCCCCTCTGTTTCAGCCCATCTGTTTCTCGCCCTCTGTTTCAGCCCCTCTGTTTTTTGCCCTCTGTTTCAGCCCGTCTGTTTCAGCCCCTCTGTTTCAGCCCCTCTGTTTCTCGCCCTCTGTTTCAGCCCCTCTGTTTCTCGCCCTCTGTTTCAGCCCCTCTGTTTCTCGCCCTCTGTTTCAACCTCTCTGTTTCTCGCCCTCTGTTTCAGCCACTCTGTTTCAGCCCCTCTGTTTCAGCCCCTCTGTTTCTCGCCCTCTGTTTCAGCCCCTCTGTTTCATGCCCTCTGTTTCAGCCCCTCTGATTCAGCCCCTCTGTTTCAGCCCCTCTGATTCAGCCCCTCTGTTTCAGCCCCTCTGTTTCAGCCCCTCTGTTTCATCCCCTCTGTTTCTCGCCCTCTGTTTCAGCCCCTTTGTTTTTCGCCCTCTGTTTCAGCCCCTCTGTTTCTCGCCCTCTGTTTCAGGCTCTCTGTTTCAGCCCGTCTGTTTCAGCCCCTCCGTTTCAGCCCCTCTGTTTCTGCCCTCTGTTTCTCGCCCGCTGTTTCAGCCCCTTTGTTTCTCGCCCTCTGTTTCAGCCCCTCTGTTTCGCGCCCTCTGTTTCAGCCCCTCTGTTTCTCGCCCTCTGTTTCAGCCCATCTGTTTCTCGCCCTCTGTTTCAGCCCCTCTCTTTCTCGCACTCTGTGTCAGCCCCTCTGATTCAGCCCCTCAGTTGCAGCCCCTCTGATTCAGCCCCTCTGTTTCAGCCCCTCTATTTCAGCCCCTCTGTTTCAGCCCCTCTGTTTCAGTCCCTCTGTTTCGCGCCCTCTGTTTCAGCCCCTCTGTTTCAGTCCCTCTCTTTCGCGCTCTCTGTTTCAGCCCCTCTGATTCAGCCCCTCTGTATCAGCCCCTCTGTTTCAGCCCCTCTGTTTCTCGCCCTCTGTCTAATCCCCTCTGTTTCTCACCATCTGTTTCAGCCCCTCTGTTTCTCGCCCTCTGTTTCAGCCTTTCTGTTTCTCGCCCTCTGTTTCAGCCCATCTGATTCAGCCCCTCTGTTTCTTGCCCTTTGTTTCAGCCCCTCTGATTCTCGCCCTCTGTTTCAGCCCCTCAGTTTCTCGCCCTCTGTTTCAGCCCCTCTGTTTCAGCCCCTCTGTTTCAGCCCCTCTGTTTCGCGCCCTCTGTTTCAGCCCTTCTGTTTCTCGCCCTCTGTTTCAGCCCATCTGTTTCTCGCCCTCTGTTTCAGCCCCTCTCTTTCTCGCACTCTGTGTCAGCCCCTCTGATTCAGCCCCTCTGTTGCAGCCCCTCTGATTCAGCCCCTCTGTTTCAGCCCCTCTATTTCAGCCCCTCTGTTTCAGCCCCTCTGTTTCATCCCATCTGTTTCTCGCCCTCTGTTTCTCACCCTCTGTGTCTCGCCCTCTGTTTCAGCCCCTCTGTTTCTCGCCCTATGTTTCTCACCCCCTGTTTCTCGCCCTCTGTTTCAGCCCCTCTCTTTCTCGCACTCTGTGTCAGCCCCTCTGATTCAGCCCCTCTGTTGCAGCCCCTCTGATTCAGCCCCTCTGTTTCAGCCCCTCTATTTCAGCCCCTCTGTTTCAGCCCCTCTGTTTCATCCCATCTGTTTCTCGCCCTCTGTTTCTCACCCTCTGTGTCTCGCCCTCTGTTTCAGCCCCTCTGTTTCTCGCCCTATGTTTCTCACCCCCTGTTTCTCGCCCTCTGTTTCAGCCCCTCTGTTTTTTGCCCTCTGTTTCAGCCCGTCTGTTTCAGCCCCTCTGTTTCAGCCCCTCTGTTTCTCGCCCTCTGTTTCAGCCCCTCTGTTTCTCGCCCTCTGTTTCAACCCCTGTGTTTCTCGCCCTCTGTTTCAACCTCTCTGTTTCTCGCCCTCTGTTTCAGCCCCTCTGTTTCAGCCCCTCTGTTTCTCGCCCTCTGTTTCAGCCCCTCTGTTTCTTGCCCTCTGTTTCAGCCCCTCTGATTCAGCCCCTCTGTTTCAGCACCTCTGATTCAGCCCCTCTGTTTCATCCCCTCTGTTTCTCGACCTCTGTTTCAGCCCCTCTGTTTTTCGCCCTCTGTTTCATCCCCTCTGTTTCTCGCCCTCTGTTTCAGGCTCTCTGTTTCAGCCCGTCTGTTTCAGCCCCTCTGTTTCAGCCCCTCTGTTTCTGGCCCTCTGTTTCTCGCCCGCTGTTTCAGCCCCTTTGTTTCTCGCCCTCTGTTTCAGCCCCTCTGTTTCAGCCCCTCTGATTCAGCCCCTCTGATTCAGCCCCTCTGTTTCTCGCCCTCTGTTTCAGCCCCTCTGTTTCAGCCCTTCCGTTTCAGCCACTCAGTTTCAGCCCCTCTGTTTCTTGCCCTCTGTTTCAGCCCCTCTGTTTCTCGCCCTCTGTTTCAGCCCCTCTGTTTCTCGCCGTCTGTTTCAGCCCCTCTGTTTCTCGCCCTCTGTTTCAGTCCCTCTGTTTCGCGCTCTCTGTTTCAGCCCCTCTGTTTCAGCCCCTCTGTTTCTCGCCCTCTGTTTCTGCCCGTCTGGTTCTCGCCCTCTGTTTCAGTCCCTCTGTTTCGCGCCCTCTGTTTCAGCCCCTCTGATTCAGCCCCTCTGTATCAGCCCCTCTGTTTCAGCCCCTCTGTTTCTCGCCCTCTGTCTAATCCCCTCTGTTTCTCACCATCTGTTTCAGCCCCTCTGTTTCTCGCCCTCTGTTTCAGCCTTTCTGTTTCTCGCCCTCTGTTTCAGACCCTCAGTTTCTCGCGCTCTGTTTCAGCCCCTCTGTTTCAGCCCCTCTGTTTCTCGCCCTCTGTTTCAGCCCCTCTCTTTCTCGCACTCTGTGTCAGCCCCTCTGATTCAGCCCCTCTGTTGCAGCCCCTCTGATTCAGCCCCTCTGTTTCAGCCCCTCTATTTCAGCCCCTCTGTTTCAGCCCCTCTGTTTCAGTCCCTCTGTTTCGCGCCCTCTGTTTCAGCCCCTCTGTTTCAGTCCCTCTCTTTCGCGCTCTCTGTTTCAGCCCCTCTGATTCAGCCCCTCTGTATCAGCCCCTCTGTTTCAGCCCCTCTGTTTCGCGCCCTCTGTCTAATCCCCTCTGTTTCTCACCATCTGTTTCAGCCCCTCTGTTTCTCGCCCTCTGTTTCAGCATTTCTGTTTCTCGCCCTCTGTTTCAGCCCCTCTGATTCAGCCCCTCTGTTTCTCGCCCTCTGTTTCAGCCCCTCTGATTCTCGCCCTCTGTTTCAGCCCCTCAGTTTCTCGCCCTCTGTTTCAGCCCCTCTGTTTCAGCCCCTCTGTTTCAGCCCCTCTGTTTCGCGCCCTCTGTTTCAGCCCCTCTGTTTCTCGCCCTCTGTTTCAGCCCATCTGTTTCTCGCCCTCTGTTTCAGCCCCTCTCTTTCTCGCACTCTGTGTCAGCCCCTCTGATTCAGCTCCTCTGTTTCAGCCCCTCTATTTCAGCCCCTCTGTTTCAGCCCCTCTGTTTCATCCCATCTGTTTCTCGCCCTCTGTTTCTCACCCTCTGTGTCTCGCCCTCTGTTTCAGCCCCTCTGTTTCAGCCCCTCTGTTTCATCCCATCTGTTTCTCGCCCTCTGTTTCTCACCCTCTGTTTCGCGCTCTCTGTTTCAGCCCCTCTGTTTCAGCCCCTCTGTTTCTCGCCCACTGTTTCTGCCCGTCTGGTTCTCGCCCTCTGTTTCAGCCCCTCTGTTGCAGCCCCTCTGATTCAGCCCCTCTGTTTCAGCCCCTCTATTTCAGCCCCTCTGTTTCAGCCCCTCTGTTTCAGCCCATCTGTTTCTCGCCCTCTGTTTCAGCCCCTCTGTTTTATGCCCTCTGTTTCAGCCCGTCTGTTTCAGCCCCTCTGTTTCAGCCCCTCTGTTTCTCGCCCTCTGTTTCAGCCCCTCTGTTTCTCGCCCTCTGTTTCAGCCCCTCTGTTTCTCGCCCTCTGTTTCAACCTCTCTGTTTCTCGCCCTCTGTTTCAGCCACTCTGTTTCAGCCCCTCTGTTTCAGCCCCTCTGTTTCTCGCCCTCTGTTTCAGCCCCTCTGTTTCATGCCCTCTGTTTCAGCCCCTCTGATTCAGCCCCTCTGTTTCAGCCCCTCTGATTCAGCCCCTCTGTTTCAGCCCCTCTGTTTCAGCCCCTCTGTTTCATCCCCTCTGTTTCTCGCCCTCTGTTTCAGCCCCTCTGTTTTTCGCCCTCTGTTTCAGCCCCTCTGTTTCTCGCCCTCTGTTTCAGGCTCTCTGTTTCAGCCCGTCTGTTTCAGCCCCTCCGTTTCAGCCCCTCTGTTTCTGGCCCTCTGTTTCTCGCCCGCTGTTTCAGCCCCTTTGTTTCTCGCCCTCTGTTTCAGCCCCTCTGTTTCGCGCCCTCTGTTTCAGCCCCTCTGTTTCTCGCCCTCTGTTTCAGCCCATCTGTTTCTCGCCCTCTGTTTCAGCCCCTCTCTTTCTCGCACTCTGTGTCAGCCCCTCTGATTCAGCCCCTCAGTTGCAGCCCCTCTGATTCAGCCCCTCTGTTTCAGCCCCTCTATTTCAGCCCCTCTGTTTCAGCCCCTCTGTTTCAGCCCCTCTGTTTCGCGCCCTCTGTTTCAGCCCTTCTGTTTCTCGCCCTCTGTTTCAGCCCATCTGTTTCTCGCCCTCTGTTTCAGCCCCTCTCTTTCTCGCACTCTGTGTCAGCCCCTCTGATTCAGCCCCTCTGTTGCAGCCCCTCTGATTCAGCCCCTCTGTTTCAGCCCCTCTATTTCAGCCCCTCTGTTTCAGCCCCTCTGTTTCATCCCATCTGTTTCTCGCCCTCTGTTTCTCACCCTCTGTGTCTCGCCCTCTGTTTCAGCCCCTCTGTTTCTCGCCCTATGTTTCTCACCCCCTGTTTCTCGCCCTCTGTTTCAGCCCCTCTGTTTTTTGCCCTCTGTTTCAGCCCGTCTGTTTCAGCCCCTCTGTTTCAGCCCCTCTGTTTCTCGCCCTCTGTTTCAGCCCCTCTGTTTCTCGCCCTCTGTTTCAGCCCCTCTGTTTCAGCCCCTCTGTTTCTCGCCCTCTGTTTCAGCCCCTCTGTTTCTTGCCCTCTGTTTCAGCCCCTCTGATTCAGCCCCTCTGTTTCAGCCCCTCTGATTCAGCCCCTCTGTTTCATCCCCTCTGTTTCTCGACCTCTGTTTCAGCCCCTCTGTTTTTCGCCCTCTGTTTCATCCCCTCTGTTTCTCGCCCTCTGTTTCAGGCTCTCTGTTTCAGCCCGTCTGTTTCAGCCCCTCTGTTTCAGCCCCTCTGTTTCTGGCCCTCTGTTTCTCGCCCGCTGTTTCAGCCCCTTTGTTTCTCGCCCTCTGTTTCAGCCCCTCTGTTTCAGCCCCTCTGATTCAGCCCCTCTGATTCAGCCCCTCTGTTTCTCGCCCTCTGTTTCAGCCCCTCTGTTTCAGCCCCTCTGTTTCTCGCCCTCTATTTCAGCCCCTCTGTTTCTCGCCCTCTGTTTCAGCCCCTCTGTTTCTCGCCCTCTGTTTCAGCCCCTCTGTTTCAGCCCCTCTGTTTCTCGCCCTCTGTTTCAGCCCCTCTGTTTCTCGCCCTCTGTTTCAGCCCCTCTGTTTCAGCACCTCTGTTTCAGCCCCTCTGTTTCAGCCACCCTGTTTCAGCCCCTCTGTTTCAGCCCCTCTGTTTCAGCCCCTCTGTTTCACCCCCTCTGTTTCTCGCCCTCTGTTTCAGCCCCTCTGTTTTTCGCCCTCTTTTTCAGCCCCTCTGTTTCAGCCCTCTATTTCAGCCCATCTGTTTCTCACCCTCTGTTTCAGCCCCTCTGTTTCAGGCTCTCTGTTTCAGCCCGTCTGTTTCAGCCCCTCTGTTTCAGCCCCTCTGTTTCTCGCACTCGGTTTCTCGCCCGCTGTTTCAGTCCCTTAGTTTCTCGCCCACTGTATCAGCCCCTCTGTTTCGGCCCCTCTGATGCAGCCCCTCTGATTCAGCCCCTCTGTTTCTCGCCCTCTGTTTCAGCCCCTCTGTTTCAGCCCCTCTGTTTCTCGCCCTCTTTTTCTGCCCCTCTGTCTCTCGCCCTCTGTTTCAGCCCCTCTGTTTCTCGCCCTCTGTTTCAGCCCCTCTGATTCTCGCCCTCTATTTCAGCCCCTCAGTTTCTCGCGCTCTGTTTCAGCCCCTCTGTTTCAGCCCCTCTGTTTCGCGCCCTCTGTTTCAGCCCCTCTGTTTCTCGCCCTCTGTTTCAGCCCATCTGTTTCTCGCCCTCTGTTTCAGCCCCTCTCTTTCTCGTACTCTGTGTCAGCCCCTCTGATTCCGCCCCTCTGTTGCAGCCCCTCTGATTCAGCCCCTCTGTTTCAGCCCCTCTATTTCAGCCCCTCTGTTTCAGCCCCTCTGTTTCATCCCATCTGTTTCTCGCCCTCTGTTTCTCACCCTCTGTTTCTCGCCCTCTGTTTCAGCCCCTCTGTTTTTTGCCCTCTGTTTCAGCCCCTCTGTTTCTCGCCCTCTGTTTCTCACCCCCTGTTTCTCGCCCTCTGTTTCAGCCCCTCTGTTTTTTGCCCTCTGTTTCAGCCCGTCTGTTTCAGCCCCTCTGTTTCAGCCCCTCTGTTTCTCGCCCTCTGTTTCAGCCCCTCTGTTTCTCGCCCTCTGTTTCAGCCCCTCTGTTTCTCGCCCTCTGTTTCAGCCCCTCTGTTTCAGCCCCTCTGTTTCTCGCCCTCTGTTTCAGCCCCTCTGTTTCTCGCCCTCTGTTTCAGCCCCTCTGTTTCAGCACCTCTGTTTCAGCCCCTCTGTTTCAGCCACCCTGTTTCAGCCCCTCTGTTTCAGCCCCTCTGTTTCAGCCCCTCTGTTTCACCCCCTCTGTTTCTCGCCCTCTGTTTCAGCCCCTCTGTTTTTCGCCCTCTTTTTCAGCCCCTCTGTTTCAGCCCTCTGTTTCAGCCCATCTGTTACTCACCCTCTGTTTCAGCCCCTCTGTTTCAGGCTCTCTGTTTCAGACCATCTGTCTCAGCCCCTCTGTTTCAGCCCCTCTGTTTCTCGCACTCTGTTTCTCGCCCGCTGTTTCAGTCCCTTAGTTTCTCGCCCACTGTTTCAGCCCCTCTGTTTCGGCCCCTCTGATTCAGCCCCTCTGATTCAGCCCCTCTGTTTCTCGCCCTCTGTTTCAGTCCATCTGTTTCAGCCCCTCTGTTACAGCCCCTCCGATTCAGCCCCTCTGTTTCAGCCCCTCTGTTTCTCGCCCTCTGTTTCAGCCCCTCTGATTCACACTCTCTGTTTCAGCCCCTCTGTTTCAGCCCCTCTGTTTCTCGCCCTCTTTTTCTGCCCCTCTGTCTCTCGCCCTCTGTTTCAGCCCCTCTGTTTCTCGCCCTCTGTTTCAGCCCCTCTGTTTCAGCCCCTCTGTTTCTCGCCCTCTGTTTCAGCCCCTCTGTTTCTCGCCCTCTGTTTCAGCCCCTCTGTTTCAGAACCTCTGTTTCAGCCCCTCTGTTTCAGCCACCCTGTTTCAGCCCCTCTGTTTCAGCCCCTCTGTTTCAGCCCCTCTGTTTCACCCCCTCTGTTTCTCGCCCTCTGTTTCAGCCCCTCTGTTTTTCGCCCTCTTTTTCAGCCCCTCTGTTTCAGCCCTCTGTTTCAGCCCATCTGTTTCTCACCCTCTGTTTCAGCCCCTCTGTTTCAGGCTCTCTGTTTCAGCCCCTCTGTTTCGGCCCCTCTGATTCAGCCCCTCTGATTCAGCCCCTCTGTTTCTCGCCCTCTGTTTCAGCCCATCTGTTTCAGCCCCTCTGTTACAGCCCCTCCGATTCAGCCCCTCTGTTTCAGCCCCTCTGTTTCTCGCCCTCTGTTTCAGCCCCTCTGATTCACACTCTCTGTTTCAGCCCCTCTGTTTCAGCCCCTCTGTTTCTCGCCCTCTTTTTCTGCCCCTCTGTCTCTCGCCCTCTGTTTCAGCCCCTCTGTTTCTCGCCCTCTGTTTCAGCCCGTCTGATTCAGCCCCTCTGTTTCAGCCCCTCTGATTCAGCCCCTCTGTTTCAGCCCCTCTGTTTCAGCCCCTCTGTTTCTCGCCCTCTGTTTCAGCCCCTCTGTTTCTCACCCTCTGTTTCTCGCCCTCTGTTTCAGCCCCTCTGTTTCTCGCCCTCTGTTTCAGCCCCTCTGTTTCAGCCCCTCTGTTTCAGCCCCTCTGTTTCAGCCCCTCTGTTTCTCGCCCTCTGTTTCAGCCCCTCTGTTTCTCGCCCTCTGTTTCAGCCCCTCTATTTCTCGCCCTCTGTTTCAGCCCCTCTGTTTCAGCCCCATTGTTTCAGCCCCTTTGTTTCAGCCCCTCTGTTTCTCGCCCTCTGTTTCAGCCGCTCTGTTTCTCGCCCTCTGTTTCAGCCCCTCTGTTTCAGCCCCTCAGTTTCAGTCCCTCTGTTTCTCGCCCTCTGTTTCTGGTCCTCTGTTTCAGCCCCTCTGTTTCTCGCCCTCTGTTTCAGCCCTTCTGGTTCAGCCCCTCTGTTTCAGCGCCTCTGTTTCAGCCCCACTGTTTCAGCCCCTTTGTTTCAGCCCCTCTGTTTCTCGCCCTCTGTTTCAGCCGCTCTGTTTCTCGCCCTCTGTTTCAGCCCCTCAGTTTCAGTCCCTCTGTTTCTCGCCCTCTGTTTCTGGCCCTCTGTTTCAGCCCCTCTGTTTCTCGCCCTCTGTTTCAGCCCTTCTGGTTCAGCCCCTCTGTTTCAGCGCCTCTGTTTCAGCCCCTCTGTTTCAGCCCCTCTGTTTCAGCCCCTCTGTTTCTCGCCCTCTGTTTCAGCCTCTCTGTTTCTCGCCCTCTGTTTCCGCTCCTCTGTTTCAGCCCCTCTGTTTCAGCCCCTCTGTTTCTCGCCCTCTGTTTCATCCCCTCTGTTTCAGCTCCTCTGTTTCAGTCCCTCTGTTTCTCGCCCTCTGTTTCAGCCCGTCTGTTTCTCGCCCTCTGTTTCAGCCTCTCTGTTTCTCGCCCTCTGTTTCAGCTCCTCTGTTTCAGCCCCTCTGTTTCAGCCCCTCTGTTTCTCGCCCTCTGTTTCATCCCCTCTGTTTCAGCTCCTCTGTTTCAGCCCCTCTGTTTCAGCCCCTCTGTTTCTCGCCCTCTGTTTCAGCCCCTCTGTTTCAGCCCCTCTGTTTCAGCCCCTCTGTTTCTCGCCCTCTGTTTCAGCCCCTCTGTTTCTCGCCCTCTGTTTCTCGCCCTCTGTTTCAGCCCCTCTGTTTCTCGCCCTCTGTTTCAGCCCCTCTGTTTCTCGCCCTCTGTTTCAGCCCCTCTGTTTCAGCCCCTCTGTTTCAGCCCCTCCGATTCTCGCCCTCTGTTTCTGCCCCTCTGTTTCTCGCCCTCTGTTTCAGCCCCTCTGTTTCTCGCCCTCTGTTTCAGCCCCTCTGTTTCAGCCCCTCTGTTTCTCGCCCTCTGTTTCAGCCCCTCTGTTTCTCGCCCTCTGTTTCAGCCCCTCTGTTTCTCACCCTCTGTTTCAGCCCGTCTGTTTCTTGCCCTCTGTTTCAGCCCCTCTGTTTCAGCCCCACTGTTTCAGCCCCTCTGTATCAGCCCCTCTGTTTCAGCCCCTCTGTTTCTCGCCATGTTTCAGCGACTCTGTTTCTCGCCCTCTGTTTCAGCCCCTCTGTTTCTCACCCTCTGTATCAGCCGCTTTGTTTCAGCCCCTCTGTTTCAGCTCCTCTGTTTCAGCCTCTCTGTTTCTCGCCCTCTGTTTCCCGCCCTCTGTTTCAGCCCCTCTGTTTCTCGCCCTCTGTTCCAGCCCCTCTGTTTCTCGCCCTCTGTTTCAGTCCCTCTGTTTCGCGCTCTCTGTTTCAGCCCCTCTGTTTCAGCCCCTCTGTTTCTCGCCCACTGTTTCTGCCCGTCTGGTTCTCGCCCTCTGTTTCAGTCCCTCTGTTTCGCGCCCTCTGTTTCAGCCCCTCTGATTCAGCCCCTCTGTTTCAGCCCCTGTGAATCAGCCCCTCTGATTCAGCCCCTCTGTTTCAGCCCCTCTGTTTCAGCCCCTCTGTTTCTCGCCCTCTGTTTCAGCCCCTCTGTTTCAGCCCTTCTGTTTCAGCCACTCAGTTTCAGCCCCTCTGTTTCTTGCCCTCTGTTTCAGCCCCTCTGTTTCTCGCCCTCTGTTTCAGCCCCTCTGTTTCTCGCCGTCTGTTTCAGCACCTCTGTTTCTCGCCCTCTGTTTCAGTCCCTCTGTTTCGCGCTCTCTGTTTCAGCCCCTCTGTTTCAGCCCCTCTGTTTCTCGCCCTCTGTTTCTGCCCGTCTGGTTCTCGCCCTCTGTTTCAGTCCCTCTGTTTCGCGCCCTCTGTTTCAGCCCCTCTGATTCAGCCCCTCTGTATCAGCCCCTCTGTTTCAGCCCCTCTGTTTCTCGCCCTCTGTCTAATCCCCTCTGTTTCTCACCATCTGTTTCAGCCCCACTGTTTCAGACCCTCTGTTTCAGCCTTTCTGTTTCTCGCCCTCTGTTTCAGCCCCTCAGTTTCTCGCGCTCTGTTTCAGCCCCTCTGTTTCAGCACCTCTGTTTCGCGCCCTCTGTTTCAGCCCCTCTGTTTCTCGCCCTCTGTTTCAGCCCATCTGTTTCTCGCCCTCTGTTTCAGCCCCTCTCTTTCTCGCACTCTGTGTCAGCCCCTCTGATTCAGCCCCTCTGTTGCAGCCCCTCTGATTCAGCCCCTCTGTTTCAGCCCCTCTATTTCAGCCCCTCTGTTTCAGCCCCTCTGTTTCAGTCCCTCTGTTTCGCGCCCTCTGTTTCAGCCCCTCTGTTTCAGTCCCTCTCTTTCGCGCTCTCTGTTTCAGCCCCTCTGATTCAGCCCCTCTGTATCAGCCCCTCTGTTTCAGCCCCTCTGTTTCGCGCCCTCTGTCTAATCCCCTCTGTTTCTCACCATCTGTTTCAGCCTTTCTGTTTCTCGCCCTCTGTTTCAGCCCCTCTGATTCAGCCCCTCTGTTTCTCGCCCTCTGTTTCAGCCCCTCTGATTCTCGCCCTCTGTTTCAGCCCCTCAGTTTCTCGCCCTCTGTTTCAGCCCCTCTGTTTCAGCCCCTCTGTTTCAGCCCCTCTGTTTCGCGCCCTCTGTTTCAGCCCCTCTGTTTCTCGCCCTCTGTTTCAGCCCATCTGTTTCTCGCCCTCTGTTTCAGCCTCTCTCTTTCTCGCACTCTGTGTCAGCCCCTCTGATACAGCCCCTCTGTTGCAGCCCCTCTGATTCAGCCCCTCTGTTTCAGCCCCTCTATTTCAGCCCCTCTGTTTCAGCCCCTCTGTTTCATCCCATCTGTTTCTCGCCCTCTGTTTCTCACCCTCTGTGTCTCGCCCTCTGTTTCAGCCCCTCTGTTTCAGCCCCTCTGTTTCAGCCCCTCTGTTTCATCCCATCTGTTTCTCGCCCTCTGTTTCTCACCCTCTGTGTCTCGCACTCTGTGTCAGCCCCTCTGATTCAGCCCCTCTGTTGCAAGCCCTCTGATTCAGCCCCTCTGTTTCAGCCCGTCTATTTCAGCCCCTCTGTTTCAGCCCCTCTGTTTCAGCCCATCTGTTTCTCGCCCTCTGTTTCAGCCCCTCTGTTTTTTGCCCTCTGTTTCAGCCCGTCTGTTTCAGCCCCTCTGTTTCAGCCCCTCTGTTTCTCGCCCTCTGTTTCAGCCCCTCTGTTTCTCGCCCTCTGTTTCAGCCCCTCTGTTTCTCGCCCTCTGTTTCAACCTCTCTGTTTCTCGCCCTCTGTTTCAGCCACTCTGTTTCAGCCCCTCTGTTTCAGCCCCTCTGTTTCTCGCCCTCTGTTTCAGCCCCTCTGTTTCATGCCCTCTGTTTCAGCCCCTCTGATTCAGCCCCTCTGTTTCAGCCCCTCTGATTCAGCCACTCTGTTTCAGCCCCTCTGTTTCAGCCCCTCTGTTTCATCTCCTCTGTTTCTCGCCCTCTGTTTCAGCCCCTCTGTTTTTCGCCCTCTGTTTCAGCCCCTTTGTTTCTCGCCCTCTGTTTCAGGCTCTCTGTTTCAGCCCGTCTGTTTCAGCCCCTCTGTTTCAGCCCCTCTGTTTCTGGCCCTCTGTTTCTCGCCCGCTGTTTCAGCCCCTTTGTTTCTCGCCCTCTGTTTCAGCACCTCTGTTTCGCGCCCTCTGTTTCAGCCCCTCTGTTTCTCGCCCTCTGTTTCAGCCCATCTGTTTCTCGCTCTCTGTTTCAGCCCCTGTCTTTCTCGCACTCTGTGTCAGCCCCTCTGATTCAGCCCCTCAGTTGCAGCCCCTCTGATTCAGCCCCTCTGTTTCAGCCCCTCTATTTCAGCCCCTCTTTTTCAGCCCCTCTGTTTCAGTCCCTCTGTTTCGCGCCCTGTGTTTCAGCCCCTCTGTTTCAGTCCCTCTCTTTCGCGCTCTCTGTTTCAGCCCCTCTGATTCAGCCCCTCTGTATCAGCCCCTCTGTTTCAGCCCCTCTGTTTCTCGCCCTCTGTCTAATCCCCTCTGTTTCTCACCATCTGTTTCAGCCCCTCTGTTTCTCGCCCTCTGTTTCAGCCTTTCTGTTTCTCGCCCTCTGTTTCAGCCCATCTGATTCAGCCCCTCTGTTTCTCGCCCTCTGTTTCAGCCCCTCTGATTCTCGCCCTCTGTTTCAGCCCCTCTGTTTCTCGCCCTCTGTTTCAGCCCCTCTGTTTCAGCCCCTCTGTTTCAGCCCCTCTGTTGCAGCCCCTCTGTTTCATCCCATCTGTTTCTCGCCCTCTGTTTCTCACCCTCTGTGTCTCGCCCTCTGTTTCAGCCCCTCTGTTTCTCGCCCTATGTTTCTCACCCCCTGTTTCTCGCCCTCTGTTTCAGCCCCTCTGTTTTTTGCCCTCTGTTACAGCCCGTCTGTTTCAGCCCCTCTGTTTCAGCCCCTCTGTTTCTCGCCCTCTGTTTCAGCCCCTCTGTTTCTCGCCCTCTATTTCAGCCCCTCTGTTTCTCGCCCTCTGTTTCAACCTCTCTGTTTCTCGCCCTCTGTTTCAGCCACTCTGTTTCAGCCCCTCTGTTTCAGCCCCTCTGTTTCTCGCCCTCTGTTTCAGCCCCTCTGTTTCTTGCCCTCTGTTTCAGCCCCTCTGATTCAGCCCCTCTGTTTCAGACCCTCTGATTCAGCCCCTCTGTTTCAGCCCCTCTGTTTCAGCCCCTCTGTTTCATCCCCTCTCTTTCTCGACCTCTGTTTCAGCCCCTCTGTTTTTCGCCCTCTGTTTCATCCCCTCTGTTTCTCGCCCTCTGTTTCAGGCTCTCTGTTTCAGCCCGTCTGTTTCAGCCCCTCTGTTTCAGCCCCTCTGTTTCTGGCCCTCTGTTTCTCGCCCGCTGTTTCAGCCCCTTTGTTTCTCGCCCTCTGTTTCAGCCCCTCTGTTTCAGCCCCTCTGATTCAGCCCCTCTGATTCAGCCCCTCTGTTTCTCGCCCTCTGTTTCAGCCCCTCTGTTTCAGCCCCTCTGTTTCTCGCCCTCTATTTCAGCCCCTCTGTTTCTCGCCCTCTGTTTCAGCCCCTCTGTTTCTCGCCCTCTGTTTCAGCCCCTCTGTTTCAGCCCCTCTGTTTCTCGCCCTCTGTTTCAGCCCCTCTGTTTCTCGCCCTCTGTTTCAGCCCCTCTGTTTCAGCACCTCTGTTTCAGCCCCTCTGTTTCAGCCACCCTGTTTCAGCCCCTCTGTTTCAGCCCCTCTGTTTCAGCCCCTCTGTTTCACCCCCTCTGTTTCTCGCCCTCTGTTTCAGCCCATCTGTTTCTCACCCTCTGTTTCAGCCCCTCTGTTTCAGGCTCTCTGTTTCAGCCCCTCTGTTTCAGCCCCTCTGTTTCTCGCACTCGGTTTCTCGCCCGCTGTTTCAGTCCCTTAGTTTCTCGCCCACTGTTTCAGCCCCTCTGTTTCGGCCCCTCTGATTCAGCCCCTCTGATTCAGCCCCTCTGTTTCTCGCCCTCTGTTTCAGCCCCCCTGTTTCAGCCCCTCTGTTTCTCGCGCTCTGTTTCAGCCCCTCTGTTTCAGCCCCTCTGTTTCGCGCCCTCTGTTTCAGCCCCTCTGTTTCTCGCCCTTTGTTTCAGCCCATCTGTTTCTTGCCCTCTGTTTCAGCCCCTCTCTTTCTCGTACTCTGTGTCAGCCCCTCTGATTCAGCCCCTCTGTTGCAGCCCCTCTGATTCAGCCCCTCTGTTTCAGCCCCTCTATTTCAGCCCCTCTGTTTCAGCCCCTCTGTTTCATCCCATCTGTTTCTCGCCCTCTGTTTCTCACCCTCTGTTTCTCGCCCTCTGTTTCAGCCCCTCTGTTTTTTGCCCTCTGTTTCAGCCCCTCTGTTTCTCGCCCTCTGTTTCTCACCCCCTGTTTCTCGCCCTCTGTTTCAGCCCCTCTGATTTTTGCCCTCTGTTTCAGCCCGTCTGTTTCAGCCCCTCTGTTTCAGCCCCTCTGTTTCTCGCCCTCTGTTTCAGCCCCTGTTTCTCGCCCTCTGTTTCAGACCCTCTGTTTCTCGCCCTCTGTTTCAACCTCTCTGTTTCTCGCCCTCTGTTTCAGCCACTCTGTTTCAGCCCCTCTGTTTCAGCCCCTCTGTTTCTCGCCCTCTGTTTCAGCCCCTCTGTTTCTCGCCCTCTGTTTCAGCCCCTCTGTTTCTCGCCCTCTGTTTCAGGCTCTCTGTTTCAGCCCGTCTGTTTCCGCCCCTCTTTTTCAGCCCCTCTGTTTCTGGCCCTCTGTTTCTCGCCCGCTGTTTCAGCCCCTTTGTTTCTCGCCCTCTGTTTCAGCCCCTCTGTTTCAGCCCCTCTGATTCAGCCCCTCTGATTCAGCCTCTCTGTTTCTCGCCCTCTGTTTCAGCCCCTCTGTTTCAGCCCCTCTGTTTCTCGCCCTCTATTTCAGCCCCTCTGTTTCTCGCCCTCTGTTTCAGCCCCTCTGTTTCAGCCCCTCTGTTTCTCGCCCTCTGTTTCAGCCCCTCTGTTTCTCGCCCTCTGTTTCAGCCCCTCTGTTTCAGCACCTCTGTTTCAGCCCCTCTGTTTCAGCCACCCTGTTTCAGCCCCTCTGTTTCAGCCCCTCTGTTTCAGCCCCTCTGTTTCACCCCCTCTGTTTCTCGCCCTCTGTTTCAGCCCCTCTGTTTTTCGCCCTCTTTTTCAGCCCCTCTGTTTCAGCCCTCTGTTTCAGCCCATCTGTTTCTCACCCTCTGTTTCAGCCCCTCTGTTTCAGGCTCTCTGTTTCAGACCATCTGTTTCAGCCCCTCTGTTTCAGCCCCTCTGTTTCTCGCACTCTGTTTCTCGCCCGCTGTTTCAGTCACTTAGTTTCTCGCCCACTGTTTCAGCCCCTCTGTTTCGGCCCCTCTGATTCAGCCCCTCTGATTCAGCCCCTCTGTTTCTCGCCCTCTGTTTCAGCCTCTCTGTTTCAGCCCCTCTGTTTCAGCCCCTCTGTTTCTCGCCCTCTGTTTCAGCCCCTCTGATTCACACTCTCTGTTTCAGCCCCTCTGTTTCAGCCCCTCTGTTTCTCGCCCTCTTTTTCTGCCCCTCTGTCTCTCGCCCTCTGTTTCAGCCCCTCTGTTTCTCGCCCTCTGTTTCAGCCCGTCTGATTCAGCCCCTCTGTTTCAGCCCCTCTGATTCAGCCCCTCTGTTTCAGCCCCTCTGTTTCAGCCCCTCTGTTTCTCGCCCTCTGTTTCAGCCCCTCTGTTTCTCACCCTCTGTTTCTCGCCCTCTGTTTCAGCCCCTCTGTTTCTCGCCCTCTGTTTCAGCCCCTCTGATTCAGCCCCTCTGTTTCTCGCCCTCTGTTTCAGCCCCTCTGTTTCTCACCCTCTGTTTCAGCCCGTCTGTTTCTTGCCCTCTGTTTCAGCCCCTCTGTTTCAGCCCCACTGTTTCAGCCCCTCTGTATCAGCCCCTCTGTTTCAGCCCCTCTGTTTCTCGCCATGTTTCAGCGACTCTGTTTCTCGCCCTCTGTTTCAGCCCCTCTGTTTCTCACCCTCTGTATCAGCCGCTTTGTTTCAGCCCCTCTGTTTCAGCTCCTCTGTTTCAGCCTCTCTGTTTCTCGCCCTCTGTTTCCCGCCCTCTGTTTCAGCCCCTCTGTTTCTCGCCCTCTGTTTCAGCCCCTCTGTTTCAGCACCTCTATTTCAGCCCCTCTGTTCCAGCCCCTCTGTTTCTCGCCCTCTGTTTCAGTCCCTCTGTTTCGCGCTCTCTGTTTCAGCCCCTCTGTTTCAGCCCCTCTGTTTCTCGCCCACTGTTTCTGCCCGTCTGGTTCTCGCCCTCTGTTTCAGTCCCTCTGTTTCGCGCCCTCTGTTTCAGCCCCTCTGATTCAGCCCCTCTGTTTCAGCCCCTGTGAATCAGCCCCTCTGATTCAGCCCCTCTGTTTCAGCCCCTCTGTTTCAGCCCCTCTGTTTCTCGCCCTCTGTTTCAGCCCCTCTGTTTCAGCCCTTCTGTTTCAGCCACTCAGTTTCAGCCCCTCTGTTTCTTGCCCTCTGTTTCAGCCCCTCTGTTTCTCGCCCTCTGTTTCAGCCCCTCTGTTTCTCGCCGTCTGTTTCAGCACCTCTGTTTCTCGCCCTCTGTTTCAGTCCCTCTGTTTCGCGCTCTCTGTTTCAGCCCCTCTGTTTCAGCCCCTCTGTTTCTCGCCCTCTGTTTCTGCCCGTCTGGTTCTCGCCCTCTGTTTCAGTCCCTCTGTTTCGCGCCCTCTGTTTCAGCCCCTCTGATTCAGCCCCTCTGTATCAGCCCCTCTGTATCAGCCCCTCTGTTTCAGCCCCTCTGTTTCTCACCATCTGTTTCAGCCCCACTGTTTCAGCCCCTCTGTTTCAGCCTTTCTGTTTCTCGCCCTCTGTTTCAGCCCCTCAGTTTCTCGCGCTCTGTTTCAGCCCCTCTGTTTCAGCACCTCTGTTTCGCGCCCTCTGTTTCAGCCCCTCTGTTTCTCGCCCTCTGTTTCAGCCCATCTGTTTCTCGCCCTCTGTTTCAGCCCCTCTCTTTCTCGCACTCTGTGTCAGCCCCTCTGATTCAGCCCCTCTGTTGCAGCCCCTCTGATTCAGCCCCTCTGTTTCAGCCCCTCTATTTCAGCCCCTCTGTTTCAGCCCCTCTTATTCAGTCCCTCTGTTTCGCGCCCTCTGTTTCAGCCCCTCTGTATCAGTCCCTCTCTTTCGCGCTCTCTGTTTCAGCCCCTCTGATTCAGCCCCTCTGTATCAGCCCCTCTGTTTCAGCCCCTCTGTTTCGCGCCCTCTGTCTAATCCCCTCTGTTTCTCACCATCTGTTTCAGCCCCTCTGTTTCTCGCCCTCTGTTTCAGCCCCTCTGATTCAGCCCCTCTGTTTCTCGCCCTCTGTTTCAGCCCCTCTGATTCTCGCCCTCTGTTTCAGCCCCTCAGTTTCTCGCCCTCTGTTTCAGCCCCTCTGTTTCGCGCCCTCTGTTTCAGCCCCTCTGTTTCTCGCCCTCTGTTTCAGCCCATCTGTTTCTCGCCCTCTGTTTCAGCCCCTCACTTTCTCGCACTCTGTGTCAGCCCCTCTGATTCAGCCCCTCTGTTTCAGCCCCTCTATTTCAGCCCCTCTGTTTCAGCCCCTCTGTTTCATCCCATCTGTTTCTCGCCCTCTGTTTCTCACCCTCTGTGTCTCGCCCTCTGTTTCAGCCCCTCTGTTTCAGCCCCTCTGTTTCAGCCCCTCTGTTTCATCCCATCTGTTTCTCGCCCTCTGTTTCTCACCCTCTGTGTCTCGCACTCTGTGTCAGCCCCTCTGATTCAGCCCCTCTGTTGTAGACCCTCTGATTCAGCCCCTCTGTTTCAGCCCCTCTATTTCAGCCCCTCTCTTTCAGCCCCTCTGTTTCAGCACATCTGTTTCTCGCCCTCTGTTTCAGCCCCTCTGTTTTTGCCCTCTGTTTCAGCCCGTCTGTTTCAGCCCCTCTGTTTCAGCCCCTCTGTTTCTCGCCCTCTGTTTCAGCCCCTCTGTTTCTCGCCCTCTGTTTCAGCCCCTCTGTTTCTCGCACTCGGTTTCTCGCCCGCTGTTTCAGTCCCTTAGTTTCTCGCCCACTGTTTCAGCCCCTCTGTTTCGGCCCCTCTGATTCAGCCCCTCTGATTCAGCCCCTCTGTTTCTCGCCCTCTGTTTCAGCCCCTCTGTTTCAGCCCCTCTGTTTCTCGCGCTCTTTTTCTGCCCCTCTGTCTCTCGCCCTCTGTTTCAGCCCCTCTGTTTCTCGCCCTCTGTTTCAGCCCCTCTGATTCTCGCCCTCTGTTTCAGCCCCTCAGTTTCTCGCGCTCTGTTTCAGCCCCTCTGTTTCAGCCCCTCTGTTTCGCGCCCTCTGTTTCAGCCCCTCTGTTTCTCGCCCTTTGTTTCAGCCCATCTGTTTCTCGCCCTCTGTTTCAGCCCCTCTCTTTCTCGTACTCTGTGTCAGCCCCTCTGATTCAGCCCCTCTGTTGCAGCCCCTCTGATTCAGCCCCTCTGTTTCAGCCCCTCTATTTCAGCCCCTCTGTTTCAGCCCCTCTGTTTCATCCCATCTGTTTCTCGCCCTCTGTTTCTCACCCTCTGTTTCTCGCCCTCTGTTTCAGCCCCTCTGTTTTTTGCCCTCTGTTTCAGCCCCTCTGTTTCTCGCCCTCTGTTTCTCACCCCCTGTTTCTCGCCCTCTGTTTCAGCCCCTCTGTTTTTTGCCCTCTGTTTCAGCCCGTCTGTTTCAGCCCCTCTGTTTCAGCCCCTCTGTTTCTCGCCCTCTGTTTCAGCCCCTGTTTCTCGCCCTCTGTTTCAGACCCTCTGTTTCTCGCCCTCTGTTTCAACCTCTCTGTTTCTCGCCCTCTGTTTCAGCCACTCTGTTTCAGCCCCTCTGTTTCAGCCCCTCTGTTTCTCGCCCTCTGTTTCAGCCCCTCTGTTTCTCGCCCTCTGTTTCAGCCCCTCTGTTTCTCGCCCTCTGTTTCAGGCTCTCTGTTTCAGCCCGTCTGTTTCCGCCCCTCTTTTTCAGCCCCTCTGTTTCTGGCCCTCTGTTTCTCGCCCGCTGTTTCAGCCCCTTTGTTTCTCGCCCTCTGTTTCAGCCCCTCTGTTTCAGCCCCTCTGATTCAGCCCCTCTGATTCAGCCTCTCTGTTTCTCGCCCTCTGTTTCAGCCCCTCTGTTTCAGCCCCTCTGTTTCTCGCCCTCTATTTCAGCCCCTCTGTATCTCGCCCTCTGTTTCAGCCCCTCTGTTTCTCGCCCTCTGTTTCAGCCCCTCTGTTTCAGCCCCTCTGTTTCTCGCCCTCTGTTTCAGCCCCTCTGTTTCTCGCCCTCTGTTTCAGCCCCTCTGTTTCAGCACCTCTGTTTCAGCCACCCTGTTTCAGCCCCTCTGTTTCAGCCCCTCTGTTTCAGCCCCTCTGTTTCACCCCCTCTGTTTCTCGCCCTCTGTTTCAGCCCCTCTGTTTTTCGCCCTCTTTTTCAGCCCCTCTGTTTCAGCCCTCTGTTTCAGCCCATCTGTTTCTCACCCTCTGTTTCAGCCCCTCTGTTTCAGGCTCTCTGTTTCAGACCATCTGTTTCAGCCCCTCTGTTTCAGCCCCTCTGTTTCTCGCACTCTGTTTCTCGCCCGTTGTTTCAGTCACTTAGTTTCTCGCCCACTGTTTCAGCCCCTCTGTTTCGGCCCCTCTGATTCAGCCCCTCTGATTCAGCCCCTCTGTTTCTCGCCCTCTGTTTCAGCCCCTCTGTTTCAGCCCCTCTGTTTCAGCCCCTCCGATTCAGCCCCTCTGTTTCAGCCCCTCTGTTTCTCGCCCTCTGTTTCAGCCCCTCTGATTCACACTCTCTGTTTCAGCCCCTCTGTTTCAGCCCCTCTGTTTCTCGCCCTCTTTTTCTGCCCCTCTGTCTCTCGCCCTCTGTTTCAGCCCCTCTGTTTCTCGCCCTCTGTTTCAGCCCGTCTGATTCAGCCCCTCTGTTTCAGCCCCTCTGATTCAGCCCCTCTGTTTCAGCCCCTCTGTTTCAGCCCCTCTGTTTCTCGCCCTCTGTTTCAGCCCCTCTGTTTCTCACCCTCTGTTTCTCGCCCTCTGTTTCAGCCCCTCTGTTTCTCGCCCTCTGTTTCAGCCCCTCTGATTCAGCCCCTCTGTTTCTCGCCCTCTGTTTCAGCCCCTCTGTTTCTCACCCTCTGTTTCAGCCCGTCTGTTTCTTGCCCTCTGTTTCAGCCCCTCTGTTTCAGCCCCACTGTTTCAGCCCCTCTGTATCAGCCCCTCTGTTTCAGCCCCTCTGTTTCTCGCCATGTTTCAGCGACTCTGTTTCTCGCCCTCTGTTTCAGCCCCTCTGTTTCTCACCCTCTGTATCAGCTGCTTTGTTTCAGCCCCTCTGTTTCAGCTCCTCTGTTTCAGCCTCTCTGTTTCTCGCCCTCTGTTTCCCGCCCTCTGTTTCAGCCCCTCTGTTTCTCGCCCTCTGTTTCAGCCCCTCTGTTTCAGCACCTCTATTTCAGTCCCTCTGTTCCAGCCCCTCTGTTTCTCGCCCTCTGTTTCAGTCCCTCTGTTTCGCGCTCTCTGTTTCAGCCCCTCTGTTTCAGCCCCTCTGTTTCTCGCCCACTGTTTCTGCCCGTCTGGTTCTCGCCCTCTGTTTCAGTCCCTCTGTTTCGCGCCCTCTGTTTCAGCCCCTCTGATTCAGCCCCTCTGTTTCAGCCCCTGTGAATCAGCCCCTCTGATTCAGCCCCTCTGTTTCAGCCCCTCTGTTTCAGCCCCTCTGTTTCTCGCCCTCTGTTTCAGCCCCTCTGTTTCAGCCCTTCTGTTTCTGCCACTCAGTTTCAGCCCCTCTGTTTCTTGCCCTCTGTTTCAGCCCCTCTGTTTCTCGCCCTCTGTTTCAGCCCCTCTGTTTCTCGCCGTCTGTTTCAGCACCTCTGTTTCTCGCCCTCTGTTTCAGTCCCTCTGTTTCGCGCTCTCTGTTTCAGCCCCTCTGTTTCAGCCCCTCTGTTTCTCGCCCTCTGTTTCTGCCCGTCTGGTTCTCGCCCTCTGTTTCAGTCCCTCTGTTTCGCGCCCTCTGTTTCAGCCCCTCTGATTCAGCCCCTCTGTATCAGCCCCTCTGTATCAGCCCCTCTGTTTCAGCCCCTCTGTTTCTCACCATCTGTTTCAGCCCCACTGTTTCAGCCCCTCTGTTTCAGCCTTTCTGTTTCTCGCCCTCTGTTTCAGCCCCTCAGTTTCTCGCGCTCTGTTTCAGCCCCTCTGTTTCAGCACCTCTGTTTCGCGCCCTCTGTTTCAGCCCCTCTGTTTCTCGCCCTCTGTTTCAGCCCATCTGTTTCTCGCCCTCTGTTTCAGCCCCTCTCTTTCTCGCACTCTGTGTCAGCCCCTCTGATTCAGCCCCTCTGTTGCAGCCCCTCTGATTCAGCCCCTCTGTTTCAGCCCCTCTATTTCAGCCCCTCTGTTTCAGCCCCTCTGTTTCAGTCCCTCTGTTTCGCGCCCTCTGTTTCAGCCCCTCTGTATCAGTCCCTCTCTTTCGCGCTCTCTGTTTCAGCCCCTCTGATTCAGCCCCTCTGTATCAGCCCCTCTGTTTCAGCCCCTCTGTTTCGCGCCCTCTGTCTAATCCCCTCTGTTTCTCACCATCTGTTTCAGCCCCTCTGTTTCTCGCCCTCTGTTTCAGCCTTTCTGTTTCTCGCCCTCTGTTTCAGCCCCTCTGATTCAGCCCCTCTGTTTCTCGCCCTCTGTTTCAGCCCCTCTGATTCTCGCCCTCTGTTTCAGCCCCTCAGTTTCTCGCCCTCTGTTTCAGCCCCTCTGTTTCGCGCCCTCTGTTTCAGCCCCTCTGTTTCTCGCCCTCTGTTTCAGCCCATCTGTTTCTCGCCCTCTGTTTCAGCCCCTCACTTTCTCGCACTCTGTGTCAGCCCCTCTGATTCAGCCCCTCTGTTTCAGCCCCTCTATTTCAGCCCCTCTGTTTCAGCCCCTCTGTTTCATCCCATCTGTTTCTCGCCCTCTGTTTCTCACCCTCTGTGTCTCGCCCTCTGTTTCAGCCCCTCTGTTTCAGCCCCTCTGTTTCAGCCCCTCTGTTTCATCCCATCTGTTTCTCGCCCTCTGTTTCTCACCCTCTGTGTCTCGCACTCTGTGTCAGCCCCTCTGATTCAGCCCCTCTGTTGTAGCCCCTCTGATTCAGCCCCTCTGTTTCGTCCCTCTATTTCAGCCCCTCTGTTTCAGCCCCTCTGTTTCAGCACATCTGTTTCTCGCCCTCTGTTTCAGCCCCTCTGTTTTTTGCCCTCTGTTTCAGCCCGTCTGTTTCAGCCCCTCTGTTTCAGCCCCTCTGTTTCTCGCCCTCTGTTTCAGCCCCTCTGTTTCTCGCCCTCTGTTTCAGCCCCTCTGTTTCTCGCCCTCTGTTTCAACCTCTCTGTTTCTCGCCCTCTGTTTCAGCCACTCTGTTTCAGCCCCTCTGTTTCAGCCCCTCTGTTTCTCGCCCTCTGTTTCAGCCCCTCTGTTTCATGCCCTCTGTTTCAGCCCCTCTGATTCAGCCCCTCTGTTTCAGCCCCTCTGATTCAGCCACTCTGTTTCAGCCCCTCTGTTTCAGCCCCTCTGTTTCATCCCCTCTGTTTCTCGCCCTCTGTTTCAGCCCCTCTGTTTTTCGCCCTCTGTTTCAGCCCCTCTGTTTCTCGCCCTCTGTTTCAGGCTCTCTGTTTCAGCCCGTCTGTTTCAGCCCCTCTGTTTCTCGCCCTCTGTTTCTGGCCCTCTGTTTCTCGCCCGCTGTTTCAGCCCCTTTGTTTCTCGCCCTCTGTTTCAGCACCTCTGTTTCGCGCCCTCTGTTTCAGACCCTCTGTTTCTCGCCCTCTGTTTCAGCCCATCTGTTTCTCGCCCTCTGTTTCAGCCCCTCTCTTTCTCGCACTCTGTGTCAGCCCCTCTGATTCAGCCCCTCAGTTGCAGCCCCTCTGATTCAGCCCCTCTGTTTCAGCCCCTCTATTTCAGCCCCTCTGTTTCAGCCCCTCTGTTTCAGTCCCTCTGTCTCGCGCCCTCTGTTTCAGCCCCTCTGTTTCAGTCCCTCTCTTTCGCGCTCTCTGTTTCAGCCCCTCTGATTCAGCCCCTCTGTATCAGCCCCTCTGTTTCAGCCCCTCTGTTTCTCGCCCTCTGTCTAATCCCCTCTGTTTCTCACCATCTGTTTCAGCCCCTCTGTTTCTCGCCCTCTGTTTCAGCCTTTCTGTTTCTCGCCCTCTGTTTCAGCCCATCTGATTCAGCCCCTCTGTTTCTCGCCCTCTGTTTCAGCCCCTCTGATTCTCGCCCTCTGTTTCAGCCCCTCAGTTTCTCGCCCTCTGTTTCAGCCCCTCTGTTTCAGCCCCTCTGTTTCAGCCCCTCTGTTGCAGCCCCTCTGTTTCATCCCATCTGTTTCTCGCCCTCTGTTTCTCACCCTCTGTGTCTCGCCCTCTGTTTCAGCCCCTCTGTTTCTCGCCCTATGTTTCTCACCCCCTGTTTCTCGCCCTCTGTTTCAGCCCCTCTGTTTTTTGCCCTCTGTTTCAGCCCGTCTGTTTCAGCCCCTCTGTTTCAGCCCCTCTGTTTCTCGCCCTCTGTTTCAGCCCCTCTGTTTCTCGCCCTCTATTTCAGCCCCTCTGTTTCTCGCCCTCTGTTTCAACCTCTCTGTTTCTCGCCCTCTGTTTCAGCCACTCTGTTTCAGCCCCTCTGTTTCAGCCCCTCTGTTTCTCGCCCTCTGTTTCAGCCCCTCTGTTTCTTGCCCTCTGTTTCAGCCCCTCTGATTCAGCCCCTCTGTTTCAGCCCCTCTGATTCAGCCCCTCTGTTTCAGCCCCTCTGTTTCAGCCCCTCTGTTTCATCCCCTCTGTTTCTCGACCTCTGTTTCAGCCCCTCTGTTTTTCGCCCTCTGTTTCATCCCCTCTGTTTCTCGCCCTCTGTTTCAGGCTCTCTGTTTCAGCCCGTCTGTTTCAGCCCCTCTGTTTCAGCCCCTCTGTTTCTGGCCCTCTGTTTCTCGCCCGCTGTTTCAGCCCCTTTGTTTCTCGCCCTCTGTTTCAGCCCCTCTGTTTCAGCCCCTCTGATTCAGCCCCTCTGATTCAGCCCCTCTGTTTCTCGCCCTCTGTTTCAGCCCCTCTGTTTCTCGCCCTCTATTTCAGCCCCTCTGTTTCTCGCCCTCTGTTTCAGCCCCTCTGTTTCTCGCCCTCTGTTTCAGCCCCTCTGTTTCTCGCCCTCTGTTTCAGCCCCTCTGTTTCAGCCCCTCTGTTTCTCGCCCTCTGTTTCAGCCCCTCTGTTTCAGCACCTCTGTTTCAGCCCCTCTGTTTCAGCCACCCTGTTTCAGCCCCTCTGTTTCAGCCCCTCTGTTTCAGCCCCTCTGTTTCACCCCCTCTGTTTCTCGCCCTCTGTTTCAGCCCCTCTGTTTTTCGCCCTCTGTTTCAGCCCCTCTGTTTCAGCCCTCTGTTTCAGCCCATCTGTTTCTCACCCTCTGTTTCAGCCCCTCAGTTTCAGGCTCTCTGTTTCAGCCCGTCTGTTTCAGCCCCTCTGTTTCAGCCCCTCTGTTTCTCGCACTCGGTTTCTCGCCCGCTGTTTCAGTCCCTTAGTTTTTCGCCCACTGTTTCAGCCCCTCTGTTTCGGCCCCTCTGATTCAGCCCCTCTGATTCAGCCCCTCTGTTTCTCGCCCTCTGTTTCAGCCCCTCTGTTTCAGCCCCTCTGTTTCTCGCCCTCTTTTTCTGCCCCTCTGTCTCTCGCCCTCTGTTTCAGCCCCTCTGTTTCTCGCCCTCTGTTTCAGCCCCTCTGATTCTCGCCCTCTGTTTCAGCCCCTCAGTTTCTCGCGCTCTGTTTCAGCCCCTCTGTTTCAGCCCCTCTGCTTCGCACCCTCTGTTTCAGCCCCTCTGTTTCTCGCCCTCTGTTTCAGCCCATCTGTTTCTCGCCCTCTGTTTCAGCCCCTCTCTTTCTCGTACTCTGTGTCAGCCCCTCTGATTCAGCCCCTCTGTTGCAGCCCCTCTGATTCAGCCCCTCTGTTTCAGCCCCTCTATTTCAGCCCCTCTGTTTCAGCCCCTCTGTTTCATCCCATCTGTTTCTCGCCCTCTGTTTCTCACCCTCTGTTTCTCGCCCTCTGTTTCAGCCCCTCTGTTTTTTGCCCTCTGTTTCAGCCCCTCTGTTTCTCGCCCTCTGTTTCTCACCCCCTGTTTCTCGCCCTCTGTTTCAGCCCCTCTGTTTTTTGCCCTCTGTTTCAGCCCGTCTGTTTCAGCCCCTCTGTTTCAGCCCCTCTGTTTCTCGCCCTCTGTTTCAGCCCCTGTTTCTCGCCCTCTGTTTCAGACCCTCTGTTTCTCGCCCTCTGTTTCAACCTCTCTGTTTCTCGCCCTCTGTTTCAGCCACTCTGTTTCAGCCCCTCTGTTTCAGCCCCTCTGTTTCTCGCCCTCTGTTTCAGCCCCTCTGTTTCTCGCCCTCTGTTTCAGCCCCTCTGTTTCTCGCCCTCTGTTTCAGGCTCTCTGTTTCAGCCCGTCTGTTTCCGCCCCTCTTTTTCAGCCCCTCTGTTTCTGGCCCTCTGTTTCTCGCCCGCTGTTTCAGCCCCTTTGTTTCTCGCCCTCTGTTTCAGCCCCTCTGTTTCAGCCCCTCTGATTCAGCCCCTCTGATTCAGCCTCTCTATTTCTCGCCCTCTGTTTCAGCCCCTCTGTTTCAGCCCCTCTGTTTCTCGCCCTCTATTTCAGCCCCTCTGTATCTCGCCCTCTGTTTCAGCCCCTCTGTTTCTCGCCCTCTGTTTCAGCCCCTCTGTTTCAGCCCCTCTGTTTCTCGCCCTCTGTTTCAGCCCCTCTGTTTCTCGCCCTCTGTTTTAGCCCCTCTGTTTCAGCACCTCTGTTTCAGCCCCTCTGTTTCAGCCACCCTGTTTCAGCCCCTCTGTTTCAGCCCCTCTGTTTCAGCCCCTCTGTTTCACCCCCTCTGTTTCTCGCCCTCTGTTTCAGCCCCTCTGTTTTTCGCCCTCTTTTTCAGCCCCTCTGTTTCAGCCCTCTGTTTCAGCCCATCTGTTTCTCACCCTCTGTTTCAGCCCCTCTGTTTCAGGCTCTCTGTTTCAGACCATCTGTTTCAGCCCCTCTGTTTCAGCCCCTCAGTTTCTCGCACTCTGTTTCTCGCCCGCTGTTTCAGTCCCTTAGTTTCTCGCCCACTGTTTCAGCCCCTCTGTTTCGGCCCCTCTGATTCAGCCCCTCTGATTCAGCCCCTCTGTTTCTCGCCCTCTGTTTCAGCCCCTCTGTTTCAGCCCCTCTGTTTCAGCCCCTCCGATTCAGCCCCTCTGTTTCAGCCCCTCTGTTTCTCGCCCTCTGTTTCAGCCCCTCTGATTCACACTCTCTGTTTCAGCCCCTCTGTTTCAGCCCCTCTGTTTCTCGCCCTCTTTTTCTGCCCCTCTGTCTCCTGCCCTCTGTTTCAGCCCCTCTGTTTCTCGCCCTCTGTTTCAGCCCGTCTGATTCAGCCCCTCTGTTTCAGCCCCTCTGATTCAGCCCCTCTGTTTCAGCCCCTCTGTTTCAGCCCCTCTGTTTCTCGCCCTCTGTTTCAGCCCCTCTGTTTCTCACCCTCTGTTTCTCGCCCTCTGTTTCAGCCCCTTTGTTTCTCGCCCTCTGTTTCAGCCCCTCTGTTTCAGCCCCTCTGTTTCAGCCCCTCTGTTTCAGCCCCTCTGTTTCTCGCCCTCTGTTTCAGCCCCTCTATTTCTCGCCCTCTGTTTCAGCCCCTCTATTTCTCGCCCTCTGTTTCAGCCCCTCTGTTTCAGCCCCACTGTTTCAGCCCCTTTGTTTCAGCCCCTCTCTTTCTCGCCCTCTGTTTCAGCCGCTCTGTTTCTCGCCCTCTGTTTCAGCCCCTCTGTTTCAGCCCCTCAGTTTCAGTCCCTCTGTTTCTCGCCCTCTGTTTCTGGTCCTCTGTTTCAGCCCCTCTGTTTCTCGCCCTCTGTTTCAGCCCTTCTGGTTCAGCCCCTCTGTTTCAGCGCCTCTGTTTCAGCCCCACTGTTTCAGCCCCTTTGTTTCAGCCCCTCTGTTTCTCGCCCTCTGTTTCAGCCGCTCTGTTTCTCGCCCTCTGTTTCAGCCCCTCAGTTTCAGTCCCTCTGTTTCTCGCCCTCTGTTTCTGGCCCTCTGTTTCAGCCCCTCTGTTTCTCGCCTTCTGTTTCAGCCCTTCTGGTTCAGCCCCTCTGTTTCAGCGCCTCTGTTTCAGCCCCTCTGTTTAAGCCCCTCTGTTTCAGCCCCTCTGTTTCTCGCCCTCTGTTTCAGCCTCTCTGTTTCTCGCCCTCTGTTTCCGCTCCTCTGTTTCAGCCCCTCTGTTTCAGCCCCTCTGTTTCTCGCCCTCTGTTTCATCCCCTCTGTTTCAGCTCCTCTGTTTCAGTCCCTCTGTTTCTCGCCCTCTGTTTCAGCCCGTCTGTTTCTCGCCCTCTGTTTCAGCCTCTCTGTTTCTCGCCCTCTGTTTCAGCTCCTCTGTTTCAGCCCCTCTGTTTCAGCCCCTCTGTTTCTCGCCCTCTGTTTCATCCCCTCTGTTTCAGCTCCTCTGTTTCAGCCCCTCTGTTTCAGCCCCTCTGTTTCTCGCCCTCTGTTTCAGCCCCTCTGTTTCAGCCCCTCTGTTTCAGCCCCTCTGTTTCTCGCCCTCTGTTTCAGCCCCTCTGTTTCTCGCCCTCTGTTTCTCGCCCTCTGTTTCAGCCCCTCTGTTTCTCGCCCTCTGTTTCAGCCCCTCTGTTTCTCGCCCTCTGTTTCAGCCCCTCTGTTTCAGCCCCTCTGTTTCAGCCCCTCCGATTCTCGCCCTCTGTTTCTGCCCCTCTGTTTCTCGCCCTCTGTTTCAGCCCCTCTGTTTCTCGCCCTCTGTTTCAGCCCCTCTGTTTCAGCCCCTCTGTTTCTCGCCCTCTGTTTCAGCCCCTCTGTTTCTCGCCCTCTGTTTCAGCCCCTCTGTTTCTCACCCTCTGTTTCAGCCCGTCTGTTTCTTGCCCTCTGTTTCAGCCCCTCTGTTTCAGCCCCACTGTTTCAGCCCCTCTGTATCAGCCCCTCTGTTTCAGCCCCTCTGTTTCTCGCCATGTTTCAGCGACTCTGTTTCTCGCCCTCTGTTTCAGCCCCTCTGTTTCTCACCCTCTGTATCAGCCGCTTTGTTTCAGCCCCTCTGTTTCAGCTCCTCTGTTTCAGCCTCTCTGTTTCTCGCCCTCTGTTTCCCGCCCTCTGTTTCAGCCCCTCTGTTTCTCGCCCTCTGTTTCAGCCCCTCTGTTTCAGCACCTCTATTTCAGCCCCTCTGTTCCAGCCCCTCTGTTTCTCGCCCTCTGTTTCAGTCCCTCTGTTTCGCGCTCTCTGTTTCAGCCCCTCTGTTTCAGCCCCTCTGTTTCTCGCCCACTGTTTCTGCCCGTCTGGTTCTCGCCCTCTGTTTCAGTCCCTCTGTTTCGCGCCCTCTGTTTCAGCCCCTCTGATTCAGCCCCTCTGTTTCAGCCCCTGTGAATCAGCCCCTCTGATTCAGCCCCTCTGTTTCAGCCCCTCTGTTTCAGCCCCTCTGTTTCTCGCCCTCTGTTTCAGCCCCTCTGTTTCAGCCCTTCTGTTTCAGCCACTCAGTTTCAGCCCCTCTGTTTCTTGCCCTCTGTTTCAGCCCCTCTGTTTCTCGCCCTCTGTTTCAGCACCTCTGTTTCTCGCCGTCTGTTTCAGCACCTCTGTTTCTCGCCCTCTGTTTCAGTCCCTCTGTTTCGCGCTCTCTGTTTCAGCCCCTCTGTTTCAGCCCCTCTGTTTCTCGCCCTCTGTTTCTGCCCGTCTGGTTCTCGCCCTCTGTTTCAGTCCCTCTGTTTCGCGCCCTCTGTTTCAGCCCCTCTGATTCAGCCCCTCTGTATCAGCCCCTCTGTTTCAGCCCCTCTGTTTCTCGCCCTCTGTCTAATCCCCTCTGTTTCTCACCATCTGTTTCAGCCCCACTGTTTCAGCCCCTCTGTTTCAGCCTTTCTGTTTCTCGCCCTCTGTTTCAGCCCCTCAGTTTCTCGCGCTCTGTTTCAGCCCCTCTGTTTCAGCCCCTCTGTTTCGCGCCCTCTGTTTCAGCCCCTCTGTTTCTCGCCCTCTGTTTCAGCCCATCTGTTTCTCGCCCTCTGTTTCAGCCCCTCTCTTTCTCGCACTCTGTGTCAGCCCCTCTGATTCAGCCCCTCTGTTGCAGCCCCTCTGATTCAGCCCCTCTGTTTCAGCCCCTCTATTTCAGCCCCTCTGATTCAGCCCCTCTGTATCAGCCCCTCTGTTTCAGCCCCTCTGTTTCGCGCCCTCTGTCTAATCCCCTCTGTTTCTCACCATCTGTTTCAGCCCCTCTGTTTCAGCCCCTCTGTTTCAGCCTTTCTGTTTCTCGCCCTCTGTTTCAGCCCCTCTGATTCAGCCCCTCTGTTTCTCGCCCTCTGTTTCAGCCCCTCTGATTCTCGCCCTCTGTTTCAGCCCCTCAGTTTCTCGCCCTCTGTTTCAGCCCCTCTGTTTCAGCCCCTCTGTTTCAGCCCCTCTGTTTCGCGCCCTCTGTTTCAGCCCCTCTGTTTCTCGCCCTCTGTTTCAGCCCATCTGTTTCTCGCCCTCTGTTTCAGCCCCTCTCTTTCTCGCTCTCTGTGTCAGCCCCTCTGATTCAGCCCCTCTGTTGCAGCCCCTCTGATTCAGCCCCTCTGTTTCAGCCCCTCTATTTCAGCCCCTCTGTTTCAGCCCCTCTGTTTCAGCCCCTCTGTTTCTCGCCCTCTGTCTAATCCCCTCTGTTTCTCACCATCTGTTTCAGCCCCACTGTTTCAGCCCCTCTGTTTCAGCCTTTCTGTTTCTCGCCCTCTGTTTCAGCCCCTCAGTTTCTCGCGCTCTGTTTCAGCCCCTCTGTTTCAGCCCCTCTGTTTCGCGCCCTCTGTTTCAGCCCCTCTGTTTCTCGCCCTCTGTTTCAGCCCATCTGTTTCTCGCCCTCTGTTTCAGCCCCTCTCTTTCTCGCACTCTGTGTCAGCCCCTCTGATTCAGCCCCTCTGTTGCAGCCCCTCTGATTCAGCCCCTCTGTTTCAGCCCCTCTATTTCAGCCCCTCTGTTTCAGCCCCTCTGTTTCAGTCCCTCTGTTTCGCGCCCTCTGTTTCAGCCCCTCTGTTTCAGTCCCTCTCTTTCGCGCTCTCTGTTTCAGCCCCTCTGATTCAGCCCCTCTGTATCAGCCCCTCTGTTTCAGCCCCTCTGTTTCGCGCCCTCTGTCTAATCCCCTCTGTTTCTCAACATCTGTTTCAGCCCCTCTGTTTCAGCCCCTCTGTTTCAGCCTTTCTGTTTCTCGCCCTCTGTTTCAGCCCCTCTGATTCAGCCCCTCTGTTTCTCGCCCTCTGTTTCAGCCCCTCTGATTCTCGCCCTCTGTTTCAGCCCCTCAGTTTCTCGCCCTCTGTTTCAGCCCCTCTGTTTCAGCCCCTCTGTTTCAGCCCCTCTGTTTCGCGCCCTCTGTTTCAGCCCCTCTGTTTCTCGCCCTCTGTTTCAGCCCATCTGTTTCTCGCCCTCTGTTTCAGCCCCTCTCTTTCTCGCTCTCTGTGTCAGCCCCTCTGATTCAGCCCCTCTGTTGCAGCCCCTCTGATTCAGCCCCTCTGTTTCAGCCCCTCTCTTTCAGCCCCTCTGTTTCAGCCCCTCTGTTTCATCCCATCTGTTTCTCGCCCTCTGTTTCTCACCCTCTGTGTCTCGCCCTCTGTTTCAGCCCCTCTGTTTCAGCCCCTCTGTTTCAGCCCCTCTGTTTCATCCCATCTGTTTCTCGCCCTCTGTTTCTCACCCTCTGTGTCTCGCACTCTGTGTCAGCCCCTCTGATTCAGCCCCTCTGTTGCAGCCCCTCTGATTCAGCCCCTCTGTTTCAGCCCCTCTATTTCAGCCCCTCTGTTTCAGCCCCTCTGTTTCAGCCCATCTGTTTCTCGCCCTCTGTTTCAGCCCCTCTGTTTTTTGCCCTCTGTTTCAGCCCGTCTGTTTCAGCCCCTCTGTTTCAGCCCCTCTGTTTCTCGCCCTCTGTTTCAGCCCCTCTGTTTCTCGCCCTCTGTTTCAGCCCCTCTGTTTCTCGCCCTCTGTTTCAACCTCTCTGTTTCTCGCCCTCTGTTTCAGCCACTCTGTTTCAGCCCCTCTGTTTCAGCCCCTCTGTTTCTCGCCCTCTGTTTCAGCCCCTCTGTTTCATGCCCTCTGTTTCAGCCCCTCTGATTCAGCCCCTCTGTTTCAGCCCCTCTGATTCAGCCACTCTGTTTCAGCCCCTCTGTTTCAGCCCCTCTGTTTCATCCCCTCTGTTTCTCGCCCTCTGTTTCAGCCCCTCTGTTTTTCGCCCTCTGTTTCAGCCCCTCTGTTTCTCGCCCTCTGTTTCAGGCTCTCTGTTTCAGCCCGTCTGTTTCAGCCCCTCTGTTTCAGCCCCTCTGTTTCTGGCCCTCTGTTTCTCGCCCGCTGTTTCAGCCCCTTTGTTTCTCTACCTCTGTTTCAGCACCTCTGTTTCGCGCCCTCTGTTTCAGCCCCTCTGTTTCTCGCCCTCTGTTTCAGCCCATCTGTTTCTCGCCCTCTGTTTCAGCCCCTCTCTTTCTCGCACTCTGTGTCAGCCCCTCTGATTCAGCCCCTCAGTTGCAGCCCCTCTGATTCAGCCCCTCTGTTTCAGCCCCTCTATTTCAGCCCCTCTTTTTCAGCCCCTCTGTTTCAGTCCCTCTGTTTCGCGCCCTCTGTTTCAGCCCCTCTGTTTCAGTCCCTCTCTTTCGCGCTCTCTGTTTCAGCCCCTCTGATTCAGCCCCTCTGTATCAGCCCCTCTGTTTCAGCCCCTCTGTTTCTCGCCCTCTGTCTAATCCCCTCTGTTTCTCACCATCTGTTTCAGCCCCTCTGTTTCTCGCCCTCTGTTTCAGCCTTTCTGTTTCTCGCCTCTGTTTCAGCCCAACTGATTCAGCCCCTCTGTTACTCGCCCTCTGTTTCAGCCCCTCTGATTCTCGCCCTCTGTTTCAGCCCCTCAGTTTCTCGCCCTCTGTTTCAGCCCCTCTGTTTCAGCCCCTCTGTTTCAGCCCCTCTGTTGCAGCCCCTCTGTTTCATCCCATCTGTTTCTCGCCCTCTGTTTCTCACCCTCTGTTTCTCGCCCTCTGTTTCAGCCCCTCTGTTTCTCGCCCTATGTTTCTCACCCCCTGTTTCTCGCCCTCTGTTTCAGCCCCTCTGTTTTTTGCCCTCTGTTTCAGCCCGTCTGTTTCAGCCCCTCTGTTTCAGCCCCTCTGTTTCTCGCCCTCTGTTTCAGCCCCTCTGTTTCTCGCCCTCTATTTCAGCCCCTCTGTTTCTCGCCCTCTGTTTCAACCTCTCTGTTTCTCGCCCTCTGTTTCAGCCACTCTGTTTCAGCCCCTCTGTTTCAGCCCCTCTGTTTCTCGCCCTCTGTTTCAGCCCCTCTGTTTCTTGCCCTCTGTTTCAGCCCCTCTGATTCAGCCCCTCTGTTTCAGCCCCTCTGATTCAGCCCCTCTGTTTCAGCCCCTCTGTTTCAGCCCCTCTGTTTCATCCCCTCTGTTTCTCGACCTCTGTTTCAGCCCCTCTGTTTTTCGCCCTCTGTTTCATCCCCTCTGTTTCTCGCCCTCTGTTTCAGGCTCTCTGTTTCAGCCCGTCTGTTTCAGCCCCTCTGTTTCAGCCCCTCTGTTTCTGGCCCACTGTTTCTCGCCCACTGTTTCAGCCCCTTTGTTTCTCGCCCTCTGTTTCAGCCCCTCTGTTTCAGCCCCTCTGATTCAGCCCCTCTGATTCAGCCCCTCTGTTTCTCGCCCTCTGTTTCAGCCCCTCTGTTTCAGCCCCTCTGTTTCTCGCCCTCTATTTCAGCCCCTCTGTTTCTCGCCCTCTGTTTCAGCCCCTCTGTTTCTCGCCCTCTGTTTCAGCCACTCTGTTTCAGCCCCTCTGTTTCTCGCCCTCTGTTTCAGCCCCTCTGTTTCTCGCCCTCTGTTTCAGCCCCTCTGTTTCAGCACCTCTGTTTCAGCCCCTCTGTTTCAGCCACCCTGTTTCAGCCCCTCTGTTTCAGCCCCTCTGTTTCAGCCCCTCTGTTTCACCCCCTCTGTTTCTCGCCCTCTGTTTCAGCCCCTCTGTTTTTCGCCCTCTGTTTCAGCCCCTCTGTTTCAGCCCTCTGTTTCAGCCCATCTGTTTCTCACCCTCTGTTTCAGCCCCTCTGTTTCAGGCTCTCTGTTTCAGCCCGTCTGTTTCAGCCCCTCTGTTTCAGCCCCTCTGTTTCTCGCACTCGGTTTCTCGCCCGCTGTTTCAGTCCCTTAGTTTCTCGCCCACTGTTTCAGCCCCTCTGTTTCGGCCCCTCTGATTCAGCCCCTCTGATTCAGCCCCTCTGTTTCTCGCCCTCTGTTTCAGCCCCTCTGTTTCAGCCCCTCTGTTTCTCGCGCTCTTTTTCTGCCCCTCTGTCTCTCGCCCTCTGTTTCAGCCCCTCTGTTTCTCGCCCTCTGTTTCAGCCCCTCTGATTCTCGCCCTCTGTTTCAGCCCCTCAGTTTCGCGCGCTCTGTTTCAGCCCCTCTGTTTCAGCCCCTCTGTTTCGCGCCCTCTGTTTCAGCCCCTCTGTTTCTCGCCCTCTGTTTCAGCCCATCTGTTTCTCGCCCTCTGTTTCAGCCCCTCTCTTTCTCGTACTCTGTGTCAGCCCCTCTGATTCAGCCCCTCTGTTGCAGCCCCTCTGATTCAGCCCCTCTGTTTCAGCCCCTCTATTTCAGCCCCTCTGTTTCAGCCCCTCTGTTTCATCCCATCTGTTTCTCGCCCTCTGTTTCTCACCCTCTGTTTCTCGCCCTCTGTTTCAGCCCCTCTGTTTTTTGCCCTCTGTTTCAGCCCCTCTGTTTCTCGCCCTCTGTTTCTCACCCCCTGTTTCTCGCCCTCTGTTTCAGCCCCTCTGTTTTTTGCCCTCTGTTTCAGCCCGTCTGTTTCAGCCCCTCTGTTTCAGCCCCTCTGTTTCTCGCCCTCTGTTTCAGCCCCTGTTTCTCGCCCTCTGTTTCAGACCCTCTGTTTCTCGCCCTCTGTTTCAGCCCCTCTGTTTCTCGCCCTCTGTTTCTCACCCCCTGTTTCTCGCCCTCTGTTTCAGCCCCTCTGTTTTTTGCCCTCTGTTTCAGCCCGTCTGTTTCAGCCCCTCTGTTTCAGCCCCTCTGTTTCTTGCCCTCTGTTTCAGCCCCTGTTTCTCGCCCTCTGTTTCAGACCCTCTGTTTCTCGCCCTCTGTTTCAACCTCTCTGTTTCTCGCCCTCTGTTTCAGCCACTCTGATTCAGCCCCTCTGTTTCAGCCCCTCTGTTTCTCGCCCTCTGTTTCAGCCCCTCTGTTTCTCGCCCTCTGTTTCAGCCCCTCTGTTTCTCGCCCTCTGTTTCAGGCTCTCTGTTTCAGCCCGTCTGTTTCCGCCCCTCTTTTTCAGCCCCTCTGTTTCTGGCCCTCTGTTTCTCGCCCGCTGTTTCAGCCCCTTTGTTTCTCGCCCTCTGTTTCAGCCCCTCTGTTTCAGCCCCTCTGATTCAGCCCCTCTGATTCAGCCTCTCTGTTTCTCGCCCTCTGTTTCAGCCCCTCTGTTTCAGCCCCTCTGTTTCTCGCCCTCTATTTCAGCCCCTCTGTTTCTCGCCCTCTGTTTCAGCCCCTCTGTTTCTCGCCCTCTGTTTCAGCCCCTCTGTTTCAGCCCCTCTGTTTCTCGCCCTCTGTTTCAGCCCCTCTGTTTCTCGCCCTCTGTTTCAGCCCCTCTGTTTCAGCACCTCTGTTTCAGCCCCTCTGTTTCAGCCACCCTGTTTCAGCCCCTCTGTTTCTCGCCCTCTGTTTCAGCCCCTCTGTTTCTCACCCTCTGTTTCTCGCCCTCTGTTTCAGCCCCTCTGTTTCAGCCCCTCTGTTTCTCGCCCTCTGTTTCAGCCCGTCTGTTTCTTGCCCTCTGTTTCAGCCCCTCTGTTTCAGCCCCACTGTTTCAGCCCCTCTGTATCAGCCCCTCTGTTTCAGCCCCTCTGTTTCTCGCCATGTTTCAGCGACTCTGTTTCTCGCCCTCTGTTTCAGCCCCTCTGTTTCTCACCCTCTGTATCAGCCGCTTTGTTTCAGCCCCTCTGTTTCAGCTCCTCTGTTTCAGCCTCTCTGTTTCTCGCCCTCTGTTTCCCGCCCTCTGTTTCAGCCCCTCTGTTTCTCGCCCTCTGTTTCAGCCCCTCTGTTTCAGCACCTCTATTTCAGCCCCTCTGTTCCAGCCCCTCTGTTTCTCGCCCTCTGTTTCAGTCCCTCTGTTTCGCGCTCTCTGTTTCAGCCCCTCTGTTTCAGCCCCTCTGTTTCTCGCCCACTGTTTCTGCCCGTCTGGTTCTCGCCCTCTGTTTCAGTCCCTCTGTTTCGCGCCCTCTGTTTCAGCCCCTCTGATTCAGCCCCTCTGTTTCAGCCCCTGTGAATCAGCCCCTCTGATTCAGCCCCTCTGTTTCAGTCCCTCTGTTTCGCGCTCTCTGTTTCAGCCCCTCTGTTTCAGCCCCTCTGTTTCTCGCCCACTGTTTCTGCCCGTCTGGTTCTCGCCCTCTGTTTCAGTCCCTCTGTTTCGCGCCCTCTGTTTCAGCCCCTCTGATTCAGCCCCTCTGTTTCAGCCCCTGTGAATCAGCCCCTCTGATTCAGCCCCTCTGTTTCAGCCCCTCTGTTTCAGCCCCTCTGTTTCTCGCCCTCTGTTTCAGCCCCTCTGTTTCAGCCCTTCTGTTTCAGCCACTCAGTTTCAGCCCCTCTGTTTCTTGCCCTCTGTTTCAGCCCCTCTGTTTCTCGCCCTCTGTTTCAGCCCCTCTGTTTCTCGCCGTCTGTTTCAGCACCTCTGTTTCTCGCCCTCTGTTTCAGTCCCTCTGTTTCGCGCTCTCTGTTTCAGCCCCTCTGTTTCAGCCCCTCTGTTTCTCGCCCTCTGTTTCTGCCCGTCAGGTTCTCGCCCTCTGTTTCAGTCCCTCTGTTTCGCGCCCTCTGTTTCAGCCCCTCTGATTCAGCCCCTCTGTATCAGCCCCTCTGTTTCAGCCCCTCTGTTTCTCGCCCTCTGTCTAATCCCCTCTGTTTCTCACCATCTGTTTCAGCCCCACTGTTTCAGCCCCTCTGTTTCAGCCTTTCTGTTTCTCGCCCTCTGTTTCAGCCCCTCAGTTTCTCGCGCTCTGTTTCAGCCCCTCTGTTTCAGCACCTCTGTTTCGCGCCCTCTGTTTCAGCCCCTCTGTTTCTCGCCCTCTGTTTCAGCCCATCTGTTTCTCGCCCTCTGTTTCAGCCCCTCTCTTTCTCGCACTCTGTGTCAGCCCCTCTGATTCAGCCCCTCTGTTGCAGCCCCTCTGATTCAGCCCCTCTGTTTCAGCCCCTCTATTTCAGCCCCTCTGTTTCAGCCCCTCTGTTTCAGTCCCTCTGTTTCGCGCCCTCTGTTTCAGCCCCTCTGTTTCAGTCCCTCTCTTTCGCGCTCTCTGTTTCAGCCCCTCTGATTCAGCCCCTCTGTATCAGCCCCTCTGTTTCAGCCCCTCTGTTTCGCGCCCTCTGTCTAATCCCCTCTGTTTCTCACCATCTGTTTCAGCCCCTCTGTTTCTCGCCCTCTGTTTCAGCCTTTCTGTTTCTCGCCCTCTGTTTCAGCCCCTCTGATTCAGCCCCTCTGTTTCTCGCCCTCTCTTTCAGCCCCTCTGATTCTCGCCCTCTGTTTCAGCCCCTCAGTTTCTCGCCCTCTGTTTCAGCCCCTCTGTTTCGCGCCCTTTGTTTCAGCCCCTCTGTTTCTCGCCCTCTGTTTCAGCCCATCTGTTTCTCGCCCTCTGTTTCAGCCCCTCACTTTCTCGCACTCTGTGTCAGCCCCTCTGATTCAGCCCCTCTGTTTCAGCCCCTCTATTTCAGCCCCTCTGTTTCAGCCCCTCTGTTTCATCCCATCTGTTTCTCGCCCTCTGTTTCTCACCCTCTGTGTCTCGCCCTCTGTTTCAGCCCCTCTGTTTCAGCCCCTCTGTTTCAGCCCCTCTGTTTCATCCCATCTGTTTCTCGCCCTCTGTTTCTCACCCTCTGTGTCTCGCACTCTGTGTCAGCCCCTCTGATTCAGCCCCTCTGTTGCAGCCCCTCTGATTCAGCCCCTCTGTTTCAGCCCCTCTATTTCAGCCCCTCTGTTTCAGCCCCTCTGTTTCAGCCCATCTGTTTCTCGCCCTCTGTTTCAGCCCCTCTGTTTTTTGCCCTCTGTTTCAGCCCGTCTGTTTCAGCCCCTCTGTTTCAGCCCCTCTGTTTCTCGCCCTCTGTTTCAGCCCCTCTGTTTCTCGCCCTCTGTTTCAGCCCCTCTGTTTCTCGCCCTCTGTTTCAACCTCTCTGTTTCTCGCCCTCTGTTTCAGCCACTCTGTTTCAGCCCCTCTGTTTCAGCCCCTCTGTTTCTCGCCCTCTGTTTCAGCCCCTCTGTTTCATGCCCTCTGTTTCAGCCCCTCTGATTCAGCCGCTCTGTTTCAGCCCCTCTGATTCAGCCACTCTGTTTCAGCCCCTCTGTTTCAGCCCCTCTGTTTCATCCCCTCTGTTTCTCGCCCTCTGTTTCAGCCCCTCTGTTTTTCGCCCTCTGTTTCAGCCCCTCTGTTTCTCGCCCTCTGTTTCAGGCTCTCTGTTTCAGCCCGTCTGTTTCAGCCCCTCTGTTTCAGCCCCTCTGTTTCTGGCCCTCTGTTTCTCGCCCGCTGTTTCAGCCCCTTTGTTTCTCGCCCTCTGTTTCAGCACCTCTGTTTCGCGCCCTCTGTTTCAGCCCCTCTGTTTCTCGCCCTCTGTTTCAGCCCATCTGTTTCTCGCCCTCTGTTTCAGCCCCTCTCTTTCTCGCACTCTGTGTCAGCCCCTCTGATTCAGCCCCTCAGTTGCAGCCCCTCTGATTCAGCCCCTCTGTTTCAGCCCCTCTATTTCAGCCCCTCTGTTTCAGCCCCTCTGTTTCAGTCCCTCTGTTTCGCGCCCTCTGTTTCAGCCCCTCTGTTTCAGTCCCTCTCTTTCGCGCTCTCTGTTTCAGCCCCTCTGATTCAGCCCCTCTGTATCAGCCCCTCTGTTTCAGCCCCTCTCTTTCTCGCCCTCTGTCTAATCCCCTCTGTTTCTCACCATCTGTTTCAGCCCCTCTGTTTCTCGCCCTCTGTTTCAGCCTTTCTGTTTCTCGCCCTCTGTTTCAGCCCATCTGATTCAGCCCCTCTGTTTCTCGCCCTCTGTTTCAGCCCCTCTGATTCTCGCCCTCTGTTTCAGCCCCTCAGTTTCTCGCCCTCTGTTTCAGCCCCTCTGTTTCAGCCCCTCTGTTTCAGCCCCTCTGTTTCTCGCCCTCTGTTTCTCACCCCCTGTTTCTCGCTCTCTGTTTCAGCCCCTCTGTTTTTTGCCCTCTGTTTCAGCCCGTCTGTTTCAGCCCCTCTGTTTCAGCCCCTCTGTTTCTCGCCCTCTGTTTCAGCCCCTGTTTCTCGCCCTCTGTTTCAGACCCTCTGTTTCTCGCCCTCTGTTTCAGCCCCTCTGTTTCTCGCCCTCTGTTTCTCACACCCTGTTTCTCGCCCTCTGTTTCAGCCCCTCTGTTTTTTGCCCTCTGTTTCAGCCCGTCTGTTTCAGCCCCTCTGTTTCAGCCCCTCTGTTTCTTGCCCTCTGTTTCAGCCCCTGTTTCTCGCCCTCTGTTTCAGACCCTCTGTTTCTCGCCCTCTGTTTCAACCTCTCTGTTTCTCGCCCTCTGTTTCAGCCACTCTGATTCAGCCCCTCTGTTTCAGCCCCTCTGTTTCTCGCCCTCTGTTTCAGCCCCTCTGTTTCTCGCCCTCTGTTTCAGCCCCTCTGTTTCTCGCCCTCTGTTTCAGGCTCTCTGTTTCAGCCCGTCTGTTTCCGCCCCTCTTTTTCAGCCCCTCTGTTTCTGGCCCTCTGTTTCTCGCCCGCTGTTTCAGCCCCTTTGTTTCTCGCCCTCTGTTTCAGCCCCTCTGTTTCAGCCCCTCTGATTCAGCCCCTCTGATTCAGCCTCTCTGTTTCTCGCCCTCTGTTTCAGCCCCTCTGTTTCAGCCCCTCTGTTTCTCGCCCTCTATTTCAGCCCCTCTGTTTCTCGCCCTCTGTTTCAGCCCCTCTGTTTCTCGCCCTCTGTTTCAGCCCCTCTGTTTCAGCCCCTCTGTTTCTCGCCCTCTGTTTCAGCCCCTCTGTTTCTCGCCCTCTGTTTCAGCCCCTCTGTTTCAGCACCTCTGTTTCAGCCCCTCTGTTTCAGCCACCCTGTTTCAGCCCCTCTGTTTCAGCCCCTCTGTTTCAGCCCCTCTGTTTCACCCCCTCTGTTTCTCGCCCTCTGTTTCAGCCCCTCTGTTTTTCGCCCTCTTTTTCAGCCCCTCTGTTTCAGCCCTCTGTTTCAGCCCATCTGTTTCTCACCCTCTGTTTCAGCCCCTCTGTTTCAGGCTCTCTGTTTCAGACCATCTGTTTCAGCCCCTCTGTTTCAGCCCCTCTGTTTCTCGCACTCTGTTTCTCGCCCGCTGTTTCAGTCCCTTAGTTTCTCGCCCACTGTTTCAGCCCCTCTGTTTCGGCCCCTCTGATTCAGCCCCTCTGATTTAGCCCCTCTGTTTCTCGCACTCTGTTTCAGCCCCTCTGTTTCAGCCCCTCTGTTTCAGCCCCTCCGATTCAGCCCCTCTGTTTCAGCCCCTCTGTTTCTCGCCCTCTGTTTCAGCCCCTCGGATTCACACTCTCTGTTTCAGCCCCTCTGTTTCAGCCCCTCTGTTTCTCGCCCTCTTTTTCTGCCCCTCTGTCTCTCGCCCTCTGTTTCAGCCCCTCTGTTTCTCGCCCTCTGTTTCAGCCCGTCTGATTCAGCCCCTCTGTTTCAGCCCCTCTGATTCAGCCCCTCTGTTTCAGCCCCTCTGTTTCAGCCCCTCTGTTTCTCGCCCTCTGTTTCAGCCCCTCTGTTTCTCACCCTCTGTTTCTCGCCCTCTGTTTCAGCCCCTCTGTTTCAGCCCCTCTGTTTCTCGCCCTCTGTTTCAGCCCGTCTGTTTCTTGCCCTCTGTTTCAGCCCCTCTGTTTCAGCCCCACTGTTTCAGCCCCTCTGTATCAGCCCCTCTGTTTCAGCCCCTCTGTTTCTCGCCATGTTTCAGCGACTCTGTTTCTCGCCCTCTGTTTCAGCCCCTCTGTTTCTCACCCTCTGTATCAGCCGCTTTGTTTCAGCCCCTCTGTTTCAGCTCCTCTGTTTCAGCCTCTCTGTTTCTCGCCCTCTGTTTCCCGCCCTCTGTTTCAGCCCCTCTGTTTCTCGCCCTCTGTTTCAGCCCCTCTGTTTCAGCACCTCTATTTCAGCCCCTCTGTTCCAGCCCCTCTGTTTCTCGCCCTCTGTTTCAGTCCCTCTGTTTCGCGCTCTCTGTTTCAGCCCCTCTGTTTCAGCCCCTCTGTTTCTCGCCCACTGTTTCTGCCCGTCTGGTTCTCGCCCTCTGTTTCAGTCCCTCTGTTTCGCGCCCTCTGTTTCAGCCCCTCTGATTCAGCCCCTCTGTTTCAGCCCCTGTGAATCAGCCCCTCTGATTCAGCCCCTCTGTTTCAGTCCCTCTGTTTCGCGCTCTCTGTTTCAGCCCCTCTGTTTCAGCCCCTCTGTTTCTCGCCCACTGTTTCTGCCCGTCTGGTTCTCGCCCTCTGTTTCAGTCCCTCTGTTTCGCGCCCTCTGTTTCAGCCCCTCTGATTCAGCCCCTCTGTTTCAGCCCCTGTGAATCAGCCCCTCTGATTCAGCCCCTCTGTTTCAGCCCCTCTGTTTCAGCCCCTCTGTTTCTCGCCCTCTGTTTCAGCCCCTCTGTTTCAGCCCTTCTGTTTCAGCCACTCAGTTTCAGCCCCTCTGTTTCTTGCCCTCTGTTTCAGCCCCTCTGTTTCTCGCCCTCTGTTTCAGCCCCTCTGTTTCTCGCCGTCTGTTTCAGCACCTCTGTTTCTCGCCCTCTGTTTCAGTCCCTCTGTTTCGCGCTCTCTGTTTCAGCCCCTCTGTTTCAGCCCCTCTGTTTCTCGCCCTCTGTTTCTGCCCGTCTGGTTCTCGCCCTCTGTTTCAGTCCCTCTGTTTCGCGCCCTCTGTTTCAGCCCCTCTGATTCAGCCCCTCTGTATCAGCCCCTCTGTTTCAGCCCCTCTGTTTCTCGCCCTCTGTCTAATCCCCTCTGTTTCTCACCATCTGTTTCAGCCCCACTGTTTCAGCCCCTCTGTTTCAGCCTTTCTGTTTCTCGCCCTCTGTTTCAGCCCCTCAGTTTCTCGCGCTCTGTTTCAGCCCCTCTGTTTCAGCACCTCTGTTTCGCGCCCTCTGTTTCAGCCCCTCTGTTTCTCGCCCTCTGTTTCAGCCCATCTGTTTCTCGCCCTCTGTTTCAGCCCCTCTCTTTCTCGCACTCTGTGTCAGCCCCTCTGATTCAGCCCCTCTGTTGCAGCCCCTCTGATTCAGCCCCTCTGTTTCAGCCCCTCTATTTCAGCCCCTCTGTTTCAGCCCCTCTGTTTCAGTCCCTCTGTTTCGCGCCCTCTGTTTCAGCCCCTCTGTTTCAGTCCCTCTCTTTCGCGCTCTCTGTTTCAGCCCCTCTGATTCAGCCCCTCTGTATCAGCCCCTCTGTTTCAGCCCCTCTGTTTCGCGCCCTCTGTCTAATCCCCTCTGTTTCTCACCATCTGTTTCAGCCCCTCTGTTTCTCGCCCTCTGTTTCAGCCTTTCTGTTTCTCGCCCTCTGTTTCAGCCCCTCTGATTCAGCCCCTCTGTTTCTCGCCCTCTCTTTCAGCCCCTCTGATTCTCGCCCTCTGTTTCAGCCCCTCAGTTTCTCGCCCTCTGTTTCAGCCCCTCTGTTTCGCGCCCTTTGTTTCAGCCCCTCTGTTTCTCGCCCTCTGTTTCAGCCCATCTGTTTCTCGCCCTCTGTTTCAGCCCCTCACTTTCTCGCACTCTGTGTCAGCCCCTCTGATTCAGCCCCTCTGTTTCAGCCCCTCTATTTCAGCCCCTCTGTTTCAGCCCCTCTGTTTCATCCCATCTGTTTCTCGCCCTCTGTTTCTCACCCTCTGTGTCTCGCCCTCTGTTTCAGCCCCTCTGTTTCAGCCCCTCTGTTTCAGCCCCTCTGTTTCATCCCATCTGTTTCTCGCCCTCTGTTTCTCACCCTCTGTGTCTCGCACTCTGTGTCAGCCCCTCTGATTCAGCCCCTCTGTTGCAGCCCCTCTGATTCAGCCCCTCTGTTTCAGCCCCTCTATTTCAGCCCCTCTGTTTCAGCCCCTCTGTTTCAGCCCATCTGTTTCTCGCCCTCTGTTTCAGCCCCTCTGTTTTTTGCCCTCTGTTTCAGCCCGTCTGTTTCAGCCCCTCTGTTTCAGCCCCTCTGTTTCTCGCCCTCTGTTTCAGCCCCTCTGTTTCTCGCCCTCTGTTTCAGCCCCTCTGTTTCTCGCCCTCTGTTTCAACCTCTCTGTTTCTCGCCCTCTGTTTCAGCCACTCTGTTTCAGCCCCTCTGTTTCAGCCCCTCTGTTTCTCGCCCTCTGTTTCAGCCCCTCTGTTTCATGCCCTCTGTTTCAGCCCCTCTGATTCAGCCGCTCTGTTTCAGCCCCTCTGATTCAGCCACTCTGTTTCAGCCCCTCTGTTTCAGCCCCTCTGTTTCATCCCCTCTGTTTCTCGCCCTCTGTTTCAGCCCCTCTGTTTTTCGCCCTCTGTTTCAGCCCCTCTGTTTCTCGCCCTCTGTTTCAGGCTCTCTGTTTCAGCCCGTCTGTTTCAGCCCCTCTGTTTCAGCCCCTCTGTTTCTGGCCCTCTGTTTCTCGCCCGCTGTTTCAGCCCCTTTGTTTCTCGCCCTCTGTTTCAGCACCTCTGTTTCGCGCCCTCTGTTTCAGCCCCTCTGTTTCTCGCCCTCTGTTTCAGCCCATCTGTTTCTCGCCCTCTGTTTCAGCCCCTCTCTTTCTCGCACTCTGTGTCAGCCCCTCTGATTCAGCCCCTCAGTTGCAGCCCCTCCGATTCAGCCCCTCTGTTTCAGCCCCTCTATTTCAGCCCCTCTGTTTCAGCCCCTCTGTTTCAGTCCCTCTGTTTCGCGCCCTCTGTTTCAGCCCCTCTGTTTCAGTCCCTCTCTTTCGCGCTCTCTGTTTCAGCCCCTCTGATTCAGCCCCTCTGTATCAGCCCCTCTGTTTCAGCCCCTCTCTTTCTCGCCCTCTGTCTAATCCCCTCTGTTTCTCACCATCTGTTTCAGCCCCTCTGTTTCTCGCCCTCTGTTTCAGCCTTTCTGTTTCTCGCCCTCTGTTTCAGCCCATCTGATTCAGCCCCTCTGTTTCTCGCCCTCTGTTTCAGCCCCTCTGATTCTCGCCCTCTGTTTCAGCCCCTCAGTTTCTCGCCCTCTGTTTCAGCCCCTCTGTTTCAGCCCCTCTGTTTCAGCCCCTCTGTTGCAGCCCCTCTGTTTCATCCCATCTGTTTCTCGCCCTCAGTTTCTCACCCTCTGTGTCTCGCCCTCTGTTTCAGCCCCTCTGTTTCTCGCCCTATGTTTCTCACCCCCTGTTTCTCGCCCTCTGTTTCAGCCCCTCTGTTTTTTGCCCTCTGTTTCAGCCCGTCTGTTTCAGCCCCTCTGTTTCAGCCCCTCTGTTTCTCGCCCTCTGTTTCAGCCCCTCTGTTTCTCGCCCTCTATTTCAGCCCCTCTGTTTCTCGCCCTCTGTTTCAACCTCTCTGTTTCTCGCCCTCTGTTTCAGCCACTCTGTTTCAGCCCCTCTGTTTCAGCCCCTCTGTTTCTCGCCCTCTGTTTCAGCCCCTCTGTTTCTTGCCCTCTGTTTCAACCCCTCTGATTCAGCCCCTCTGTTTCAGCCCCTCTGATTCAGCCCCTCTGTTTCAGCCCCTCTGTTTCAGCCCCTCTGTTTCATCCCCTCTGTTTCTCGACCTCTGTTTCAGCCCCTCTGTTTTTCACCCTCTGTTTCATCCCCTCTGTTTCTCGCCCTCTGTTTCAGGCTCTCTGTTTCAGCCCGTCTGTTTCAGCCCCTCTGTTTCAGCCCCTCTGTTTCTGGCCCTCTGTTTCTCGCCCGCTGTTTCAGCCCCTTTGTTTCTCGCCCTCTGTTTCAGCCCCTCTGTTTCAGCCCCTCTGATTCAGCCCCTCTGATTCAGCCCCTCTGTTTCTCGCCCTCTGTTTCAGCCCCTCTGTTTCAGCCCCTCTGTTTCTCGCCCTCTATTTCAGCCCCTCTGTTTCTCGCCCTCTGTTTCAGCCCCTCTGTTTCTCGCCCTCTGTTTCAGCCCCTCTGTTTCAGCCCCTCTGTTTCTCGCCCTCTGTTTCAGACCCTCTGTTTCTCGCCCTCTGTTTCAGCCCCTCTGTTTCAGCACCTCTGTTTCAGCCCCTCTGTTTCAGCCACCCTGTTTCAGCCCCTCTGTTTCAGCCCCTCTGTTTCAGCCCCTCTGTTTCACCCCCTCTGTTTCTCGCCCTCTGTTTCAGCCCCTCTGTTTTTCGCCCTCTGTTTCAGCCCCTCTGTTTCAGCCCTCTGTTTCAGCCCATCTGTTTCTCACCCTCTGTTTCAGCCCCTCTGTTTCAGGCTCTCTGTTTCAGCCCGTCTGTTTCAGCCCCTCTGTTTCAGCCCCTCTGTTTCTCGCACTCGGTTTCTCGCCCGCTGTTTCAGTCCCTTAGTTTCTCGCCCACTGTTTCAGCCCCTCTGTTTCGGCCCCTCTGATTCAGCCCCTCTGATTCAGCCCCTCTGTTTCTCGCCCTCTGTTTCAGCCCCTCTGTTTCAGCCCCTCTGTTTCTCGCCCTCTTTTTCTGCCCCTCTGTCTCTCGCCCTCTGTTTCAGCCCCTCTGTTTCTCGCCCTCTGTTTCAGCCCCTCTGATTCTCGCCCTCTGTTTCAGCCCCTCAGTTTCTCGCGCTCTGTTTCAGCCCCTCTGTTTCAGCCCCTCTGTTTCGCGCCCTCTGTTTCAGCCCCTCTGTTTCTCGCCCTCTGTTTCAGCCCATCTGTTTCTCGCCCTCTGTTTCAGCCCCTCTCTTTCTCGTACTCTGTGTCAGCCCCTCTGATTCAGCCCCTCTGTTGCAGCCCCTCTGATTCAGCCCCTCTGTTTCAGCCCCTCTATTTCAGCCCCTCTGTTTCAGCCCCTCTGTTTCATCCCATCTGTTTCTCGCCCTCTGTTTCTCACCCTCTGTTTCTCGCCCTCTGTTTCAGCCCCTCTGTTTTTTGCCCTCTGTTTCAGCCCCTCTGTTTCTCGCCCTCTGTTTCTCACCCCCTGTTTCTCGCCCTCTGTTTCAGCCCCTCTGTTTTTTGCCCTCTGTTTCAGCCCGTCTGTTTCAGCCCCTCTGTTTCAGCCCCTCTGTTTCTCGCCCTCTGTTTCAGCCCCTGTTTCTCGCCCTCTGTTTCAGACCCTCTGTTTCTCGCCCTCTGTTTCAACCTCTCTGTTTCTCGCCCTCTGTTTCAGCCACTCTGTTTCAGCCCCTCTGTTTCAGCCCCTCTGTTTCTCGCCCTCTGTTTCAGCCCCTCTGTTTCTCGCCCTCTGTTTCAGCCCCTCTGTTTCTCGCCCTCTGTTTCAGGCTCTCTGTTTCAGCCCGTCTGTTTCCGCACCTCTTTTTCAGCCCCTCTGTTTCTGGCCCTCTGTTTCTCGCCCGCTGTTTCAGCCCCTTTGTTTCTCGCCCTCTGTTTCAGCCCCTCTGTTTCAGCCCCTCTGATTCAGCCCCTCTGATTCAGCCTCTCTGTTTCTCGCCCTCTGTTTCAGCCCCTCTGTTTCAGCCCCTCTGTTTCTCGCCCTCTATTTCAGCCCCTCTGTTTCTCGCCCTCTGTTTCAGCCCCTCTGTTTCTCGCCCTCTGTTTCAGCCCCTCTGTTTCAGACCCTCTGTTTCTCGCCCTCTGTTTCAGCCCCTCTGTTTCTCGCCCTCTGTTTCAGCCCCTCTGTTTCAGCACCTCTGTTTCAGCCCCTCTGTTTCAGCCACCCTGTTTCAGCCCCTCTGTTTCAGCCCCTCTGTTTCACCCCCTCTGTTTCTCGCCCTCTGTTTCAGCCCCTCTGTTTTTCGCCCTCTTTTTCAGCCCCTCTGTTTCAGCCCTCTGTTTCAGCCCATCTGTTTCTCACCCTCTGTTTCAGCCCCTCTGTTTCAGGCTCTCTGTTTCAGCCCGTCTGTTTCAGCCCCTCTGTTTCAGCCCCTCTGTTTCTCGCACTCTGTTTCTCGCCCGCTGTTTCAGTCCCTTAGTTTCTCGCCCACTGTTTCAGCCCCTCTGTTTCGGCCCCTCTGATTCAGCCCCTCTGATTCAGCCCCTCTGTTTCTCGCCCTCTGTTTCAGCCCCTCTGTTTCAGCCCCTCTGTTTCAGCCCCTCCGATTCAGCCCCTCTGTTTCAGCCCCTCTGTTTCTCGCCCTCTGTTTCAGCCCCTCTGATTCACACTCTCTGTTTCAGCCCCTCTGTTTCAGCCCCTCTGTTTCTCGCCCTCTTTTTCTGCCCCTCTGTCTCTCGCCCTCTGTTTCAGCCCCTCTGTTTCTCGCCCTCTGTTTCAGCCCGTCTGATTCAGCCCCTCTGTTTCAGCCCCTCTGATTCAGCCCCTCTGTTTCAGCCCCTCTGTTTCAGCCCCTCTGTTTCAGCCCCTCTGTTTCAGCCCCTCTGTTTCTCGCCCTCTGTTTCAGCCCCTCTGTTTCTTGCCCTCTGTTTCAGCCACTCTGTTTCTCGCCCTCTGTTTCAGCCTCTCTGTTTCTCGCCCTCTGTTTCCGCTCCTCTGTTTCAGCCCCTCTGTTTCAGCCCCTCTGTTTCAGCCCCTCTGTTTCTCGCCCTCTGTTTCAGCCCCACTGTTTCAGCCCCTCTGTTTCAGCCCTCTGTTTCTCGCCCTCTGTTTCAGCCCGTCTGTTTCTCGCCCTCTGTTTCAGCCTCTCAGTTTCTCGCCCTCTGTTTCCCCTCCTCTGTTTCAGCCACTCTGTTTCAGCCCCTCTGTTTCTCGCCCTCTGTTTCATCCCCTCTGTTTCAGCTCCTCTGTTTCAGCCCCTCTGTTTCAGCCCCTCTGTTTCTCGCCCTCTGTTTCAGCCCCTCTGTTTCAGCCCCTCTGTTTCAGCCCCTCTGTTTCTCGCCCTCTGTTTCAGCCCCTCTGTTTCTCGCCCTCTGTTTCTCGCCCTCTGTTTCAGCCCCTCTGTTTCTCGCCCTCTGTTTCAGCCCCTCTGTTTCTCGCCCTCTGTTTCAGCCCCTCTGTTTCTTGCCCTCTGTTTCAGCCACTCTGTTTCTCGCCCTCTGTTTCAGCCTCTCTGTTTCTCGCCCTCTGTTTCAGCCCCTCTGTTTCAGCCCCTCTGTTTCTCGCCCTCTGTTTCAGCCCCTCTGTTTCTCACCCTCTGTTTCAGCCCGTCTGTTTCTTGCCCTCTGTTTCAGCCCCTCTGTATCAGCCCCACTGTTTCAGCCCCTCTGTATCAGCCCCTCTGTTTCAGCCCCTCTGTTTCTCGCCATGTTTCAGCGACTCTGTTTCACGCCCTCTGTTTCAGCCCCTCTGTTTCTCACCCTCTGTATCAGCCGCTTTGTTTCAGCCCCTCTGTTTCAGCTCCTCTGTTTCAGCCTCTCTGTTTCTCGCCCTCTGTTTCCCGCCCTCTGTTTCAGCCCCTCTGTTTCTCGCCCTCTGTTTCAGCCCCTCTGTTTCAGCACCTCTATTTCAGCCCCTCTGTTCCAGCCCCTCTGTTTCTCGCCCTCTGTTTCAGTCCCTCTGTTTCGCGCTCTCTGTTTCAGCCCCTCTTTTTCAGCCCCTGTGTTTCTCGCCCACTGTTTCTGCCCGTCTGGTTCTCGCCCTCTGTTTCAGTCCCTCTGTTTCGCGCCCTCTGTTTCAGCCCCTCTGATTCAGCCCCTCTGTTTCAGCCCCTGTGAATCAGCCCCTCTGATTCAGCCCCTCTGTTTCAGCCCCTCTGTTTCAGCCCCTCTGTTTCTCGCCCTCTGTTTCAGCCCCTCTGTTTCAGCCCTTCTGTTTCAGCCACTCAGTTTCAGCCCCTCTGCTTCTTGCCCTCTGTTTCAGCCCCTCTGTTTCTCGCCCTCTGTTTCAGCCCCTCTGTTTCTCGCCGTCTGTTTCAGCCCCTCTGTTTCTCGCCCTCTGTTTCAGTCCCTCTGTTTCGCGCTCTCTGTTTCAGCCCCTCTGTTTCAGCCCCTCTGTTTCTCGCCCTCTGTTTCTGCCCGTCTGGTTCTCGCCCTCTGTTTCAGTCCCTCTGTTTCGCGCCCTCTGTTTCAGCCCCTCTGATTCAGCCCCTCTGTATCAGCCCCTCTGTTTCAGCCCCTCTGTTTCTCGCCCTCTGTCTAATCCCCTCTGTTTCTCACCATCTGTTTCAGCCCCTCTGTTTCTCGCCCTCTGTTTCAGCCTTTCTGTTTCTCGCCCTCTTTTTCAGCCCCTCTGATTCAGCCCCTCTGTTTCTCGCCCTCTGTTTCAGCCCCTCTGATTCTCGCCCTCTGTTTCAGCCCCTCAGTTTCTCGCCCTCTGTTTCAGCCCCTCTGTTTCAGCCCCTCTGTTTCAGCCCCTCTGTTTCGCGCCCTCTGTTTCAGCCCCTCTGTTTCTCGCCCTCTGTTTCAGCCCATCTGTTTCTCGCCCTCTGTTTCAGCCCCTCTCTTTCTCGCACTCTGTGTCAGCCCCTCTGATTCAGCCCCTCTGTTGCAGCCCCTCTGATTCAGCCCCTCTGTTTCAGCCCCTCTATTTCAGCCCCTCTGTTTCAGCCCCTCTGTTTCATCCCATCTGTTTCTCGCCCTCTGTTTCTCACCCTCTGTGTCTCGCCCTCTGTTTCAGCCCCTCTGTTTCTCACCCCCTGTTTCTCGCCCTCTGTTTCAGCCCCTCTGTTTTTTGCCCTCTGTTTCAGCCCGTCTGTTTCAGCCCCTCTGTTTCAGCCCCTCTGTTTCTCGCCCTCTGTTTCAGCCCCTCTGTTTCTCGCCCTCTGTTTCAGCCCCTCTGTTTCTCGCCCTCTGTTTCAACCTCTCTGTTTCTCGCCCTCTGTTTCAGCCACACTGTTTCAGCCCCTCTGTTTCAGCCCCTCTGTTTCTCGCCCTCTGTTTCAGCCCCTCTGTTTCATGCCCTCTGTTTCAGCCCCTCTGATTCAGCCCCTCTGTTTCAGCCCCTCTGATTCAGCCCCTCTGTTTCAGCCCCTCTGTTTCAGCCCCTCTGTTTCATCCCCTCTGTTTCTCGCCCTCTGTTTCAGCCCCTCTGTTTTTCGCCCTCTGTTTCAGCCACTCTGTTTCTCGCCCTCTGTTTCAGGCTCTCTGTTTCAGCCTGTCTGTTTCAGCCCCTCTGTTTCAGCCCCTCTGTTTCTGGCCCTCTGTTTCTCGCCCGCTGTTTCAGCCCCTTTGTTTCTCGCCCTCTGTTTCAGCCCCTCTGTTTCGCGCCCTCTGTTTCAGCCCCTCTGTTTCTCACCCTCTGTTTCAGCCCATCTGTTTCTCGCCCTCTGTTTCAGCCCCTCTCTTTCTCGCACTCTGTGTCAGCCCCTCTGATTCAGCCCCTCTGTTGCAGCCCCTCTGATTCAGCCCCTCTGTTTCAGCCATTCTATTTCAGCCCCTCTGTTTCAGCCCCTCTGTTTCAGTCCCTCTGTTTCGCGCCCTCTGTTTCAGCCCCTCTGTTTCAGTCCCTCTCTTTCGCGCTCTCTGTTTCAGCCCCTCTGATTCAGCCCCTCTGTATCAGCCCCTCTGTTTCAGCCCCTCTGTTTCTCGCCCTCTGTCTAATCCCCTCTGTTTCTCACCATCTGTTTCAGCCCCTCTGTTTCTCGCCCTCTGTTTCAGCCCCTCTGATTCAGCCCCTCTGTTTCTCGCCCTCTGTTTCAGCCCCTCTGATTCTCGCCCTCTGTTTCAGCCCCTCAGTTTCTCGCCCTCTGTTTCAGCCCCTCTGTTTCAGCCCCTCTGTTTCAGCCCCTCTGTTTCGCACCCTCTGTTTCAGCCCCTCTGTTTCTCGCCCTCTGTTTCAGCCCATCTGTTTCTCGCCCTCTGTTTCAGCCCCTCTCTTTCTCGCACTCTGTGTCAGCCCCTCTGATTCAGCCCCTCTGTTGCAGCCCCTCTGATTCAGCCACTCTGTTTCAGCCCCTCTATTTCAGCCCCTCTGTTTCTGCCCCTCTGTTTCATCCCATCTGTGTCTCGCCCTCTGTTTCAGCCCCTCTGTTTCTCGCCCTCTGTTTCTCACCCCCTGTTTCTCGCCCTATGTTTCAGCCCCTCTGTTTTTTGCCCTCTGTTTCAGCCCGTCTGTTTCAGCCCCTCTGTTTCAGCCCATCTGTTTCTCGCCCTCTGTTTCAGCCCCTCTGTTTCTCGCCCTCTGTTTCAGCCCCTCTGTTTCTCGCCCTCTGTTTCAACCTCTCTGTTTCTCGCCCTCTGTTTCAGCCACTCTGTTTCAGCCCCTCTGTTTCAGACCCTCTGTTTCTCGCCCTCTGTTTCAGCCCCTCTGTTTCTTGCCCTCTGTTTCAGCCCCTCTGATTCAGCCCCTCTGTTTCAGCCCCTCTGATTCAGCCCCTCTGTTTCAGCCCCTCTGTTTCAGCCCCTCTGATTCATCCCCTCTGTTTCTCACCCTCTGTTTCAGCCCCTCTGTTTTTCGCCCTCTGTTTCATCCCCTCTGTTTCTCGCCCTCTGTTTCAGGCTCTCTGTTTCAGCCCGTCTGTTTCAGCCCCTCTGTTTCAGCCCCTCTGTTTCTGGCCCTCTGTTTCTCGCCCGCTGTTTCAGCCCCTCTGTTTCAGCCCCTCTGATTCAGCCCCTCTGATTCAGGCCCTCTGTTTCTCGCCCTCTGTTTCAGCCCCTCTGTTTCAGCCCCTCTGTTTCTCGCCCTCTATTTCAGCCCTTCTGTTTCTCGCCCTCTGTTTCAGCCCCTCTGTTTCTCGCACTCTGTTTCAGCCCCTATCTTTCAGCCCCTCTGTTTCAGCCACCCTGTTTCAGCCCCTCTGTTTCACCCCCTCTGTTTCTCGCCCTCTGTTTCAGCCCCTCTGTTTTTCGCCCTCTTTTTCAGCCCCTCTGTTTCAGCCCTCTGTTTCAGCCCATCTGTTTCTCACCCTCTGTTTCAGCCCCTCTGTTTCAGGCTCTCTGTTTCAGCCCCTCTGTTTCAGCCCCTCTGTTTCTCGCACTCTGTTTCTCGCCCGCTGTTTCAGTCCCTTAGTTTCTCGCCCACTGTTTCAGCCCCTCTGTTTCGGCCCCTCTGATTCAGCCCCTCTGATTCAGCCCCTCTGTTTCTCGCTCTCTGTTTCAGCCCCTCTGTTTCAGCCCCTCTGTTTCAGCCCCTCCGATTCAGCCCCTCTGTTTCAGCCCCTCTGTTTCTCGCCCTCTGTTTCAGCCCCTCTGATTCACACTCTCTGTTTCAGCCCCTCTGTTTCAGCCCCTCTGTTTCTCGCCCTCTTTTTCTGCCCCTCTGTCTCTCACCCTCTGTTTCAGCCCCTCTGTTTCTCGCCCTCTGTTTCAGCCCGTCTGATTCAGCCCCTCTGTTTCAGCCCCACTGATTCAGCCCCTCTGTTTCAGCCCCTCTGTTTCAGCCCCTCTGATTCACACTCTCTGTTTCAGCCCCTCTGTTTCAGCCCCTCTGTTTCTCGCCCTCTTTTTCTGCCCCTCTGTCTCTCACCCTCTGTTTCAGCCCCTCTGTTTCTCGCCCTCTGTTTCAGCCCGTCTGATTCAGCCCCTCTGTTTCAGCCCCACTGATTCAGCCCCTCTGTTTCAGCCCCTCTGTTTCAGCCCCTCTGTTTCTCGCCCTCTGTTTCAGCCCCTCTGTTTCTCGCCCTCTGTTTCAGCCTCTCTGTTTCTCGCCCTCTGTTTCAGCTCCTCTGTTTCAGCCCCTCTGTTTCAGCCCCTCTGTTTCAGCCCCTCTGTTTCAGCCCCTCTGGTTCTCGCCCTCTGTTTCAGCCCCTCTGTTTCTCGCCCTCTGTTTCTCGCCCTCTGTTTCAGCCCTTCTGTTTCTCGCCCTCTGTTTCAGCCCCTCTGTTTCTCGCCCTCTGTTTCTGCCCCTCTGTTTCTAGCCCTCTGTTTCAGCCCCTCTGTTTCTCGCCCTCTGTTTCAGCCCCTCTGTTTCTTGCCCTCTGTTTCAGCCACTCTGTTTCTCGCCCTCTGTTTCAGCCACTCTGTTTCAGCCCCTCTGTTTCTCGCCCTCTGTTTCAGCCCCTCTGTTTCTCGCCCTCTGTTTCAGCCCCTCTGTTTCTTGCCCTCTGTTTCAGCACCTCTGTTTCAGCCCCACTGTTTCAGCCCCTCTGTTTCAGCCCCTCTGTTTCAGCCCCTCTGTTTCTCGCCATGTTTCAGCGACTCTGTTTCTCGCCCTCTGTTTCAGCCCCTCTGTTTCTCACCCTCTGTATCAGCCGCTTTGTTTCAGCCCCTCTGTTTCAGCCCCTCTGTTTCAGCCCCTCTGTTTCAGCACCTCTATTTCAGCCCCTCTGTTCCAGCCCCTCTGTTTCTCGCCCTCTGTTTCAGTCCCTCTGTTTCGCGCTCTCTGTTTCAGCCCCTCTGTTTCAGCCCCTCTGTTTCTCGCCCACTGTTTCTGCCCGTCTGGTTCTCGCCCTCTGTTTCAGTCCCTCTGTTTCGCGCCCTCTGTTTCAGCCCCTCTGTTTCGCGCCCTCTGTTTCGCGCCCTCTGTTTCAGCCACTCTGTTTCTCGCCCTCTGTTTCAGGCTCTCTGTTTCAGCCTGTCTGTTTCAGCCCCTCTGTTTCAGCCCCTCTGTTTCTGGCCCTCTGTTTCTCGCCCGCTGTTTCAGCCCCTTTGTTTCTCGCCCTCTGTTTCAGCCCCTCTGTTTCGCGCCCTCTGTTTCAGCCCCTCTGTTTCTCACCCTCTGTTTCAGCCCATCTGTTTCTCGCCCTCTGT